>NW_004524602.1:10541039-10555737 GCF_000260255.1 Octodon degus
TATATATATATATATAAAAGGCAAAGCCAGAGGCACCACAATGATATAAATTTACTGGTTCTAAATCAGATTAGAGGGGCCAGGGAGATGGCTCAGTAGAATAAGCACTTGCCTGGCAAGCGCAAGGGTCTGAGTTCAATCCCCGGTTCCGCAAAAAAATAAAAAAGTAAATCAGATTAGACAAAAACCAGTGGGTACTGGTTGTGGCCACCCAGGAATGCTGAACCATCGCAAAGACTGCTCTGAACACAGCACCTCCTCAGGCAGAACTGGGAGGAGTCCCTGGCCTGGCCACCCTATCCCATGCCTTGACAAGCCTCCCTTCCCAAATCAACCAGGGGCATCCAAGACGTAGGCCACAGTGTTGCTCAGACTGGTCTGCAAATGTGTTGTCGGGCAGCTACGGTCTCACCAAGGTGATTTTTGCTTCTTCTGCCCACTGTAATCTTTCTTAGAAGCAGTGTATCCTGGACTCTAGTCCTGCCACACAAGTTCAGTAGCTGAGTGTACACCCATGGTCACAAGCACAACAGAGACAAGACTCATTGGAAAGGACCATACTGAATGCTTCATGTTTCTCAGTCTGGGTCTGTGAACCCCTGAAAGCCCCACGAACATAGTCTCAGGTGACCATGGTCAGACAGACAGATTATAACAGCACTTTCTGTCACTAATTTGTCTAAGATAGTGGCAGAATTCAGGCTAAAAGACAGATCTCCAGCTTCTAGGTCACAATTCCACCTCCCAGCACCAATGGTCCTTCTAAGGGCTTTAAACAATTTCTCTGAATTTTCTAACCATATTTTCCTATTTATTTATTTATTTTTGGTGGAACCAGGGATTGAACTCAGGCCCTTACGCTTGCCAGGGAAGCGCTTATTCCACTGAGCCATCTCTCCAGCCCCCTCTAACCATATTTTCCAAACAATTAAATTTATCAAGAGTCTCAAAGGGTGAACATCAATAAAAAGTGAGTTAAATAAAAACAAGGAAAACCACCATGCCTTCTTAACTGTGAAGAGCTGAAGCATGTGCCTGGTACTGACCTTTGAAATGCAGCACATTTTCAGTGATGCTGATGGCAGGGTTCTGTGAAGAGACAAGGACAGAAGAAGGCACGTTAATGAGCAGAAGGTAAAATTAAACCAGCAGCATCTCCTCCCCATCCTCCCCTTAGGGACGTACCCTCCTACTGTGGGCTCCTTCAGAGAATACATGTGGTTATTCACAGCTCTGCCAAGAGTCTTTCCATTTCTGTCTGCACCTATCTGAGACTGCAGACCATGGGCACTGAGGCAGTCCATTCTGAAAATGGCAGCTCAGGGTAGGCCGGGGGGGGATGCTATGGGGCAATGAACACACAGGTCTCTGAGACTTGTTCTGTGAGATGCACCCCAGAAACATTCAGTGGAACTGGTGAGTCACTTCCTGGAAGAAGATTTTAATCAAACAGTGAGTAAGGCACAGGCACTCAAGCCCAAAGGCCTGTGACAGCCACTGTCAGTGACACATGGGCTGAGGCGAGAGCACAGTGGTTCTGGGGGAAGGGGGGGAAGCCTTCCACCGGAGGTGAGCCCTGCACTGAGGCAGAAGGCCAGATGAATTCCCACAGGTCGGGGTCACATCTGTGGTCCTCAGCCTCCAACACCACACTCTCTTAAAGCCCCAACCAAACCCAAACTAGAAGAAATCAGAATTCTCCAACTTGTTCATTTATTCTCAGAAGTAGCTACAGATCTTTAGCAGCATAATTTAGAGTGAAATTACTCAATACTTTTTTTGGTGGATAAGATGCAATGAGCCAAAAGCAAACCTTTTCTCTTTATGAGCTCATTAGTCCGCGTGTTCTGTTACAGTAATGAAAGCTGACTCATATGGGAAGCAACAGCATGGCTTTTAAGGTTAGATCAGTGATGGTGAAACGTTAAAAGCTTTCAGTGATAACAAACACCCAACTGCAGCATGCGTGCCGCGGGTGAATCACCACCAGGTTAGACAACACACAGTGTAACCTACACACAAGCCTCTCGCATGCTCACCCTACAGGAGACAAACCCCACACCATGAGAACTCTCAAGGAATTCAGCGCACAGCCTGATGTGAGGGATTCACATGCAGGCCCCAAACTGTCAACAAGGTAAGATATTCTTAATGAGTACATACCAGGTCATACTACAGCCTCAGCCACAGCTAAATTTGCCTACAGCCTCAGCAAAGAGTCCAAGCAGAACAATGCACAAAGCGCTTGCAAAATTCCAATATAATATTATTGCTGTTTTGAAGCAATACATATTGGGTGACTTGTTATACAGCAATACTTGCTTCTCTGAGGTTTGGCAGGCTCCTCGGTGAAGTAAGCTGAAACTCAAATCCTCCTTATACAAAGACTTTGGACTACAGATTAAACTTGAGGGCTATTAGGATATCAGATTTTCTATCTCTTTGATACAAATTACCTTTGTTTTTTAAGAATTTATCTAATCTAGACAAAATTTATCCATTTACAAACTTGTTTATATTGTTTTTAAACTTTTTTGAGGTGGCTATCTTGCCCAGGTTCACCTCAAACTCCTGGGCTTAAGCAATTCTTCTGCCTCAGCCTCTCAGATTTTGAGACTGCAGTCTCATGCCGTTTCCAGCTAGTCTCTTAACTTTTTAATGTCTATAACTTGTGTGGTTGTTTTCTATTTCATTATAGGCATGTTTTGTGTCTTCATTTTATCAAGAGATCTATCAGGTTGTCTTTCAAAACTGTTAGTTTTATCTTCCCCACTTGTACTTTCTATTTCTGTTGATTATTTTTTCCCTTAAGTTATTAGGAAAATCTTTTCCTGGATTTCATGAAATAGAGATTCAAGGGTCATTAATCTTTACACTTTATTTTTTTGTAGTACAAGCATTTAAGAGCATAAATTGCCTGCCAAATTCTACTCTGGCTGTATCTCTCAAGCTCTAAATGTAGTATTTTCATTTTCACTTACTGTATAATACTTCCTAATTTCCATTATTATTTTTTCTGGGTTTTTTTTTTTTCTTCTTTGAAACATGGGTTGAGAAGTTTTCCTTAATTTCCAAACACATGCTTTTTTTTTTTTTTTTTTTTTGCAGAACCGGGGATTGAACTCAGGACCTTGTGCTTGCCAGGCAAGCACTTATTCTACTGAGCCATCTCCCCGGCCCCCACATGCATTTTTCTAGCTATCACTGTGTTAATATAGTGGTATCCTGGCTCATGAATGCTTTTGTTTTAAATAATTTGGTTTGCAAACAGAAACATTTGGCAAAATTTTGTTTCTGTTTGCATACTTTGTGTCAGGTGACATTCACAACTGGGGCCATCTTTCCCATACAAACATGGCCATCTTTTCCAAAACCATGCAACAAATTAAGTTGGTGAACCAAGGTACCACTGTAACTACCTTAACTGCATGTGGTCAGATAACTTTTTTTTTTTTTGTACTTTAGGAAAGGGTCTACAGGGTCTCACTACATAGATCAGACCTGTAGTGATCAGCCTGTGTTCAGCCTCCCAAGAGCTGGGATTACAGGCACATGCCACCACACCCAGGCTCAATCACCATCTCAGCATGCCCCGGGGGTGGGGCCAGTACCAGCACACCAGGGATGAACCCTGGCCTTGCGTCTGCCTAAGGAGGGACTTTAATCCGCTGAGCTATTTGGCCGGCCCTGAGAACATTCTTGTGATTTAAGTCCTCTCCAATTCATGGAGACTTGCTCTAGGAAGCAATATTTAGCCAACTTTAGTAAATGTTCATGTAAGCTTAAAAAGAATGAGTGGTTTGGTTTAGTATTCTATATATTTACATTGGGTTTGCTGTTAATTAGTTTATATGATCTATATCCATGCTGAATTTTACCTTTATTTATTTTTGAGAATTCACACTATTTTACATATTTTCACTTCTAGTATTTTTGTTTATTTAAGTGTTATCAAGGCTCTGTTAGTAGGTGCCTATAACTTTAATAAGCTTCTATCTACCTGCTGGGTATAAAACACACACCTGTAATACTAGCACTTGGAAGGCGGAGGCAGGAGGATCACTGAAAGACAGTATGGCCTACACACTGAGTTCAAGGCCTGTCTGAACATCCCAGTACATTGAAACCTTTATCATTATGAACTAAGCTTTTAGTTTCCAAAAGTACATTTTGCTAAAATTCTGCTTTATCTGATACAATGACATCTATGCCAGACAGGCTGCATTTGCTCCCACCAGGCACCAAGGGGCCCTCCTGGTTGCGACCATTTTAAAAAATATTCATGACGTGAGGGGTTTGGATTTCTCAAATTGTGTAGATTGGAGGTGCATGACCTTTTACAAACCTACTAATCATTTTAACTTCGCGAGGGCTTTTTCTTCCATTTTATCAGCAACGAAGAATAGGGGGTAGGATGGGTTTACATCTTGCTAATCCTAACTCTAACCATATAGTCTCCTGAAATACGATTTATAGGCAAGAAGATTTCTTACAACTTCAGTAGGTCGTGGGCTTTGATTTGTTTAAAATTTTATTTCTAATCCCCTGCACCTTAAAGAAATGGCATGCTCAGTTTAGCAACACATAGACTAAAAAGAGAAATGGTGCAGAAAAAATACAAGGATGGCTCTTTTAAAAAAAAGGTGGCTCTGAAGTCAGCCAATAGTAGGCTCATATTCATTACATTTTTTATTTCTATCATTGACTTTCAAACCTATAGATGTTTTAAGACATTAAAACCACTTACTTTACAAGACTGTTCTGAGAATTAAATTATAGTAATAGACAAAGAATGTGGAAACTTGTCAGCACCCTTATTCACGCTACTTTTCCTCCTCTGGCTAAGTCCTCTTCTAAGCGCCCATGTCTGTTGCACATTATCTTTCCAAGGCCAGGAAATGTGGACTCCACTTCCCTCCTCTTCACCTCCATCACCAGACTTCACAGCTTCTTTACTACTCTGCATTCTCCTTTATGATAACACATATTACACTATAATTATTGTTTATTAGTATATCTGCTCCCACTAGACTTCTGCCACAGCAGGGACTGTCTCTCCATCTCTATCCTTATTGTGTTAATAACTACTTAGGGAGCTGAGATAAACCAATTAACTCCCATTCTCATAAGCTCTGACAGAACTACCAAGAACTCAATGAACTTTCTGCTAACTACCCTTTTAGACCTCAGGTTTCTCTGCTCTTTCAGATCATTACACTCATCCTTGCTTGTATGAGGTTATTAAATGTGCAGAAGAGTTGCTGCAACAGACCTATCGCCAGGTGTGGTGGCACGCACCTATAAATCCAGCACTCTAGGAGACTAAGGCAAAAGGACGGCAAGTCCAAGCTCAGACTGGGCAATTTAGTGAGACCCTGTGGCTTAGCAAGACCCTGTCTCAACATAAAAAAATTTTAAGTCATGGGACACACAGAGGCCTAGGTTCAATCCCTTACACAACCAACCAATCAATCAGGAGACCTAGGGGTGCAATCTTCAAAAGGGCCTGCTTCCAAAATCAGCCTTTAGTTGGCAAATGAAAATTTGGCTGTCCTCCGTCTCATGAGCAATACAGTGGTTTACCAAGTCTAGACTGTGCAAGGTGATTTGTGGTGAATGTCATCTTTCTTCCAAGGAGTCTGAAATTCTGGTACACAGCAAGCAGAGGTAACCAGAATAATCAACCCTCCAAAAATCACAGGGCTCAAACCTCTAACTTCTTCCCTGGACTGACACATTACATATACATTATTTGCTGGGGTTTTGGTGGTGGTGGTGGTGGTGGTGGTGGGTTTTTCTGCTACAGAAAGAGCGTGGATTTTTTTTTTTTAATATGCTGTATTAAAAGTCATTGTCATACTCATTCTTTGGATGTTTAATTGTCACAAATTTAGTAAATGAAAATTCCTTCAGGGCTGGGGAGATAGCTCAGCAGTCTAAACACCTGCCTGGAAAGCGTAAGGACCTATGCATGCCGTGCCAGCCCCACGCCAAGCCAGCCACCAAACTGGATGGGGTAGTGTATGCCTGTAATCCCAGCACTGAAGAAGCTGAGAGGATCACTTCAAGTTTGAGATGTGTAGCGAGACCCTGCACCAAATACATAAAATATAAAAAGAAAATCCCTTCAGACTCACTCCTGACATGACCTTGGATCCTTTGAGAATGCCACGCTTTCTCTGCCATGCTTTCTCTGGCACCAGCTGTTCCTTCAAGAAGTCCAAGTTCTTTTCATGGGGAAGAGTAATTTAGAGGCCACTGTCTACATATATGGAGATGCACCAGTGTCCAACTTTTAGTGATCCAGTCAGGAACTCTTAAAATCATGATGTCATACTGAAATTTCCAATTCAAATGTACTATCATGGAGCTCTTTACCTTTTATTATTTAATATTTGCATCTCTTCCAGTAAAACCTTGGTTTCTAACAATCTTAATACACTGACTTATTTCACCCTTTAAAAAGCTTCAAGCCAGGTGTGCTGGCACATGCCTACAATTTCAGCACTCTGGGAAGTGACACAGGAATATCACAAGGTCAAGCCCACCTCAGGCAATGTAACAAGATTCTTTCTCAAAATGTTAAAAAGGGCTGGGAAGCCAGGTAAGGTGGTGCATGCCTATAATCCCAGCACTTGGGAGGCTGAGGCTAGCCTCAAACTTTCCATGATCCTCCTGTCTCCACCTCCTGAGGGCTAGGATTATAGGTGTGCACCACTATGCCCAGCTAATTTTTACTTGAAAGGATTTTTTTTGTGGCGGGGGCAGAACCGGAGATTGAACTCAGGTCCTTGCGCTTGCCAGGCTCTACTGAGCCATCTCTCCAGCCCAAGCAGCACCTTGTAATTAAGCAAATTGGATTCACTGCTTGTTTCAGCCAAGAACACACCCCATGTGTGGGGAACATGTGCGCTCTCAGGCACGGGGTTGGAACTGATGATGGGACCTGGGTTTTGGGAGTCTGAGGGAGGGGAAAGTATGAGGACTTCAGATTGGGCAGTTGGAAGGCCTCTGAGGACAGAGTGTTGGAGCAGAAACTGGACTGTACAACCTGGTAAGCTATAAATATTTTAGGGAAAGAGCAGCTACTATAAAATCTTTAGGTGGAAAGTACTTGTCAGTAATTCACATTAAAAATTAATAAAACCCAAAATTTCTCAACAGGCTCTATAAGTACTGTGGACTTAGCCAGGGTGGTAGTGTATACCTGTAATCCCAGCACTTGGAAGCTGAGGCAGAAGGATCTCTGAGAGTTCCAGGCCAGCTTGAGCTACAAAGTGAGTTCAAGGCCAGCCTGAACTGCATAGTGAAACCCTGTCTCAAAAAAACAAAAAAAAAAAAAAAAGTATTGTGGACTTCATCTGCCCTTAGGGTACCAGTCATGACAGAATACTGATCCCATATGAATAAACTGATAAAAATCAGGATTTGGAGCTGAGACATTCAGACAGTGAGAAGCTGAGCAGAGGAGAAAGAGGCAGCAAGAGAGACAGAGACGGGGCAGTCTTTGAGGCCTGCTTTTGTGCCGTCCCAGAAGCCAGCGCAGGAGCCTTTTGGAGCTGTGTCCAAGCTTGTGTGGGCTGAGCTTAGATGTGTGTCTTTTGGGTTTAGCAACACACCTACTGATATAGGTCACAGCCACAGCAGGGTGTAGTGCAGCAGAGAGCATGGAGACATTAGAGGGGATGAAAAGTAAACGGAGGAGCCCGGGGTGTGGTTCGGGGTGCAGCAATCTGCTAGCACGTGTGAGGCCCTGGATTGATCCCCAGGGCCACAGAAAGATAAACGACTTGTACAGACATTTTACATGGTCAAGGAAAGGGGGGAGTAGAGAAGTCAGTGGGTAGGCCATGTTCTTGGGGTTCAGAGGAGGGAGATCGCTGGCCAAGGAAGGCGTTTTTCCTATAGCATGTGAACCTCGAGCTGTGCTTTTTGCACAGGTGGAATTTGGATCCCAAAAGGGGAAACAGAGCAGGGCACATAATGGTGCTTACACGCAGCTGAGAACTGTGCACCTCTTCAAAGAATGAGTAAGGCTCTGTGCTCATCTGGGTGACAAAAGCAAGGTGCAGAAGAATGTGCGCTACCTCTTAGGTAGAAAGAAGGTGTTATAACAGTAGCTGAATGGATTTGTTCATGGTTTGCAGAACAGAGAGAAGTGCACAAATAGAGAAGTGTGAGGAAGGTTCCAGGTTCAAGTCCAGCCTTAGCAATTTAGTGAGTTAATAAGACTTTGGGGGAGGAGGTAGGCATGGTGGCACATGCCTGTAATCCCAGCACTCAGAAGGCTGAGGCAGGAGGATCACCACAAGTTTGAGGCCAGCCTAAGCTACATAGTCAGCTCATGGCAAGCCTGCACTACAAAATGGGATCCTGTCTCAAAACAAAACAACAAAAGAAACAAGAGTAAAAAATATTTAAAGTAATAAGCAAGCATGTATCATAGTTTTGGTTTTTGTTTGTTTTGTTTTTTGCCTTCATGGTGCATAAAATGGTGCATTTTACATTCAAGTGTAAGATACTATAAAATTCTATTTTAAACTTCAACTACTGCCTAACTCTGTGTTTGTATAGCTGTCTGACTAGTCCTCATTTCCATATGGAAACTGCTTAAAACAAGAGTCGAACGAAAACGTCCAGAAGGGGCCTCTCGGTTTTGGCTCCTATGCATATCCTCTGTTCTCAGCCATTTCAGTAAACTGCCACCATCCACACTGTGCTAAAGCCAAAATTTTGAAACTCATTATTGGTGATTCTTTCCCTCCTTCCCCTACACAAAACTGATCCAGAGCTGACAAATTTCTCTCCAAATGTATCTCCAGTCTGTCCAGCTGTCCATCTGAACTGCCACCTCCAGACCAGCCCACCCCACCTCTTCCCACACTACTGTGCCCACCTCCCGAAATGCTCTTCCAGGTTCCACTTCTACTCCTTTATAATCCAGAGCAGCCAGAAACATCTTCGTTTTAAGACGCAAATCCTAAGAAGTCACACTTCTGTTCGAAACTCTAGTTTCCCATTGTTCACACAATGAAATCCTAGCTGCCTTGCATAGCAACAAAACTTTCCATGACCTACATCTCCAGAACCCCTCCAGTCTCCTCCAACCTCGTTTCCTCCTCCTCCTCCTCTTCCTCCTCCTCCCTACTCTCCAAACATACTAATACCCCTTCGTTCCCTGGAACCCACCGAGCCCTGGCCTGCCATTAAGTCTTCGCACTTGTGAGAATGTTCCACCCTAGCTTGCTTGCTCTCCTTTTTTGTGACCCAGGAGATGAACCCTGGGGCTCTGTGCATGCTAAGCACGCACTCTCCCAATCCCAACAGACCCACTCCGTCCCCAGCCCTACCCCCAGCTCTCCACATAACTCATTTTTTTTTTCTTGCATTGCACTTGACCCTTGCTTCCTCACTGAAGCCTTCTCTGGCCTATTTAAAATAGCCTCTACCCATGACTCTCTCACCACGGCCTTCCCTTCCCACAGAGCACTTTCCTAGGTAATTGTGGTTTACTCACCTACTGTCTGTCTTCCTCCACCCGACGGCAGCCTCTTCACACGCACTGCGCACCATCCCATACACAGCACTCAGCCTGCCTGAACCCTTCACTGCAAGCGCTCCACAGTTATTATTTCGCTTACTCCGTCTGTGAGTGCTTCTATACGGTGGCAATAAAGAGGCTTAGTGACTTCTTATTATCAAGTATTTCAAGCAACCAGCCAGACATCAAAAAACACAGAGAACACCACCCCGTGGACCACTGCTGCATCAATATTTCACTTTACTCACTTCTGTTCTTTAAGAAATGAAATAAAAGTGTAATTACACAATGACTCTGACCCAGTGACTCTGTTGCAGTTCCGCCACTCATGCCCCTGCTCACCTGAAGCAATACACAGTACTGTGTCACCTTATGGGAGTAGCGTCACTGAGCTTCTCATCTGAGACGCAGTGACTCTAAGGTTTAACTCTAGAGGTGGACCTGTCTACCTCAGTGCGCCAGTGTAAACATGCCACAACTTACCCATTCTATTGATAAAGATGAAGGGCTGTCAACTTTGTGTTGTGACTTTTTTTTTTTTTTTTTTTTTGGTGGAACCGAGGATTTGACTCGGGCCCTTGCGCTTGCCAGAGAAGCGCCCACTCCACTGAGCCATCTCCCAGGTCCCTTATGTCAACTTTGTGTTGGAAGGAATATGCACAACATCCTCCTAGTCACTGGTTATGTCATGTTTCACCCGACTAGAAAGTGCCCTCACTCTTCAGTAATCAGCTGTTCCCACTCATACTCCCACTAGCTACGCAAACAGGCCTCCTCATCAAACATGTACCCCAGCAGTTCCTAATCTCCGACTTTTTCATTTTCCCCAATCTAAACAGTGTGCTAGCATTTTGATTTACATCTCCTGATGATAACAGAAATTAAGCATCTTTTCTGGTTTACTAGCCACTTTGAGGGACCTGACCATTAGCTCAGTCGCTTAAGTGACTGCTCCAACAAAGCAGTCAGGCTCAGCCCCGTAGCCTCAAGCCTTGCCAGACCTGCCCTGAAAGCATCCTGAGCCTGCCCCCCCAAAAAAATTGTTACTAGACATTTTTGTTTCCTTTTACTCTGACTTGTTTATGTTCCTGCCCTTTTAGCACTGGGTAATATGCCTTTTAAGAAATTTATTCTTCTGTTTTTTAAATGATCAAGGTAATACCCAATGTGTGCTGGTACACACCTGTAGCTCCAGCACTCTGGGAAGCTGAGGAAGATTGCAAGTTCAAGTCCAGCCTAGGCAATTAAGCAAAATATCAAGACCATCTTGCAAAATAAAATATTTAAAAAGGAGTAGAGATGTAGTTCAAAACACAAAGGCTGTGGGTTCAATTCCAAGTAACACAAAAAAAGAAAAAACAAAAAAATCAAGATGCTTGCCAACTGTTAGTGATACAACTGCAACTATGCTTTTCAAATTTGTCTTGTTTGTTAATCTTTTTCTTTAGGGTTTGCGTTTAGTATTTTAAGACATTTTTCCCTGTACTAATATAAAGATAACCTCTTCTATTGCCTTTTAGTAGTTGTACCTTATGCATTCAGGTCATGAGGCCTCCTGAAATTGATTTTTCTGAATGGTATAAGGCCGCACCTCATTTTACCTTTTGCCATTGGATTACCAAGTGCTCCAATCCAATTTCCTATCTGGTTCATCCTCTCTTTATTAATATGTAAGGCCATCTTTCTCATATAATAAATTTTCATATATGGAAGGGCTGTCAAGAGACTCTGTCTCATTGTTTTTGAGTCTGGCCCTCCCACCTAAGGTTTATTTTTTATTTTATTTATTTATTTATTTTTTTTTTTGGCGGAACTGGGGATTGAACTCAGGCCCTTGCACTTGCCAGGGAAGCTCTTATTCCACTGAGCCATCTCCCCAGCCCCTATGGTTTAATATTATAATCATAATAATCTCCCATTCTTAAAAAGCATGGTACAATTTACTAAGCACTTTCAAATCCATTACCCAACTCAAACTTCAAAACAGTCCTGTGAGTTAGGTGTTATTACTCACATTTACTTGAATGCAGACACAGAGGCCCATGAAGTTAAGTGTATTATCCCTGCTTCCAAGATAGCAAGAGAATCAACAAGGACCCATTGCACACCCCGAGTCCCTGCTCTACTCACCAGACTCTGTCAGTTAAGGACAAGAACAGTAACTCTCAAACGCTCCCAAGCCAAGCTACGAACTTTGTCCACATACAACTCAAGCAAATAAAAGCCTCCATAAATGAGCAAACACTGTAACAAGGATGGCTGCTGGGACAAAGCCATGTGTGATGGTCACTGGGAATATAAACTCTACACACAGAGAAACCTTTTTGCTTATTGCAAACCTCAAGTACAGACGCGGCCAGCACTAGCAGCTGGGCTTGGGGTTCTCCTACCAGATATCACTTATCTTACCGAACACCATCTCAGACACGATGACAGTGAAACCTTGATGAAAAAGTGCAAAACCCATTTTGTAATTTTGTGCACGCACAGACAAGCACTATGCCACTCCCACATAACAAACTCTCTCTCTTGGCCAGACAACAAGCTCTCTGCCATTCAGTTTTCCTCTCTGCCAGTCCCTCCTCCTTACACATACAATTATCAAAATGCAGGGAATGGCAGGACAGTCCTGTAATCCTGGCATCCTGAGAGGCTGAGGCAGGGTAACTTCAAGATCAGTCTGGGCAGCTCAGCAACTTGGTGAGAGCCTGTCTCAGAATAAAAATAATAATCAAAAACATAAAAAGGGCTGGCCTGAGCCAGATGTGGTGGCACACACCTCTGTAATCACAGCACTTAGGAGACTGAAGCAGGAGGATTGACACAAATTGAGGCCAGCCTGGGCTACACAGTGAGTCCAAGACAGCCTGAACTATACAGCAAGACCCTGTCTCAAAAAAACATTGGCATCCTTCCAGCTCAGTGCAAAGCTAAGCTTCAATTTCCTGAGTTCAATCTCCAGGACCACCATCCCCGCCCAAAATTTGCAGCTAGCCAGGTAACAGAATTGCCTTGCTTTCTGACAGCATCTAATCTATAGCGAACTCCCACTTCCTTAAAACCTCCCCCAATCACCAAGCCCAAATCTTATAATCCATTCTAACACGCTCTTAATGAGGCACCCCTCAGCTCCCCAAGCAGCGTGCTCTCCTAACCACAAAAGAATAATGCTGCACCTTGCCTGTTTAACTACGGCTGTCTGTGTTCCTGACATTTGTCGGTTGTAGTACATTAGCATCCTATGAGTCAGACATTACAAATATCAGTGTCTAACAGTCTATGCCTTTCTCTCTCTAGAAAGTTCTCTTACTATCTGAAGGGCAAAAATACTTCTCATTTCTGTAGTCATATCTAAATGAAAGCAAGGTTAACAAATTCTTTTAACGCCAGGACCTGGTTCAGCATCCAACTCCAAGTTCAGTAATATGGACACTCACAAAACATGCTTGTGTTTTTATGTGATAATATCTTTCCTCTAGACAGTAAGCCCTGAGAGTTTGGGTCTATGACTCATCTTTGTAAATTTATGGTATCTTACACATATTAGGAATTCTTTTGGTACCAATAAGCTATTTTTATAAACTAATGGTTGTTGAAATGAATGCCTCAGAATCACAGATGACTACCCCCCAAAAAATCAAACTTCACCAAGGACAAAAACACAGTATGTTTTGCAAAAATCTCAAATCTCTCTCCAAAAGAAAATTTCCTTTTTTCTTCCACCTTAAGATTTTTTTTCAATGTTACATACTTCAAACATACAGCTCCGTATTTCTAACTATACCAATGAACTTAACACGTGTTCATGTTTCTTAACTAAGAGTTTCAGATCTTTCAAAATTATAGAGTCCATTTTTCATTTGTCCAACCAATTTCCATTTCTTTCCATCACCACTCATTTCCCAGAAAACATCTTTCCTGATTGTAGCATCAAAGACACGCTAGACTATTCTATCCTTACTACAGGATACACACGTTTCGAGAGGCAGTACAAGCTTAGCAAAAATTTAGAGATGGTTATTAACACGTATTCTTTTATTTTCTTGGTTGGAAGACCTCTTTAGATGGGGAATTTGATCCTCATCCACAAAGGCTTTTTGTTTTTTGGGTTTTTCTGTATGTTAGTGAAGCACCCTGGAGCAGAGTAGAAGAGGGCACAGAACATGTATTCATCCTCTGACGCGAAAGTGTAATTCAGGTTGGTTTAACACATTAAATGCCATAGCCACGGGGTAAGGAGCAGTACTGAGGATCCCATGGTCCATATACTGAGCTACATTCCCAGTCCTTTTTCTAATTTTTTTTTTTTTTTTAAAGGCAGAATCTTGCAAAGTTGCCCAGGCTGGGCTCACACCTGCCATCCTCCTGCCTCAGCCTCCCAGAGTTCTTAAATTACAGGCCAGCACCATCCAACCCAGGCATCTTCATTTTTCAAGAGAAAAACAGGTTTCTATTCTGTAAGCAAAAATTAAATTAACTTCAACAAATTCAAATCAACACGCCTGATTCAAAGAATATGAATCAAGAGCGAGCAAGCGAATGAGGTTGGGGGAAGAGAGGGAGAGAGAGAGAGAGAGAGAGAGAGAGAGAGAGAGAGAGAGAGAGAGAGAGAGAAAAAAAGAGGTTGTAAAGTACCACAGATTATGTCAAGGAGACCAAGGAATAAAGATGACGGTAGAAAGAACATTCCAGATTGAAAACTGCAGTCCTTCGGAAAGGAATCCGGGATGGTTTGAACAAAGTCATGAGTTCACAGGTCCAAAATCTCCAGTATTGGGGGGCAGGGGTGCTTGCTCACATTACGGGGCCGGTGAGCTTCAACATAAATCCTTCAAATGACTTAAGATGAATTTTAAGTTCTCAACGCAACTCAGCAAAGCTGATCTCACAGCCTTCAGAAGGCAAGGCTTGTGAATTTTTAAACCAAGAGTAAGAAGGCTCTTCGTCACAGAACAGCCGGAAAGGGGTGTGCGCCATCCCCAGGGCAACCGAGGACCCGCGAGAGCTCCGGACGACCCGTCGCAGCCACTGTCATGCTGCGGCTCCGACCACGGGGCTCGTCCCACTCCCAGAGACGCTCCCAGGCCGGCCCGGCTCCTCCCAGGCCGGGACTGTGAACAAAAGGCGGCGGCGGCGGCCGCGCCGGGCTCGCGGGGC
>NW_004524602.1:10556803-10559530 GCF_000260255.1 Octodon degus
GCGGTCCCTGTGCTTTGCTAAGCTTAAGTAGGTGCTTTAGACCACTGAGCCATCTCACCAGCCCCAAGAAAAAAAAGTTTTAAAAAATTATAAATCAGCCAATATCAGCCAATGAAGTTGAAGATTTGGTTAAAAACCTGCTAACAACATTGGGCCTCGGCTGTGCACGTGCCATTCAGACTGAGGAAGACCCTGACACTCAGGGGTAGCACCAGCCAGTCCCTGGCCGCGTAGGTAAGCACCCTGGAAGCCGGAATCCTTGGGGAGGGTTGGCATGAGGCTTTACCACTTAAAGGGAAACCAGAGCTTCTGCCCACCTGTCAACCTCGATAAACTGCGGACAACGGCCAGTGAGCAGACAGAAATAGTGCCATAACCAAGGCAGGAGTAGCTCCCATCACTGACGCAGTGCCATCAGGTACTACAAGTTCACGGGAAGGGAAAGCTCCCCAAGCGGTGTGTCCTTGTGAAAGAAGAATTCTTCAGCAAAACATTTGAGTAAAAGATCAAGGGTTTTGCGGGTGGGACTGTGTCCTGGTGGCTTGAAGCCACAGGACAGTGGGGAGCTTATTCAAATGCTAACAAATGGTAAAAAACAAAAACAAACCTACCAACAGAGGAAAAGTCCACACCCTGCCAGATTCACTCCCCAACTGTATAAGAAATTTAGAAAAGTCCTAATGTTGTTACTTCTCAAACTCTTTAATCTGCCATATGATTTAAGAGAGCCCTAGGGCGGGCCAAATAGCTCAGCAGATTAAAGCGCCAGCAAACGGGCTCAAGGGTCCGGGATTCAATCCCTGGGCCTGCAGTGCCCCCGCCCCCAGGGTGCACTGACAGCGATTGAGACGGGGTGTGGGGGTGCATGCCTATAATCCCAGCTCTCGGGAAGCTGTAAACAGGCGGATCACTACGAGTCTGATCTAGAGGTGAGACCCTGAACGGATTCTTTTTAGAAAATCTATGAAATCACGTGATTTTTGTTTTGTTTGCTTTTCAGGGGGAGGGGTCCGTTTTATTAAACTATAAACTCCACAAAGCCAAGGATGCAGTTTTTTTGTCCACCACCTGTAATCCTAGTGCTTGGAACAGTGAAGCACACGATGGAGCCGGAAAACATGAGGCGAATGGAACGAGCGAGGCCCGGCATTTTCTCGGCGCTTTGTTAGTCTGCTCCCAGGTCATGAGAGATTCACAGTGGCTGTTCTTTGAAGGAGCTCACTCTGAAAAGCCTGCAGGAAGGCTCAGTGAACCACGGCGTGAGTAATTACATCCTGTGCAGGAGAACACAACACCCAAATGGATCTTTTATTAGTGCTATTAAAATAAATCCCAGTGACACGCAGCTGTGACGCACACTCTTTGTAATATTAGAAAACGGGGGCCTAGCTTTTCCACTGTTTCCTAGCACGCCTACTCTTCTTTGGTCATCTCCTTAGACCCTCGTTTTCTCTTTCTCTTTGCCAAAGCATAGGGCAGGCTAGAAAAGAAATCGTGGGTCAGGGGATTGACTGAGTGTAACAAGCCACTCTGAGTCTCCTTTCATCATCTTTGTGTGCTTTCTTTAAGTGCAATTTAGAAAAAAAAAAAAAAAAGGTATATATTTGTATTGGGGCTTGAACTCACAGCCTTTACACTGAGCTACATCCTCATCTTTTTTCTTTTTTTTAATTTTGAGTCAGGGTCACCATGTAGACTCGACAGTCTTGAACTAGTGATCCTCCTGCCTCAGCCTACCAGAGTGCTGGGATTATAAATACGCTCCACCGTGCTTGAGTGTTATATCTCTTTTAAAAACAGAGGGATCATGGCCCAAAGAGATTGACATACTGAAGACTACATATATTAGAGCCAATTTTATGGGGGTTTTTCTTTTTTTAAACACAGCTACGTGTTGCCCCAAGCCACAGGTAGTCTCTTCTCTCCGGATGGTCTCCATGAAGAGACAAGGCCCTTTACCTGATTTTGTTCCCTGCTGTAATCCTGATCTCTACAACTCGGCCTGGCACACGGACAGGGATTTCTGTTTGCCTTCAGTAGGCACTCAATACACATATGTTAAGTGGGGGAAAAAAATGATTAGCGCTCAGTGTAATCCTGGCAATTGGGAGGTTGAGGCGGGAGGATTACCACAAATTCGAGGCTAGTCTAGGCTACACATCGAGACCCTGACTGTCCAAAGCAAAAAATTCTTCAATGAATGCATAGCGATGCACCACAATTCCTCCTGTGATTTAGAGCAAGTCGCAGCCCCTCCCAGATTTCTTTTGTCGCCTGTTCTGGCGGGTCGCCTTCCCGCGTCCCCGTCGTTCCTCCCGGCCAATAGGTGGCGCTACAGTGACCGGCGCAGCACAGCAGGCAGCGGCCTCCTTCTTGGCCCGGCTGCAGCGCCTCGGCCGGGGAGGCGGGGCTCGAGGAACCGGAAGTGCCGGGGCCGCTTCACCCGCCGTCGCCGCCTAAAAGTACCGAGTCCAGCGCCTTTAAGTACCGCGTCCGCCGCTGCCGAGGAAGCTGCTGTAGCCCGGACGGGAGCGGAGGCGGCGCGGCATGAAGCGGCGCAGGCTCGCTCCGTAGCGCGTCGGGACGGTCCGGGCAGGGCCGGGGGGAAGGTGCAGTATCCGCCCCTCCGCTCGTCTCGGCCCGCGAGGCCTGGGCCGCGGCCCCCGGGCCCTGTGGCAGGTCTCCGAGCATTCCCCACGCCTTCCCCGGCCACCGGCTCTGCTGCTG
>NW_004524602.1:10559630-10568515 GCF_000260255.1 Octodon degus
GGCCTTTCAGAAGAAGCTCAGCGTGAAAACCTTCGCAGAGCCCTGGCCTGCATGGAAAGACGGCGTAGGACTGGTTCTCGGGTCCTTCCCATTGTATCTCTCATTAATTTGCCTTTTACTGAATGCTTCAGGTGAGCCTGGACCTCCAAGTCAAGCACTGGACACCTGCCCATGCCCTGCTCAAATTTACTCTCCTGCCTCAGCCTCCAGAATAATCCCTCCCAGAGGGATTTACAGATGTGTGGCACCACCCCAGGTTCAGGGGACTCCTTTGAACCCTTGGTGTATGATTAGAGAGAACTGAATGTTTAATTTCTAAATAGCCAGGGCTGGGGATATAGCTCAGTGGTACAGAGGTTACCTAGCATGTGCAAGGCTGGTTCAATCCCCAGCACCACCAAAGAAAATAAATAAGTAAGTGGGGCCGGGGAAATGGCTCAGTGGAATAAGCACTTGCCTGGCAAGCTCAAGGGCCTGAGTTCAATCCCCGGTTCCACCAAAAATAAGTAATAATAGTTAAATAGCTTTATTTCTAGAGGCCGTTCTGTTGGATAGTCCAAAGGTACAAGTTACTGTCCCGTCTATATTCACTTTCATCCTCAAATTCCTCCTCAATAAAGAATTTAATGAGAAGCAACGTTTCTGTGAAAACTAGAACCCTAGGACGAAAAAAAAATGTAATTTGGGTCTTTCAAGTCCCATTTATTTCTGAGCACAGCGCTATAGCAATAAGCAAATCATGTCCACTCCCAAGAAGCATTTAGTGGGTGAATCATATAATATTTAGAGGATGTAATGTTACTAATAAAAGTGTTTTAAATAAATACAGGTAGAGAGGTTCTATTATGGTGGATGTACTAAGCACACAGCAGATCAGTACCGAGGAGTGAATGAACCCTTCAAGGCTGGAGGGGAAACCGAGCATTGGTAGCAGCAGTAGTGGCATAGGTTGGGCACAGCAACCAAGACCAGGGTCCAAAGGTGAAGAGACGTGGAGGATCATGGGAGCCAGGAAATAAGGGCACGGGATGAGAGGTTGCGCTGGATCAGGAGAGCTAGATAAGCAGTGGATTGGGAAAGCCTTTGTTTGTTCTGGCCAGGGACACAGGGGAGCCAGAGAAGTTTGTTAAAGTGGAGATTACCAACAGCAAACATGTGCTGGGCCGGTCGGCTTGTCAGTGTGGAGGAGTTGTTGGCAGGCAAGCCAGGTGCAGGCCTATGCAATCTGCCAGATGCCAGACTAGGAGAGCAGTAATCTTGTCAGCGTTGAATTTTAGCAACTAAGATGTTATTTGAAATGATGAAAGTACCTTTCTTGCCCTATCTGTACTCCGAAGTACAGATACATTACAGGGCACTTTTTAAAAAATTGAAATATAACTTAAATGGGTAAATCTTCAATATTCAGCTTATGAGTTTTTACA
This sequence comes from Octodon degus, assembly GCF_000260255.1. NCBI lineage: Eukaryota > Metazoa > Chordata > Mammalia > Rodentia > Octodontidae > Octodon > Octodon degus. The sequence goes on from NW_004524602.1 coordinate 10,561,055, forward strand.
GTATGCACACTTTTCTGTCTGGCTGCTTTTATTCAAAATAATGTGTATGAGATTTATCTGTGTTGCTGTCAGTAGTCCAGTCTTTCCTATCTGTTTGTGCTGTGTCGCACTTAATTGTACAACTGTACCACAAAATTATTTAACCATTTTGTTGATGGGCGTTTGTGGGTATTTCCAGTTTTTAACTAGAAATGAAGCTGCTGAATGTGGTGGTACATACTAGTAATCCCAGCTCTGATAAGGCTGAGGCAGGAGGATTGCCATGAGTTGAAGGATAGTTTGAGCTATATCATGAGGCCCTGTCTCAAAAATAAAGAAAGAAAGAAAGAAAGCTGCTATGAACATTTGCAGGCCTGTCTTTAGTGGACATATACTCTTAATTCTCTGGGGTAAATAATTAGAACTCGAACTGCCAGGCCGTAGGGTAGGTGCGTGTTTAGCTTTAGTAGATAGTGCTAAGCAGTTTTATGGAATATTTCTATTAGTTTCCACTGTTTGAAAATTCTCATTGTTCCATAGCTTTGGTATTTTCAATCTTTTAAATTTTAGCTGTTTGGCTGGGGATATAGCCAGTGAAATGAGGTACAGTGCTTGCCTGGGAAGTGCAAGGCCCTGGGTGATAGGTTCTGGCCTGAGTACAAACTGCTGAATTATCATGGCTGTAATTCATCATGGCTGAATCCCCAGAACAACAGTTTATCTTCCCAATGACCACTTCCTCCTTCCCCACTCTACCCCTGGATACAACTTCCTTTTTCTCCCCCTCAATACACACACACACACACACACACACACACACAAAGTGAACTTCCAATCAGTTCCTTGTGTGTCCCTCAACCTGCCCCTCAAACTCCACCCCTACTAGCAAAAGTCTATAGCCTCATCATCCCTGTCTCCAGTCATAGGATCTCCCCATCTCCCTGCCCTCCATCCTCTCCCTGTCTTCAGAATTAATAAAGGCTTCCTCCCCTTCTATTTCTGCTTCTCTGCTGCCCTGCTGCCCAAAAACCTAATGTTGAGTTTGAGTACTGACGCCAAGAAAAAGCTAAATTTTAGCCACTCAATGGATACAAATGTAGAATAATTCTAACCCACTGTATATGAAACCTGAGGCTTATCTGCCGGTATGGCTTATATCTAGATGTCTCCCCAAGCCTCCTGCAGACGTAGGTAAAGCTTTTCAGAGGTGGCTGGATCAAGGGGGTGTCACTTCTGAGTCAGTCTACTGATTGGTTGGCTAGTTCTGAATGTGGATAATGGGAAGGCCCACCTTGGGTTTGTGCTGCCCACCCTAAGGGTGTGTAGCCTGGAGAGAAAGTGAGTGACAGAAAGAGGGCTGCTGCCACCTCCCTGCTGCTTGCTATTGCTGCTGCTTTGCTACCTTTCTGCCTTCTGCTTGCCATGGACCGCTTCTGCCCCACCATGCCACATCACCTTGCTTTGCAGCCAGCTGACTATTGAACTGAAACCTCTACAAACTGAGCTACAATAAACCTGTCCTTTAACTTTGGGTACCAGGTATGTTGTCTCAGCATTAAAAAAGAAACTAAGGGGTCGGGAAGATGACTCAGTAGAATAAGTGTTTCCCTGGTAAGCGGAAGGGCCTGAGTTCAATCCCCAGTTCTGGCAAAAAAAAAAAAGAAAGAAAGAAAGAAAGAAAGAAAGAAGGAAAGAAGCTGAGATATCTGCTGACCTATGTGCAAGATGAGAATTACTGATACACAAGGAGATTGCACCTTGGCATTTGGCCTCAGTTGCTCTGTAAGAGGGGACCAGAGGACGGCAGCTGTCCAGCTGGGTCAACTGCCACTCCTGTACTGTGCTACAGCTTCTCTAGGTCTGAGTTTTCACATCTATGGATGAGAGAGAGATGCTCACTTCCAATGTTCTTATCAGCCATTTCCCAATTTTCGCCAGGGAGATAACTCAGTTGAATAAATGCTTACCTGGCAAGTGCAAGGTCCTGAGTTCAATCCGTGGTACCACAAAAATAAATAAATAAAACATTTCCCAATTTGCCTGCAAAAAAAGGCCCAGCCTTTCTTGAGGGAAACTCAATAAGAAAAACAATTGAAACTGGCCTTGGTGGTGAGTTGATTTTTTTTTTTTTTTTTTTTTTTTTTGGTGGTACTGGGAACTGAACTCAGGATCTTGCAACTTGCCAGGCAAGTGCTTATTCTACTGAACTATCTCTCCAGCCTGAAACTGGGCTTGGTGGATACACATGTAACCCCTGCACTTTGGGAGCCTGAGGCAGGAGGATTGCAAGTTCCAGCCCATTCAAAGGGATTGTGTCTCAAAAAAATTAAAAAGGAGCTGGAGGCGTAGCTCAGTATGAAGCCCCTGCGTTTAATCCCTGTAGGAGTGTGGGGGGAGGAAAAACGCAGTGCCAAGTGCCACACTGAGACTGTGTGGGGCTCAGGGGTTTGTGATGAAGCCACAGTAAGTCCTGTCTGTATGCCTTCTGGATGACACCGTCCCAGGCCTGTGCAATCTGGGGCCACCTCGACATGTCTCGAGTAGCCAGCACCACCACAGGAAGCGTATGCTGCGTACCTGCCCTTGCTGAAGCCTGCACCATCGCCCAAGCCTAGTTTTGCTGCTCTTAGCCCTTGATCATACACATCCTTGTTGTTGACTTTATGTAGAATCCTCTGTTCCTGGAATGAGCTATTCAGTCTGGCTATTTCACACCTCACTGATGCAAGGAGCCCCCAAGCCAATCATCTGTAATGAAATCAGACTCCTCTGTCTAAACAGCATGGAGCTGAAGGTAGGGAGAGAAACACTGGATCAGCACAGACGCCTAGCAGGAAAACCCACAGTCCGATCACGCATCTCCTAGCTGGTGGGGAGCACAGGTGTTGCACCCATGCTTAACCAGAAACATCTCCCCGCACCCCGGTCTGTCGTCCAGGGTGCAGAGGAATGTTCAGAATTTGCCCACCTCGGAACTGGGCTCCTCCCATGACAGCTGCCTTGCTCAAGAGGAGCAGGCTGTCCACAACAGTGTCTGGGGCCTACCTACTGATTCCTAGTTCTCCAGTAACCTACTCGTTGCCACATGCAGCAGGGCCAAGTGTGCTCCCTTTGTGTAACAGTAGTGGAGCAGCAGGAGGGGATGGCATATAGCCAGATACACACATTGGAATACGCACTGCAAACAGTGACTGGTGACCGTCAGTGTAGGCAAGATAGCCAAGCCATGAGTTTCTTGGGAGTTGGGAGAGAATTGGAAATGGAGCGACAAGAAGACAAGAACAGGAGAAAATTTTGCATTATAACAAGGATCTCCTCCTGATTTTCTTAAGTGTTTGATTAGGCAATATTGTCACATGATTCAAAAAAGGTAAAATACAATAGTACTATTAAAATTTTGCAATATGGGACAATAAAAACAATATTTATGCTGATCAGCTTAGTAGTTTCCCTTTTGGGGATTTTACTCTGTGAAAATAATTCCAAAGAAGAAAGTTACATAGATATGCGTGATTAAACTCACACACACACAAAAAAAATCACCAAAACTTTTGTAGTATGATTCAATGGAAAATTATAGGGCTATGGAAAATGGTGAATTAGAAACTAGCAATATTGAAAATGTTCATGATTTTTAAAATACAAAAGCTAGTGTGGTGGCACATGCCTATAATCCTAGCACTTGGGAGGCGGAGGCAGGTGGATTGCCACAAGGTTGAGGCCAGCCTGAGCTACATAGTGAGATCAAGTCAGTCTGATTACATAGCAAGACCCCGTCTCAATAAATAAATAAATAAATAAAGGGGAGTTGACTTCTAGGAAGATAGCAGAGTGGTCAGCAGAAGAAAAGAGCCTCTCCAAGATTTGGAATCCAGACATGGAATATAGCAACATGACAGAGAGAAGGAGGGAAGTGGATACCCAGGATCCAGGAAGGCTCTGAAGTGAGCCCACAGGGAGAACAAAGAGAGAGACTTCAATGAAGAAAAAGGGGGTGGCAAGTGCTGCTTTCTCCCTGGGCCCTAATGAGTTGCCTGGGAGGGGTGGCCCAAACCTGCAGGCTCACAGCGACTACTGCCAACTCCAGGGGCCTCCACAGAGAAACGCACCAGTGGAATGGGGCAGGGGGCAAGTGGACTGCAGCAGCTGGTGATTGTTCAGGTTCAGGTGTCCCCCAGGAGAGGGCACTTGGCCGTCTTGGAGAAGAACCAACTTCAGGCTTGGAAGTCATAGCAACTTCCAGCTCCATCTAGTCACAGGGTCAGGTAGCAGAGTTCAAGTTGGCAGAAGATCAGGGAACCTGGAGACCGCTGCAGGCTGAGCAAATCTGGTTCCAGCCTCACAGCCAAGAAGCCCTGAACTGCAGTGGAAGTAAAGGTGCAGGCTCCCTGGGATCACCCACATTGCCCTGTGGCACAACTACGGCTGGCTTGCTGGGGTTAACCAACTCAGATCTGCACTCAGCCTGCCCACATTAGCTGCCAGGGACAGCAGAGATATGTATTAAACTAAACTTTTTCGTTCTTTCTTCTTGTTTTTTTCTCACTTTCCTTCTTTGATTTTGTTTTTCCTTGTTTGTTCTTGTTTTTATATGAGTCTGAACACAGTTTCTAGGATTCTGTGTTGTTGTTCTGTTACTGTTTTTTATCCATTCCTGCTCTTCTTCCTCGCTGACTTCTGCACCAGTTTCCCAAAGTTTGCGTAAGCCTCCTTTTTCCTCCAGCCTTGCTTCAAATCTCTTCTTCCTCTTCTGTTTTTCTATTTTTCCTCCTTATCCCTCGTCAGTTTTCTATTCTGAGGGTGAAATTGCCACACTGAGGCCTTATTTACCTCATACAACTTTCTGGTTCATTTTAAATATTGTTATATAACCAGAAATCTACTTTGTATAGTTAAAGGTGGCAAATTAATAGTTACCTCAATTTGACATTTTCTAGGCTGAATTTGATGTTATAGTTAGTGCTGATTATACCACTTTAGCCAATGTGACACAATTTTCTAATCAATTGTTCTTCTTGGGGCTGGGGAGATGGCTCAGTAGAATAAGCACTTCCCTGGTAAGCGCAAGGGCCTGAGTTCAATCCCCGGTTCTGAAAAAAAAAAAAAAATTGTTCTTCTTGTATATCAGGACTGAGATTGCCTAAGTGTCATAAAAAATACTAAGGGCTTGAGCCAATGAGCCAAGGGCTGGGCCAAGTAGGCAGCAACTTCTCATTCCCAATAAATTGAGGAGGCAGCAGTTGCAACAGACTCAAAAGCCAGCTACACCTGGAAGACACCGCTGAGAAGCAGTCGATTCCCAAGGTTCTAAATACTAGCAATAAAGCTACCTGCCACAGGCAGTTTACAAGCACTAACAGAGAAATTAAACTAAGAAAGAAAGAAAGAAAATGAGAAGACATTTGAACAAGGTGCAATCTCAGCCTTCCAGCTCACCACAGGCAAACCCAGGGGACAATGGGGAACAACAACCTGAAACTCACCCATCTGGACTCTCTGATGTGGTGACAGGGGAAGCAACAAAGCACCTGAATGAGGCTCTAGAAATAAATAAAAAATAATTTCTCAGATAATTACAGTGATGATGACCACAATGAAAGACATGCTCAGTGACTCTAGAGCAGATGCAGGGGGGCCTTCTGGTTAGTTCAGTTGTTTAAGCACTTGCTCATGCAAACGCAGTCAGTTGCAGGATACCTCGGTTTGAACCTCAGTTGCACATGCCTTACCAGGCCCGCCCTTAAGGCAACCTGAGCCAGCAAAAAAAATAGAGGAGCTCAGGAAAATGATGGAAACCATGAATGCCAAACATTGGGGGGAAATGGAATGCAAAAAAAAACCCCATTAAAAACAGATACCCAGTAAATAAAATTCTATTGAAAGTATGTGCAGCAGAATTAGCCAGTGTTGGGGCTGGTGAGATGGCTCAGTGGTCTAAAGCACCTATTTAGAACAAGCTTAGCACAGGGACCACGGTTCAATCCCTCAGCACCACATGCCAGCCAGCCCCGCCCCCAGGTGGGCTGAGCTGGCCACACACACACACACACACACACACACACACACTAAATAAAATAAATAAACTTTAAAAAAAAAGAATTAACCAATGTTAGAAAATAATATCAGATACAGAAGATGGGCCTAGGGTTAGTGATCATTAAAAAAAAGTTTCTTAAAAATAGTAAGGGACATGCTGGGGAGATAGCTCAGCAGTCCAAGCACCTGCCTGGCAACTGCAAGGACTGGGGTCCAATCCTAAGTACCACATGCCATGCTGGCCCCAGAACTCCAGGCACACTGTGCTGGCCCTGGAATGCCACCAGAACTGAGTGTGGTGGCTCACGCCTATAATCCCAGTACTGGGGAGGCTGAGACAGGAGGATCACTATGAGTCCAAGCTGCATAGTGAGACCCTGTACCAAATAAATAGATAGAAAAATAAATAATTTTAAAAAAATAGTAAGGGACCATGATGGAAAGAAGAATAACATAAAATTTATTGGAGTCAATGAAAAGTAGGAAATGGTGCAAATGTCACAAGAAATCTGTCTACAGAAGTCATGGCAGAAAACTTCCCAAGCAGGGAAAAATAATTTGACATACAGGTAAGTTAGGCATATAGTTCCTGAATACCAAACCAGCACTTCAGAATGATCTGGAGGATAGTCTAGAAAGAGATAACAAGGGTTAAAACTCCATAAACCCCAACTGAAGAAACCCACAAGGCAAGGAAACAATTAAACAGAGGGAGGAAAGGGAGAGCCAACAACAGGAAAATAATATGACAAGGATAATTCAGTACACATCAATTATCACCATCAATGCCTTTGTTTGTTTGTTTTTGGCAGAACCGGGGATTGAACTCAGGCCCTTGCCAGGCAAGCACTTATTCTACTGAGCCATCTCCCTGGCTCCCATAACTATCAATGTTAATGGGCTCACCTAGCCAATCAAAAGGAACAGACTGGCAGAGTGGACCAAGAAACAAAATCTTTGGCCTGGGGAGATAGCTCAGTAGAATAAGAATTTGCCTAGCAAGCTCAAGGGCCTGAGTTCAATCCCATGTTCCACCAAAAAAAGGGGGAAAAAAAAGAAATAAACAAACAAAATCTTTGATCCCTAGTACCACCCCTGGGGTGTGCTGAGCCAGCAACCAAGTCCAGGCATAGTGGGGCACATCTATAATCCCAGCATTGAGGAAGCTGAAAACAGGAGGATCACTATGAGTCTGAGCCAGGAAGATAGTTCAGTGGAATAAGTGCTTGCCTGGCAAAGTAAGATCCTGAGTTGGAGCCTTGGTACCACCAAAACAAACAAACCAACTACAGGTCTGAGCTGGGTAGTGAGACCCTGTACCACATACATTAAAAAAAAAAAATCCAACAACATGCTGCATACAAGAAACACATTTAACTCAGAAATTCATAGACTGAAAGTCAAAGGATGAAAAACAATTCTCCGTTCAACAGGGACCTGGAAAAA
>NW_004524602.1:10574460-10577439 GCF_000260255.1 Octodon degus
GGCTCCGAGGCGGCGGCAACGTCCGCGGGCGCCGGTGGTGCTTCCCGCGGCCGCCGGTCGGCGCTGCTCGAGCTTTGCGGGGTGGGGCGGCTTGCAGGGTCGGGGGCCGGGAGGCGCCCGCGCGGGGCACTCGGAGCCGGATCTCCGGCCCTCCCCGCTGGCGTCCTCTCCTCCGCTGCTTAACTAGGTTATTCCGGCCCTGTCACCGCTTGCTGTAGGACACTTTCCTGTCCAATCTCCACGCTTTTCGTCCCTCAGACCGTGTCCCTCTAGCCCCTTCTCGATATTCTGAGCTACCCCACTCTTCTTCAGTCAGCGATTTTCAGATGTCCGCCCTCCTTTTTTAAAGGCATGATTTCCGTAGCCTTGAACTCATCAGGGCAGTCCTCCTGCTCCAGCTTCCCAGATGCACGACCACCACACTTGTGCACAAACAGGGTCTTCACCCCACTCTGACATAACGATTTCTGAGCTGGCTGGACCCTGAAGCATGGAATGCCAGGCTTGAGCGAGGCGTGGGATGTTTAAGCGCCCTTGAATTAAAAATTATGGAATGCTGTTGGAGTGGGTCCAAACCCAAGAGTCCTGGAGCTATTTTATAACCCAGCGTGCCCCTATCTGAGAGGCTGAATGCCAGGACGTAGTGTCTTGACATCTTAGCCTCTCTTTTCGTTGTGCCAGTGTAGTCTTCCCAGTTCACCTCTTCTTGCCTCTTCTGGCTGCATTTCTCCACCACCTGCTTGAGCTATGGGAACCCAGAATGAAGGCTGATAGATAGCAAAGTGATAGATGTAGTGACAGATTTTTTTTCTTTTTTTTTTTTTTAACCATTTGTTTATTTATTTAGTATGTGTGTGTGTGTTTGTGTGGCCAGCTCAGCCCACCAGGGGGCGGGGCTGGCTGGCATGTGGTGCTGGGGATCGAACCGCGGTCCCTGCGCTTTGCCAAGCTTGTTTTCAAGTCGGTGCTTTAGACCACTGAGCCATCTCTCCAGCCCCCAGATTTTTTTTTCTAAAATAGAATTGCAACAAAGTTAATGATTCTTTTTCCAGAAAAGTTACCTACTTCAGTTATTTTCAGAGTGTTGAAGCAAGAAAAGAAGGGGTGGAGTGCACTTAAAATGAATGAATAGAAATAGATTTTTTTTTTTTTTTTTTTGCGACAGTGTGGCACTAGTGTAGGCTGGCCTGGAACCTTCATGATTCTTCTGCCTCAGCCTCCCAACTGCTGTGATTACAGACGTGCACCACCACACTTGCCTAGAACATCCTTTATCTTACGAAAAAAAATCGTTAATTAACGTTTTTAGTTCAAATGCTTGCCAGGGGTGGTGGCACCCTCGGATAATCCCAACCTGTGGTCTCAGTATTTCGGAGGCTAAAACGAGGATCAGTGCAAGTTCCAGGGTAGCCTGGGCTACAAAGTGAGTTGCAGGCCGGCTTGAACTGTATAGTAAAACTCCCAAAAACAAAAGTTCTTTTTCTTAAGGCATAGATGGTCTGTCATTCTTGTTTCTCTGGAGTGGATTCTGTCTCTAAGCAACTTGGTATCTAGCATGTTAAAAGAAACATGAATAGGCACATGGAAATAAAATTTCCTATTGTTTGAGTCTTTGCTATAGATACTTATTAACCTCTTCGTGTAGTATATTTATATTCTTTTGTATCTGTATCTTTTCATGATTTTTTTTTTTTAGTTCCTCAGATTGAACCCAGGGCCTTTCCACTACCACACATCCCTGCCCCCCCCTTTTAAACTTATCTTGAACCAAGATTCATGAAGCCACTAAGTTGCCCTAATGTGGCTCAAACTTTCAGCCCTCCTGCCTCTCAATCTTGCACTGCTGTGTTTGTTGGCATGTACTACCATATCCCCTTGTCAGGTTTCTTTTTTTTTTTTTTTTATTAGGATGGTGTCTCGCTATGATATGGTTCAGGCTTGCCTCTAGCGTATAGTGATCCTCCTGCTTCACTTTCCCCAGTGCTGGGATTAAAGGTGTATGCCTCCAAGTCCTGCCTGTTTTTTTGTTTGTTTGTTTTGTTTTGTAGCAGGAACTGAACTCAGGACCTTATGCTTGCCTGGCAGGCGCTGTGCCACTAAGCTATATCCCTGGCCTTTAGTTTACTTTTTAAATTAAACCCTTTAAATGTATGTCTGGACTTCAAAGAAGTATCTATGGTTAGGGTATTCTGAGTAACTTGGGCTATACAGCTCTACAAAAATTTTTTAAGATTTTTGATAATAACTGCAGACATAAAGGAATTTATTCTGTATCAGTGACAAGTATTGTTTTAAAACTTTTTAAACGTAATCTCTTGACTACATGGGGTCCATTTTGCTGTAATGATAATCAGCAATCTTACATTATATTTCATTATCATGCCAAACAGGATTGGATGGTGAGGAAAGGACAAGATCCTATGAGAAGAGAGCAGGATGAGCAGAAGGATCCATACTTGAGATTGGGCCACTTGAAAATGAGCTGTTTGAGTGTGGAAGAGATCTGAACAGATGAAAATACAATCAGGTGGGCATCAGGGAAGGCTTGTAAGTGGGGCTGGGAAATACATGCACTGTGTTGACTGTATACTGACCCGAGCAAATCCAGGTCACATATTTTGAGTACTTGTATATGAGGTATGAGCAAATTCTGGAAGATGGGTATATAGTTACGTAAGTCACATGTCAAGTCTTTCCTAGAACAGAATAAACTGACTAGACATACACAGTATGTATGCGTATGTGCACATATGTACAGAGAGAAACAGTCCGGGGACTTAGTACTGTTCAGTAATACCAGACTATTTTATTTAAACATAAACAAATGCAGCTTTGGGCTGGTGAGATGGCTCAGTGGTCTAAAGCAACTATTTAGAACAAGCTAAGCTAAGCAAAACACAGGGACCGCGGTTCAATCCCCCAGCACCACATGCCAGCCAGCCCCGCCCCCTGGTGGGCTGAGCTGGCCACACACACACA
>NW_004524602.1:10577639-10580353 GCF_000260255.1 Octodon degus
TTCATAGCCCACACCAGCTAATAACTCTCTCAGAGTTGCTTCTTGCCATGAGTTGATGTCAGCCTGCAAAATGCAGCTTTAAAAAGAGCATACCGGCATCTTAAGCATACAGGCATATATCAATGTGTGTCTAGAAGTTAATTGTGTGAAATTGGGTTACATAATTGCAGTTCGGCTTATCTTCAAGTTTATAATTGTTTTTCAACCAATTAGTTGAAAAAGAGCAGTTTGTTCCATTATTTTTATGTTTCTGTTTGTTTGGTTTTTTATTTTTTTTTTGTTTTTTGGGGTTTTTTTGGTAGTGCCATGAATAAATGCTTGCCAGAATCTCACTTTTTAATGACTTTTTTTTGGTATTTGGTACTTTAAGTTAAATTTTTTTGCAGTACCAGTGATTTAAGTTAAATTTAAAATTGGAAAAGATAAAGGAAAAAATGCATCTTCAAGATTTGTAAAATAAGCATTATTAGTACATGTGATAATAGGGCATTGGACTGGTAAGCTGAGTTCAAACTTTTATTAAAATGTTGATACAAACATTAAATACTTCATCAACTACTTCAGCTAATTAAAGCTACTTAGTCATATTTCTGTTGAAACAGTGAGTTACATAATCTGCAATGATAGTCATGTAAGTTTCCTTAAAATACTGAGTCATGCAAGTGTTCCGTGGTAATTATATCTAATCAGATGCCATTGCAGACACCTGCCTCCCAGGTTACGTGTTCTTTGTTTAGAGTTACATTTAAGTTAGTGCCCTAGAAAGATTAGCAAGTACATGGCTTGTGTCATTGTTACTACTGTTCTAATTGGTTGTGATTACTTTTCTTAACCAGGGAAATTCACATTTGTCAAAGGTGCTACTTCTTAAGTGTGGTGACACTTAAGTCCCTTGGCACTTTGAGCGTCACTGTTGTGCACTCCCTCTCGGTGGGGCAAAGCAGCCAGCTGGCACCAGGCCTGCTTCCTTCCAGTGTGGGAAAGAAAAATACTTTGGCAGGAGATACCTAAGGAGAGAGAGCCTTTTATAAAAGTTCTGCAAGGAATTTCTAGTCACTGGAATTGACATGACCTCAGTTTTTTTAAATGTCATGTTAAAACAGCACAGAAAAGGGGGAGCTATTGCTTTCTTCCTAGATCTCACCGCAGCTGTGCTAGAAAGAATTTTTCTTGGTTTTGTTTTGGTTTTTGGCCCGCCAGATGCCTCCTGACCATGTAGAAACTGGCCGTGTGAGCAGCTTCTTCATGTGCCTTGTTTTCTAGGAAAATGCAACATGGCAGCAGCAATGGAGACAGAGCAGCTGGGTGTTGAGATATTTGAAACTGCAGAGTGTGAGGAAAATATTGAATCACAGGATCGGCCCAAATTGGAGCCATTTTATGTTGAGCGATATTCCTGGAGTCAGCTTAAAAAGCTGCTTGCTGATACCAGAAAATACCATGGCTACATGATGGCCAAGGCCCCACATGATTTTATGTTCGTGAAGCGGAACGATCCAGATGGGCCTCATTCGGACAGGATCTATTACCTTGGTAAGTATGAAGTTACGGTTTATGAGAGGAAACATTTTGTGAAGTCAAATTTAAGGACAAAAATGATTTGCACTCACATTTTGTTAAACTGAGCAAGGTAGTACACACCTATAACCCTAGTTGCTGGAGAACCTGAGACAGGAGGGTTATAAGTTTGAAGTCTGCCGGGGCAATTTAGTGAGATCCTGTGTCCAAACAAAAAATGAAAAAAAGAGAGGACTGGGTTTGCAACTCAGTGGTCTCTGGTTCAATTTATAGAATGGTGCAGAAGGGAGAGACTTGGTGAATAAATGAGAAAATGACTTGTTTCCATTAAAAGAAGTCCTTTTAAATTGAATAACTTCCATTTAAGTGCTGTTTTGTCTGTGTGTGTGTGTGTGTGTGTGTGTGTGTGTCTTTGTCTTTCTTTTGAGACGGGTCTCACTACACAGTTCACTCCGGCCTTGAGTTCTCAACAATCATCCTGCCTTAGCCTCCCAAGTGCTGGGATTAAAGGCGTGAACCACTTTGCCTGGCTCTGATTGAGTGCTGTTTTAACTTTGATTTGTCTCATTAACTTTAGCAGATAATGAATGATGAATTTTTTATTTGTTTTCTGGTTTTTGGAGACAAGATTTCACCACGTAGTTCAGGCTGATCTTGAACTCACTGTGTAGCATAGGCTGGCCTGAAGCTCGAGGTGATCTGTCTGTCTCAGCCTTTCCAGTGCTGGGATTACAGGTGCGTGCCATCACGCCCATCCTCAAACCATGAATTAATCATGATTCTTTTTTGAAGTCAAGGATACCAAAAATTGCTTCTTTTTAGTTTAATGTGTCTTTTCTTTGGAATGGCAAATTAGAACAAATAATAAAATTATTAGTTTGTTCACATTCTTAATAGCTCTTGCTTTCATGTTTATAAAGGTTGATTTTGGTCTCTTTCCTGATGCTAGTCACTCTAGATTTAAATTTTCTAAATTAAATATGCAAATGTGCATGTATACATATGTTAGGGGTTAAACCTAGGATCTTGTATATGCTAAGTGTGCTCACCTTGAGTTGTACCTCCCGTTCTGATTTTAAAATTAAGCTTGTGCTCCAAAAATGTTGACTTGATAAGTTTCAATCATTTATTGTGTTTGAGAATCTTTTTAGAGATACTGTTTACATGCATCTATATAATTTTTTTATTTTTATTTT
>NW_004524602.1:10591386-10593089 GCF_000260255.1 Octodon degus
TTTTACTCTTAGTACTTCTTTGCTATCATGAAAACTTTTTCTTAGTTCAATTGTTTTGAAACATTTAATTTTCTGAATATTGTTTAATCTTAATTTTTGTTCTAAGATTTATACTGTATCTTTGACTTACAATTTATTTAAAAGACTTTGTATGATATCTTCTCCTAGTATTAGAAACTTTAAAAAGTATATTTCCTTTTTCTGTTGACTTTAAAAAAAAAAGAGGTTTGTACCTATGTTGTTTATTTATTATTTCTTGCCTATATCTTGTAATATGAGGAAACTACTTTGGCAGTAACAATACACAATGTACTAACCATTGTTATTCTCTTAAAATCTTGTTTTGAGATTTTGTACCATTTTTTTTCTTTAAAATAAGATAACTGATGTCAAAAAAAAATGACTAAAAAATAAAAAAAAATTAAAAAAAAAAAACAAACCTGTGTCACACAGATAGATGTTGGAAATGGAAGCAGGTTTTTCAATACTTTGGTGGCAATCTCAGGATATTCTGCCTTGATCTATATATACACATTTGGGGTTGTCTGAAACAGTTTTTTTGTTTTATTTTGTTTTTTTGGTACTGGGGATCGAACTTAGGACCTTGTGCTTACCAGGCAGGTGCTTATGCCATGGGGCTATTTCCCTGGCCCTCAAGCAGTTTTAAGACCATTGTCATTTGCAGTCTGAAGCAGTTGATCCTTTTCTGGCATGAGCAAAGTAGATTCCCCTGGCTTATTCAGTAGTAAATTGTGAATCCATTTCTTCCCAATTTGGAGGCTTTTATGGTTGGGAAATAAAATTCATACTCTTTTTGAAAGCTGAGATAAGTGGTCATGCACTAGCTAGGGGAATCAAGACCCTGACTCAGTCTCTTCTAAAATCTGTTAAGGTTTGAAACATCAGAAGTCCTAGTGCAAGCCAGGATGATGGCATGTACCTATTATCACAGCACTCATGAGGGTGAGGCAGGAGACTTGCCATAAGTTCAAGGCCGGAGTGGTTTACATAATGAGTTCAAGGCCCACCAGAATTACCTGGCGAGACCCTGTCTCAAAAAAAAAAAAAAAAACCAAAAACAATAAACAGTGTCTACTCGCTACTGCCATATGCCAGTTTTGCTTTGAATGTGCCCACTTTATTTGCTGACCTGCACACAGTTGCTGTTCTCAGTGAAGTGACTGAGTTTGTTGTACAAGTATGTCACACAAGTAAGCAAATTTTGTGCCCCATTTTCTGTCACTGGAATATGCTGCCAGTAGACACTGTTCTTATAAAAGCAATCTTTGGAGTGGCTTTCATAACTCAAAAAACTCTGGCCACCAATCTACCATTAGAAAGCCATCTCCGTTTTGTGTATAAGAGAAAGTGGGTGTGTTCTGTGTCCATCTCCTCAAGGAGCTGCACTCACAGATGGGAGTCAAGGGTCTGTACTTTATGCCATTGGTAATTTAATCCCATCCTACAAAGCATTAAATGCAGGTGACATTTTTTGGTTAGCATTTCTTCTTTTGTTGTTTTGTTTTTTAAGATAGGGTCTTGGGCTGGTGAGATGGCTCAGTGGTCTAAAGCACCTACTTGGAACAAGCTTAGCAAATGCAGAGGGACCGCGGTTAAATCCCCCAGCACCACATGCCAGCCAGCCCCGCTCCCAGTGGGCTGAGCTGGCCACACACACACACACACACACACACACACACACA
>NW_004524602.1:10593189-10596068 GCF_000260255.1 Octodon degus
CCAGTCTCAATTGCTGTCTCAGTGCGCCCCAGGGGCAGGGTTAGCACGGCAGGTCGGGGGATTGAACCCCTGGGCCCTGCATCTGCTTACAGGCGCTTTAATCTGCTGAGCTATTTGTTCGGGCCTTATGAGTCTATATAATTACAGTTTGTTTGTTTGCTTGTTTTGTTTTTCTTTTTTTAGACAAAAATCTCACTAAATAGCCCAGGCTGTGCTTGAACTCATCATGTAACCCATGCTGGCTTTGAACTTGTGGCAGTCCTCTTGCCTCAGCCTCCCAAGTGCTGAGATCACAGTCGTCCACCACCATGACCATGCCTAGCTAGATTTATTCTTTTTTAACAGCTTCAGAGTATTGTATGATTATGCCAATTTAAATTTAACCAGGCCTCTAGTAATGGTAACTTTTCACTGTGATTATTCAAAGAAGAGGCAGTGTCACTGTACCGGATCATTTTGTACGTATGTGGATATATAAACCTATAGAAATAATTCCCGTGAGGGAACTGCATGAACAAAGGGTGTGCGTGTTCAGAAGATTGGCTGGTGTCACTGCACGTCCCCTACAGGAGGTTACCGGGCTGATGCTACCATCACAATTTCCTCAGAACATACACTTTTCCATAGCTGCACTAAGGGTAAAATTTTAATCTTGATTTAGTAAACAGAAGCCTCATACTGTACCTCAAATTTTATTTCTCGTAGGCGTGAAGTTGAACATCTTTTTGTGTATTTAAAAGCCATTGTATTCCTTTTCTGTGACTGATCTGTTTACAGATATGGTATAGTACTGGAGATTTAACCCGGGGCCTGCATATGCTAGACAAGTGCTCTACCACTGAGCTACGTCCCCAGCCCTTTTAGTGTTCTAAATTTTGAGACGAGGTCTCGTGAAGTTGTCCAGGCTGGCGTTGAACTTGGCAGTCCTTTTGCCTAGCCTCTTGAGCAGCTCAGCTCCTTGAGGAGCTAAGGTTATAAATGTGCACCAATATAATGGACGGTTTGTGCCTTTTTGGAATTGAGTTGAGGTTCTTAATGACTTGAAGCATTTTATATAATGCCGGAACTTCCCATTGTGCTGTTTTCCTCTGAGATTATTTTTTGTCTTAGTGGGGTCTGGCTAAGTTGCTCAGGGGCACCTGGACTTAGAGCCCTTGCACCTTGACCCTCCAAGCCAGGATCACAGGCCCACACCACTATGCTAAACCTTCTGTGAGTTCTCTTTTGTCTTTTGCCTTTAGTACCTCCTGCTGTACAGAAATTTGTAGTTTTTTTATAGTTAAATTTTTACTGTTCTCTAAGTTTGTCATATCTAGAAAGTCTTTCCCAACTCTAAGATTATTTTAAAAATCTTAGGGCTGGCGAGATCAGTGGTCTAAAGTGCCTGGTTAGGCAAGCTTAGGCAAAGCATGGGGATCCTGGCACCACATGCCACACCAGCCCCGCCCCCAGGGCAGGCTGAACCAGCCACCAAAAATAAATAAATAAATAAAAATAATAATAGTAACTTAATCTTTGCATCATTTGATATATATTTTTTGTGAGTTTTGGTATAAACTTACTGTCCTACTTATGTGACTCTCCTGTTTTGTTTTTTTTTTTTGTTTTTTTTTTCAGAACGGGGGATTGAACTCAGGCCCTTGCGCTTGCCAGGGAAGCGCTTATTCCACTGAGCCATCTCCCCGGCCCCTCTCCTGTTTTTTTAAGCTTTTTGCCATGCTAGGGTTTGAACCTATAACCCAATACATGATAAATTTGTGCCCTGTCACTGAGCTACATCCTACCCCCATCTAGTTATTTTTTATTTTTATCTTTTTTAATGTATTTGGTACAGGGTGTCACTATGCAGCTCCAACTCATAGTGATCCTCCTGTTTTTAGCCTCCCCAGTGCTTGGATTACAGGCGTGTGCTGCTGCTCCTGGACTTGGTCGCCCAGGAGCGGGGCCGGTGAGGCATGTGGTGCCAGGGATCAAAGCCCAGTCCCTGCGTTTGCCTAAGCAGGCGCTTAGTCTGCTAAGCTATCTCACCAGCCCCCTATCTAGTTATTTTAATTACAGATTTTGAATAATCCACCTTTTTCACTAATAAGTAGAAATGTCACCTTTATCGTATGTCATGTTCCTATATGTAATATTTGGCTTTGTTTTTGGACTTTGTTTCATTGATCTCTGTCAAATCAAATGCCAGTGTGTGCTATTACTATTAATAATGTTGTAGCTGTATCATCCTGCTTGATTAAACTGGTCTCCTTTCATCAGTGCATTTCATTTGTCTTGACTATTGCTGCTTGCTTTTCTGTAAGAACTCCCAGTTAGCTTGCGTAGCCGACCTCCTCCCTGTCCTACTTATGTTATACTACTCTGTGTGAAGTCTAGGCAGAAATTTCCGCCAGTTCCTTTGTAAGTATCTGATGCTTTGGCACTATGACATACTTTTGGCAGCACCATACGCATCCAGCCCTAAAAGGAAGAAGCATCCATTAATGTTGCTGAGTGCAGGGAGCCCTGGAAGGGGCCGTGACAGAGAAGCGCTGCGTGTTCCCGCTGTGGCATGAGCCAAGCCTCCCACAGCATCAGGAAGTTTTGACAGACTCCCATGTCTTGGAGGACACACTTATGCCTAGCTTAATAACACTATGCAGTCAAAACACAGCTCCTTCCTGCAGCCCAATCTACCGGTCCCAGCTCTGCATCAGCCATATCCAGTTACAGACATACACACAGGAGAGGGTTCCCAGCCTGGCACATTTTTATTGATCTGCTAAGATTTGTTCTGTTCTGTTTTGGTGGTACTGGGAATTAAATCCAGGGTCTTCACACTGAGCTGTATATCCAACCTTTATTAAGACAGGGTCTTAGGGCTGGGGAGATGGCTCAGT
>NW_004524602.1:10605056-10607311 GCF_000260255.1 Octodon degus
AGATAGGGTCTTGCTATGTAGTTGAGGCTGGCCTTAGACTCACTATGTTGCAGTCCTTCTGCCTCAGCCTCCAGAATGCTGGGATGACAGGTATGTGCCACCATGCCTAGAAAGCCAGCATTTCTGTGAGTATTCACGTTCAGATGTGACCTTTTTGATCCATGTAGTGAGATTAGGGAACTGTCCAGCTATGGCAGCTGCTCCAGTCACATACATTCTGACACAGAATGACCAGTTTTCCTGATGTGTAGTTATTTAAAGATTATAACTGTCATGTTGGTTGGCAACAAAAGTGCATTTAAAATATCTTCATGCTCCTCCCCCTGAAAAATACATCATGCTAACAGGAGTGTTAATTGTAGCCTTGTTAATGTTGAGAAACCTGTCACCCTGGATTTTACACCATGATGACGCCTTAATCCTCCTGAACAATTGTGCCTCAGTGTCTTCTGCTATTTCATCAGTTCATCTACTTGTGTTGCTAGCTGAAAGAGGAACATGTACCACCTTTTGAACTGCAGTGTCTCCTTGAAGTTCACAGCAGGTGTTCTTAGCAGTAGGCAAGATCAACTCCGTCAGTAGTAAAAAGCTCTGGCAATGCAATTAATCACTATGAGTGGTATTCCCAGTGGAGGCACATTTGATGAAGTGGGCTTTAATAATTGCTTCTGTCCTTCATGTTTATGGGTTTTTTTCTTTTGGAAAGTTCCAAAGCCTTGTCCTTTAATGCCGGCTGCCTGGTCTCCATATGGCAAAGCGGTTTTGAAGATTCCATGGTTTCAGTCCAATATAACAACCTGTTATACAAAGTGGGCTTGGAGAATGTGAATTATCTGTTGCACTGAACCTGTAATTTATATAGAACTCTTGGTATTTTCTTTTAAATGTAGCTTCTTTTTTGCTGGCAGACTTAAGAGTCTTCTGCTGTCTCATCATTGGGTCTTTCCTCCTTTTCAAAGAAGCTTCCCAGTGACCTTTGGTTTATATTCATTTAGGCTAGGGTTAGCTATGGGCTTACCACAACTGTGACTAAGACAAGTACAGGTTACAGGAAACAGGCACAGATGGAAGTGATAAATAAAATAATGCCACATGTGGACTAAAATAAGTATCAGATTGTGACCTATAGTCTACCAGATGCCTCTTAATTGTTAATTTTTTTTGCCATAATTGTATTGATAAATAGCAATGAGACAGTTTCGAATCAAATCGGTAGGACAGTTTCAATAATTAACACACTGCATACATTCTTCTTAGTGGTTAATTGCTGTGCAAGATTGTTAACTTACCACTCACTGACAGGGTTTTGAATCTGCAAGCAATCAGTACATTAGTATGATCTTTGCAGTCAGACCTCTCTGCTAATGTGTATCTGTATTTGCAGCCACTCCTCAATGCTAGCATCACTACCTCAACTCCGCTCAGATCGTCAGGCATTAGTTTCTTGTAAGGAGCCCACCACCTACATCTCTCACATGCTCAGTTTCCAGTAAGAGTCTTGTTCCCCTGAGAATCTGATGCAGCGTGGTATTCAGGAATTTTAGCAATGGGAAGCAGCTATCAATACAGATGAAGTTCTCCTAGCAGCTACTTACCTCCTGGTGTGTAGCCTAGTTTCTGTCCAGCCATAATCCAGGACCAGGGCTTACAGACCTGTGCTTTAGGTCACATTGATTGTATTGTTTTAGTTTCTATGTTATTAATTTTTTTCTCTGTTCTATTAGTTATTTAGAAATGAATATTAAAATCTCCAACCATAATTGTAGATTTGATTATTTCTCTTTGCAGTTTTATTAGTTTTTGCCTTGTGTGTTTTGCAACACTTGAGTGTTGAGCCCAAGAGCTCCCATGTGGTAGGCAAGCAATCTGCCACTGAGCTGTATTCTCAGTTCTTTTCTTTCCTTTCCTTTCCTTTCCTTTTTCTTTCTTTCTTTCTTTCTTTCTTTCTTTCTTTCTTTCTTTCTTTTTCTCAGTCTTTGTGAGATAGGGTCTTGCTATGCAGTTCAGGCTGGCCTTGAACTATTAATACAGCAACTTCAATTTTCTTTCTTTCTTTTTTTTTTTTTTTTTTTTTGTGGAACCGGGGATTGAACTCAGGCCCTTGCACTTGCCAGGCAAGCACTTATTCTACTGAGCTATACCCCCGGCCCCTTTTTTTTATTTGTGTGTGTGTGTGTGTGTGTGTGTGTGTGTGTGGCCAGCTCAGCCCACCAGGGGGCGGGGCTGGCTGGCATGTGGTGCTGGGGGATTGAACC
>NW_004524602.1:10607818-10610076 GCF_000260255.1 Octodon degus
TTTTAATTGAGGACTGATCTTAGAAGGTGGCTTTAGGAAAATACCACCATATTATGTAATATTCTCAATGGCATAACCTTAGTTCTAGGACAGTACAACTGGAATATACAAAATAGATTTCAGACAAAATCAAATACTGAATGCTGGGTGTGGTGGTACATGCTTGTAATCCCAGCACTTGGGAGGCTGAGGCAGGAAGATTGCTGTGAGTTCAAGGCCAGTCTGGGCTACAAAGAAGACAAAAAAAAAAAAAAAAGTCTAACTTCTTACTTCAAAAGACAGTGCAAACTAAGAAATACTTAGGAAAACAAGGAGATGGAGGAACACATGTGAATGCGTATCCTCAGCCTCTGCAGGGCTTCTGAGGAACCTGCCACATTCCTCCGAGGGTCTGTGCTTCCTGACAGCTTCTCTTTCTTTCTGTGTGATTTACCTTCTCCTGCCCTCGTTCACCCTACTTTTTTGAAAGCAGTACCTTTCTGACATCTCTTGCAGTAGAAAAGCTTCATTTTGTTTGAGTGTCCTCTGGTTCATAACTTGGTAACCGCAAGGAGTGTCCGTTATGGCTCCTCTATGTGCAGCTCATTCTTTGCTGCTGTGCTCTCTCGGTTCTGTTGCTGCATGACTTCCCAGGACAGACCTAACTCTGGTTTCACTGTTTTTTTCTTTGTCCATCCCCAATAAAGGACAGTTTTTTTTTTTTTGTTGTTTTTGTTTTTTTTAAGGATTTACTTATTTGAAAAAGGCTGGCACAGCATGTGGTACCAGGGATAAAACCTGAGTCCTTGTACTTGCTAGGTAGGCTCTTAGACTGCTGAGCTATCTCCCTGGCCCAGGACAGTTAATTTTTTTTTAATTTTTTAATTTTAATCTTTAAATTATTTTTAGGACAGTGATTTTTAGCAAATAAGAAATCAGATTTTGTGCTGCATAAATATAATTTTCTTTGAAACCTTAAAGGCTTTATTAATGTTTTTAATCACAGAACTTTTATAATGAAGAAAGATTGGAGGAGCCTGACGTGGTGGCACACTCCTGTAATCTGAGCACTCAGGAGTATGAGGAAGGAGGTTTGCTGTGAGTTCAATGCCAGCCTGGGCTACATAGTGAATTTAAGGCCAACTGGAAGTATAGTAAGACCCTATCTCCAAAAAAAAAAAGCAGAAATCTATTAGACCTATATATATTTCTAAATATTTTAGGTAATTCGATAATCTGAAGTTGCTGTTTTGGAATCAATAGATCTATATCCATCTTGTAGGCACTAATAATTTTTTTTTTTTTTTTTTTTTTTTTTTTTTGAGGACAGTATCTCTAGTATAGGCTGGCCTTGAATTCACTCTGTAGCCCAGGCTGAACTCAAACTCAGGGCAAGCCTCCTGCCTCAGCCTCTTGAGTACTGGGATCATAGCTGTGTCCCATCACTCCCAGTTGAAAATAACTTTTATTTGAATTCTCCTTACATATTTTTGTTTGTATTGAGGGTACTAACACTTGAATATAAAATGAAAGAACATTTTTCTGTGAAACCTTACCATATCCTTTTTTTTTTTATACTGGGAATCAAACTCATGACCTTTTGCTTGCTAGGCAGATGCTGCCACTGAGCTAAATCCTGGGCCCGAGTGTGTGTATCCTAATTATTCGCTATATATCCCACAGAGTGTAAAATGTATGTGGAAGGGATAATGTACTTCTGCTTCTATTTACTATAATTATAGTAAGAATGTTATTTTAAATAATAATAGATAATTGTTTTTTCTCATAGCCATGTCTGGTGAGAACAGAGAAAACACACTGTTTTATTCTGAAATTCCTAAAACCATTAACAAAGCAGCAGTCTTAATGCTTTCTTGGAAGCCTCTTTTGGATCTTTTTCAGGTAAGCCCGAGTCTTGTTATTCCTGTGATGTGGTGTGTACTTTCAAGTACTCCCTGTACTTTTATTAATAGGGAGAAATGCAATGGGATTTTATATTTGAGGTAGATATGAGTCAAAAGAAATTAAGATGTTTTAGAATTTTATTCCATTTCTTAATATCTGAAATTAAAGAATATTATAATTTGATTTTCTTAAAAATTGCCTTTTTCTTGCCTGGCAAGTTCAAGGGCCTGAGTTTAATCCCTGGTTCTGCAAAAAGAAAAATAAATAAAAATTGCCTTTTTCTTCCATAAACTTTATTTTTAAAATTTTTTTTATTTTATTGAGAAACAAATAGCAGTGAGACAGTTTCAAAACCAATTAATAGGACAGTTTTA
>NW_004524602.1:10613331-10616357 GCF_000260255.1 Octodon degus
TTAGTGCCAGCCTGAAATGGGCTTTCCATTTCCTTTTTAACATCTTTATGGTGATATAATTCACATACCATACAGTGTGTTTAATATTTTCAGTTTTCTAACTATTGCCATAATCTTAATTTTAGCCTATTTTTGTCATCTCTGAAAAGATTAGCAGTTGCTCCTCATCCAGCTCACCCTCCCTACTGCCAGCCCCAGGTAACCAGTAATCAACTTTGGGGTTCTCAGTTGGCCTATTCTGAACATTTCACATAAATAGAATTATATGATCACAGTCTTTTATGACTGGTTTCTTTCACTTAGCATAATATTGTCTAGATTTATCCATTTTGTAGCAAGTAACAATTTATAGTAGCTGAATAATAATTCCATTATATGACTATACCTCATTTTATTTATTCATCAGCTTATTTGGGTTTTTTCAGCATTAGAGCTATTATGAATACTGCTTTTAACAATAATGTGCAAATGTTTGGTTTTATGTCTTCACTTTTCTGGAGTATATATCTAGAAATGGAATTGCAGGGTCATATGCTGATTTTATGTTTAAATTTCCAAGATCCTATTAAACTTTTCCACAGCGCCTGCACTGTTTTACATCCCCATCAGCAGTGTGTCCAGGTTTCGTGTTCTCTACATCCTCATCAACCTTTGTCTTTTCAGTCTTGGTAAACCTTGTTGTGGTACTTCATTTTGGTTTTAGCCATCCTAGTGAGTGTGAAGTGGTCATTTGTTGTCATTTTATTTTGGCGGAACTGGGGATTGAACTCAGGCCCTTGCGCTTGACAGGAAAGCGCTTATTCCACTGAGCCATCTCCCCGGCCTTTGTTGTCATTTTGATTTGTGTTTCCCTAATGAGCAATGATGGCCGAGCACTTTTTTAATGTGTTTATTGAACATTTGTCTGCATCTTTGGGGAACTGTGCTCAGGTCCTATATTCATTTGTAATTGGCTCTTGAATGTTAAGAGCTTTTAATATGTTCTGGATACTGACCCTTTATCAGATGTATGATTTTTTTTTTTCTCACTTAGTGGTTTTTTATTTATTTATTTTTTACTTTAAAAAACATAGTAGTGGGGCTGGTGAGATGGCTCAGTGGTCTGAGGCACCTACTTAGAATCAAGTTTAGCAAAGCACAGGGACCACAGTTCAATCCCCCAGCACCACATGCCAGCCAGCCCTGCCCCCTGGTGGGCTGAGCTGGCCACACACACACACACAAATAAATACATAAACAAATATTTAAATATAAAAAAAACATAGTAGTCATTAATTTGTTGTAGTTAATATAAAACCAGCTCAATGCCTCTGGTGAGTGAACATTACAATAATTAATATAAATATGTGTATTTATTTTAATGTATTTATTTTTATTTATTTTTTGGTAATTTTATTTTAATGTATTTAGTGCAGGGTCTTACTACACAGGTCAGATTCATAGTGCTCCTTCGTATTTTTAAGCCTCCCAAGCTCTGGGATTACAGGCAGGCACCACCATGCCCAATCTCATTTGCTGAGCCCCAGGGGCAGACCAAGGATTGAACCTGTGACCCCTGCGTCTGCCTAAGCAGGTGCTTTAATCTGTTCACATCTTTTGCCCATTTATTAGTTGGGCTGTTTGCTTTGTTGTTAGTTTCCTAACAGTGTCCAGTTGATTAAATAGGGACTTACAATAAAGTATCAAATCCTAAGAAAAGGTGTTCAAATCCTAACATACAGTGTTTATGAATGTGACCTACATAGAAATAGAATCTTTGTGGATATAGTTAATGATCCAAGATTAGGTAATCTTAGGGCTGGCTAAATAACTCAGTGAACTAAGCGCCTGTCCAGGCAAGTGCAGGGACCAGGGTTCGATCCCTGGCACCACATGCCTCACTGGCTCTGCCCCCAGATGTGCTAAGCCAGCCACAGAGACATGGCATGCTGGTACATGCTTGTAAGCCCAGCAATGGGGAGGCTGAAAGTAGGAGGATCACTGAATCTGAGCTACATAGTGAGAAGTGTTACCAAATGCATTAGTAATAAAAATAATAATAGTAATAATAATAAAATGATAGATAATCTTGGGTTTAGGGTAGGACCTAAATATAATGATTGGTGTCTTTTTAAGACTGGGAAATTTGAGACATAGACACAAAAGGTGAAAAAAACACCACAGTTACTAAGAAACCCCTCCTAGTCATCAGAAACTAAAAAGAAAGTAGGATTTTCCCCTATAGCCTTTGGAGGGAAACTGGCACAATCAACACCTTAATTTTGGACTTCTAATCTCTGAGTATAAATGTTTTTTCCAGCTACAAATTTGTGGCAGTTACAGCAGTCTTATAAAACTAGTGTATGTCCTTTGATGCAGGAAGTTTTAATTTTGAAGTGCAATGTATTTTGTTTAACTGCTTATACTTTTTATTTCATATTTAGGAAACTTCCCTTAAGGCAAGGTTATGCAGATTTTTCACTTTTATTTATAAGAGTTGTACAGTTTTTGTTTTAATTTTTTTTTTTTAAAGATAGGGTCTTTCTGTGTAGTTTATAGAGTGGCCTCAAACTCATTATGTAGCCAGGCTGGCTTGGAACTTGAGGCAGTCCCCCCAGTACTGGAATTGCAGGTATGGTGTGTACCCCTATGCCTGGCCGAGTTTTTCAGTGTTAGCACTCAATTAGGGCTTTGACCCATTGAGTTTGTTTATTTTTTTCTTATTTTACACGTGGATGCCTACTTCTCCAAGTGCCATTTGTTGAGAAATTATGTCTATTTGAATGGCCCTAGCAGGCCGGCCAAATAGCTCAGTGGATTAAAGCACCTGCAAGCAGGGGCCAGGGGTTGGATCCCTGGGCCTACCGTGCTGTCCCTGCCCCCAGGATGCACAGAGATGAGATTGAGACTGGGCATGGTGGCGCGCACCTGTAATCTCAGCTTTTGGGAGGCTGTCAACAGGTGGATCACTACGAGTCTGATCTAGTAGTGAGACCCTGAACACCCTGTAGACCCTTCCCCCCAAACAAAAATATATTATATATACA
>NW_004524602.1:10616477-10617426 GCF_000260255.1 Octodon degus
GCAAGCACAAGGTCCTGAGTTCAGTCCCCGGTACCACAAAAAACAAATAAAAGAAATAAATAAAAATTAAAAAAGCCTATGGCCATACCACCCTGTATGCGTCTGAATGATCCTCCCACCCTTGTTTAAAGGTAGTTGACCATCAACATACAGGTCTATTTCTGGACTCTAAATCCTATGCCATTGGCCTGTGTACTTCATGACGATTCTGTGTCTCTCACAGTTTTGTGTGAGTGTTCAAATGGTCAGTTTGTCTGTATCTAGACAACATGCTGTCTTGCTTCGTAGTATAGGCTAACTTTTTTCCTTTTTGGAGGAAGATACGGGGCATTTACATTCTAAGCAAGCCCTCTGCTCCTGAGTTAGACTCCCAGCCTGTATACTAACTTTTGAATTTTGAAAGTGAGCCTCCAACTTAGTTCTTGTTAAGGTTGTTTCGGCTATTCTGTATTCCTGGAAATTCTATGTGAATATCATAGTGACGAGTTTGTCCATATGTGGAAAACAGGCTCTTGGAATTTTGATAGGCATTCCATTGATTCTCTTCCAGTCACCACACAGTGCATGTCTTTCCATATATTTAAATCTTTCTTATACTTTCAATAATAGTTTTCTTTTTTTTTATAATAGTTTTCAATGTGTAAATCTGGCACTTTTTTTAAAAATTTTGTTTGCATTTATTTTATGCTTAATTTATTCCCGTGCCATAAGTTTTTGTTTCTTCAGTTTCTTCTGGGATATCTTTTCCTTCTGTGCAACTTCCTCTTCTGGGTTGGGATCAATGTGTTCCTTTTCAGTAAGGATGATCTCAGTATGGCAGGGGGAGCTCGTGTATGGATTAATCCAGCCATGAGCTCTACAAGTACGGCGGCGCATCTTGGGTGCTTTCTTCACCTGGATATGTTCAATAACCAGAGAATCTACATCTAAACCCTTACGTTCAGCATTA
>NW_004524602.1:10617676-10618305 GCF_000260255.1 Octodon degus
TTTTTTTTTTTTTTTGCGGAACTGGGGACTGAACTCAGGCCCTTGCGCTTGCCAGGGAAGTGCTTATTCTACTGAGCTACCTCCCCAGTCCATAAAGTTGTTTTCTTAATTTCATTTTCAAATTTCTCATTGCTAGTATACAGAAATGGAAACAAGTTTTATGTATTATATATTGCTCTTGTTTCCTGCAACTTTGCTGAAGTAATTTGTCAGCCTAAATAATAATTTGTAGAATTTTTCTATAGGTTAGATCATGTCATCTAGAGATAGTTTTCCTCCTTCCTTCACAATCCTGATGTTTTTCTTTGCTTTTTCCTGTCTAATTGCCTTGCCTCAAACCTCCAATACAATCATTTTCTTGATCTTAAAAGGGAATACTTTAAGTTTTTCACAATTAAAAACTGTTAGTTCTGGGTTTTTCACATATACCCTTTTATCAAATTGAGAAATTTTCCTTCCATTTCTTGTTTATTTGTTTTAATGTTTTTATAATTGGACAATTTTGAGTCTGTGTAACTTTTAAGGCAATTATCTTACTTGGTTCTTATTTTGGTATCACTTTTTTGTCTGAAGTCCATCGTCTTTAAAACATTGTTTCATATTATTTTGCCTGGGGCTGGAAATGTGGC
>NW_004524602.1:10618770-10628355 GCF_000260255.1 Octodon degus
GGCCAGCTCAGCCCACCAGGGGGCGGGGCTGGCTGGCATGTGGTGCTGGGGGATTGAACCGTGGTCCCTGTGCTTTGTTTAGCTTAGCTTGTTCTAAGTAGGTGCTTTAGACCACTGAGCCATCTCACCAGCCCAAAATGGAATAAGGACTTTTTTGTTGTTGTTCCTCGAATGCCTTCAGGGCACTTTTGGCCAGCCTGAGACTTGTGAGGTTCGAACTCCAGCAACCTGAGGCTGACAGCTTTGTGGAAGCAGCCACTTAAAGGACTGAGCTAGGGCCAGGCCCCCTGAATCCAGTTTTGTCTTTTTACGTGACTATATAGTAATTTCAGCTGATTTGTTTTGTTTTGTTTATTTATTTATTTATTTATTTATTTATTTATCTTTCTGTTAGAACTGGGGATTGAACTCAGGCCCTTGCGCTTGCTAGGCAAGCACTTATTCTACTGAGCCATCTCCCCGGCCCCTTCAGCCAATTTAAAAATCCAATCAGTAGTCACTATCTGTAAAAATACTAGTTTTCTCTACCACCTTTTTCTAATTCTATATTTTCTCAGTGTTCTATTTTAGATTTTCTATTGTATATATTGTTCATTCTATTTATCATGCATTTGCTTATTTTAAAGTAAGGCCAATATTCTCCACATTGCTCTTTTTCACAATTTTTTCCCTTATTATTCTTCTTCTAAATAACTACTTTTGTGGTCACAAAGTTAAAAATACAGCATTGTCTTATGAAAACTAATTTTGTAGTTCCAGAATTTCTTATGTTTTCATTATGAAGTATTAAGACAATTTAAGTAGGGATCAAATCTGGTAAATTTTACAGAAAACCTGAGTGAAGAAATTCAAACATTGGGGCCAGGGAGATGGCTCAGTTGAATAATCGCTTGCCTAGCAAGTGCAAGAGCCTGAGTTCAATCCCTAGTTCCACAAAAACAAAACAAAAAAGAAATTCAAACATAATTATATACTTCAAGTTGCTCGTGGGTCTACTAACAACGTTAAGAGGGATTTCAAACAAATAAAAAGATCTGGGGGGTTGGGAGATAGCTCGGCGGTATAAGCACCTGCCTGGCAAGCACAAGGACCCAGGTTCGATCCCCTGTCCTGTATGCTATGCCAGCCCTGGAATCCCGGCACTGGGGAGGCTGAGACAGGAGGATCAGTAAGAGTCTGAACTGTGTAGTGAAACTCTGTATCAGATAGATAGATAGATAGATAGATAGGCCCAAGTGTGGTGACACATGCCTGTAATCCCAGCACTCTGAGAGGCTGAGGCAGGAGGATTGCCTGAGTTCAGTCAAGGCCAGCATGTACTACATAGTGAGACCTTGCCTCAAAACAAACAAAACCCAAAAAACCCCAAATCATTTAATTCTGGAATATTTTTATTTAGTGTTTTTTGGGCCATAGGTAATTAGAAACTACAGAAAACAAGACTGCAGATTAGGGAGAACTGCTATAAATGTAATTGAGCATTACTAAGTAACAACAATACATAAGGGGCCGGGGAGATGGCTCAGTGGAATAAGCGCTTCCCTGGCAAGCGCAAGGACCTGAGTTCAATCCCTGGTTCCACAAAAAAACCATAAAATATCTAGGTGCATTTTTAGTGAGGTTCCAAAGTATTAAGTGTCTTTCTTTTTCCCTTTCTCTCCTTTTCCTTTCCTCCTCCCTCCTCCCTTCTTCCCTTCTCCCCTAAAAGTATTGTAGGTTTGTAATGTGTTTGGGTGATAGAATGACGTTACTTTCTATGTGCTGGGTCAATTTTAGGCTGATACGTTCCTGTCAGTAAGCTTATTTAGAGTCCTTTCTATAGTACTAGTGTTTGATAGCAAAAACAAGACCTCCTTTCACGTTTCATTTCTCATATGCTGATAAAAGATATAGAATTATTAATAAGGGAAGATGAATGTCATTTTTAAGATATTGCTTATGAGATTTGTTTTCTTTTTTATTTTTGTTTTATAAAATTATAGCTGGGCATAGTTTTGTGTGCCTATAACCTCAGCACTGGGAAGGCTGAGGAAGGAGGATCATCCTGAGTCCAAGGCCAGCCTGGGCTACATAGTGAGTTCAAGGCCAGCCTGAACTACATGGTGAGAGCCTGTCTCAATGTAAATGAATAAAATTTTTAAAAAATTATGTACACATATCAATACCTTGGGAAAGCCCTTTTTCATCATCAATCAGTTACCAATGATTACAGACATTCTTTGACACCAATTGTAACATTATATAGTAACAGATATGTTCTAGGTCAAAGTGACACAGATTCTGCTCTGAAGGATGATTTTCCTTCTAGTTAGGAAATACACTAAAAAACTCAAAAACAGTACCACTGCCAAATAAGTAAAAAGTCACATCTGTACAATTTTTTTAAATGTATTTAGTACAGGGTCTGCAGGGTCTCATTACATAGATTGGACTCATAATGATCCTCCTATTTTCAGCCTTCCAAGCACTGGAATTACAGGTGTGCGCCACCATGCCCATTCTCATTCACTGTCTCAACTTGCCACAGGGATTGAATCTTGGTCCCTGCGTCTGCCTAAACAGGTGCTTTAATCTGCTGAGCTATCTGGCTGACCCTGTACAATTTTTTAAGACCACTGGGTGCCAGGTTGACTTTGAGCTCAGGTTTATTTATTTATTTTTAATCTTTTTATTCATGTATTTGGTACAGGGTATCACTATGCAGCTCAGACTTGTAGTAATTCTCTTATCTCAGCCTCCCCAGCACTGGGTTGACAGGTGTGCACCACCATGCTGGTTATAGTGGCTGGCACAGTGCGCCCAGGGTTCTGGGGCCAGCATGGCATGCAGTACCAGGGATCAGACCTGGGTCCTTGTACTTGCCAGGCAGGTGCTTAGACTGCCGGGTTATCTCCCTGGCCTGATAATTTATTACTATTTTGAAAGTCAATCTCCAATACCAAAAAAAAGAATGAAAATTTATTATACTACCTGCTTATGGTATGGTCTGACTTTCAGTGAAGGGAGATCAAAGCTGGACTTAGAAGTTTATATTTTAAGGGTGACGAGATAGCTCAGTGGGCTAAGCACCTGCTTAGGCAAGTGCAGGGACCCAGGTTCAATCCCCAGCACCATATGCCGTGACAGCCAGGGGCACTGAGCCCCCAAGACTGGATGTGGCAACACATGCCTGTAATCCCAGTGCTAGGAAGGAAGGCTAAAACAGGAGGATCATTAGAAGTCCGAGCTGTGAAGTGAGAACCCTGTACCAAATACATTAAAAAAAAAAAAAAAAAAGTGTGTATTTTAATTGCATGTAAAACTACTGACTTGCAGTTAGGGTATAGAAAGTCTTGAATGCCAAGATGAATAGATTTTGGGGGGGGGGCAGTACGGGGGATTGAACTCAGGACCCTGCACGTTCCAGGCAAGCACTTATTCTACTGAGCTGTCTCCCCGGCCCCAATTTTATTCTTGTACATAGTAATCACTTAATGACCCTTTACTAACAAAACATTCAGCAGACTTCCTGAAGTTAATCTGTGTAAAGTAGTTGGAAATTTCAAAATATACTTTTACTAATATTATAGATACTAGGATTTCAGCATTAAAAGCAAAGGTAGGTTTTTGAAAGACCAGAATAGGTGACTTTTCTTTTGTATCAGGCAACACTGGACTACGGAATGTATTCTCGAGAAGAAGAACTATTAAGAGAAAGAAAACGCATTGGAACAGTAGGAATTGCTTCTTATGATTATCACCAAGGAAGTGGAACATTTCTGTTTCAAGCTGGTAGTGGAATTTATCACGTAAAAGACGGAGGGCCACAAGGATTTACAGTAAGTTGCTAGTTACTGTTTGTTATATCCATTTTGGGGTCCTCAGGATTGTTTGCATCTGAATCAGGATACCTAACAAATAGAAACTTCAGTATACCCACTGTCTTAATTTTCTTGTTGCTAAAACAAAATACCTGGCACCCAAAAAGGAGAAAAGATCTAGTTTAATAGCTCACAGTTTGTAAAGGTTTCAGTCCATTGTTGGTTGGCTCCAGGGCAGGGTCATTTGGCAGAGGAACATTGCAGAGCAGGCAGAAGGCAGAAAAACAGCAGAAGCAGCAGCAAGTGGCTGCAGCAGCCCTCTTTCTGTCTTTTATAGTCCATTCTGCCCTTTGGGTAGCACTCACTCAGAGGAGGGCATCCTCAGTCCCAGCATCCTTCACCCTATGTCTAGCCACCTCCACAATTCTCTACCTGTGAGCACATAAGACTTTGGGGGTACATCTAGATGCAAGTCTTCACAACCTACCAAGAAATTTAATTATAGCTGGGCTTGGTGATGCATGCCTGCAGTGCTAGGTACTTACCAGGGTAGGGTAGGACTGTTGTATGTTCAAGGTCAGTGGAGGCAATTTAGTAAGATCTTTTCTCAAAATAAAAAAGACAGGGCTTCATGCTGCCTGGACTCAACTCCCAGTACACAAAACTGAGAAGAAGGGGAAGGAAGGAAATAAATGTATTTCTAATGAAGATAAGAAATACAATATTAATTTCTAATTTTAAGTGTTAATTTTCCAATGACAAGATAAAAATTTAAAGTTTCAAAACGCTATATAGGATGATATAGTAAAGGGAATCACTTTCTATTTTCTATTTAAGTACTGAGGGAGATTGTTAAAGATGTTATCACAAGGCAATTTGTTGTTAGTTGTCTTGAAAACTAATAAATCTCAAAAATTTTTATGGTTTTAGATTTATTCTTAGCAGTCAGTTGTTTTTTGTTGTTGTTGTTGTTGTTTTTCCCATGCTGGGGATGGATAGATGGTTGGCTGGCTGGCTGGCTGGTTGGCCAGCTGACTGGTTGGTTGGTTGGGTGGGTGGGTGGGTGGGTGGGTGGGTGGTTGGAATAAGATCACACTGTGTAGTTCAGTCTAATTTTGAACTCACTTTGTAGCTCAGGCTGTCCCAGCTCAGGCTGTTCATCCTGCCTTGGCTTCCCAAGTGTTGCGATTATAGGTATGCACCACCACACCGAGGTGTGAGTGCCAAGGATTGAGCCTAAGCCCTTGGCACTGAGCTGTGTCCCCATCCTTTTTTTATTTTGCAATAGGCTTTCACTAAATTGCTAAATTGCCCAAGTTGAACTGAAACCTGTAATTCTTTTGCCTCAGCCCCCCAGAATGTTGGGGTTACAGGTGGGTATATGCCTGACCACTTAACAGTTCTATATGAAGATGTTCTTTTGATAAAATTGTGAAGAACTGATATAATTGTGATGATCCTGGCTTTTGTTATATTTTATGAGCAGGCTATTTTTATTGTAAAACTTAATCTTATTGTTTTATAAATATTCGTTAAGTAATAAAAGTTTTTAACAAATAGTAATTATTCCATTAAACAGATTAGAGCAACTTAATTGGTGTAGTTATGTCAGAATGTCATTGTTGGGCCCGGGGAGATAGCTCTGTAGAATAAGCGCTTGCCTGGCAAGCACAGGGTCCTGAGTTCAATCCCCGGTACCACAAAAAAAAAAAAAGAATGTCATTGTCTTTTGTTATATTGCCTTTATATAATGTATTTCCTGTTACTCTTAGTGTTTAAATTCATAATAAAAAATGAGTTCTTTTTAAGTTATAGCAGTTCAAAGTATGTTTTTCTGAGAGCAGTTTTTGTAGTTTACATTTTTTTTTTTTTAATTTTATTTATTTATGTGTGTGGCCAGCTCAGCCCACCAGGGGGCGGGGCTGGCTGGCATGTGGTGCTGGGGGATCGAACCGTGGTCTCTGTGCTTTGCTTAGCTTGTTCTAAGTAGGTGCTTTAGACCACTGAGCCATCTCACCAGCCCCTACATTTTTTATATAGTAATACTCATCTCAGAAAGGATACTGGCAGACAAATGTGTGAACCTGATACCTGTCTTAAAATGTTGTTTACCTTTCTAGCAACAACCGTTACAGCCCAATTTGGTGGAAACTAGTTGTCCTAACATACGAATGGATCCAAAATTATGCCCTGCTGATCCAGACTGGATTGCTTTTATACATAGCAATGATATTTGGGTATCGAACATCATAACTAGAGAAGAAAGAAGGCTCACCTATGTACACAATGGTAAGGCATGGTTCTTACAGTCTTTTCTGAAAAGTCTTTTTGAAGTTTAATTTGCTTTCCTTTTGAAATTGAAGTAACCTGAATAACCTTTGTTTTAAATTCAAGTTTTTAAAAAGTTAAAAATATAGGGGCCGGGGAGATGGCTCAGTGGAATAAGCGCTTCTCTGGCAAGCGCAAGGGCCTGAGTTCAATCCCCGGTTCCAGAAAAAAAAAAAAAAAAAGTTAAAAATATATAGAAAAGTACTGGGGTAAGTGGTCTGTGACTGTATGATGCTTCCTTGTTTTAAATTTATTTTCAAGGGGCTGTGGGGATGACTCAGTGGAATAAGCACTTTCCTGGCAAGCGCGAGGGCCTGAGTTCAATCCCCGGTTCCACAAAAAAATAAATAAATTTATTTTCAAGCCAGGTGTGGTTGTAACACATGCCTGTAATCCCAGCACTCAGGAGGCTGAGGCAGGAGGACTGCCGTGAGTTCAGGGCCAGCCTGGGCTACGTAAGCGAGTTTAAGACCAGCTTGCACTACATGGTAGGACCCTGTCTCAAAAATAAAGAAATTTAGTGATTTTCACGCAGCACCACAACATGGTGCATTGACATGATTGTTCTTTTAGACTAATAAGACTGACAGAATTTTCCCAAAATCATACCCACTGAAATAAAGTTTTGCTCTGCTTCTCTGGTCAGGCACACCCCAGTAGTTCTACTTGGCAGACTGAGGCAGGATGAGATTCAAGACCCACCTGGGCACAAGCCCTCATCTTAAAAAAAAAAAAATTAGTCTTGCTTTTGGTAAACAAACAAAATACACACTATTAGAAACTATCTGTAAATTAATATTTCTGTTTGGGACTTAGTACTGTCATAATGGGGAAAAGAATTTTGTACAACCATGTGGACAATGGAGTGTTTAATTTTTTTTTTTTTTTTTTAGCATTTAAAACCTTTTTATTGGGCTGGAGAGATGGCTTAGTGGTCTAAAGCACCTACTTGAAACAAGCTTGGCAAAGCACAGGGACCACGGTTCGATCCCCCAGCACCACATGCCAGCCAGCCCCGCCCCCTGGTGGGCTGAGCTGGCCACACACACACACACACACACACACACACACACTAAATAAATGTAATAAATAAAAATAAATAAATATTTAAAAAAATAAAAATAAATAAAAATAAAACCTTTTTATTAAAAAAATAAAATAGATATATAGTAAAGTTCACAGATATTTTCTCTGTAAAATAAAGTGTTCATTGATTAGCATCATACATAGAGTACAATACAACATATTTTACATGTTTAAATACTGTACACAGATCACCGGCCAGCAGCCTGGTGTCTGATGGGCTGGAGGGGTTTGCTTCAGTGAAGTGTCACATTGGGAAACCCCAATTTTGAATGTTAAAAATGTACAACTACTTTGTTTTGAGTTTAGATGCAAGTAAACTTACTGTCCTTTATTTGAAATAAATGTACGTATCTTCTATGAACAATAGTTTATAAAGTGATTTAAAACAAGAAAAAGTTTGCACCTAGGAACATACAGCCCATGCATATTCTGTTTCTTAGTTAAAAAAGAAAAGAAGAAGAAGCCTGCAGGCCACGAGGCTCATCTTTCCCCTCCACACTTCCTCAGGAGGTCATGACGGTGGTGGTCGGATTACCACTTTGCCTTTTTTGTGGGGGCTTCCTCTACTTTCTGCTAGCCTTGTGTCTGAGCTCCAGGAGGGCTGACTTCTCTCTTGTGCTTGATAGAAGGGGAAAGCTGTGCCTTTGATCTTCCTAATGGGGAAATTTACTAACTTTTTTTTTGGTAGGTAATGTTTGCTAAGTTTTGGCGATTTCTAGGAGAAACTGTGTCTGGACTGCCACGTTTGAACGTTGCACATGCAGATGGCTCGCTGTGATGCTTTCTCTGTGTCACCGATCTGGTGGTGGACCGCATGGTGGCTCCCAAGGGCTCATCCTCTTCCCCTTCTTCCTCTTCCTCATCAGACTCCTGGTCTTTTTTATCCTCAGTTGATTCAGAAACCAATTTCTGGTGTTTTCTTTCCGGCTCTGAGGATTTAGCATCATCTGACAGAGTGAGTGAGCGTTTGGCTTCCTTCTTCTCCGACGAGCACATTCTACTATTTTCTCCTCACTGTCTTCATTGCCTGCACTTCTTTCTTGGAGATTAGCTGTTTCTTTATTGGACTCATCTGCTTGTATTACTTTCAGTTTGCTGCGAGGTATAGATTGCTCCACAGAGACACTGCCAGTGTCTGTTTTGGAATCTTTTTTTTTTTTGTGGAACCGGGGAATGAACTCGGGCCCTTCCACTTGCCAGGGAAGCGCTTATTCCACTGAGCCATGTCCCCAGCCCATTCTTTTGTTTTTAATGCTGTTTTCACAAGGTAGTTATGAGGTCTTCCTCTTTTCCTTTTAATAATTATTGGCTGATCGTCCTCTTGCGATCTGATGCTGTCATCTTCATTCTGCTCTGTCTTTTCACCAGTCACCTCACTGCTGCTCAGTTTCTTTTTCCTCCATAGTCTTTGAAACAGCGCTGTTTGTCTTAGAATTTATTTTAGACAATTCTTCCAATCTCCAGAGTACTCTTCCTTGGTATTTTGTGGCTCAGTTTCAGAGCACTGTCTCCATGCTGTTTCTATTCTGGTAATTAGATTTTATTGAAGTAGCTACAGTAATACCAAGCATTACTCAGAACACAGAAAAGATGTAGCTATTATTCTGTAAAGATTTATTAGAGCTGGCCAGATAACTCAGCAGATTAAAGTGCCTGCTTAGGCAGATGTAGGAGCCAGGGTTCGATTCCCGGCATGCTTTGCAGGCCCCGCGCCTGGGGGGGGCTCACTGAGATGGCGATTGAGACTGGACATGGTGGCTCATGCCTGTAATCCCAGCACGTGGGAGTCCAGAAACAGGAGGATCACTAGGAGTCTGATCTGTGTAGGGAGACCCAGCAGACCCTGTACTAAATACAAAAAAAGAAAGAAGAAAGATTCCTTATAAGTGAAAGAAGAGAAATAGTGTATTGGTTTTTCTTTGGACATGTAAAATAGAGTTTAAAAGATAACTCCATGGTGAAGGATGGTAACTCTTGAAATTCTACTTCTCCAACTTTTAATTTGATGTTCCCCTTTCCCTTCCGGGAATTGAATCCAGGGCCTTTCCACTAAGCTACATCCCTAGTTAGTGCTTGCTTTTGTTTTGTTTTGAATTTTAAACCAGGTATCATTAAATTGCTAAGTTGGCAAAGCTGGGCTCAAACCTGGGCTCTTCCTGCCCAGCCTTGCAGAGTGCAGACTTGGTCATCTGTCTTAACCATCTCTTCTCCATCGTTAATCAGTAGTTAAATTAACTACATTATTTGACAGAGATGGCAATAGATTTTTGGTTTGGAAAAAAATGATAGATTCTGCCCTCATTTTTTTTTTTTAAACAAGTATCTTTTTTTGGTGTGTTTTTTTTTTTTTTTTGTGTTTTTTTTTTTTTTT
>NW_004524602.1:10629621-10631097 GCF_000260255.1 Octodon degus
AAACAAGCTTGGCAAAGCACAGGGACCGCGGTTCGATCCCCAGCACCACATGCCAGCCAGCCCCGCCCCCTGGTGGGCTGAGCTGGGCACACACACACACAATAAATGTAATAAATAAAAATAAATATTTAAAAAAAAAAAATTTTTTTGAATCCCCTTGGAAAAGTGGTTACTTAGTTGCCAATTCTGCAAAAATGGTGCCTATACTCCAAATGTCAACTGTAGTAGAGTAACAAGAGGATCCCAGCAGCTCTTCTGGAGATCTATACCAGAGTGTCACTACCTCGTGCTCCTATATGCTAATAGGTATCCTAAAAGCTCTAGCAAGGCCAAAGTCTGCCACTTTAATTGTTCCTTTGTCATCAGTCAACAGAAATTGAGGTTTCAAGTCTCTGTGAAGAACTTAAATATCTTTAAAAATTAAAAACAGTACTCTAGCCACATAAAGAAATAGTAAGCTCTATACAGATTTTGGAGACATCGTTGTGTAGATCAGGAAATTTGCTGATCAAGGTTCAATTTGAGCTAAGTTACTGTAGTATGTAATAGTGTGATTAACAGCACTTTTTTACCATGAGGATAATGAGTGTTTTGAAACATTTGTTTGACCAGTTTACATTGCTAGGAAAAGTGTCCAGTTGAGTCAAGAAATATCATCTACTCCAAGATTCAATCAATCCATAAAAAGCCATTAAGGTCTGGTGTTCTTAGTAGTGTGGTAGATACCATTGTTCCTCTATATGTGCAAGTTCCACATGCAAAGATTTAACCAACCATGTATCATAATATAGAGGATAAAAGTTCTAGAAAATTTCAAAAAGTAAAATTTGAGTTTGCTGTACTGTGCTGAATCCATGCCAGTGAAATGACAGACAGCAACACCTTGCTGAAGTCCCCACTGTTTCACAAAGCTTCCCACCTCTCCTTTCACATTTTTATACAGTTATGATAATGATGGTTGTGTTTGTATCAGACATATACAGACTTTTTTCCTGTTGTTATTCCCTGAAAAAGATATAATGGGGCCAGGGATATAGCTCAGCAGCATAAGTGCCTGCCTGGCAAATGCAAAGTCCCAAATTCAGTCCCTGGTACCACAACAAAAGTATAACAACTATTTACATGCCATTTACATTGTATGAGTTACAATAAGTGATTGAGAAGCTTTTAAAAGTACACATGAGGATGTGCATGGTTACGTGCAACTGCTACACCTCAGAACTTGAACATGTGCAGGTTTGAGTATCAGGAAGATGCTGGAAGCAGCTCCATGCAGACGTGCAGCTGTACTAAGTGTACAACTTGACATAGTACCAGGAAATTACGTAAACAGGAAACAGCATGCAACGAGAGTCACAAACCAGGTTTTGTTTTGTTTTGTTTTGTTTTTAATTTTATTTATTTATGTGTGTGTGTGTGTGTGTGGCCAGCTCAGCCCACCAGGGGGCGGGGCTGGCTGGCATGTGGTGCTGGGGG
>NW_004524602.1:10632327-10662406 GCF_000260255.1 Octodon degus
CTTCCTTCCTTCCTTCCTTCCTTCCTTCCTTCCTTCCTTCCTTCCTTTATTCTTTTCTTCTGTGAAATTGCTTTCCACACAGGATTTATGAAGCTCAACAGAATTTAAAAGTAGAGAGCACTAGTACTACACTCCCGAGGAATGTTATAATTGTATTTTTTCTTTACTGCGCATCTGGGTGTATAATGTATTGACAGTATTATTTAAAAATAATTTGGAGGCTTGGGATTTAGCTCAGTGGCACAGCACTTGTCTTGCAAGCATGAGGTCATGAGTTTGACTCCCAGTACCAATTTAAAAAAAATTTATATTTAAGAGTACAGATAGAGTACAGTACAGAAGTTTGTGGGTGGGGGAGTTGTTTGTTGGTCCTGGGAATGGAGCTCACAGCCGTATACTTGCCAGCAGGTGCTGTGCTGCTGAGCTATATCCCTGGTCGAGAATACAGTATAGAATCAGTATCTGGTTGAAGTCCCAAAGTATTAATTCTGTGATCTCATCAATTTATTTAACTTACCTCTACATCTATAAAAACATTAATTGTATAACAACATATAAAATTGTTAGGTGATTTCAGTGAGTTAATATTTGTGGAGAGTTTAGGACTTTATAAGCCATTATCAACCCAATCTATTCACAGTAGGCTGTACGTCAAAATCCATTTAGAAAGTGAGCTTGGCCAGTCAGCATGTGCATGGGAAAGTAGATGATCACATTTATTCAATGAATAAATAAGTTTTGGAGGAATAGTGAGGGGCTGTGCTGGGGATTAAATCCAGGGCCTTCACACTGAGCCATGTCCCAGCCTTTTTTTTAAATTTTGAGACAGAGTCTTGCTGAGTGGTTTAGTTGCCAAGGCTGGGCCTGAATTTGCAGTCCTTCTGTATCAGCCTCCCAGAAAGTTGGAATTCTAGGCATGTACCACCATATGCAGCCCAGTAAGTAACTCTTAATAACTGGGGTTTGTAGTAAGTGATAGATACCAACAAATGGTACCTGTGTTCATATCTAAAGGAGACCAGAGGGCCAGAGATGTAGCTCAGTGGCACAGTGCCTGTCTGACAAGTGCAAGGTCCTGAGTTCAATTCTTGCTACCAAAATTAAAAGAGTCAAAGTGTAAAATAGAACTGGAGTTACAATTGTGGGATAGTTGAAAGGCCCAAGAAAATGAAATACTGAATTTTGCTGTTATTCCAAAATTCAGAGGTCTGAAAACAGATAAATTCTCTTTCTTTCTTTCTTTCTTTCTTTCTTTCTTTCTTTCTTTCTTTCTTTCTTTCTTTTTTGTGTGTGTGGCCAGCTCAGCCCACCCTGGGGGCGGGGCTGGCCGGCATGTGGTGCTGGGGGGATTGAACCACTATCCCTGTGCTTTGCCTAAGCTTGCCTAAGCAGGCAATTTAGACCACTGAGCTATCTAGTCAGCCCCAGATAAATTTTTATTAGCTTGGTGCTAAAACTTACTTGGTAGGAAAGCCTGATCCAAACTGGCCAGAGGTTATTTACAATCTTAATCTTACTTAGCTTGCCTCTTCACAAACTTGCTGCAGTAATATTGGGGAGTTTGATTACAGCTTATTTGGTTACTCTGATGGAGATGTTATGTAATACATCTAGATATGCAGTATGTGGAAAACACCTAAAATTCTGAGCTCCAAATTCTTCTAAACTCAGAATTTTTTCACTTAGGGAGTAGGTTCATACTGTACATTCAGGTTAGGTGATGTATAAATAAAAATAAAGTCTTACATAAGCCAAGTGTGGCATTATGTGCTTATAGTCCTGGTACTTGGGAGGCTGAAGCAGGAGGACCAGCTCAGGCAACATATAGCAGCATGCTACAGGGGGGGAGGGGTCCCCCCCCCGAAAAACTTATCTAGAAAATTAAAATTATAATTGGACGTGGTAAGTAGAATACACCTATAATCCCATCACCTTATGAGGCTGAAGCAGGAAGCTTGCAAGTTTCAGCCCAGCTGGTGCAACTTAACAACTGAGTGAGACCCAATCTCAAAAAATAGTAAAAGGCATGGAGATGGTAGTGTAGTGCAAAGGCCCAGATTCAGTTCCTAGCACCACTTAGTCAACCAATTATAAGTAAAAAATTAAGCAATCAATAAGTATTACTGCATATAACTAGATTACACCAAATGTTGGAGAGGAACTTCCATATAGTGATGTGGTAAGGGTATAAAGTAATACAAATACTTTGCAAAATTATTTGACAGTTTCTTACAAAATTAAAACATACATGTATTTTACTATCTTCCTAGGTATTTGCTCAAAAGAAATGATAACACATTTCCACAAAAGATTGTATGTGGGCTGGGGTGATAGCTCAAAGTCATAAGCACATGCCTGGTAGGGAATCCCCAGTACTGCAAAAAAGACTGTCTGCTACCCTGGCAAGCGCAAGGGTCTGAGTTCAATCCCCAGTTCTGCAAAAAATAAAAAGATTGCGAGAATATTCATAGCACATTCATTCATAACCGGCAAAAACCAGAAACAGACTTTTAAATGTCCAATTAACAGAGGAGAGGGTGAAAAACATGTGGTATAAGAATGCAGGTTAGGAATAAACTACTGACATGTGATAAGAAAGTATCTTCCTCACCAAATAAAGGCTTTTAAGTGATTCTCTTACTTATGTAAGAGAGGGACAGGTCACTGTGAGCCTTTACATATATTGTCTCTTAGTGATCCTAGGTAAGTGGAAAACAAATACTGTCGTATTAGAGAGCATGTCCAGGCTTTAAGTGCTTTCTGTGAATTAACTAACTCAATCCTTATAACACACCAAGGAGGGCTTTCTCTTCAGTTAACAAACAGGATGCTTCATTGGAGTGAGATGGGGTGATTTGCCCAAGGCCAGGCATTAGGTAAATACTGGAGGCCAGATTTGAACTCAGTGTATTCAGCTCCAGAATTCATGACTCCATTTAAACACCTTCCAAAATAACTGGATCATTTTGCTTTGTTTCTTTCAAAAGAGCTTTTGTGATAATTTCTCTGTATGTTTGTCCAGAGCTCGCTAACATGGAAGAAGATCCCAGGTCAGCTGGGGTGGCGACCTTTGTGCTCCAAGAAGAGTTTGACAGATACTCTGGCTATTGGTGGTGCCCAGAAGCTGAAAGAAGTAAGAAGCACATTATGTCATGGGTTGATTGAAGTACCAAAGATTCCGAACTGTGAATAGTAGATTCTAAAATTTTGACAGTTGGGACTAAGTAGTTATTTAGAATATATAGACAATATTTCATCGTAATAAATTGCAGTAAAAAGTTATGCTGTAGTTCAGAGCCTTGAAATCTATTCTCTTTGTCAAATTTTCCCATAAAAGCTGGTTTTGGGGGCTGGAGAGGTAGCTCAGTAGAATAAATGCTTGCCTGGCAAGCATAAGGGCCTGAGTTCAATCCCCAGTACCACAAAAACAAACAGAAAAAGCTGGTTTTGGAAATTTTGGCAAATTATGGTGAAATATACTACACCTTAGTGAAATACTATTGCAAATATATAATTGACTAGAGAATATAAATGAATAGGTGAGGGGCCCGGGAGATGGCTCAGTGGAATAAGTACTTCCCTGGCAAGTGCAGGGACCTGAGTTCAATCCCCAGTTCCACCAAAAAAAATCTAAAAAATAAATAACAGATGAGCAGATCAGTGTATGAATAGGTAGGGAAAAATTCCTTCTTTTTTCTGGGTGAATTAGAAAATAATTTACTGAGTCTGGTGTGATGGCACATAATTGTAATCTCAGCATTCTGGAAGGCTGAGGAAGGAAGACCACAAGTTCAAACCCAGCTGGATCAATTTACCAAATGAGCAAGACCTTGTCTCAAAATAAAAACTCACAAGTCCCTGGATTTAGTCTCCAGTATCACAAAAAAAAAAAAAAAAGTGGTTTATTGCCTCAGAAATAGCGCTCTAAAGCAATGGGTTGCAAATGTTTTGACTGTGATCCTGTTTAAAATTCCGTATGGGGCCAGGGATATAGTTTAGTGGCGCAGCATCTGCCTGGCAAGCCCAAGGTTGTGATCTCAATTTCCAGTACCAAAAATTTTTTTGTTTATAACTAGTCATGGTGATGCATGCCTGTAATCCCCCAGCACCCAGGGACACTGAGGCAAGTCCAAGGCCAGCCTGAACTACATAGTGAGAGCCTGTCTCAAAAACTAACACAATTTTTTTTTTTTTTTTTTTGCTTATACTCCTGGCCTAATACATTTTATGTACACTGTATAGATAAAGCAAATTTATCTTTGAAGCTTTATTTACCCTTGTATATAATACATTCTGGTATTGTTATTCTATACTGTTTGTTTAAAGTGACTGCTTAGACAGACGCAGGGACCTGGGTTCCATCCTCCTGCGTGCCGTGCAGGCCCCGCACCCCGAGGAGTGCTGAGGTGGACAGTTGAGACTGGGCATGGTGGCACCCTGTAATCCCAGTGCTTGGGAGGCTGAAAACAGGAGGATCGCTAGGAGTCTGATCTGTGGAGTGAGACCCTGTAGACCCTGTACTAAATACATAATAAAATAAAATAAATTCTGTACTGTTTGTTGTATTTTTAAAATACTGGTTGAAAAATAAATAAAAATACTGGTGGTGA
The DNA here is from genome assembly GCF_000260255.1 of Octodon degus. Taxonomy (NCBI): domain Eukaryota; kingdom Metazoa; phylum Chordata; class Mammalia; order Rodentia; family Octodontidae; genus Octodon; species Octodon degus. The sequence goes on from NW_004524602.1 coordinate 10,636,938, forward strand.
TCCACTAATAGATTTTATGATCAACAGTTTTTTGCCTTCTTTTTCTTTTTTTTAACTAACAGTTTTAAAGGTAACAGTCTTACATTTTTCTTTTTTTTTTTTTTTTTTTTGGCAGAACTGGGGATTGAACTCAGGCCCTTACGCTTGCCAGGGAAGCACTCTTTCCATGAGCCATCTCCCCAGCCCCTAGTCTTACATTTTTCTAAGGAACCATATAAAGTACTTATTTTTAAGCTATACCTTAGATTTAGCTACTTTGAGATCAAATTGTTTTGCCATAAATGTTAGAACAGTATCTTGACATAGGGAAAACATTCAAAATAACTAGACACAATTTAAGTAGCATGTTATAGAAATTTTTTTTTTTAAGACAAGATCTCACTGTGTAGTCCAAGCTGGCCTTGAACTCAAGTGTGTAGGCTAAGTTTGGAGTTAGTCCTGGAACTCACAGCTGTCGTCCTGCCTCAAGTGCTGAGATTCTAGGTATGCACTACCACACCCAGCAAATAACATAAATTTAATTAAATCCTTTTCAACAAAAAATGCATTTTAAAGCATGCTAGAGTAAAGTTCTTCAAAATATATTTTCCTCTATTTTAAAGGTATGTGTATGTACTCAGCTTTTCCCCTTTAGGAAGAGTAACCTTTAACCAGCTAAAGTGACTTAGCAGTAATTCATCTTATTACTGCAAAGACTAGGGAGATTTTCATTCATAAAAGGCAGCATGGGCATAGTGGTGGTGTGTGATAGAGCCCTGAGTTTGATCCCCTGCACTGCATAATAGATACATGGCAGTGTGGTTATATAACTTTTCAGTATGAGACCTCTTAATATAGAAGGAATGTCGGGCCAGGGAGGCGGCTCAGTGGAATAAGTGCTTCCCTGGCAAGTGCAAGGGCCTGACTTCAAACCCCAGTTCTGAAAAAAAAAAAAAAAAAAAGGAATGTCAGTGATGATTATTCTCTGGAATAATTCCTTCACATTTTCAATATCTAAATTCCTTTTTAAGCTCCTAGTGGTGGTAAAATTCTTAGAATTCTATATGAAGAAAATGATGAATCTGAAGTGGAAATTATTCACGTAACATCCCCGATGTTGGAAACAAGAAGGGCAGATTCATTCCGTTACCCTAAAACAGGTATTGTACTCCATTGGAGTTTACATTCATTCATTTTTTTCCAGTAAGATTATTTCTGCGAAGGTGTAGTCTATATTGATCATTTATAGCCTTAGTAAGAATGGTTTGTTGATTAGCACTAAGATTTTGGTTAAGTGATCCTTTTAAATTATATTTAAAGTGAAGATGCCCACAAAACTGCTTTCTTCAACAAATAATTAAGTATCCTCCCCACCAAAGATTTTTCAGTGATTTTTGTTGGAGTAAATTGTTTTTGTGTTTTACTGTTTGTGGCATATTAACTAAAAAAAGAATATAGGATTCCCCTTGATTTCAAACTGACCCTTGTGTTTTTTAGCCTCTTTTTTCTTAAATGTCATATTTAAAAAAATAAAATATATTGAAATGTATAAATTTGAGATGTGGTTCAGATTCTTGTGTGATAAAGCTCTGGCTTTATGCAATGTTGCTCACTTAACTAAATTATAAAGAGGAGGGAAGAGAAAGAAGCATTTCAAACTGTGTGAAATGATGTTCTATCACATATGCCCCAAGTCATATGAAGATGCCGTGGATCTTATTAAAATCAACTTCTTTTTGAGTAAATGAAGACTATTACTAAATATTTTAACACTTAAAAAAAAAAAAAAGAGGAGGGGCCGGGGAGGTGGCTCAGTGGATTAAGTGCTTCCCTGGCAAGCGCAGGGGCCTGAGTTCAATCCCTGGTTCTAAAAAAAAAAAATTATAAAGAGGATTGATCTGGCAAAACGAGTTTGAGGAATTTTGAATATACGTTATTGTTGATTTACATCTTTTTCAAAAGGCACAGCAAATCCAAAAGTCACCTTTAAGATGTCGGAAATAGTGATCGATGCTGAAGGAAGGGTAAGTAGAGAATGCAGAGCTGATTTTGTGTGTCTGTACTAATGTGATGGATCTAGGCTGGGTATTTGATGTGCTTTACTTTTTGGATTAATTGAACTTGCTCAGATATGTGTGGATCATGATTTTTCTTTTCTTTTTGTGACACGGTCTTGCTATGTGGTTCAGAGTGGCCTTCAACTTACTGTGTAGCCCAGACTGGCCTCGATCCCATGGCGATCCTCCTGCATCAGCCTCCGAGTACTGGGATTACAGGCATGCGCTACCATGCCTGGCAGCTATGATTTTTGTATTGATTTAGTTTTCTTTTCTTTTTTTTTTTTTAATTGACTTAGTTTTATGGTTTCAAAACTGTGCTGGTTCCCAAGATAAGAATATGGGGATAAGGGCTGGTGAGATAGCTCAGCATACTAAGGGGCCAGGGTTTGATGCCTAGCACCACATGCTGCACCAGCCCCGCCTCTGGGCATGCTGAGCCAGATGGAGTCTGGACGTGGTGGTGCACGCCTGTAATAATCCCAGCTCTAGGGAGGCCGAAAACAAGAGGATCACTACAAATCTGAGCTACGTAGTGAGCCTGCACATACACACATGCATAAGAATATGGGAGTAGGCATACTTACCACTCCTTTTCCAATAGTTTTTCTTTATTTTATTAATTTTTTAAGTCAGTATAAAAAAAGAAAGGGTGATTTGAATGGTGGCCTGCCTTTGTCTCATGGTGCCCCATTCCTGTTGTACTGCAGCGCTCCGCCTAGACCCCAGAGCTCCTTAGGCTATAACTCACCGAGGTGTGCGCTCAAGAGCAGCCTTCTCTCCTAGAATTGGTGGTACTGGGAACTGAAACTGAGACTGCACCACGCTACATCTCCTGGCCTTTTTACATTTTTTATTTTCAGACAGGGCCTCACTGAGGGGCTTCGTTGCCCAGGCTGCACTCAAATTTGCTATCCACCTGCTGGAGGCGCCCCCTGTGCTGGGGTTACAAAAGGTGCACCATCATGCCCAGACCTATTAGAATTTTTCTAATGCAGCTTTACTGAGATACAATTTACAGGCAGTACAGTTCACTTATTTAAATTTTAAAATTCACTGGCTTTTAAACTTTGACAGAAGTTTTTAACATTGACAGAATTGAGCCATTACAGTTAATTTTGAAAACATTTTTGTCACTTCAGAAAAAACCCACACACCCCTTAGTTGTCATCCCCTCAGCTCCCCAAATCCTCTAGTCCTTGACAGGCACTGATCTACTTTCTGTGCTGTCTTTCTCCCTGTCCCACCGCTCCCACACATTGTGTGTTTGGTGCTGGGGGTCGAAGCCCAGGTCCTCCCATGTTCTGCCATTCTACTAAGTTACATTCGCAGCCCAAGTATACTTCATTTATTTCTTGTGCTTAATAAATTTTGTTGTATGGAATAGCACATTTTATTTATCCATTTATCAGTAGATATTTTTTGGTTGTTTCCCCTTTTTTTGCTGTTAGGACCAAAAACTGCTTCAATATGTATATATGATAGAGGCTTTTCTCTGGGCTTGTATTTTCATTTCTTTAGGTAACATACTAGGAGTAGAATTGGTGGATCATATAATAGCTCTTTAATCTTTTCTGTAACTGCCACATTGTTTCCCAAAGTAACCCTAAATTTCTAATTGCTCTGTAACCCTAAATTTCTAATTTCTCTGTACCAACACTTACGATTGTCCATCTTACTTACTATAGCCATCCTGGTAGGTTTGAAGTGATATGTCCCTGTAGTTTTGATTTATATTTTCTTACTGGCCAATGATGTTGGCATTTTTTTTTTCCTGTTTACTAGACACTTGAATATCTTCTTTGGGGGACTATTCAAATCCTTTCATTAATTTTAAAAATTACTTATTTTTCAAATTATTGTTTTCTAGACCTTTAAAGGACAAAAGTTTGCTTACCCTGGGTCATTTTATTTGTTGTCCTAATATAAGCTAAAATGTGTGTGTGTTGGTGGGGGGAGTTTGTCTCTTTTTAGATACTAGATCGTAAAGTGATTAAATCTTGATTATATCAGTTATTGTCAACAAGTCTACTAGTATAAACTCAAAGGAAAATCTTTTCAGATTCTGCTTATCCTTGGGGTTAGAAGTTTATTTTGTTTTTAGGAATAATATGTCCTACTATAGGTATCTAAAGGGTTTTTGCCTTTTTAGATACTGTAGTATAAAGTGTTCTCCTGTTGCAGATGATGGCTTAAGTAGTCTAGTGAGCTAATTTCTAAATCTGTAATGAAATTCCCTTTTTTCCTTTTTATTAGATTATAGATGTCATAGATAAAGAACTAATTCAGCCTTTTGAGATTCTATTTGAAGGAGTTGAATATATTGCCAGAGCTGGATGGACTCCAGAGGGAAAATAGTGCGTATGTTAAATTGTGACCTCTTTCCAGACAATGTAGGATTCAGAGCTTTAGAAATATCTGTGCAGTTAGGTTTGCCTTGAGGTGAAAGCTAGAACTGTGCACTTTCAATATAGTTATTTCTGCATAAGATACCTTTTCCTAAAGTAGGTAGACCTGTAAGCATATGTAGAATTGCATGTTAATTTTCTCACTTAGCCAGTATGGTTCAGTGTTATGGTTTAATTGTGTGACTTAAAGCTCAGACATAAAATGTGATATTTTTAAAACTTGTGTAAGGGCCGGGGAGATGGCTCAGTGGAATAAGCGCTTCCCAGGCAAGCGCAAGGGCCTGAGTTATGTAATTTAGGCAGAAATCTTTGTAGAACCTTGCAAGTATATATGTCTAATATAGATAATAATCTTCTGACACTGACATATGTAGACAATAAACAAAAAAATAACAGTTTTAAAGGCCAACTATGATTTAGGATGAGTTGGAAAGGTAAAGAAATCTACTTCTTAACCTTGTTCAAGCTGGGCACAGTGGTGTGTATGTTCTGTTAATGTCAGCTACTCAGGAAGCTGAGGCACAAGGATTGCAAGTTCAAGGCCAGCCTGGGCAACTTAGGGAGGGCCTATCTCAAAATAAAAAGGGCTCAAGATCTAACTCAGCCCTCAGTAAGCATCCCCAGGTATGATCTCCATTATCACAAAACAGTCAAAAACTGTTCAGTATCCCCTCCACCCCAGGTCTCATGCGCATGAGGCAAGTGCTTTCCCTGCGAGCTATATCCTCTCCCCTCAGGCTTTACCCACGCATACACACCGAGGACCTTATAACTGGGCCAATTTTTAAAGTCATTTTAGAGATTTTTGTTTTGAGACGAGGTCTCACTAAATTGCCCGGGCTGGACTCTTAACTTGCAGTTGTTCTGCCCTGGCCTCCCAGAGTGCTGGGATTACAGGCACACACTACCATGCCTGCTTCCAGCTTAACTTTGTAAAGTAAGTGCATTTTTAATTAGTTATTTGTATGTAATAATGTATATAGTAAAGCAAAGCAGTTCTTTCATTGTAACTATAGAAATATTAGGTATGAAGGAAGTGAATAGGGGATTGCTCATTTTCTGAGACCTTGCTTTATTTCTGGTTCTTTTCTTTATTTGTTTAAATAGTGCTTGGTCCATTCTGCTAGATCGTTCCCAAACTCGCCTGCAGATAGTGTTGATCTCGCCTGAATTATTTATCCCAGTAGAGGATGATGTCATGGAGAGACAGAGGCTCATCGAATCAGTGCCTGACTCTGTGACACCACTCATTATCTATGAAGAAACTACAGACATCTGGATAAATGTATGGATTTTTTCCTGTACTTGGCTAAATACTTTTCCAGAATACTAAAATAAAGGAAATTTTATAGCAAACTATCAAAATGATTTTTTTTTTTTTAAGAAGAACCATGAATGTTATCTTCTTAGTTTGAACATTTCAAATAGGAGCAATGGTTCCAGAATGGAGCAGTTAGCAGATGCAGTCGATGCCATTGCAGCGGCCTTTGATGTGGCTCCCACTTGCGGGGCTGGGGTGGAAGGGACAGCTGCTGTGCGCAGACTCAGTGGCAGCACTCCTTGCTTGGAGAGGACTTGGGGCGCTGGGTCTCCACCAGACAGTCTTTTTTTTTTTTTTTCAGACTCATCTTTTAAATTGACAAGCTATACAAAAATATGCTAGTTTTTAATTAAATTAAAATTTTTTCCATTTTAGCATGAAAGCTTAAACAAGATACAAAATAAATAAACCCAGCTCATCCTCTGTTTCACTATGGGCTTCATTTGCCTCACCTAACATCTGTTTTCCCTCAACTATTAGAATATTTTTCTGTGGAAAACAAGAAAATAGTGTTCCTCAGCATTCCTGTAGCAAAAGTTGTATCAAACCATGTGCCGTGTTCTACAGATTACAGAGCTGCTGAGTAAGAAAAAGCATTTGATCATTTTTCTTTCCATTTGGAAACACTTATCAATGGAGAACTCTTTGGCTAAACTAAAATAAATATGAAAAGGACAAGGAAAGTGCTATTATGTTAAATATACCCCATCCCTAGCACTGACAGCTATTTATATTTCAAAATCTGTTTATCAAGTAACTCACCATTCTCTGTCTTGATTGCGTTATCTCGTGTTCTCATCACTGTGTGTAGTAAGTGAAGTTATTCATTTTGCAGATCCATGACATCTTTCATGTTTTCCCCCAAACTCGTGAAGATGAAATTGAATTTATTTTTGCCTCTGAATGCAAAACAGGTTTCCGTCATTTATATAAAATCACATCCATCTTAAAGGAGAGCAAATATAAGCGATCCAGTGGTGGGCTGCCTGCCCCAAGTAAGTTCTTTTTATATTTAAAAAAGGGAAGAAAAATGTTGGGTATAGAATGTGGGAGGAACAGGAGAATACAAGGGTCTTTTTTGTATTTTTATGAGTATTAGTACTTGTTTCATTAAATTTAATATATAATATATAATGTTAATATTTAAATTCATTATATTATATATAAATGTATGGATGTGTGAAAACAGAATAAAGTTCTTGTTAGGTATGTAATAAATAATGGATAATCTCTGGGAACTGGTAAGATTTATTATTACCGTATACATTTGTTTTGACTGCAGTGAACCTATGTTATTTTTACATTTAAAAAAACTACTTTTAAAAATATAGAAAGAGGCCGGGGAGATGGCTCAGTAGAATAAGCACTTGCCTGGCAAGCACAAAGGCCTGAGTTCAATCTCCGGCTCCGCACCCCCCCCCAAAAAAATAGAAAGAGGCCAGGTATAGTGGCATGTTCCTGTAATCGCAGGACTCTTGAGAGGCTGAGGCAGGAGGACTGTGAATTCAAGCTCAGGTTGGGCAGTTTAGCAGCTTTAGCAGAACCCTTTGTCAGAATAAAAAAGGGCTGGGCATGTAGTCCAGTGTGAAGACCCTGAGTTTATAACTCAATACTGTGCGTGCATGCATGCACACACACACACACACACACACACACACACACACACACACACACACATGCACACACAGTGTATGAGAGAGAAAACTAAAAGTGTGAAAGCCTTGAATAAGGTTCAGTCCTAGCGCTACACAGCCAATCAGCAAAAACATAAAACGTTATATAATTATTAGCTATTTTTACATACACTAGATGTTCTTGTACTTTATTTTTGTATTTTAGGGAAGGGTCTACAAGGTGTTCAGTGTCTCACTACTAGATCAGAGTCATAGTGATCCACCTGTTTACAGCCTCCCACAAGCTGGGATCACAGGCGCGCGCCACTACACACTCTTTCTCTTGTAGTTTCTTCATCTACCCTAAACTTAATATGTAACTATGGCTCTTCAGATTGACAGAATTATATTACCTAAAGTTAAATATTGTATCAGCGAACGTTAATTTCCATTTTAAAAGTGATGGTTAGCTGGGCCACGTGTGATGGTGCATGCCGGTAATCTTAGCCTTGGGAGGTGGGAGGATAGCTGTGAGTTTGAGGCCACCCTGAACTACACAGTGACACCTTGTCTCAAAGGAAAAAAAAAAGCAAAGTGATGGCTGGCCTTTTGGAACATGTAGTGCAGAATGTACACATAAGCCTAAAAAAGATGATGTGGGGTAGGTGTTGGAGGGTGGCTCGGTGGCACAGCACTTGCCCAGCGTGCCCAAGGCCCTGGGTTCCATTCCCAGCACTGCAGAACCAAAGCAAAATGGTACAGCAATTGTTTTTCCTAAGTTTTTCTAAAACCGAGCTACAACCTTTGACTTTAATAATATAGTTTTAGAGTAGTAAGCACTTTATAATAGGTTATATTAAATGCTTAACTGCCATATATAACTTAGACTTAACATGACTTTTAAAAATTTTGGTAATACGTATATAATAACTACTATTTTAAGGACACAATTTAACAACATCAGTCTCCATTTTCAGAATTGTTTTAATCTTCTAAGACTGAAAATTCTTACTAAAAGCAACTGCTTATTCCCCTTATCCCTAGGTCCTGCTGACCACTTTTTGTATCTATGAATTTTAAACCTTCTAAATACCTCATTTAAGAGTTGTACAGTATTTGACCTTTTGTGACTGGCTTATTTCATGTAGTATGTCCTCAGGTTTCATCCAGTAACGTGTGTCTTTCTTCCCTTTAAGGGGTTTAAGGGTGAATACTATTCCATGTATGTATATGGCCTATTTCATTAACCCAGTGTCCATTAGTAGATACGTGGGTTGCTTCCATTTTTGGACTGTTGTCAATAATGCTAATATGGAAATGAGTGTACAATTTTTGTTTCTATCCTGTCTTTCAGTTCTTTAGCTTATATATCTAGAAGTGGCATTTCTGAATCAAATGGTAATTCTGTGTTTGACTTTTTGTGGAGCTGCCCTATTGTTTTCCCTAGTGGTTACTCCACTGGTAGGTCACACTGTTGGTAGCAGCTGCACTATTTTACTTTCCCACCAACAGAACACAGACTTTTAATTTCTTTGCATACTTGACAACTAGCAGAATTTTTATTTTTTATTTTTTATTTTTAGTACTGGGAATTGAACTCTGGATCTTGTGCTTGCCAGGCAATGGACTTTTTATAAGAGGCGTACTAGTGAATGAGATGATTTTAGTGTCCAAATTATTATGTTGTCAAATATCTTTTCATACACTCATTGATAATTTATGTATCTTTAGACAAATGTCTGTTCAAGTCCTTTGCCCATTTTTAATTGGGTTGCTATTTTATTTAAGGTGACCTTGTAATTATCATCTGTGTTGGGAAGCAGTAAGCTACGTCTTGAGTCTAGCAAAGGAAATACTATCTATGACTCTGCTCCTTTCTTTAGCCTGCTCGTTTCAAGGCAGGCAAGAGCTTACATATCCTAAATGGGGTTTTCTTTCTTTAGAGCCGTAACTTATCCCTAAGTATGAAATTGCTCTTCCCAATTGTTTATAATTCAGAAATTAAATCCCTGTAAGGGATTCCAGAAAGGCCAGTGATAAAGACCAGAGAGCTGTGAGAAATGCCTCACTAACTGGAACAATATTTTTGAAACCATAGTAAGAAATTAATAACTTAAAATATGGTATGCCAGTTGAAGAGCATAAGAAAAGCTGTTCCCTCAGTCAGCATGCTCATAGCACCAAGCCTCTGCGTCCTGTCAGGGTCTACAGAGCTCTGCGACCCTCAGATCTACTCTTCTCTCTGTGTTTGGTTTTCCTATTCTTTCTTTAGCTTTTGTTTTGTTTTGGTTTTTGGTCAAGTTTTCTTCCTTTTCCTTCATTTATGTCTACCTCATCTCCCCTCCTCTCAGGTGGCAATAATGTGAAACTGTCAGTATTTGTAATCTATGTGTTAAAGTTTTTATTTTTTTGTTCATAGAGTTTAAAGCACAAGTTGAATTTTTGTATCTAAGAAATATAAATTGATGTTTAAAATTGGGGTCTGGGGCTGGTGAGATGGCTCAGTGATCTACTTAGAACAAGCTTAACAAAGCACAGGGACCGCGGTTCAATCCCCCAGCACCACATGCCAGCCAGCCCCGCCCCCTGGTGGGCTGAGCTGGCCACACACACACACACACACATAAATAAATAAATGATTAAAAAAATAATAATAAAATTGGGATCTGCCTGGTGTGGTGGCACATAAACACAGCACTCTGGAGACTGGAGCAGGACGATTATCACAAGTTCTAGGTTTGGGCCATCTAGAGAGCTGAAGGCTAACCTGCCCTATAGAGGGATACTGTGTCTCAAAAAAACAAACGAGGGTAGTTGACTGCATTTATAGAAGGTATGCTTTGCCAGCAGTTTGTGGTGCTTTCGAGTTATTTCCCAGCGTTGTCATAAGTCGGTTTGACTGTTTTTGTATTATCTTTTTTTTTTTTTTTGGAGGGAGAGGAACTGGGGATTGAACTTAGACTCTTGCGCTTGCCAGGGAAGCACTTATTCTACTGAGCCATCTCCCCGGCCCCCTGTTTTTGTATTATCTACATGGATCATTCTATCATTATTTCAAAGTATTGTGAAAACTAGTAACTTTGGGTTTTTAAAACTAACTATACATTTTTTAAAATTAAAGTGAAATTTCCATTATTATCTTTTCCATTATTATTACCCACTTTAAAACAACTCAGCCAGTGGTGAGATAGCTTAGTGGACTAAGCACATGCTTAGGCAAGCACAGGGGCAGGGGTTGACTCTTGGGCCCATTTGCCATACCAGCTCCACCCCCAGGCATGCTGAGCTGCAACCTACTCCAGGCCTGGTAGCCCATGCCTCTAATTCCCAATCTGGGGAGACTGAAAATAGGAGGAACACCAGGAGTCTGAGCTGTACAATGAGACTCTGTACCAAATACATTTAAAAAAAAACATAGAACAACTCAGCCAGGTGTGGCACACACGCTGTAATACCAGGACTCTGGAGGCTGAGGCAGGAGGATCACTGTGAATTCCAAGCCAGCCTGGGCTACAAAATGAGTTCAAGGCCAATCTGAACTGCATAGTAAAGCCCTGTCTCAAAAAAAGATTAAATAAATACATAAATAAAATAAAACAACCCAGCTGTGCATGATGGCAGAGGTCTATAATCTTAGCACTCTAGGAGGTTGAGGCAGGAAGATTATGAGTTTAAGCCCACCCTGGGCAATTTAGGAATTTAGTGACACCCTGACTCAAAGATAAGGCTCTGGGTTCAACACCTAGTACCACAAACAGGTAGTTGGATGGATGGGCGGGCAGGCAGGCAGACAAAGAGATGGCAGTTTATTGTCACATAGTATTTACAGTGTTACACGACCATCACTGTGGTCTAGCTCCAGAACATTTTCATTCCCAGAAACATAATTCAGTTGTTTTTTTGTTTTTTTTTTTAAATGCAACTTCTTGGTGAAAACACTTTAGAACACTATTCTACATTGTTTTATTTGTTAATAGCCTGGCTAAAGTACTAAATTGTAACTGTATTTATCTTTAGGTGATTTCAAGTGTCCTATCAAAGAGGAAATAGCGATTACCAGTGGTGAATGGGAAGTTCTCGGTCGGCATGGATCTAATGTATGTCCTTTTATTCTGCTAAGGTTGGGTCAGCATCTGCTACATGTGTGTACTGCTGAAAATCAGCAGTGCAACTTAATATGACCTCAATGTTTGAAAATATTTAGGTCATAAAAGGACTCAAGTTGTTGGAAAGAAGAATCTTAGTTTAAATTACAAATTTCATATATTTAGTAATCCTAATATTAGATGTGCAGTGGTTACTAAAGGTTACCAGTCTCTAGTGAAAGCAAAGAGTTAGGGTATAATTTGAGAGCTTTAAATCTGTTGCAAATTGTGTTATTTCTGCATTAGAAATCTCATGTATTGTTTCAGAGTTCATGATTCTTTGATTCATCTATTTATCTTGTCACAGATTTAAACTTTTATCCACCACCTACAAGGAGGGCGGGGCACATATAGAGCTTAGATTGGGCAGAAGGGAGAAGGCCATGCTGTCTTGCTCATGACAAGTGGCTTTCTGTAGCAATCCGGTGACTTGTTTTGCTTTTCAAGGCACCTTTCCTGTGTTCGTTTTAAATTGGGTGGCCAGTTTCTCAGTTCTCTAAGACTTCATTCTTTGTGTGCTCGACTCTTACAGTTAAGATGATGTGTACTACTGGGATTAAACAACGGTTCAGTATGAATTCCTCAGATTGATAGATTTACAAGCTAAGAATGTCATATAGTGGCTACTGTAAAAATAGTGTAACCCCCAAGATGATTCAAGTAAAAGAAGGAAGATCCTCATCCTGTATTAGTTTTTGTTTATAAAAACTTTAGAATATTGTAGACAACCTGTACAGTCTCATCACAGGGCTAAGGAGATAGCTCAGTGGCATAAACACCTGCTAGCAAGTGCAAGGTCCTGAGTTCAGTACCTGGTACCCCCCAAAAATCCTTGCAGTGAAAGTCTCATATGTGCACATATACAGTTTTATATTTATGTGTTTATGTCTGTTTAGAGACTTCTAGTAAGAGAAAATTTCACTGATCTGTATGGATCTTGACACTTACTCAGGTGACCCAAATGGCTATTTGCCAGTCCTTGTGTCAGCTTTCTTTGTGTGATGCTTTTTTTAATGTGGCATATTTTTGTCTTTCCTCTTCTTATATTTTCCCTATGGCCTTATTATGTTTTTTGTCTTTAAGTTACCTTTTTACTTCTAAAAGTGACCTTGTTGTCACTTGTTTTTTGGGGGGTCGGGGCAGAACCAGGGATTGAACTCAGGCCCTTGCGCTTGCCAAGGATGCTTGTTGTCGCTTAAAGATTTTTTTTTTTTCTTTTGGTCCCAGGAGTCAGACTTACAACCTCACACTTGCCAGACAGGCACTATGCCACTGAGCTGTCTTCCCAGCCCTCAAAGATTTCAAATGGCAATCATTGGGGAATAAGCTTTGCAATTTCAGTTTATGTGCCTTTAACTCTTGATGTTTCTCAAAGTGTGCTTCTGGGCCATCAACCAAACCTCAGCATCACCTTGGAGCTTGGTAGAAATGCAGTCTGGGCCATGTCAGACCTCCTAAAGCCGAAACTGTGGTCACAGAGCCCACTGTGTGTTTAGCAAGCCCAAGAGGTTCTAATGCTGGTGAACATAAGTAGTTATGTTAAAAAAAAAAAAAAGAAAAAAAAAAGAATAAAGAACCATTGTAAGTGAGAGTGAAAAGTTGACTGATTATTTCTTAAACTTTGAAAGGCCGACTTCCAGCTGCTTAAGAACAGAACTAGTCTTTTGGAGAGATAAGATTCTAGAATGTTTTGTTTCATATAGCAGCTGTGTTAATTTGTGTTTATGTGTCCAAAGAAATGTAAAACGATGAAAATGTTTACTGAAAAAAGATGAGATATTTAAAAATACTTGCTTTTGAAATATATCTGTGTTATCTTTGGTATGTAAAAAATTTGAGTTTTATCAAACATTGAGTACACTGATAGAAAACTTTTTAAAACAACAATAAAAGAAAACTGTTGGGCTGGCCATATAGCTCAGTGGACTAAAGCGCCTGCTTAGGCAGAGAGCAGCAGCCTGGGTTTATCCCTGACGTGCCCTGCCAGCCCCACCCCCGGGAGCACTGAGACATGGAGACTGGGTGTGGTGGTATGCGCCTATAATCCCAGCATAATCCCAGCACTTTGGAGGCTCAAAACAGGAGGATCACTGAGTCTGATCTCTGTAATGAGACCCTGTAAACACTGTACTACATACATAAAAAAAGAAAGTTATTTATTGCCATAACTTGACAAGAATATTGAGTTCTGCTGTGAGTTTACTAGCAATTTTTTTGAAATCTGAATGATTACTTCAAAGATTTTATGCATGGCTAGAGATGTAGCTCAGTGGCAAAGCACTTGTATAGCATATCCAAGGACGTGGATTTGATCTACAGCACCAAGTAAAGATTAAAATCTTGCGGGCTAGGGAGATGGCTCAGTGGAATAAGTGCTTCCTGGCAAGCGCAAGGGCATGAGTTCAAACCCTGGAAAAAAAAAAAAAGATTAAAATCTTGAACCCTAACCCTAAGAAAAAAGATTAAAATCTTACCCATACTGGACTTACTTATGAAGTATACCTCTCTTGAAACTGTGAGTTCAACTGTTCCCCAACCCAGTGGATAAAAACACTGCTTTTTTTTTTTTTTTTGGTGGAACTGGGGATTGAACTCAGGCCCTTGCACTTGCCAGGGAAGCACTTCTTTCACTGAGCCATCTCCCCGGCCCCAACACTGCATTTTTGTACAGAAGACAGATGTAGGATTGCTTGAGATAATACAGCACTAATTGAGAAATATAGATTTTAATTTTTTTTTTCTTTCAAGTACAGTAAAACCTTGGTTTGCAAGCATAACATGCTTGTAATCCAAAGCACTTGTAAAGCAAATTTCCCCATAAGAAATAATGGAAAGTTAGAGGACTTATTCCACAACCCAAAAATATTAGTGTAGAAGTGACTGGGCAGGGCCAGCCTGGTAGCTCAGTGGGCTAAAGTGCCTGCTTAGGCAGAGCGCAGCGGCTGGGTTTTGATCCTCGGTGAACCATGCCCGCCCTGTCTGCAGTGCACGCTGAGATGGCGATTGAGACTGGGCATGGTGTGCATGCACCTGTAAACCCAGCACTTGGGAGGCTGATAACAGGAAAATCACTGTGAGTCTGATCTAAGTAGTAAGACCCTGTAGACCCTTTCCTAAATACAGAAAGAAGAAAAAGTGATTGGACCAGCAAGATAGCTCAACAGTCTAAAGTGCCTGATTAGGCAAGCTTAGGTAAGCGCAAGGACTGCAGTTTGATCCCCAGCACCACATGCCTGCCATACCAGCCTTGCCCCCAGGGCCGGCTGAGCTAGCCACAAAAAAAAAAAAAAAAAAATAATAATAATAATAATATAATAATAATAATATAAAGTATATAAAAGTGATTACTGTAATATAATACAAAATAATAAAGAAAATACAAAATATAAAGAAAAATAAATTGACCTTCACTAATCTTCATAGCTGTGTAAGACAACTGTCACTGTCACTAGTAGAATCACTGCTATCTGTCGGCTCAGTGAAATCAGCTTTAACAAAGAACCTGTCAAGCAGCACCTGGTTTTATCTCCTTTTGAGGATTTCACAGAAATGTGACCGTGCACTGTTGTGAAACAGATTTGTTGCTTCCATGCCACAGCTTTATTTGGGTGGTGCTTTTCTCTAAAATTTTGCACTGTTTCCCGCATTTTGCACACCTTCCTAGTCTCACTTGAATGAGGAAGTCCTGTCTTTATTTCTGCCCTCTGCAGATGAGGTCTGCTCCATGACCTCTTGCTGTCAGGAGATCGTCACCCACGATCCCACAGTGAGAAAGAGAGACTAAATACTGGGGGTATAGCTCAGTGGTACAACTCCTGCCTGACAGGCTCAAGAACAAAAAAAGCATGAGAGAGAGAGAGAGACAGGGGGACAAACGTTTGGCTCGGTGGTGACCATATGACATTCAGCATCGTGTCTATTTGTACTGCAGAACATCCCTCACTAATCAAGTCAAAATTTATTTATCGTGAGGAACACCATAGAACAAGTTACTAGTAATCTGAGGTTTTATTGTTTTTCTTTTTTGTGAAACCGGGGATTGAACTGAGGCCTTTGTGTTTGTCAGGGAAGCGCTTATTCCACTGAGCCATCTCCCTGGCCCCGGTTTTATTGTATATATGAATAGTTGACTTAAGCTGCAACAGAGGGTTTTTTTTTTCCTGTGAAGTTACTTTAAAGAAATAATTATCATATTTTAAGAAAAGCACACATTCTGACCAGATAGGAAATGATACAGTACATAACTCAGGCATCCTTTTTCTTTCTGGACAGGATCTGTTCTTACCTATAAGTCATAAAACCAACTCAAGTATATTAACATAGATTGAAAAAGAAAAGCCACACAAATCAAGAAGACCCAATGATTTTGAATAAAATTGAGGGTAGTTAGTTGAGAGTATTACTGGCCTTGCCAAGGTGATGCTAGTACCAATTTTGTTGTTTTGGCAGATCCAGGTTGATGAAGTCAGAAGATTGGTGTATTTTGAAGGCACCAAAGACTCCCCTTTAGAACACCATCTGTATGTGGTCAGCTATGTAAACCCTGGAGAAGTGACAAGATTAACTGACCGGGGCTATTCCCACTCCTGCTACATCAGCCGGGTATGATGTCCCTGTTTGAAAAGGGCTTCTTTGCATGTAGAAACTGTCCACCTTTGTAAGAGTCCTTTTGAATGATGTGAAAATTGGTCAAGTTGGCAGAAGCCTCATTAGGAGCTTTAAAATGATTAACTCTAACTTCAGCCTTGTGTATATAAATAGTCAAACCCTTATTTTATTCCTGTTGTAACATTAGTGCAGGTGTAACACCAAATAACCTGTTTGACTTTTTCTTGAAGTAGAACATAATTGTTTCTCTTTCCTCTAGCATTGTGACTTTTTTATAAGTAAATATAGTAACCAGAAGAATCCACACTGTGTGTCCCTTTACAAACTGTCAAGCTCTGAAGATGACCCAACTTGCAAAACAAAGGAATTCTGGGCCACCATCTTGGATTCAGCAGGTATTCTATTCCCCGAACCTGGCCTTAGATAGGACCAGTACAGGGCTGGGTTGTGGCTCAGTAATAGAGCCTTTGCCCGGGAATGCACAGGGACCTAGGTTCAGTCCCCAGCACTCCAAAAAGGACAGTTAATGCACTAAACCTGGGAAATAGGTGCACTTTTTCTGGACAAAGTCTTCCCATCTCTCAGCACTTTCTGTCCATGAGCTGCTGAGCTTCTGTTTGGTCCTCCCGCCCCATCAGCTCCTGGATAATATAGGTTACTTCTCACTCAGCAGGAGCAGGTCTGGAAGGCTGTAAAGTAAGGTAGAGAGCGGCTTTGAGCAGGAGACAGCAGCTTTAGAGAATAACCATCTCACAGTTTTCTTTCAGTTTTGAAGTACTTGCAATGGCTATTGCAGTAAAAGTTGGAATACTTGCTCTGTGTGGAAGTGAATAGTGCTATGAATCAGCTTGCTTTATTCATTTATTTATTCACTCACTCACTACTGGAGATTGGGGGCCTACCCATTAGCTCAGTTGGTTAAGTGCCTGCTTAGACAAAGCAGTCAGGCTCAGGATGCTGTGGTTTCATCCCCAGATCCTCACGCCAAACCAGACCTGCCCTGAAGGCATCCTGACCCTTCCCCCCCACCAAAAAAAATCTTTCTACTACTGGAGATTGAGCTCAAGAGAGCATTGAACTATATATCCCCAGCCCTTTTCAATGTTTTATTTTGAGACATACGGTTACTACATTGCCCAGGTTGGCTTTGAATTCATGGTGTGATCCTCCTGCCTCAGCCTTCCCAGTATTAGGATTACAGGCATTGGCCACCATGCCTGGATTTTTTGTTTCATTTCTTGCTTATCTCACCTGAAAAAACTTTAGTCAATTACCTCTATGTAGAGTTCTAAGTTTTGATATTTTCTTCCTTGCTCTCAGATTACAGGGCTCCATGAGAATATTTACAGATTCTGTGTTGCCACCCACAGGTCCTCTTCCTGACTATACTCCCCCAGAAATTTTCTCTTTTGAAAGTACTACTGGATTTACATTGTATGGGATGCTGTATAAACCTCATGATCTACAACCTGGAAAGAAATACCCCACTGTGCTCTTCATATATGGAGGTCCTCAGGTGTGTCTATAAATACATATAAATGTACATATATAAATACTTCTGGGTGATTTGTTTTTTAAATGGTCTGGTCAGTTATTCAGTACATGAATTTGAAACCAGTGTGTGGTGGCGCACACCTGTGACCCCAGCATGTGGAAGCGTGCAGCTGGGGCATCACCCCAAGTTCAAGGCCATCATGGGCTGCATAGTGAATTCAGGGCCCACCTCCCTGCAAAGTGACTCTTGTCTTTTAAAAAAAGAATTTTAAGCAGTGCTGTGCTTTTCCTATTTCTCATCTTTTGTAATTATGCAGTTATGAAGTTCACAAAGCTGGGTGGTTAAATTCAAATGGCTGAGTACTAGATCTAGTAATTTCTGAGTTTCTTTATAATGACAATACAACTGTTGGGGAAATGGAATATTCATGTCATTGGGTAAATATATTCCTATGTACAGAAATTTGTTTGGAATTTGAAAATGAATAATTAAATGTCTTGGTAAATAAAAATAGTCTTATATTTTCAGAAAGCTCTAGGGCCTGGGAGATGGCTCAGTGGAATAAGCGCTTCCCTGGCAAGCACAAGGGCCTGAGTTCAATCACCGTTTCTGCAAAAAAAAAAAAACCAAAAAACAGAAAGCTCTGGTAGTCTAGTGAATTCCTGCCCTTCCATTCTATGGCTGGTCTCTCAAGCAAACTAAAGTACTTCTATCAGCTAGTGATAGCTCCTTAGAACCCCCAGAAGTTTACACATTGAGTTTCCATTTTCTGGATTAAATATTAGTATGTGCATATTAAGTAAATGGTGCTCGATAAAGAAGTAAAGTACTTTGGGAGATAAATTGGCTAATTTTTTAAATGTTTACTCATAGCCATATACAGTAGTACCTCGCCAAATAGCTCAGTGGATTAAAGCACCTCCTTAGGCGGACACTGCAGCTGGGGTTTGATGCCTGGCCTGCCGTGCTGGCCCCGTCCCCAGGGCACTCTGAGATGGTGATTGAGACTGAGCATGGTGGCGCACGCCTGTAATCCCAGCTCTTGGGGGACTGAAAACAGGAGGATCGCTCCGAGTCCAGTCTACGCAGTGACAACCTGTAGAAAAATACAATAAGTAGTACCTCTGTTCGGAACTTAATTTGTTCCATGCCTCTGGAAAGAGGACCATGTTTGTGTTCATGTGAGAGAGATGGCCTCAGTTGTGTTCATCACCTGATGCAGCATCCATAAACAAAATTTTGCCCAATACATCTATTTGTGAACCAGATTTTTTTTTTTTTTTTTTTTTTTTTTTTAAGGAACCGGGGATTGAACTCAGGCCCCTGCGCTTGCCAGGGAAGCGCTTGTTCCATCTCCCTGGCCCGTATGAACCAGATTATTCATAGACAAAAGCATTCATGGGAGCTCAGTGGTAAGGCATGAGGTCTTGAGTTTGATTTGGTACCCAAAAAATACCCCAAAACATGTGTGAACTGAGGTACCGCTGTATCTTGCACAAGGCCTTAAGGAAATTAGAATGTAATTGCAATGTTTCATAGTGCAAGTCTTGGACTCAGTGGTGTCCGAAAATGTATCAAAACGCCAAGTTGTCCAAAATATAAAAAGTAACATAACTACATAAGCTGTGAAATCTCAAGGATGATGATCAAGTATTAAATTACTATCATTGAGTATGGTTCATGGTGGGCATAACAGCACACACCTGTAATCCCCGCTATTCTGCAGGCTGAGGTAGGAGGATAGCAAGTTTAAGCCCAGACGGGCAACTTACCGAGATGCTCTCTGAAGTGAAAAAAGGCTGCAGAATGTAGCTCAGCTATAGATCCAGTGCTCCTGGTTTTGAGCCCAGGTATTTTTTTAAAATCACATTTAAAGACAAAAATATTAAAATTTTAAGTTTTCTTCTTTTTGCAGTGCCCCATCTTGTGGATTGTATGCTCCCATATGATACATTTCCCTAACTTGTTATTTCTTCTGCAGGTTCAATTGGTGAATAACCGGTTTAAAGGAGTCAAGTATTTCCGCTTGAATACCCTAGCCTCTCTGGGTTATGTGGTTGTGGTGATAGACAACAGGGGATCCTGTCACCGAGGGCTAAAATTTGAAGGCGCCTTTAAATACAAAATGGTGTGTGAACATAAAACACTTTAAAGACATTTACACTTTCTGGTTTGTTGTTTGATATGAAATCCAGAGAAAGGGCTGGTGAGATGGCTCAGTGGTCTAAAGCACCTACTTAGAACAAGCTAAGCTAAACAAAGCACAGGGACCATGGTTCAATCCCCCAGCACCACATGCCAGCCAGCCCCGCCCCCTGGTGGGCTGAACTGGCCACACACAAAATAAATAAATAAATAAATAATAAAAATAATAAAAAAAAAAGAAATCCAGAGAAAGCCCTAGGGCCTGTGAGCACGTGTGGGTGCATGCATGCGTGTCACTGTGGGATGGGGAGAAGGTGCAATCTGATGTGCCCTAGGCTAGCTGGCGTCTGCCATTCTGTAACATTGGGGTGCTGAGGGAGAGCCCCTTCCATTTAGCAGCCAGGAGGCAGCACCATTCAGCTTTTGGCATCCTGTGTACTGTTGAGTAACTGAGATTTGTTCTGTTCTCTGTGAAGAGGGAAACCGACTGGTTAGTGCCTTCCTTGTGACAAGCCTCTTTCTCTCTACAGGAAGCTTTAAATGCTACCTTTTAGAGATGCCCCATGTGCTTTCTGCTGCTGTGGGAAGTGATGACAATCCGATGTGCCTTTTGCACAGTAAAGCAGTTACTGTGTTTGCCAGTGTATTGGACATGCTGAGTAAGACATGGGGATTTTCTCCCACAGCCAATTCTTTGACCTTATGTTGTATTCTCATGTAAGTTTTTTTGTTTTAATTTTTGGTTTTGGCTCAGTGAAGTGAGATTGTACGCACTGGCAGGCCAAGTGTGTAGATAGGTGGCAACAGTAGGAATAAAGACTTATCAGGGCTCTGAAAAGAGCATGTTTAGTTCCTTTGAGAGGTATCATGGGAAGCAGGAATTAGGACCGCAGGTGATTTCCCTCTGCTTTACTGCATTAAGTACAACTAAGCAGTCTCTTAAGGGTGCTAATTTTTTGCCCTTGGGTATAGGGAAGGCTTGTTACAAGGAAGATGCTGGTCTCTGAGCAGACGACAGAACAAATGGAAATGGGAAACACCCAAGAGTAAGGAAAAGACTTCAGGACTAAGTGATGGCTAAATTGTAGGAAGGCTCACAGTAGAAGCCCCCATCTCTGAGTAGATTTTTTTTTTTTTAATTTCTTGGGGCGGAGGGCAACAGAATATTAGTTGTTAATGAATTTTAACCTTTAAAAAACCTTCGGGTATTTTTAGTGATAACACATCAACTTAACTTTAAAAGCACTCTTACAATGAGACTTGTGTGTGCCTCAAAATCAGTAAAGTGTTCTTCTTTGACAGGGTCAGATAGAAATTGACGATCAAGTGGAAGGGCTCCAGTATCTAGCCTCGAGGTATGACTTCATCGACTTGGATCGGGTGGGCATCCACGGCTGGTCATATGGGGGCTACCTCTCCCTGATGGCGTTAATGCAGAGGTCTGACATCTTCAGGGTATGTGCCTTCCTGTTTTACTCAACTTTGTAAATAACGGTAGTCATGCATACTATGAATAACCACTACAAAGACAATATGCAATGTATTAATTACTGAAACTGTCATATTAATCAGTTTTGAAACTGTCTCATTGCTATTTGTTTTTCAATAAAATTAATTTTTAAAAAGTTGTGCAAAAATCTTCTGAATATTTACAGAATTAGTTAAATTGTGTTATGTTAGGGTTATGTTTAATAGCCATATGAAATAGGTATCTCAAGTGCTGGCATAATTTTTTTTTTTTTTTTGTAGAACCAGGGATTGATCTTAGGCCCTGTGCTTGCCAGGCAAGCGCTTATTCTACTGAGCCATCTCCCTGGCCCCTGGCATAATTTTTTTAAACACTTGTCAACTTAATGGACCATTTTTGGGTCATTTTTAGACAGCCTATGACTGGTAGAGTTGTGATTATAAAACACACGCGGGCCAGGGAGATGGCTCAGTAGGATAAGTGCTTGCCTGGCAAGCACAAGGCCCTTGAGTTCGATCCCCGGTTCCGCCAAAAAATAAATAAAATAAAAAAATAAAACACACATATGTGTGATGGATTATAATTACTTAATTGTTGGACTGCAAGTCTTCAGGCAAGGATCTCAGCCACATGACACACTATCCTCAGCAGCCAGTCATAACACTTGGCACACCGGTTGAGACCTGCTGGTGCTGCCCCTCTTCCTCCACCAAAGCCCACATAAGGGGAGCTGGGTTTTAATGGACTGAAGAAAACTCTATTAAAGAAGAAATAGTAAATTGAATATTGTACTTAAAAAAAAGAATAAAAATGATGGGCCAGCCAAATAGCTCAGTGGATTAAAGCACCTGCAAGCAGATGCAGGGTCCAGGGGCTTGATCCCTGGGCCTGCCATGCAGGGCCCTGCCCTTGGGGCGCACTGAGACATCAATTGAGACTGGGTGTGGTAACCTGTGCCTGGAATCGCAGCTCTTGGGAGGCTGTAAACGGGCAGATCATTATGAGTCAGATCTAGTAGTGAGAACCTGAACACCCTGTAGACCCTTCCCTAAAATACAAAAACAAGAACAAAAATGATGCTGGGTGTGGGGGTGCACACCTATAATCCCAGCACTTAGGAGGCTGAGGCAGACTTTTGCAAGTCCGAGACCAGCCTAGGCTCCAAAGTGAGCTCAAAGCCAGCCTGAATTGCATAATAAGACCCTGTCTCAAAAAGACAATAATAATAATAATAATAATAATGAAAATGAAATTGTTTTTGTTCTTTCATAATTTAAACATAAAATTGTTTTTGAGCCTTAAGATTAAGAAGTAAATTTTCAGTACTTAAATAGAGTTAATTCATTGTTTTAAATCCTGTACTACTGCTGAGTGTGGTGGCACACAGCTATAATCCCAGCACACAGGAAGCTGAGGCAGGAGGATTGCTATGAGTTCAAGGCCAGCCTGGGGTACATAGCAAGACCCTGTCTCAAAAAAAAAAAAGGTGGGGCTGGTGAGATGGCTCAGTGGTCTAAAGCACCTACTTAGAACAACTAAGCTAAACAAAAGCACAGGGACCACGGTTCAATCCCCAGCACCACATGCCAGCCAGCCCCGCCCCCTGGTGGGCTGAGCTGGCCACACACACACACACACACACACACAAAATAAAAAAAATAAAAAAAAAAAAAAAAAAAAGGGCCGGGGATATAGCTCAGAGCCATAAGTGCCTGCCTGGCAAGTGCAAGGTTCTGAGTTTGATCCCTGGTACCGCAAAAAAAAAAAAAAATCAGTTAATTTTGTACTACCATGGAACATGGTAATATATGCCTTTAATTCTAGTGCACTCCAGGAAGCTGAGGCAGATTATAAATTTTAAGCCCAGCCAAGGCAATGTAGTGAGATCGTGTCTCAAAATAAAAAAGAGAAGAAGAGGGGTGAGGATATAGTTCAGTGAGAAGGCTTTAGGTTCAATCCTCAGAACCATCAAAAAAACAAATCTGTACTACTAACCAAATCTTTTTTTTTTTTTTTTTTTGCGGAACCGGGGATTGAACTCAGGCTCTTGAGCTTGCCAGGCAAGCGCTTATTCTACTGAGCCATCTCCCCGGCCTACCAAATCTTTTTTTAAAAAAATAGCTGTTTTTCCTATAATAAGTTGACAGGGCTGGTGAGATGGCTCAGTGGTCTGAAGCACCTACTTAGAACAAGCTAAGCTAAGCAAAACACAGGGACTGCGGTTCAACTCCCCAGCACCACATGCCAGCCAGCCCCGCCCCCTGGTGGCTGAGCTGGCCACACACACACACACACACACACACACAATTAAATAAATAAAAATTTTAAAAAAAGTAGACAGTTACGCTTTTTCCTTCTAGTAGCGTGGATGAGGTTACACTGAAGTATTTGTAAGGCATTTGTATTCTCTAGGTCATTCTCCCCTTTTAATCATGGGACACACGGCTTATATTTCGGTTGGCCCAGGCTAAGACTTTGGTGTGTGGCACTCCTGGGGAACATGAAACTCACTGACTCACAAAGTATCGAATGTGCGACGTTGGCAGCTTGCTGAGCTCTCTGTCTCCCGAGACCACGTATGCCCGATAGTGGCGCTGAGCCTGAGGATAATTTTAACTTGTGAATGTGAGTTCTAAGTTCTTGCTAGCTCCTCTTCTGGAACAGCTGCCTGGTAAATGTTGTCTTGTGCAGGTTGCTATTGCCGGAGCCCCAGTCACTCTGTGGATCTTCTATGATACAGGATACACGGAACGTTACATGGGTCACCCTGACCAGAATGAGCAGGGCTATTACCTAGGATCTGTGGCCATGCAAGCAGAAAAGTTCCCCTCTGAGTAAGTTCAAGCTTAAAAATTAAGGTTATCAATTATAAATTGTATTTCAAAAAGTTGTAACAAAAATGCAAATACAAAAGATTTAATGTTTTATAGACTACTAGAATGGAATGGCTATTTGTCAAAGCTGAATTGAAGAGCATACTGTTTTTTTTTGTTTTGTTTTTATAAGTGCTTTTTCTAGAAGCACACTATAATTACTGATGTATTCTAATATTTTAATAAGAAATCAAATAATCTTTTTCATTTTTGATTGTATGGTGTGGGGTCAGTATATTTCAAATTTAATATTGTGAATATTGAATCCTTGTTTTAATTCTATACTTTAAGAAGTTAGTATCATTAAGTGTAATTAGTGTAAAAAAATGGTTTCCCTTAAGACTGTAATATTTTACCTAATCCTCTGATGTTTTTATTTCTCCAGACCAAATCGTTTACTACTCTTACATGGGTTCTTGGATGAGAATGTCCATTTTGCACACACCAGTATATTACTGAGTTTTTTAGTGAGGGCAGGAAAGCCATACGATCTACAGGTGAGTTACCTGTGTGTTCAGATTGAATGCAACAGTGACTCGTGATTGACTACTTGGAATCTAATAAAGTAGAGAATGGAGCAGATTCCTCGAGTAGGAGAACTAAGGTTATAGGCATAGCTATGAGAGTGCCTATGGAAGTGGGATAAAGTTCAGACCCGCTAAGCCAGGCTGGAGTCGGCCTGTGGCGCTGCATGCTGGTCTGCGTGGGGCTGTGCAGGGGCGTGGTGGTGCTGGAGGCAGTTCTCTCCCTTTCTGTCCTCAGCTTTTCTTCCTTCTCCTGGAAGGGATGGAAATACATTTGACTTAAATGTTCTAAAAAGATTTTAAAACTCGATTACATGGGGGGCTGGTGAGATGGCTCAATGGTCTAAAGCACCTACTTGGAACAAGCTTGGCAAAGCACAGGGACTGCGGTTCAATCCCCCAGCACCACAGGCCAGCCAGCCCCGCCCCCTGGTGGGCTGAGCTGGCCACACACACACACACACATACACACACACAGTAAATAAAGAAATGTTTAAAAAATTAAAAAAAAAAAAAACTCGATTACATGGCCTTTAATTTTCTGTTACATTGCCATTGGCACAGAAAGCAAAGTTACCCTCTTCCATGGTTCCCTTTCTCAGAGATAGAGAGATTACTTAAAAAGATTATGTACTCATGAGAAGTGAAAAACTTACTACATTTGCCTTTTTGTATTCAGTTGACATTTCTGTTGAGTTAAACTGAGCTGTTTGTCCGTAGCAACAATTTTCTTTTCTTTTTTTTTTTTTTTTTTGCGGAACCGGGGATTGAACACAGGCCCTTGCGCTTGCCAGGAAAGTGCTTATTCTACTGAGCCATCTCCCTGGCCCCAA
>NW_004524602.1:10662645-10670025 GCF_000260255.1 Octodon degus
GCTGGCATGTGGTGCTGGGGAATCGAACCGCGGTCCCTGTGCTTTGCCAAGCTTGTTCCAAGTAGGTGCTTTAGACCACTGAGCCATCTCTCCAGCCCCCTCAACAATTTTCAAGACTTGTTTTTCAAAACTTTTGTAGCACAAGTGCCTGCCTGGCAAGTACAAGGTTCTGAGTTTGACTTCCAGTACCAAAAAAAAGATTTTTTTGTCTGAGGACCCTTTTACATACCAAAGAGCTTTTTTATGTGGATTGTGTCTGTCAGCATTTCTCACCAGGTGTGGTGACACGTACCTGTTGCCCCAATTACTAAGGAGGCTGAGGCAGGAGGATCACTTGTACTCACAAGTTCAAGGCTAATGTGAGACCCCATCTCAAAAGTTTCGTGTAAGGTGGTAAAATTGAGAAACATTTTCAGTATTACTAGTATACTGGCACGCATTTTTTAAAGTTAGTTAGTTAGTTAGTTAGTTGACACAGGGTCTTGCTTTGTAGCTTGAACTCATAGTGATCCTCCTGTCTCCTCCCCAGCACTGGGATTATAGGCTTGCACCACCATGCCCGGTTTCATTGGCCAGCTTAGTGTGCCCAGAGTTCCAGGGTCAGCACAGCATGTGATACCTGGGATCAAACTTGGGTCCTTGTGCTTACCAGGCAGGCACTTAGACCAGAGTTAGCTCCCCAGCCCTGGCATGCATTTGTCATCCCAGCTACTTGGGAGGCTGTGGCAGAAGGATTATGAGTTTGAAGCTACCATGGAGTACATATTTCTTCCTACATTCAACCCTTTGTGATATATTGTTTTTGCTACAGTATTTGAAGAAAAATTTGGCCTCACACACAATATATAGTTAAGAAATGGGATGGGATGTTCTCTGTAGCCTTTTCAGATAATTGTGGACATTCTTTGCCACTATTCCAAATCTAGACGAGTGATACCTTCTTAAGCTTAATTTCTGGGAAATCTGAAGCCATCTCTGTAAACTTTTGTTTTGTTTTGTTTTGTTTTTAATTTTATTTATTTATGTGTGTGTGTGTGTGTGTGTGTGTGTGGCCAGTTCAGCCCACCAGGGGGCGGGGCTGGCTGGCATGTGGTGCTGGGGGATTGAACTGTGGTCCTTTTGCTTTGCTAAGCTTTTTCTAAGTAGGTGCTTTAGACCACTGAGCCATCTCACCAGCCCCTCTGTAAACTTTTGTACATTAAGTATTTATTAAATTTTCTATATCAAATAGGTCTTTTTTACCCTTCTGAAAAATACTGGTTCTTTGTGTCATGTCAGTTTTCAAATGTTGACTCTAGTCATTATATAATTTTTTTTCATTATATGATATTGTTTAAGTTCTGTATAGTGATACCATCACTGATCTCATCAGAATGCTAAGGACAAGGAAGCTTATTAGATACAGCAGTAGATGTGAGCTACACAAATTGAAACTTTTATTCAAAAGCTCAGTATCATTGGCAAACAGATGCTGTTGGGTCTCCGAGGTGACTCGCTTCTTTCCCTCATTTTTGAGAAAATGTTCACCACGTACCGCAGTCTGGGTAGTCACAGTTGCCAGCCCCTCCCTTGGGGAGAGGATACAGTGCCATGTCGGCCTGCGCTTGGCCATGAATGTGCTGTTCCTCAGGATGCGCTGCTGTGGGCTCTGCTGCGTGCTGTTGCCCAGTTCAACACTGGAGGATTACAGCTTTCTAAAATTCTGAAGTTTTACTGCTACTTGGGCAAAACTGGCATTTTTCTTCCTTCTGCCCATGTGTGGTGGTAAAGAAGGCCTTGGCTTCTATGCACGTCAGTGTCACTGCCTTCGTTCTTGAGTTGAGTTGCATCGTCTTGCAGTGTGGTGAGTAAAGCGAGTGTGATGATGACCAGGGAAGGCAAATGGAGGCTTGGTATTGTTCTGAGTGGCCTGAGGGACCCCTTGAAGGAGTTCTGAAGACCCTTTGAAGTCTGCAGGCCACACTTGAGCATTGAGCGGTTGATGTTCACAAAGGTACTTTCTGAAGCCCTATGGGGCGGGATATAAGGCACAGCAAGAGGAGGTTGGGGCCTTCAGAGAGGAGATAGCATGTAAGATTTTGGGAGAGGCTGTGCTCTGTATTATGAATGTCATTTAAAAATCCCCAGAGGGGGAAAAAAAATCCCCAGAGGGGCCGGGGAGACAGCCCAGTAGAACAAGTGCTTCCCTGGCAAGTGCAAGGGCCTGAGTTCAATCCCCGGTTCTGCAAAAAAAAAAAAAAAAAAAAAAAAAAAAAAAAAAAAAATTAAATTAAAAAAAAAAAAAAAAATCCCCAGAAAGGTTTAAAGACATGTACTACAAATTTTTCTTTCTTTTTTCCTTCTTGTTAAGATCTATCCTCAGGAGAGACACAGCATCAGAGTTCCTGAATCTGGAGAACATTATGAACTGCATCTTTTGCACTACCTTCAAGAAAACCTTGGATCACGTATTGCTGCTCTGAAAGTGATATAACTTTGTCCTGTATAGAACTCGGGTACACACTGGCTGTTAACCAAATGAGGAGGTTTCGGTGACAGACAAAATGGAATCTATCGTCACATCTTGGTACCTGTCACATAACATCTTTTGAAAATTAATTTGGTGCCATACAGGCATCTGCTGCAGCTTGTGAAGAGGAATCAGATACCTTAAACACATACACAATTGGGTGATGCCCATTTCTAAGGGATCCAGCAATACCATGAAAAATAACTGAAAGAAATAAGACATTAACACCACATGTCCATATTCCCCTATTTTCACTTTTTAATAGCATTATAAATCTCATGGACTTAGTGTATTTTTACAGTATACTTCAGAGTTTGTTCAAATATATTAGTGATTGGTTTGGTTCATTCCAGAATCTCTTGACTAGTTACAGATTCGATAGCACTTAAATGTAATGAGTAGCTCCTGCTTCACTGCTTGGAACACGTCCAGCATGTTAAGACTAATCACTGATAAACCTTTGACTTAACCAGTTAATGATTTTTCAAGGGTAACTTAGTGGCCTCCTGAAGATGCTTTGGCTCTGACCAGTTTTTAACCAATTTAAATTGTATCTAGTATAAATACTTCTCACTTTTCTTTGATGATACGACAGTGGGTTTTTTCCTTTCTCATAAAGGCAAGTAACTGTATATGTAGCATGGATTTTAATTAGTCTTATGATGTTGATAACTACAGGCAGAAAAAATTTAATCAAATGATTAGAGAGCTTAAATATTTTGCAGGCAAGTCATCCCCCTTACCCTTTAGAAAAAGAAAAAAGTATAGATTTACTCAAATTCAGAAAACATAGGCCAGTCTCCATTTGGTATTTCCTTATTAAAACACTCCAAGGTTTTAGGGAGATGGAAGAAAATCCCCGTGGGTGGGGGACCAGGTGAGAGGAAGGAGGGAGAGGCGCTGGCAGGGTCTGGTTAGGAACCAAGCAGAAGGGTTTTCAACACGAGCAGTCATGAAACACATTGGGGAAGTGAAATTTAACTGCTAGAACATTAGTTGAGACCAGAATTAAGAAATAACTCTTTTAACCCAGCTGCAAACTTACATTATTCAGGGGAATAAAGGTCCGTAGAGTTATAATTCCAATTTTTTTTTTTTTTTCCGGGAACCGGCGTTTGAACTCAGGCCCTTGCGCTTGCCAGGGAAGCGCTTACTCTACTGAGCCATCTCCCTGGCCCCCCAATATAATTCCAATTTTTAAAATGTTTTTCTCCTAAATTTTGAAACCTCACATATTTAAACTTCATCCTTCTTAAATTATTGAACATAATTTAGATATTGTGAGCTTAAAGTAAGTTTTCGGACAAGCTCTTTACCATAATCTAATTCCTAGTAAGCCCCAGCTCCTTTTCCATGTTTAAAGCCCATCTCGGATGGCCGTGACATTTCTCTGGTTTGGCTCTTGCACTCTACTGTGAAGCGAGTCCCTCGGTTTCAAATGCCAGCTGCCATTCAAATGCCAGCTGGCAGAGTCTTCAGGTACCACATGGGGTCCCTCAGAACCAGTGGTAGGAAGATGGCTCTGGGTTTGTCCTTTTAATCACAGGCCTCAGTGTTTGGAAAGTCACTGCCAGTATCTTTGAGCCTCACTAAGAGCAGTGGCTCTGCTTGCTTCTCCCCTCTCAGAGCCCGCTTCTCCTGGAGAACGCAGTGTGGGTCGGTCACTGGACTGGGACCGAGTCACAGAGCCTGGGTCGGGGGCCCTGCTGCTGCTGTGGCTGGGAAGCAGGGGGTTGCTGGCTCTGTATTAATGCTGTATTATAGATTCCGCAGTTGTCCTTGTTGTCTGCATATGTATTGATTTTCATGTTTATGGTATTTTCTCATGCCAAGATTTGTTTATATTTTTTCATTGTTAAATTAAATTGATTTGGGTAACTTTTCTTCCCCAAGAAAGTATTTTCCCTCATGACTCTAGTAGATATGTGACTGCTGAGGGTGGTATTTTTGAAATAGTTGGCCTCCAGGGATCTGTTCTTATATGAATTATATGCAAAGCAGAAATTATATAAAGTAGCTTTTAGACAGCTACTCATCAGAAACCTCTTACCCATTTAGGTTTTCTTCAATGTAGCATCTCTTGTGAATGATCAAAACAAACCTTAGAAAGTATCAGATACTTTTTAATTCACAGGTGCTTCTCTTTTGCATCTTGTCTATTTTCTCCTGTCACCAGGGGTGCTCTTTTTATAATTCACTTAAATACTGTTCTACTTCTCCAGGGGAAAAATACCTAACTGAATTCACCTGCAAAAAGATGTCCAAATTTGCTGTTCTACATCCAGCGTGGAAAGCACTGACGGCCCACTGACCGTCAGTGGGAACCACACTGGAATTGTTGGTGCCCTGACTGTGGGTAACGGTGTAAAGGCGAGAGAATGACAAAGTAGCAGCAGTCTGATGAGAGCCGAAAAGCACTGGCAAAGCAGCAAACTGGATTTATAGGCTTACTAGATATAGTTGAACAACCACCAACAAATGTAGTTATTGACCTTCATAGAGCAGTGACCTTTGTAGAGATCGATCTGGGATGCTTACTAAAAGAAATACAGTCTGCAATCTTGTACTCTTAGAAATTTGGGCTGGGCATGGTGGAGCAGGCCTGTAATCCCAGTACTCGGGAGGCTGAGGCAGGAGGATCATTGCAAGTTCAAGACCAGCCTGGCTAGAAAGTGAGCCCAAGGCCAGCCTGAACTGCATAACAAGAGCCTGTCTCAGAACCATTAAAAAAAAAAAAAAAAGAATGGATTAGGTTGATTTAGGTATGGACTAGAAAATTGCATTTTTTTAAATTGGTACACTTTTGATATACATAATGATCACATTCATCATGCGGAATTTGTGCCTGAACATAACATGTCTTTTTCCATTTCTCTTCCTTCTCTGACCCTTTTACAAAAAGCTCTGGAAAATTGCATTTCTGATTAGCTTTTTTGGTTATTCCAAATCAGGTGTCCTGTGGACTAACTTTAAGAAACTCTTCCTTGGCTGGAGAAATAGCACAGCAGCATAAAGGCCAGCCTGGCAAGCGCAAGGTCCCGAGTTCAATCTCTAGTACAAAAAAAGAAACTCTGCTTAGAGAATGGACTTTGAGTGAGAAAATAATAGATGTTTTTTACACTGAACTGATTTCATAAGAACCTAAAACAATAGTCAGAAAAGCCATTGGCTTGGTATAGCACTTGGCCCCTTCTCACTCTGAAAGCAGCAGGAGGTGTTCATCTTGGAATGAAGGTTTTTCCCTGTGGGCCATTCCTGGTTCCTTTCCACAGCCTCTCATGAGAAGGTGACATGACAGTGTGTGTGTTACTTTGAAACAGAATGAAATATAGATACTGATGCTAAATTTTTAAATTACTCGTATTCCTTACAGAAGATATATCCCATTGTTGTATAGCATTGTTCTCTCTTTAGGGGTAAAATGATCCCAATAAGATCTTTCATTATTGAAGAGTCGTGAGTTTTCTAGCTGGAGTAAGTCTTTGATATAATCTGTTATTCTCATTTACTAGAGGAGGACCACGATAGGAGGAGGAAGTATGCCCACAGTCTCGCAGCCAGTTAGCATTCAGCTTGTCCTAGGCTGTCCACATGTCCTGCCACATGGTGACTAAATGATATATAGGCAGATTTTTTAAAGAAGTATTTATTAATATATTCCTGTAAAACACTTTAAAGGTAACTACATAAAATGGTTAATTTTTCCATTCTAAAGTAAATGCTAAGCATGCTTATTAAAGAAGCAGTACTTCTAATTAGTATATTCTGAAGTTAATTAAAATCATTACACTAAATGTGGGGAATTGGGATATAGCGTAGAGCCTTTGCTTAAGCCCAGGAGCCCATTTTAGAGCTATTTTATACATTTTTAAAGGACCATGGCCCTGTCTAAATGAAGAGATGATGTGAGTGCCCGTTCCCAGCACAGAGGAGTGAGGAGATTGCCTGGCTCCCAGCCTAACCCGCCCACCTTCCAGCCCAGAACTGCCTAGTGCAAGGTGCTGGGCTCCAGGTACCAGGTTCACAAGTCCCTCTGAGAGAGAGAGCAAAGTCTTGTTTGTATGTTTGTTTTTAAACAACCCTGATACAGGATTGTGTTGTATTCAGCGACTTTGGAGTGGAGGTCTCTCATTCTGGAGCATAAGTGCCTGCTGTTTGAAGCACTGACTTGTACAAATGAACTGCATGTCTCGGTCCAGTAAGTTTATGGGTGTTCTCATTTTCAGCTACATGGCTTTTAATCATGGAAAGTGAAACATTAGTTTTGTTGCATTTTATTACAGGTTCTTGGTTGCAATAAAGATGCTGCTGAAATTAATTGATTTAAATGTTCCTTCTCCCCTCCTCCATTCATATAGACTTGGTTCTTCGGAACTGTAGAGTGATTGATAGTCGTGAACAAGGCCGTGTGCCTGTGGTGAAAGGAAGGCCACCTGGGGGTTAGTGTGAACGCCAAGCAGGTTGCCCCCGAGCCTGAGGGAGGAGCATGGAGAGCCACTCTGTGCCTGCCGGTGGCTCCGACAGCCTGCAGCTAGCCTGGGTGCAGAAGGTGCCTGGAGCCAGCGATTAGCAGGTTTCCTGGAGCAGCCAGGAGGTTCTTGTGAATGCCACCTGGAATTGACTGGGCTTTCTGCTTGCTCGGGAGGGAATTTTGAGGGAGTTCAATGTAGTCTTTTTTTTTCCCCAGACACTTCTTTGACAATTCTTTGGGTTTTTTGAAGCTATATTGCAGGCTGGGCATGGTGGCATGCCCTGTAATCCCAGCACTTGGAAAGCTGAGGCAGGAGGATCTCCATGAGTTTGGAGCCAGCCTCAACTACAGCAAGACCCTGTTCCCCCTCCTCGCCGCAAAAAAAAAAAAAAAAAAAAAA
>NW_004524602.1:10670125-10676273 GCF_000260255.1 Octodon degus
AGGAGAAGTACCCTCTATAAAGTTAGTACATTTGGATTTGTCTGAAATCCTTCCAGCACTGAAACTTCATCTAGATCGTTTAACTCTGAAATGGTCATGAATTTTGCATGAACAAGTGGTGGTGCCTTACAGTGGAAAAATCTGCCTTTTTCAAACTTAAAAGAGATAATGACCAAAAAATAAAAGTTAAGAACTGTGGCTGTACTAGCATTTTAAACTTCAGAATTACTAGGAGTAAGATGACCGTTAAATAAGGTAGTGGTGGCTAGCAAGCTTTCCACCTGCACAGAGCACGCAGGCAGTGCTGGTGGCTCCCGGCAGCCAGACGTGACCAGCCTGGCTCTCCGTAGCTGAAGAGATGAAGGTCTCGGGAGATATATAACTTATTCGCAGCACCATGGTTGAGAAAGTTTTATAGACTACCTTAGTGTCCTTAATTCTGCCTGGCTTTATTGATAATTAGAGATCAGCTTTCAGTCCAACCGCAGCCTCTGCAGACACAGCTGTGAAGGGCAGCAGGCCTGGGTGTCACAGTGGACGCAGAGGTGCGTGGCTGCGGAGCCCTCCCGCTCCGGGCCTCATGTCTCTCTGGGTGGGGAGCGGCTGCCGTATGAGTCCCTTCTATCCTCAGTGTCATCTTATTTGGGGTTCAGTGTAGCTTGAAGAATTAAGCTGCAGGTGCCCCTCAGCACTGCTGGCCCCGGGCTGGCCCTGCCCAACTGGAAGTTAGACTTGCGCTGAAGGGGACTTTCAGCTCCGGCCAGCACAAGACGGGGTGTTGTGTGCACCTTCCTGAAAGACTCCCTGTAAGCCGCCTGCCCGACGTGGGTCTGCTCCCCTCGCCTCCCTCATACAGGACTGGCATTCTACCCAGAGCTGCACCCCAGTCCTAGCGCGAATTCTTGATGTGAACATTGAGAGAAACATGAAAGAGCTGTCCTGGCCAGCTCCCAAATTGCTCTGGCCTCTTCATGTTGAGGACGGTCATACACGTGGCCAGCACAGCTCCTTGCAGGAAAACTGGCCCAGATGGCTCAGAAGGCGACATTGCAATCCTGTGAGAGGAGCTGTCCATGTTGGCCTGGTCAGCAAAGAGTGTGTCCGGTGTCGGGCACCTGCTGTGGCCCGCATGTGGGCCCCTGCTCCGCTGGTAGCTCCTGCCGTGGCACCTTGCTAGGTGACTGCTCTGTGCAGTCTTGGCTGCCACTCCTGTCCTAGACTGCCCCACAATGGATAAGGACGCACACTGGTCAAGGAGTAGAAATCCAAGTAGCTTCAGAGAAGCCCCCCTAGGCTCACTCAGCAGGTTCTTAGCCAGGAACATGCCCCAGGCCTTTCTTAGGCCATGAAGCAAAACAAAAGGACACAGCTCACCCTGACTGAGCAGGCCCTCAGGACCAGCTCGGCTCCTTCCCACCAGCACACCCTGGAGACACTGCCCCTTCACAGCCAAGCAAATTCTTAACTCATGCTCCACATCTGGTGAACTCTAGGCCTCATGCAAGCCATGTTCTACTAATAATCAAGACCCCGTAGCAGCCAGGTGGGATAGCAGCTGGTAGTGTCAACTATTCAGGAGGCTGAAGCAGGAGTATCATGAGTAAAATTCGAGGCCAGCCGCAGCAGCACAGAGACCTGGCCTCGGAGGTGGTTTGGTGCTGCCTCTTGGCCTGTGCTCACCTTCCTCACCCCAGCTGTACCTCAGTTCTTCATCTCGTGCAAGCGAAAGTCAGAGCCAGGCTGTCTGCGAGTTTCTGAACCCCTAGTGGTGGTGGTGGGGATCACCCTGCCTCCACTGCTTGCTGGCTGTGTGGGCTAGCTCTTGTTTACATATCCTGACCTCCAGTTCTAGGTGTGGGGTAGGAAGGATAAGAAGAGAACCTTTTCTAGCAGGTTGTGCCAAAGCTTAGATTTAATACACAAAGCTGTTTGCCTGGCACACGGTAAAAGAGCCCAACAAAGGCTGTTGTGGATGTGGCATTAATTCTGTGTCATGCCGTTTGCTACTGGTTCTACTTCTCCGTTTAGATTACAGATGGTGAAAGCAGACCTCCTTAGACGTAATCCCCTCTCCATATACCCCTACAGAGTCAGATTCATAGGAAGTACGAGGTGCCTGAGTACCCAGTTTCCAAACACAAAATATCTGACCTCCGCACTTAGGGCTGATTGCTAGGCTGTACGTTCCTCGGGACACACGACCTGTAAGACTACAAAAGAAACCACATTCTTCCCTGATATTTGTTTTTAAGGCTCCTTTATTATTTTTTTTTTTTGAAGGCGTTGACTTGAAACAGGGTCTCTCTATGCAGTTCAGGCTGGCCTTGAACTCACTATGTTACCCAGACTGGCCTCAAACTTTTGGTGATCCTCCTGCCTCAGCCTTCCAAGTGCTGGGATTACAGGCATGCACCACCATGCCCAGTTTAAGAGTTCTTTAAAAGATAATTGGAGATTGTTTTTTACTAACTGACATTTGATTATGATTGGACATGGAATTTTGCATTTGTATTTCTCTGATGTATCATAACTTTGTTTATTTTTGGGGAGGGTGGGTGGGTAGTGGGATGCAAACTCAGGACCTTGCTCTTGCTAGGCAGGCGCTGGGTTGCTGAGCTGTATCCTTCCCCTACATATAATACATTTAATGCAAAGGGTGTACCATTTTCCTCTGCTCTTTTCCTTCTCTGCCCTTCAGTCTAGCTTTTGCTATAAACTGCACTCTTCCATTT
Source organism: Octodon degus (assembly GCF_000260255.1). Taxonomy (NCBI): domain Eukaryota; kingdom Metazoa; phylum Chordata; class Mammalia; order Rodentia; family Octodontidae; genus Octodon; species Octodon degus. Next base: position 10,672,858 of record NW_004524602.1, read on the forward strand.
AGAACACAGAAGTTTATTTAAACTCAGCAGATGGAAAATGAGGCCTTTATCTTGGTTCCCAGGAAGAATACAATGAACTAACCAGCTTCACAACTCTAAGCTCCTTAGTAAGCTTTCGCTGTCCATTAACATCTGTTGTACAGTGCGCCGATGAAGCCCAGCCTCTGCCCTTTCACCCTACCTCATTGTCTTCCCAGCCCCGCAATCACCACCCTACATTCGGGGCAACTCTTCCTTTCTCTTCCGTCTCCCACAGGTCTGTCTTTCTTGTGTCGGGTTGATTTCACTTAATACAACGCCCTCCAATTCCATCCATCTTGCTGCAAATGACAGGGCTTGATTATGCTTCATGACTGAATAATACTCCATTTTCTACACACACCTTGTTTTCTTTATCCATTCTCTTGGTGGGCAGCAGCCTGCTCCCACATGTAGGCCTCAGTGATCTGGGTTGTGCTGAGCTCATTCCTCTGGATACATACTCAGGCGTGCTAAACTGTACTTCTAGCCCTTTATTAAATTTTATTTTAAGACCAGATCTCACTAAGTTGCCCAGGTTGGCCTGGAACTTGTGATCCTCCTGCTTCAGCCTCTGAGTAGCTGAAATCACCCATGTCCAAAGCCAACCTTTTTTTAACCTTCTTTTTTTTTTTTTTTTTTTTTTTTTTTTTCCCAGAACCAGGGATTGAACTCAGGCCCTTGTGCTTGCCAGGCAAGCGATTATTCTACTGAGCCATCTCCCTGGCCCCTTTAAGCTATTTTTTTTTTAATTTTTATTTATGTGTGTGTGTGTGTGTGTGTGTGTGTGTGTGTGTGGCCAGCTCAGCCCACCAGGGGGCGGGGCTGGCTGGCATGTGGTGCTGGGGGATTGAACCGCGGTCCCTGTGCTTTGCTAAACTTGTTCTAAGTAGGTACTTTAGACCACTGAGCCATCTCACCAGCCCCTTTAAGCTATTTTTTAAAACCTATTTTTACTTTATTAGGCCCCATAATAGCTGTATTAATTGGCTTTCCCGTCAACAGTGTATGAGTCCATTTTTCTCCTTATCTTAACTAGCATTTTTTTTTTCTTTTTGGCTTTGTTTTGTAACAGTCATTATAAGTCATTGTGTTATGTTTTGTTTACAGTCCTTGAACCCAGCATCTTCACACTGAGCTGCATCCCCACCCCTTTTTTATTTTGAGTGGGGAGGTGTTAATAAATCACTGTGTTGCTCAGGCTGGACTCAAACTTGTGGTTTTCCTGTCTCGGCCTCTGAGGGTGCTGGGACTACAGACAGGCACCATGGCACCCAGCTTCACAGTGATTTGCGTTTTTCTGGTGGCTAATATTGAACAGTATTTCATACTGTATTTCATTTCTGTATTTTGAGAACTGTCATACCCTCCCCTAAATGCTCTGCCACTGAGCTACATCCCTGACCTTTTTTTATTCTATTTAGAGAGACTGGGGCTGGTGAGATGGCTCAGTGGTCTAAAGCACCTACTTAGAACAAGCTTAGCAAAGCACAGGGACCGAGGTTCAATCCCCCAGCACCACATGCCAGCCAGCCCCGCCCCCTGGTGGGCTGAGCTGGCCACACACACACACACACACACACACACACACAAATAAAAAAAAAATATCTATTTAGAGAGACTACTTACTAAACTGCTCAGGTTGACCCAAAACTTGCAAGCCTTCTGCCTTGGTCTCTGGGAAACTGGAATTGCAGTTTAGGTCCCAGGTCCTCCCCACACACCCATCCCCTGGCCCCCGTACAGGTGTTGAAACCCATGCCAATGCCTCTTTTGTTATTTTCTTATTTTTGTCTTTTTGAGACAGGATCTGCAGTGCAGTTCAGGCTGTCCTTGAGCTCACTTTGTAGTCCAGACTGGTCTTGAACTTTTTTAGTTTTCTTATTTATTTTTGACACAAGAGGTACTAGGGAGATAGCTCAGTGACATAAATGCCTGCCTGGAAAGTGTAAGGGCCTGAGTTCAACCCCTGGTACCAAAAAAAAAAAAAAAAAAAAAAAAAAATCCTTCCATGAGACAGGGTCTTGCCTCTGAAAGGCTGAGGCAGGAGGATACAAAGTTCAAGCCCAGTGTGGGCAATTTAGCAAGACCCTATCTCAAAAAATTAATCCGACCATGTACAAACCATCGGGGCAGAAGAAAGATCACTGGGATCCCTACTGTACCCCACACTGAGGCGCGCAGTGGACACAAGTGCTGCTTCTCAGCCCTGCTTGCTGATAAAGTTGCCTGGATAGCATTTAGCAAATGATAACTGAGTCCCAGGACGGGATCAAGTCCGTCAGAGCAGGAGGAAGGGTCCTGTTGTCTTGACTTTGTACAAGCTGTCTAGGCGATCCTTTTTTTAATTTTTATTTTTGTATTTTTATATTTTAGGGAAGGGCCTACAGGGTGTTCAGGGGCTCACTACTAGATCGGACTTGTAGTGATTCACCTGTTTACAGCCTCCCAAGAGCTGGGGTTACAGGTGCCGCCACCACGCCCAGTCTCAATCACCCTCTCATGGCACCCCGGGGGTGGGGCTGGCACCGCAGGCCTGGGGATCAAACCTCTGGTCCCTGCTCCTGCTTGCAGGCACTTCAATCACTGGCCTGGCCCTGTCCAGGCAATCCTAATCGAAACCTTAGCAAAGAGTCTCCGAAGCAGAGCCATGTAAGATTTTATTCACAGAATGTTCTAGCTAGAAGAGGGTCTAATAAGTCATCTAATCTGAGCAGGGGAGATAGCTCAGTGGCCATTAGCACCTGCCTGGGAAATGCAAGGTCCTGAGATGGATCCTGGTACACACACGCGCACACGCACACACACACACACACACACACACACACACATACCCCTAATCTATCTTACTGTACAGCAGGGAGCTGAGCTCAGCTGCGAAAGGAGTGCCTGGCTGCTGTTTCCGAGTCTGCACTCCAGTGTGGGCCCTCTAGCTGTGTCTCCATCTCCCTCAGCAGTGTCCTTCCCAGCTTCAGTTCAGCCAAGAAATCTGAGGGTCTCAGGATGGGAAACAGAGGTGACCACAAATTCCAAGTCCTCATCTCTTCTTTTGCCCAGAGCAGCTTAGTTTTTTTGTGTATATGATAGAGGAGCATGAGGTGAAGAAGCAAAAATTTCCTCCCATTTTACAGGTGAGGAAACTGAGTCCTGGACAGCACTACAGAGCTGGCAAATGGCAGGGCTCGTACCAAAACTGTCTAACTTCCTGCAGCACAGGGCCTTCCCTGAAAGCACAAACATAGTAGCTGAAGAGAGTCACTTCCATGCACTAGGAATTTCAATCTAAAACTCCCTGTTGATTCTTTTGCTGGGCATCGTGGCACTCACCTGTAATTCCAGCACTGGGAAGGCTGAGGTAGGAACATCACTGCAAGTTTGAGTTCAGCCTGAGCTATATA
>NW_004524602.1:10676558-10680776 GCF_000260255.1 Octodon degus
AAAAATCTTAGAATCAAGGAAATATGCTATTTGCCTGAAATCAGAGTTCCTTCAAGGACTGAGTTCAAAAAGCATCACTGGGCGTGTCTTGGATGTGAATTTCTCTGAATTTGCCCCTGAGAAGGGCGGGTGTGGGAAAGGGAGGGGAACTTGGAATCTGATGGAATCAGGTTCAGACCCAGCAGCTGTGATCCTGAGCAAACCCCGCCCCTTCCCTGATGAGGGCTTCCTGGACTTGAACACAGGGTTTTGATGCCTTCCCAGAGCTGCTGGGGGCCAGAGCTGTGCACAAGGCTGGCGTGGCTGGGCGTGGAAGTGCTGTATGAAGCTGGAGCCTGCACGCCCGCCTGCCAGTCGACCCCACCCTCCCACAGCTGCTGCTGCACGCTGCCTGCTCCCGGGGCCCTGAGCTGCCCTGCTGTATCCCTAGGAGGCCTGTGGGTTCCCGGGAGAACAGCCAGTTCTGGGCCACAAGCAAAGGGGGAACAGAGGTCTCCTGTGGGGTGACCAGAGTCTGCCCTCTGCTCCTTCCCACCTGCCTGACCCGGCCGTGCTCCTCCTCTACGGCCTGGGGCTCTGAGGGAAGGATCCCCGGTGGGACCCACGGTAGGGACAGTGCATTTTTACCTGCGAGCAGCTGACACATCTTCCTCTGGATACCCACCACCTGCGGAGCGGCCACCACCACAGAAAGTGTCCTCTCGGAGCACCGGTTCCACTTGATCCGAGGTGGTGTGCAGGGCTACCCAGGCATCTGCTCATCCGCAGGCGGCATGGAGTGAGCACTCTCCAGGGCGGGCCGGGCCCATGCTGACAGAGCCAGGGGTCTGGAAAATGTCAGGGAAGACAGGCACAGTCTTCCCTCGAAGGGATCTCCTAGAAGTGGAGGCCGATGTGTAAAGGAAAGAAAATCCACAGAGAGGCGCTGAGCGCTGTGGGCCCCAGGAGCCACAGTTAGAGCGTTGGCTTTGGCCGAGGGAGCCTGCCATGCTGTCTTCCGCTGCTGCAAGGTCACCTACTGTGTAACCCTGGGCAAGCCGCTCGACCTCTCTGTGTGTCGGCTCCCTCTTCTACAGAACAGAGCTAGTGAGTGTACTATTCCTGAGTTGCTATGAGAAAATGCATGTAAGGCTCCTAATGTCTAGCATGTGGCACTCAACTAAAGTGGCTTCTCTGGGCAGTGAAGAGAAGGTGGCAGGAGACTGCACCGGGTGAGGAGAGCATTTGGAATCAGGTTCAGCACACTGAAGCAGCCGCAGCAGCGCAGCTGCCGGCATGGAAGAGGACTTCCAGAATGCTTCGGGAATGACAGGGTGAGTGTGTTTGAAATGAGAGTATTCGGAGGGGGATTCGAGGCCATGTGTCCTTTACTATAATAAACTTCCATTGAGCAGTTCACCATGGTTTTGCTCACGTCATGTAGTTCAGAGTTAAAACAAACCTAGATGGTATGTTTACGTTGTCACTCTGATTGTCTTTTTCCAATTTGGATGCATTACCCTATTTTTTAAAAAATTAATTTTATTTGCATTACCCTATTTTGCACGCACTATCCAGAGCAGTCCCACAAAGAAAGACTGGAATTCAGTGGTTCTCCCTTCTGTTACCCCTCCCCCGCCCCATTCTGTGTTCTACTGTGATTTTTCTTTAGGTTCTGGTTGATACCTCCAGGATACGAGGATATACAACTATCCTGAGACAAGTACAGATGACAATCTTTGCATCCATTCCCACTCATGCAGAATGTTTCTTTTCATCTTGTTAAGAATCTTGGGCCGGGGAGATGGCTCAGTAGAATATGTGCTTCCCTGGCAAGCACAAGGGCCTGAGTTCAATCCCCAGTTCCGGGAAAAAAAAAAAAAAAAAAAGAATCTTTCCGTTTATATACTTATTACCAAATTCCAAACACTTTACCCTTTGCATGGATTTGCTATATTGCCAGGGTATTTCTGGGATCTGTTTTCATCAGCAACACACAGCATTTCAGAGATCCGGTGGGTGACGCGGTTCTGACTGGGTCATCTGAGAACACCACTGTTGCTGGTAGTGGTCCTCCGCCTGGAAACTGAGTCCTGATTGCCACGCAATGTCTGGGAATGGTGGGGGCATGCCCGCTCGGGACACACCCCCCTGTAGACTGCCAGCTGCTGCCCTCAGACCACAGTTCTGCAAGGCCTTCCTCCTTGGCCTCGATGCCCCAAATGGACACAGAAGCCCTCCTCTTGCCCCATGCCTGTCCCTGCACACTGTGGCTGGTATCTTTAATCCTGGGCCCCACACAGTGCTGGATACTGGTCTAGATGTATAGATTTCAGCAGTGACTGGCAGCCAAATCCCTGACTCTGTGAGCCCGCACTGCGCAGGGGTGGCTCAAGCCCAGCACACAGCTGGCCTGGGGTTCAATTCCCAGCATGGTGCAAAAGAAAGTATAAGGCACAGCATGACATAAAGAGGCAATACTGACAGGAGCAGAGCAGGGAAGGGGACAGGGAAAGTCTGGTGCTGGGGATTGAACTCAGGACCTTGTGCTTGCCAGGCAAGTGTTTGTGGCACTGAACCATCTCCTGGCCTTCACTCTGGGTTCTTGTCTGTGGCTCTATTTTGTTCAGATCGTTGTCCCGCAAGGCTCTTGAAATCCACTGGGTTCTGTGGCTCTTTGGACTCCCCTGGCTTTCTCCTGGTCATGTGAGAAAGTGTTGACAGTATCCAGTGTGGGGACCATGTGGGCAAAGGTCCTGCAGCTGGGAGCTGAGTGTGGCAGGGAGAGACTTTGGTTCTGGCTCCGCCGTGGGGGTCCAGTGGTGAGCTCCGGGCAAAGGTGTGACATGATCTCACTGTGACAGGATCACCCTGGCCACTGGATGGAGGGAAAGACAAAGGGGGGAAAAGGCAAAAGCAAAGTGACCCCAAGAAAGTGACCCCGCTGTCCCAGTGAGAGGCATGGGCTCTGGGGCCATAGTGGACTTGAAAGTGAGATGGCAAGACTGACTGCACATTGGGAACCCAGGAATGAAAAGGCGGGGCTGTGGAAGTGGGGGGCAGGCAGGGTGAGGGTGTGCCTGGCTAGCTGCTGAGTTCTGACCAGCTGGGAACCCAGGGCTGGTGTTCGGGAGACAGTCCCCGCTGGAAGGAGACATTTGGGTGCCATCATGGTAGGGATGTTCTTCAGAGCCCTGAGGACTTCACTAAGCCAAGCAGGCACTCAGGAGAAGCGGGAAGGGAGGGGACAGGTCACAGGGAAAACTGCACAAGGCCAAGAAGTGAATGTATAATGTGCAGTCCCTTACATCTGCCAAGCACAGGCCTAACAGTTCATTGGCCACAAGCCGATGCAGACACAGCAGCTTTTAGCCACCAGCCACTGGGAGATTTGCACCCAGAACCATGGTTCCTTGGTGTTGGAAGGGACCTTAAACTGATCATTTCATCTGCATGCAGCTCACCACCCTCCCCTGACCTTTGAATCATCCCTTGCTCCAGAAGAAGAAATATTTTTCAGATACGGAGGCAGCCAGGGTCAGGGAGAGGCTGTTCAGTGGAAGAATGCAAGGAAGGGTTGTTGGGTAGGGGTGAACCCTGAAGAGCAGAGCCTGGGTGGAGGGGATGGAGGAAACCTCCCAGGTTAGACTCTTCCAGCTGCTGTTCCCTAGCCCCCCCCCCACCGCATGCCTCAGTTTCCCGTGTGTAATACAGGGCGCAAGACACCATCCTTGTCGCCCAGGGCTGCAGTGAGGTCTGCGTACAGAGGGGAGCACGGGGAAGGGGTAAATGCCCCGCCTGGGTTGTCTGCAAGGCAGAGCTGGCTTGGAAGGACAACGGCTGAGGACAGGGAGGGACCCGTTCTGGCCTTGCTGGGTCTGTTGAAGCTGCAGGACCGGAGCCGCAGGGCACAGGTCTCGATCTGCACGAAGCCTGGGCCCCGGGGTTTGCCTCTAGAGCCTGGAACAGAGATGGAGGTGACTCCGAGGCAGCAGCCAGGAGAAGAAACAGAGATTCCGAGGTACAGAGACTCTGAGACTGAGGGAGGCACCAGACCAGCTCAGACCTCGGCAGCTAAACTGGGACCCAAGACCCTGGACAGGGCGCATCCCGGGGCCCGCAGGTCCCCCGCGCGGCGCGAGATCGGGGGTCCCCGCTGAGCCCGGCAGCCGAGCTCGCCCAAGATGGCGATGCAGGGGCGGGCGAGGCGGCCGCGGCCCGCGTCCCCCCGCTGCTCGG
>NW_004524602.1:10680961-10690566 GCF_000260255.1 Octodon degus
GCGCGGGGCCGCGGGCCGCGGGCGCGGACTCCTGGCGCTGACCTTCTGTCTGCTGGCCGCTCGAGGTAAGGGGCGCGGGAGGCGGCGGGGCGCGCCGGGCTGTGCGGTGCCTGTCCCGAGGGCGTGCGGGGCCCGGTGTCCCACGCCCGCGATCCTCGAGCGGGGGCTGAGGCTGCGCCCGGGCGGGTTGGGGTCCGCAGGGGGCTGTGCCCTGGGCGCGCAGGGTCCCGAGCAGCGCGAGTGCGTGTGCGCGCGTGTGCGCGCGTGTGTGCGCGTGGAGGGGCCCCGCGCGCGTCCGAGCCCGCAGAACCCCCACGGTCGCGCCGCGGCATCGGCGCTGGTGACTGCGGCGCCGGCCCGCGCGTGTCCCGCTTCTGTCTGCGGCCGGCGCGCGCCGGACTGTGACTCTCCTGCTGAGCTAACATTTGGCCTTGGCTTCTGGGGAGTGTCCTTGCCCAAAGTGGGGGGACGGCGACGCATTCGGGGTTGACCGAGGAAGGTGTCGACGAAACAACATTCAACTTTGCCCAGTGGGTGTGGCCCCTGGGACCAGTTGGGGCTGGAGCGGTGGCGGTGCTGAAGCCCCCGAAGCTGTGGCCCCAGGGGGGCGCGGGGTGGGGGACAGGAACCAGTTGCTTTCGTGGCGCGTCCGACACTTGCGCTCTGGGTGGGACGCATGTCACTCGCGCCCTAAGCGTGGATGGGGTCAGCCTGGTCTCCCCGGGCTCGCACCGGGGTGGCGGAGTTGTCCACGCTAGGGGAGGCTGGCGAGCGGGGATCCTGCCTCCGCTGCAGCCGGGACTCCGGGTCCCGAGTGCGTTTAGGGGGCCCAGAGAGGCTGGGGGAGGGGACGGCTGCCGCTTTGTTCGCCCGGTTCTCGCGTCCCCGGCGCCGCAGGGTGGGAGGGCGAGGATGTGTCCGGGGCCAGTTGGGGAGGGACTTGGCGGTGGGGGTGGGAAGGGGGGATTCTGCTCCAGCTGCTGCGGCCTTACAGAGACTCAGCCCGGCCACGTGGGAGGGAGGCGGGAGGCGGGACCGAGCCTCTGCTGGGCGGCCCCAGGCCCATCTCCAGCAGAGGCGGGTGGGAAAGTATGGGGCGCCGGGGTGGGGGGAACCCCTTCTCTCTGCAGTGGCGCTCCCCTCTCCTGCTGGGACTGCGGAGTTGTCAGGTGAAAGGGAGGAAGAAGTGTCAGGAGGCATCTGTCCTCCCGGAGCCCAGGGGATTAAGGAATAATACACACACACACACACACACACACACACACACACACACACACTTTGGTTCTTCAAGAGCTTCTGCAGCGCAGTGTCACCCAGCACAGCAGGACCAGGGCTGGGCCCCTCACAGGCCCAGCAGGACACTGGGGTCCTCTGGCCTCTGCTGGTCCTCACTGCACAAGGAAGCAGACCCCCGTGAGCAGCTGGCTGCCGCAGCTCCCCCGCTTGCCCTGGCCCCTCCTGCGAAGGGGCAGAGCTCAGCAGGCACAGGGAGCCCCCGCAGAGGTCTGCCTGGCCACCCTGACTTCCATTCCTTCATTCCTTCATTCACTACACAGCTTTTATAGGCCAGGGAGTGCTAGCCGCCTGGAGTTCAGTAAATAGGAGGTAGAGTGGACCCTGGCAGGAAGTTTCAAGGCTGCAGGGTGGGTGGGGAGTTGGGGGCAACTTCCAGGTACCCTGCAGAACCGAGGTCCCTGAGCCAGCCAGGGAAATCAGAAAGACTTCTGAAGAAAGCAAAGATAATATGGGGTGGGCGGGAGGGAGGGGAGACAATGTGGAGGGAAGGCAGCCCCTGGAAGAACACTGTGGATGGGGAATGCTTCCCAGCGGACAGGCTGTGTGAACACAGGTGGTTCAGCTTCCACCCACTGACTGCATGGAGCTAAATCTGGCTGGAGCTTGGAGCACAAGGCCAGGGAGTTTGGTGGATGGACCGGGGCTGGATGGGCCAGGGGTCATGGAGCAGTGGGAGGAGAAGCTGAGGAGGGTGGCGAGGCCCAGCTCAGGAAGGCCAGTGTCACCCCAGCAGTGGTGGAGCAAGATCTGAGCAGGGTGGAAGCCCAGCACTTAGAAGTCAGTGAGGGTTGCCATGAAGGGAGGCCAGTGGCAGCTGGCTGTGGGGTAGCCAGAGCAGCCACACCCTAGACATGTCATTGCAGTGCAGGCCGTGGGACACGAGGACAGGCTACATGTATATGAGGGAAGGTGGGGGAAGGAAAAATGATCGATGTGGTCAAGGGTCAGGGATCAGGAACTTCAGAGACTTTTGTAAGAATGGGCTCCTGTCTGAAGGCAGCGGCCGGAAGCTGGGCTTTTACACAGATGTAGGAAATGGGGTTCCCCTTCCACCCAAGTCAAGACACAGAGGTCCGTAGTGGAGGCTCCAAGGTCAGGGATGCTTTCTCCTGACCAGGTTACTGTCCTTCCCTTACACCTCTCTCTCAGCCCAAAAGCCCCTTGCAGGCAGCTGAGGTGGGCCCTTGGATCCATCTCAGAGGTTCAGAGCCAGGTCGGCTGCTGGCAGTGTCTCTGAATACTGATTCTTCTCTGGCGGTCATCTGAACTTTCACTGATCCTGTGTGTATTTTTGTGGCCCTGTTAAGCAATACTTGGGGTCAACTAGCATTTCCTCTTTTTTCCCATAGTAGTGTCTTATTCCAGTTAAGAGATCTCACAATAACAGCATCACGGAATGTCAGCACTGAAATTTAGAAATAATTTTAGCAGGAGCCCATTTTACAGATAAGACCGAGTGACCTTCCAGAGTTCCACAGTTTATGAACTGAGTTCAGTGGGGGGTGGAACCCATCTCCAAGCTCTTGGACACTGCCCTCCAAGGCTGTGTGACACAGCCGTGTTTCCCTTCCCTGGGGGAATAGGCACACACACCCAAGTTGCCTTCTCTGAACTTCTTGAGAAGTTACCAGCTGTAGGCCTGCCCCCCTCAGTCCTCTCTCGGGCCCTGAAATCCTCCCTCCACCACTCACCCACCTCGTCTGATCCCCTCCAGCATCTGAGGCACAGCAGCCAGGCTTGACAGGGAATCCCAGATGTGGAACAGATGCCTTTTTGAGGCGGTCCTGGCAGCTCTCAGCTCCCAGGACTTAGAGGAGTAAGAGTGGCTCTGAGGGAGAGGACCCCAGCCTGGGCGGAGTGGGGACCAGAGTCAATGTCCTGGGCCCAGCTTGTTGTCTTCCAGGCTGGTGATGTCCCCAGCTCCTGCTGACTCAGTGCTGGGGCTGAGGTGTCAACCCAGGAGAAAAGTGTTTCTAATCCCGTGGGCCATGCCGCAGGGGACAGGCAGTGTGCTGAGCTCCTCCCTGTCACCTCCATGTAGTGCAGTTGCTTTCAGGGTGGCTTTGCTGTTCTGTGTGCATTTTAAGTATTTTGTAGGTGCCTGGTAGGTGCCACGAAGCATGCTGGACAGCTTCTATATGTATCCCATCACCCTTACCTCTGAAGGATGTTACTGTTACCTTTTTTTTTTTAATGTATTTGGTGCATACATTAAAATACATTAATGGGGGGCTGGTGAGATGGCTCAGTGGTCTAAAGCACCTACTTGGAACAAGCTAAGCTAAGCAAAGGGACTGCAGTTCAATCCCCCAGCACCACATGCCAGCCACCCCGCCCCCTGGTGGGCTGAGCTGGCCACACACACACACACACACACACACACACACACAAATAAATAAATGTTTAAAAAAAATACATTAATGGTGTGTATCCTGTGTAGGGTCTCAATACACAGCTTGGACTCATAGTGATCCTCCTGCTTTCAGCCTCCACAACGCTGGGATTATAGGCGTGGGCCACCATGCTCGGACTCAGTAGTTGGCTCAGCATGCCAGGGGTGGGGCTGGTGCAGCATATGGTGCTGGGGATCAAACCCCAGTCCCTGAGTTTGTACTGTTACCTTTGTTTTTTCTTGTTTTATTTTTAAGGATTTTTTTTTTTCTTTCTTTCTTTTTTTTTTTTTTTTTTTTTTTTTTTTTTTTTTTTTTTTTTTTCCTGCCTTAAGGGCAGGTCTGGTGCAGCACGTGGTACTGGGGATGGAACTGCAGTCCCTTCCCCCTGACTGATTTTGCTAAAGAAGGCACTTTAGGGGCTGGGGAGATGGCTCAGTAGAATAAGTGCTTCTCTGGCAAGCACAAGGGCCTGAGTTCAATCCCCAGTTCTGCAAAAAAAAAAAAAAAAAAAAAAAAAGGTACTTTATTTATTTATTTATTTATTTTGCAGAACCAGGGATTGAACTCAGGCCCTTGTACTTGCTAGGGAAGTGCTTATTCCACTGAGCCATCTCCCCAGCCCCTTGTTTTATTTTTTGAGGCAGGGTCTTTCTATGAAGTTCTGGCTGCCCTTAAGCTCACTTCATAACCCAGGCTGGCCTCAGACTCATAGCCATCTTCCTTCCTCAGCCTCCTGAGTGTGCTGGAATTACATGTGTGTGCTACCATGCCTGGCCTTCCTTGTTAAATTTTATTTTGAGCCAGAATCTTTTTTTTTTTTTTTTTTTTCAGAACCAGGGATTGATCTTAGGCCCTTGTGCTTGCCAGGGAAGCGCTTATTCCACTGAGCCATCTCCCCGGCCCCCAGAATCTCTTAAATTGCCCAGGCTGGACTTGAAGTCAAGATCTTCCTGCCTCAGTATCCCAAGGAGGATTATAGACATACATGCCCTGCCCAGCTTGTCTTGTCTTTTTTAGTGTCTTTGGATGTCCACCCATCTCTTCAAAGAATATTTATTGAGCCAGGCAGTGTCCTAGGCACTAAGCATTTTTTTTTTTTTTGGCAGAACTGGGGATTGAACCCAGGCCCTTGCGCTTGCCAGGCAAGCACTTATTCTACTGAGCCATCTCCCCAGCCCAGCACTAAGCATTTAGAAAGCTGACTAGGTTATAATCTCAAGTTTGGTGCCCAGCTGTGAAGAAAAAGGAGTTAGAACTGGTGATCTAGATCCACCACCACCCCACCACCCCCCCGCCAGACCAGAAGCAGTGTGCGCTCTGTAGGAGTCTCCAGAGCACGAGGTGCAGTCAGAGAACTGGAAGTAGTTGGCTGTGGCCTCCGGGAACAGGAGCAGGAGGTAAGTGGGTTAAGCTGCCACTGTCACCTTGAGATTGTTGTTGTAGAGGAGGGGGCTGAGTCCCTTCCGGTGTCCCAAGAGACAAGCCCAGATCCCTTATGGCCACAGGTGGGAGGCCCTTGGTGTGTGGTCAGGGAGGTGGCCGAGGCTTTGGGGGACACTGATTTGCTACCCATGGGGAAGGAGAGATGCTGATGGCGCAGAGAATGGGCCTGGAAGTTGAGAAGTGACAAAGCCCTGAGGTCAGTGGCAAGTTCTAGGCCTCATGGAAGGGTCTTGACCTTGTTGCCTCTGGTGCCCAGCGTGGGTCCCTTTCCTGAGAGATCAAGGGAGGCTGGGTCGCACTGGAGGCTCCTGAACAGCAAAAGGCATGGAGCTGGCCCGGGGCTTGCAGTGAATCTCCTTTCTGCTGGGGTTCTCATTCGCCTTTTGAGATGGAGTTCTTTCTGGAAGTAGGTAAAATCTGTTCAAAAAGAAGATAGAGAAGGGCCTGGGTTCCCAGGAGCAGAAACGCTGAGTCTTTGGCAGGGCCTGATTGAAAAGATGGGAGGGGGAGGAGTAGTGGGGGAGGGAGAGGTAAGCCCCCAGGCAGAAAGCTGGAGACCTGCTGCGGTGCCCCAGTCCGAAAGGAGGCTACAGATGTTTTCAGGGAACATTTGGGGTCCAGCGCACTGGAAGTAGCAGAGAGGACCCACCACTCAGAGCCTCACCTTCCTTATGTGTGTGAGACGTGGTCTCTATGCAACCCAGGCTGGCAGCAAACTGGCGGTCATCCTCCTGCCGCAGCCTTTCCAGTGCCACGATGACAGGCTTGTGCCACCACGTCCAGCTCCCAGGGCATCATTTTTGCGAAAAGATTTGGTGGTGGAGGAGCCACAATTTTTTTTTTTTTTTCTTTGTAGATCCAGTAATTGAACTCAGGCCCTTGCGCTTGCCAGGGAAGCACTTATTCTACTGAGCCATCTCCCCAGCCTGGAAGCACAATTTATATAAAAACATACGTGGGCTGGAGAGATGGCTCAGTGGTCTAAAGCACCTACTTAGAACAAGCTTGGCAAAGCATCAGGGACCGTGGTTCAATCCCCCAGCACCACATGCCAGCCAGTCCCGCCCCCTGGTGGGCTGAGCTGGCCACACACACACACCTCTCTCTCTCTCTCTCTCTCTCTCTCTCTCTCTGTCTCTCAAAAAAAATAAAATAAAATAAAAAATAAAAACATACGTGGCTGTGTGGTGGAGCAGAATATGTGCTAGAGGTTTAAAAATGAAAACAGTCCAGGTAGTGAGCCTCAGACATAGGTTCTCCTGTGTGGCTGGGGGAATTTCCATAAGAATTTTGGAGAAATCTGGAGAGTCCTCTCTCTCAGGTTGAGGAAACGGTGGAGGGGAGGCCAGGAGCTTATCACAGTCGTGCAGCGATGACTGGGCCTGGAATTCGGGCCTCTGGCTCCAGCCCCAGCCTTTGCCTCACCAGCGCTTGCTGTCCACCCAGACAAGAGAAGAAGGGGAAAGGGCCCTCCTAGGGGCACTCGATGCCAGACTTAGGAAATCCCCAACTCTGTCTCCTAGAGATGAGAACCTGCTTTCTGGTCCTCGGTTTCCCTATCTGCACAATGGGGGGTCCCTGGGCTTTAAAGACATTTCCACTAAAGTGGTCCATCTTGGGCCCCCGGCACAGCCCTATGCTCTAGGAAGGGACCTCTGAGGTTCTCGCTACATCCCCACCCCTGTCGGATTCCCTGTTCCCGCCTGCCGGGCTCCAGGCTCCTCCAAGGTGGCTTAGCCAGACATCTGCTGATGCATGAATATTCAGGAAGGGCTCGGCTCCCCCGCCAGCCCTGTCCCCTCTGGCCGCAGTCCTGCCCGCCACAGCCCGGGTTGCTGACAGCCCCAGCAGCTGCTTGGGCCCCAACTGTTCGCAGTGTTTGTTCAGCGCGGCAGGGGATTTTCCAAGCCCCGGATGGCCTGCTGGGGGGGGGGGGCTGCCCGAGGGCCTGCGCGGATTCTGGATTCCACTCGTGTGGGCTTTTTCTCCTGCAACCCAAACCCTGTGCTGGTACCGACAGGGCTTTTGGCAGCTGCCTCCGAGCCCTGTCTGAATGGATGAGTGGGGCCTGCGGATGGGGGGCTGGGTGTCAGCATTTGCACCCCCTTATGGAGAACTCCCAGTCCTATGGCAGGGTCCCTTAGGCTCTGCTGGATCCGCGAGAGCCCAGGAGTATCAGCTTTGTTTTATGCCTGTGGAAGGAGCCGGGAGGCGAGCCTGGGTCGGCTATCGAGGTCACACGTGCCTCTCCAGGCAGCAGTAGGAGTGCGGATTTGGTTTCCCCAGTTAAGAGTGGAAACTAGGCACGGTAGGAGCTGCCTGGTCCCCTCTGCACCCACCAGTCCTGCCCCCAGGCCAGTGGCGCCTGGAGGTGTCTGGTCCTGTCTGTCTACCCTTCTGTCCTCCTGGTGTCAGAGCCCTGGCGTCTGTCCTGGTCGCCCTATCGCAGCCAGCTGGGCCTTCTCTTCTTTCTACCCTGTTCTTCTTTAGAGGTTGTGGAGAGAGCCTGGGACAGACAGGACCCTGCGTGCACTTGTGTGTGCGTGCGCGTGTGTGTGCCTGTGCGGGTGGGGGTACACATGCAGGAACTGGGGACAGTGGCAGAGACAGAGGTGCGTGTGTTCAGGGAAGCAGAATTGTGTCTGCCACTGTGTGCATCTACTTTGTTTTATGTTTACTCAGGGATACAGTAATAGAGTATCAGATGTTTTGGTAAACTGAGGCCCAGAAATTAGAGTCCTTCCCAAGGCCACACATCTAGACTGTGACAGAGCTGACTACAGATTCCCCCCCCCCCAGTCCTGCTTTGTCACCGTTTGGCTGCGTCAGTCTGGGCCTGCCTGGGGGCACATGTGAGGATGGGGCCCCGCCTCCAGAGGGTGAAGGGACCTTGGGCCCTTAAGCTCCCAGGAGATGGGGGGGGGGTGCACGTGCACACACACACAAGAGAGAGAGAGAGAGAGAGAGAGAGAGAGAGAGAGAGAGAGAGAGAGAGCACGCGTGCATGCATGCACGTGCAGCAGGCTAACTTTCCCTGACACCAGGGAGGAAAACCAGGCACTTCTCTAAGAACAATGGTGACCAGGCCCTGCTGACCTGTTGACTAACATAACAAATGTTGCCTTTGTGGTCTTACCTGGGCTGTCAATGGCAGTCCCTTCCTCCACTGCTCCCTTCCTTGTCCTCTAGTGGCAAGGCTCTGTTGGGTCTTCTGACGCCTGGGGACAAGGACGAGCCCGGTTGGTCAGGAGACCCAGGTCCTGAGGCCAGCCTCTACGTGACCCTGTGGACAGTAGCTTCAGGAAGGAACACAGCTTTTCCAGCTACAAGAGCAGAAGAGACCCGGGCTGCCAGGGCTCAGCCCCCGCAGCCTGGTATAGCTGTGGGAGCTGCCTCCAGGATTGCTCTGAATAGGTAGACTCAGGACTGAACCAGGCTTGGTTGCAATCCCAGCACTCAGGAGGCTGAGTCAGGGAGATCCCCACAAGTTCAAGGCCAGCCTGGGCTACAAAGTGAACCTGAGCTGCTTTGTGATTCTGCGTCTCAAAATCCAAAGAGCAAGGACACAAAGGAGGGAGATACTGAGATAGCGAGTCCCACACATGCAGTTTCCTACTCATAATATATTTTTATTTTATTTGTATTTTTTGGTAATACGGGGGTGGAACCCAGGGTGTCATGCGTGCTAAGCTAGCGCTCTACCTCTGAGCTACAATCCTATCCCTCATAATGCATTTTATTTTGAATGTTCCCTGGCTAGAGCTCTTTTCTAGTGTGTGGCATATTTTGTGTAGTTTTGGTTGGATGATAAGGGCCAATGTGACCTGTTAGGTTCCAGGGACGGGAACAACACAATGGAGCCCCTGTCCCGTGCCAGGTAGTGCCACATTCGTCTCACTCCTCATCTCATTTGATGCTTACCACAGCCCCGTCTGGAAGGAATTAGGCTTTTGGAAATCAACCCCTGGAGTGGCTGAGACAGCAATTGAGACCGGGCATGTGGTGGCGTGCATCTATAATCCCAGTGCTTGGGAGGCTGAAAACAGGTGGATCGCTACTGTCTGTGTAGGGGCACCCTGTAGACCCTGTACTAAATACATAAAATCAAGATAGAAGTTTAAAAAAAAAAAAAAAAAAGATAGCCGTCAGTACTACGGGGCTGCGGAGACAGTTCAGCAGTCTAAGTGCCTGCTTAGGCAAGCGCAAGGACCCAGTTCTATTTCTGGTCATGCTGGCCCCGCCCAGGTACATGGAGCAGGCCACGAGACCGGGCTTGGTGGCGCAGGCCTGTAATCCCAGCGCAGGGGAGGCTAGAAAAGGAGGATCACTAGGAGTCAGAGCTGTGTAGTGAGACACTGTACCAAATACATTTTTTAAAAAAAGTCAGTACTACAAAATACACCATATACAAGACAATGCTTTTATTTGTGTGTGTGTGTGTGTGTGTGTGTGTGTGTGTGTGTGTGTGTGTGT
>NW_004524602.1:10690666-10694336 GCF_000260255.1 Octodon degus
ATATACAAGACAATGCTTTTATTTGTGTGTGTGTGTGTGTGTGTGTGTGTGTGTGTGTGTGTGTGTATGTATGTGTGTGTGTATGCAGGGTCTCATTATGCAGCTCGGACTTCTAGTGATCTTCCTGTTTTCTGCCTCCCTGGTGCTGGGATTACAGGCATGTGCCACCACACCCGGACTCCATCGCTGGCTCAGCATGCCCGGGGGCAGGGCCAATGTGGCATGCGGTGCCAGGGATCGAACCCTGGCCCCTGCATTTACCTAAGCAAGCGCTTAGTCTGCTGAGCTATCTCGCCAGCCCTAAGGCAATGTTTTTAGTATATTGACAAAGTGGAATAGATAGCTCTGGCCTCTAAGTTCAGAACATTTTCATCACCCCAAAAAGAAACTTTAGTGCTGCTAGGCATGGGAGGCTGAGGCAGGAGGATCTGTATGAGTTCGAGGCTAGCCTGGGCTACATAGTGAACTCTGGCCGTCTTTAACTACAAAGCATCACCTTGTCTCAAACAAAAGAACAACAAAAAGAAATTTCAGTCCCTCCCCATCCTCTGCCCACACCCCTGCAAACCAGCAGTCTGCTTTCTGTAGTTATGGATTCACCTACTTTGGACATTGCATGGCAGTGAGATCACACAGCACGTGGCATTTTGTGACTAGCATCTGTCCCTTGGCGTAAAGTTTTCCAGGCTCACCCACAGGGTGGTGGCGTCACTTCCTTTGGCTGGATGACTAATCCGTTCTTCATCCAGTTGAGAACTTTGAGGGGCTTGTACTTGGGAATACGGCCCCAAACTGGATCTTTTTGTGGGTAAAGACATCGAACGGGGAGGCAGACAGAACCGAGATCAGCAGTGGCCCAGTAGCGCAGCTAGCCACGGAGAGCCGGGCCCAGTGCTGGTCTCTCCACGAGACGACTCTTCGGGTGCCCGCCAGCTCTGGGTGGTAGCTTGGGAGCAGAGGCAGTCACTGATGCTCCATGTTTCCTGTTTCGCACAGGGGAGCTGCCATCACCCTGGGAGACAAGAGTGGAGCTGCGCTGTGCCGCGGGGCCACTGCCTGTGGTCCTCGGCCCGCAGCAGGCCGCCGTGCTGAGCTGTAGCCTGGGTGCTGCTGCCACAGGGCCCCCCAGCCAGGTGACCTGGAGCAAGGACGGGGATGTTCTGCTGGAACATGACCACCTGCGGCTGCTGCCCAATGGCTCCCTGTGGCTGTCCATACCACCACCTCATGAGGACAGTGAGGCCATGGGGACCATAGAGGGAAGCTATTCCTGCCTGGCCCATAGCCCCTTCGGAGCAGTGGCCAGCCAGGTGGCGATGGTCAGGCTTGCCAGTAAGTGCCACTGGCCCGGACTGAGGACCCTGGGGTGGGATCTGCACTTGGCTATGTGCCCAGAGGCTGCCCTTGGAGCACACGCCCTCCTCCTGCCATTGTCCTCCTCCTCGGGGTCCTGTCCTCCTATAGTCCACCTTGGGCTCAGTAGCCTTCCCACTGCTCTGTACCACCGGCCCTTTGCCCGCAGTGAGTTCAGAGCCTAGAGGCATGCTCACCTCGCTCACCTGGAGGAAGCCCAGAGAGGCTGCAAGAGGCCGTGCAGGCCCTGGTGGGCTCCTGAGGGCCGCGAGAACTCACTTCAGCATCTCACTGTGGAGTGTGTCTCTGTGGCTCGGGCAGGGGACACTACAGCCCAGCCTGCCAGCAGCAGCTGACCAGTAATCAATGCTTCTTGTCCCTTGTGTCCACCCTTGTGCTTCTGTCTCTGTGTGTGTCACTGTGCTCCCTGTGGCGCCCACCCCGGCCTCACATATCTGCCCTGTCCCTGCCGTGTCTGTCCATCCCTGTCCCCAGCACTTTCAGACTTCTCTCTGCACCCGGAGCCTGAGATGGTAGAGGAGAATGGGACCGCTCGCTTTGAGTGCCACATCGAAGGGCTGCCAGCCCCTGTTATTACTTGGGAGAAGGACCAGGTGACATTGCCTGAGGAGCCTCGGTGAGTGTCTTATGGGGTGGGTCCACTTGGGTAGGGCCAAGAGGGCTGTGGGGTGGGCATGGAGCTGGGCTGCTTCGAGTTCAGGTGCCTCCATTGGCTGAACCTACTTAAACCACTTCTGGTCCCAGAGAGAAGGTGGACAGCCATGCCCGAGGTGTGGAGGTGGCGGCAGAGTCCAGCCCCTGCCTCCCAGTGGACACCGAGACACGAGGCTGGGGCTCTTCCCGGGCCACCTGTGCGCCGCGGAAGCTGGTTGTCAGCACAGGGCCCTGAGGCTGTGGAGATCCTGGCCTCACCCTCTCTGCCCATAAAGGCAGTGGTAGACGGAACAGCTCCTCGGGGTGGAAGGAAGGATTGGCCACACCTGGGCAGGTCCAGGAGTGCACAGAGTGCGACAGGCTCGCGGCCGTCCCCGGCTTCCTGGGTGTCCCGCGCTGCTGGGGAGGGGGCTCCTTGGTTGGGGAAGCCCTGCTCCCATCCCCCCTCCCCCGCAACCTCGCCTCCCCGCTGTTTAGCTGTCTGCGCCCTCTGACTTCTGCCTCAGTGTAGATAGGCGTGGAGGTACAGAACCACTGACCTCAGGGCAAAGCTCACAGAGGGGACCGAGAGGCCAGATGTGAGCAATCTGGGGACCCAGTGCCCGGATCCCTAGCGCATATTTCTCAGCCCACCTATGAAATGGGGGAGGGGTCGATTGGATGGCGGTTTCCCAAGATGTAGTTTTTCTATAACACCAGTCCCTTAAGATGTTTCTTTTTTTTGGCCGAACCGGAGATTGAACTCACATCCTTGCGTTTGCCAGTCAAGTGCTTATCCTACTGAGCCATCTCCCCAGCCCTGAGAAAAAGTATTTTATAGTGAAATGAAACAGGGAGCTGCTTACAGCCCTCTCTGTTGGAGTTAGCATGGCGCCGAGAACGCGCTGAAAGCCCTGAGGAACGTGGCTATGCAAGCCCGGCCCAGGCCCACCTTGCACGCAAGGCAGCGCGCTCCTTCCCGCGGCGCGTCCCCGGCCCGCCTGGCGCCGTCGATCAAGCTGTGTGCGTTGCTGAGCCGCTTGGCCTCTACTCACTGTGGATGGGAGAACCAGAGCTGGGCCGGGGGTGCCCAGGAACGACCCTTCTGACAGCACCAGAGGGGTCTGGCCGACCTCTGCTCCCGGCAGGCAGTTCACGCTCCGACCCACAAAGTCTCCGACCTCACCCCTGAGCTACCTGGTACCCGGGCTCCCCGGGTGTCGGCCCCCAAGTGATCCTCATAAGCCAGGCTCAGATGTCCCCAAACGGGGGCTGGGGAGATGGCTCAGTGGAATAAGCGCCTCCCTGGCAAGCGCAAGAGACTGAGTTCGATCCCCGGTTGATGTCCCCGAACGTTGTGTGGGAGAGAGGCATCTAAAGCGGCGGCCTGGTTGTGCCCCAGGCGTGTGGCCGTGTGGCCGTGTGGCCGTGTGGCCGTGTGGCCGTGTGGCCGTGTGCGCGTCCAGTTACCAACACCTGCTGCCGCGGTGGCTGTGCATGCTTGGAAGTGACATTGAGGACCCCGAGGCACTTCCTGAGTACTTACACTAATTTTTAATAATAGGGGGCACGGGGGCCCAGCCCTAGCTCAGTTCTTTAAGTGGCTGCTTCCACAATGCTGGCAGCCTCAGTTTGCTGTAGTTCGATCCCCACAACACTCCAG
>NW_004524602.1:10695001-10702792 GCF_000260255.1 Octodon degus
AATATTTATTTATTTTTATTTATTACATTTATTTATTGTGTGTGTGTGTGGCCAGCTCAGCCCACCAGGGGGCAGGGCTGGCTGGCATGTGGTGCTGGGGATCGAACCCCGGTCCCTGTGCTTTGCCAAGCTTGTTTCAAGTAGGTGCTTTAGACCACTGAGCCATCTCTCCAGCCTCAAATAAAATTTTTTTTAAAACCTTAAAAAAATAAACACATAACTTCTGAAATAACAAATATGCCTGGATGCATTTGAAGTCATTCTGTTATCAGCATTCTCTCTCTCTCTCTCTCTCTCTCTCTCTCTCTCTCTCTCTCTCTCAATTTCTTTCTTCCTTTCTTTTTTCCAAGACCAGTGATTGAACCCAGGGTCTTCATACTGGGCTATATTCCTTTGATTTTTTAAGACAGGATCTTGCTAAATTGTCAGTTGTCCAGGCTGGATTTGCAATCCTCCTGCCTCAGCCTCCCAGAGTGCTGGGATTATAGGCTTGGGTCACCACACCTGGCTTTTCACCCACATTTTGAAAAATAAACTAAAGCCCTCAAGTGTAATCCAGGCTCTCTCACCAGTCTTCCTCGAAATTTTTCCCAGGACCCACTATATCCACTGGCCTTCTGTGATCCTCAGCTAGTGTCCCTTGCTCTGGGTGGTGCTTGCAGAGGCTTCACTAGGGGCCAGGGAGATGGCTCAGTGGAATAAGCACTTTAAGCACTTGCCTGGCAAGTGCAAGGGCCTGAGTTCAATCCCTGGTTCCGCAAAAAAAAAAAAAAAAAAATTCACTGGCCCTTGGAGTATTCAGAGCTGCTTTGTCATTTCATCTGGCTTTGTTTGAATGGTACCAGGGATCGAACTCAGGACCTTGCATTTGCCAGGCAAGCACTTATTCCACTGAGCTATCTCCCCAGCCCCTAGTTTTGTTTTTTGAGGCAGAGTCTCCCTACGTGGTTCAGGCAGGCCTTGAACTCACAGTGATCTTCCTTCTTCAGCCTCCCAAGTGCTGAGATTATAGACTTGGGCCACCGTGCCTGGTTCTTATGTGTCCTTTAATCTCTGGGCCCAAATGGTCTTTTGGGGGTGGGGGCAGCAGATTTAGATGTGGGCAAGCAACAAGAATACTCACCTTCATGTCTGGGTGTGGTGGTGCACACCTACAGTGAGAGAGGAGACGGAGGGGTGGAAGGAGGGAGGGGCTGGTGGAATAACTCAGTGTGAAAGCCCTGGGTTCGATCCCCAGGATTGCTAATAACAACAAATTGCTAATAATAACAATAATTATTATTTCCTTTTGAACAGAGATTATTTTATTTATTTATTAAATTTATTTATTTATGTGTGTGTATGCCAGCTCAGCCCACCAGAGGGCGGAGTTGGCTGGCATGTGGTGCTGGGGGATCGAACTGCTGTCCCTGTGCTTTGCTAAGCTTGTTCTAAGTAGGTGCTTTAAGACCACTGAGCCATCTCACCAGCCCCTGAACAGAGATTTTCATCCTATAAATAGCTACTTTTTTTCACCTGAATGTACTGTATTGTATCCTTCTCTTGTTGTTGAATTGGGTTTTTTTGAGATAGGGTCTGACTCTCTAGGTCAGGCTGGCCTGGAACTCACTGTGCAGTCCAGGTTGGCCTTGAACTTGCAGGGATCGTCCTGCCTCAGCCTTCCCAGTGCTGGGATTACAGGTGTGCCCCCCTATGGCTGGCATTTGAATTTCTTTTAAAATGGTAAAATATAAACCTTTATGGAATGGGGAAAACTGAGATACTGACTAAATAACATTATTACTGTTTTTGATGGTTCCTTGTGGTCTTTTGAAATATGTGTGTGGCTCCATCGCTGCACATGTGCTCGGAGCCTGGGACTTCGTGTTGTCCTATATGTGAGCTTGTAACATGGGAAGAGGGCAATGACTGTGAAGTTGAGGGATAGGACTCATTTAACCCATTGCTCAGATGGGAAAACTGTGGCCCAAGACGGTACTGTCACTGGCTAAATCACACGCATTGAGCCAGGTCACTCCACCTGCATCTGCTGCTTCTGGGTTGGGACCCGGAGTCAGGAGACTGAGGGCACAGGTGCACACATCCACACCCTCAAATGGGAGAGACTCCCGTATTTAAAAAAAAAAAAAAATCTAATTCATTGTTGTTTCTTTCCTTAAAAAAAAAAGATAAAGCTCAGCAACCAAGAATTTTTGGTAATCTCATCTCAGAGAAAACTCCACGAACTATGCGCACTTTGCCAACTTTGATTTTTTTTCTGCACAAATCCTAAGGTATCATTTGTCTATTTTCCAAAAATAGAATTGCTTTTTTAAACACCATTTGGTGACCTTTCTCCCCCACTAACCAGTATATCTTGGACATCTTTCCAAGGACAGATCTTCTAAAAATGTATTTTAACAAAACAGAGAAGGTTTTGTTTTGGGGTTGTCTTTTTTTTTTTTTTTTTTTTCGGAATTGGGGATTGAACTCAGTCCCTTCCTTGGGCTTGCCAGGGAAGCACTCATTCTACTGAGCTATCTCCCCGGCCCCGTTTGTCTGTTTTCTGAGACAGGATCTGGACATGTACGTAGTTGAGGCTGAGCTTAAACTCACTGTAGAGCCCAGGGTGGCCTTGGAGTTATGGTGATCTGCCTGCCTCGACCTCTTGAATGCTAGGATGGCCACCATGCCCAGCTAGGAAAGAAGAAAAGATTTTAGATGAGTACAACAATGCAGTTGGCTACGGTAGGTAACAGTATCATGACAGGCGAAAGGCATTCTTCATTTGTTACACATAAAGAAATGCTATTTGCCAGAGGAAGAAACAGCTCTTGGGTCCTAGGGGCATGATTGCCCTGGAAGGACAGAAAGCTTTGGGGTTAGGGAGTGGAGGCTGTTCCTGGTGGTGCAGCCAGCTAGTGAGAGGAAAAAGGAGAAGAGGGAGAGGAGGGGGGAAGGTTGGGGGGAGGGAGAGGAGGGGAAGGGAAGGGAAGGGAGAAGAGGGGAGGGAAAAGGAGGGGAGAAAGAAGAGGGGAGGGAGGAGAGGGGAAGGGAGAGAAAGAGAGGGGAGAGGTAGGGGAAGGGAGAGGAGGGGGAGGGAAAAGAGGGGAGAAAGAAGAGGAGAGGGAGGAGAGGGGAAGGGAGAGAGAGAGGGGAGAGGTAGGGGAAGGGAGAGGAGGGGGAGAGAAGAGAAATGGAGGGAAGGGGAGGGAAGAGGAGGAAAGCAGAAGGGAGGGGAGAGGAAGAGAGGACAGGGGAAGGGGGGTGAAGGAGGGGAGGGGAGGGGGGCTCATGGAGTTAGAGCAGGCCTGGAGGGAGCAGGAGCTCCTTCCCCACGGGGTCCTGCTTATCCTTTTGCATCACTATTTTTATCCTTGTTCCTGTGTTGTGGGTCCTGGTCAAGGGTTTCCAATTAGCCTCACCCTGGTGGCTTCTGGTGGGCCACCAGAGTCAGAGGCAGGTGACAGGGAAGGAAGATGCAGGTTTATGGTTTCCTCTGAGTCTGGGGTCCCAGCAGGTTTCCAGGCTGGTGTCCACGCTCTCTTCTCTCCACTCTGCTTCCCGGGAACCAAGGGGTCTCCTGCCAGCACAGGGCTGCCCTGTTCCTTGTGTCTCAGATAGGCCTACACCCCAGGCCAGTGCTGCTCTTTGCTTCTTCTAGAAACTAGGACTTTATCCTGGGGCTGGCCCAAAGGGGCCCCACAAGAGGATTCAGGAGTACCCGGCAGCCCCTCAGCTGCCCACCACCTCTTCCCCCAACAGACCTCCCTGCCTCAGTC
This sequence comes from Octodon degus, assembly GCF_000260255.1. Lineage (NCBI taxonomy): Eukaryota > Metazoa > Chordata > Mammalia > Rodentia > Octodontidae > Octodon > Octodon degus. The sequence goes on from NW_004524602.1 coordinate 10,698,763, forward strand.
TGGTCATTTCCCAAGTGAGGTCTGGGTCACATTAACCCTCTGGCCAGGGGATACAGGTGTGGGCCTCTGGGGTCCCTGTGGGCACTCCCCATGGCTGCTGTGACAGCATATGGCACTGGGCATTAGAAGAGCTGGGTTCAAGTTTTACCCCAGCTCTGACACCCTGGAGTGCTGACACCCCAGCCAATGGAGTCACCTGAACTCAAAGCAGCCCAGCTTCACTCCCACCCACAGCTCTCTCGGCCCAAGTGGACCCACCCCATGGGACACTAACCGAGGCTCCTCAGGGACTTTATCAGAGTAGGGAGACTGGAACTCAAGCAGGGGGTTAAAAAAAAAACTGAGCCAGCACACACCTGTAAGCCTTGCGCTCTGGAAGGCTGAGGTCGGAGGACTGGCAGTTTGAAACCATCCCAGGCAGTTTAGCAAGGGTCTGTCTCAAAATTAAAAAAATTTTAAAAGGCTGAAGACAGCTCAGTGCAAAGACCTTGGATTCAATCCCCAGTGACATTAAAATCAATCAATTAATCAATCAATCATTCAGGGGCTGTGGATACAGTTCAGCAGCACAGCTTCTGCCTGTGAGTTCAATTCCTGATTTAAAAAAAAAAAAAATCAAATTGTGTGAGAGATTCTGTAGCTACATTGTCCCTCCTACCCCAGCTCCCAGTCATCTGCAGTCCCCTTCTCAGATGGCTACCCTGGCCAGAGACGCCCGGGCACAAGTCCGCATAGAGGCATCCGCTTGTCCTCATGTGTTACTGTTTTGCAAGGAGCTCCCCTTCTGCCTGCCGGCCTGGAGCTGCCGCCTCTCCACATCCAGAGCAAATGGCCCGTCCCTGCCTGCAGGCGACACCAGGTAGCTCCAGCTTCCGGTGTTGGGGTCCGACAAACGTTATTGCGCAGAAGTGTGCGACTGTCCACAAGCTAGAGTCCTAGAGGCGGCGTTGCTGGGTCCAAAAGGTCCATGCGGTTTGAGGGTGGAGCTGTTACCACCTTGGCGCGGAAAGCGGTGCGGGTGACCCCTGACAAGCGGGAGCACCGGGCTCCGCGCGCCCCCCAGTGGCCCCTGTTAGTTTTTGCACCTCCCTGAGCCACCCCTCAGCTGCCTTCTCCGCCTTCCACAGGCTCATCACTCTCCCCAACGGTGTCCTCCAGATCCTGAACGTCCGGGACAGCGACGCAGGCTCCTACCGCTGCGTGGCCACCAACTCAGCACGACAGCGCTTCAGCCGCGAGGCGCCACTCAGCGTGGCCCGCAGAGGTAGGGAGCTGCAGGGTGAGGGACCTGGCGGATTTGAGAGCAGCTGCCTGTGAGCTGGGGGCCTCAAGAGGCCCTTCGGGTGGGTGCCGGGGCAGGGGTCCCACTGGACAGGGAAGCAGTGATGCCCAGCGGGCACTGCCTCCCACCCAGCCAGCTGGGGACAGGCCTGGAGCTGGACCCAGACTGAATCCCGCTCAGGGCTCGTCCTTCCTGCGGAGTCCCCGTGTCCCCTTGGGACGGGGATTCGTCTGGAGGTGAGGTGTCTCCTCGCAGCCCTTGCCTCTCCCCCTAGCTCTCTTACCCTGGGAGCTCCGAGGCCTTGGGGTGCTGGAGAGTCACCCCACTTGGCTCTCCGCAGGCCACACTCACGTCATTTCTGCCCCTGTGACAGGAGTAGGAAGGGCACACAGACTTTGAAGTCGTGGCCTGGTTTAAATCCCAGTCTGAACGACCCTGGGCTTGTTAGCAGACGTCTTAGAGTGTTCATGGCCACTGAGGGGACAGTGGGCAGTGCCTGGCACTTTGTGGGCGCTCTGCCGACTACAGAGGTGGTGTCAAGACCCCCCATCTGTCTCACTGTCGTCCCACCGCGCCCGCGCGCGCACACACACACACACACACACACGTGCCCAGGGTCTCTGCCTCCACCTGCTGCACAAACCAGATATTACCAGCTTCTGCCCAGGGGCTGCTTCCTCTGAGAACCCCGGATCAGGCAGGGCGGGGCGCTCAGGTGCTGCTGCGGGCATGCGCGCCCTGCCTTTCCCCAGGGAGCATGAGGCTCTTGGGAAGGGATTTGCCTAGGGTCACACAGCAGCAGTGCTGACCCTGTAGTCCTGGGCCTTGGGAGGGGCAGCTGGAGGGAGGCACAACTGTCCAGCCGCTTCCGGGGGCTGTGTGGAGCCCCAGGAAGATGTTCACTGCCTGTCTTCTCTCCAGGGTCCCTGGGGGTCACCGGAGAGCAGGACGTGGTCATCGTGGCAGGACCAGAGAACACCACGGTGGTGTCCGGGCAAAGTGTGGTGATGGAGTGTGTGGCCTCCGCTGACCCCACCCCTATCGTGTCCTGGGCCCGGCGGGGTGAGTGGAGAGGGCTGGGCAGGAGGGGAAAGAAAGGTGTGGCATCTTCCGTGTCCCCAGGTCACTGGCCTTCTGGTGTCACAGGGACTGACTAACATAGCAGGCATGAGGCCGGGTCTGGGGTTTTCTTTCTGTCCCTCTGACCATGTCACAAGTGAGAGCAGGAAGGCGCTCCTGAGCCTGTCAGAGGGCTACAGCCCCTCCCCCACAGTGGGTCTGGGGAGCCACAAAGCTGCCACTTGTTCCACCCAGCGTGCTCTTGCCTTAATGGGCCTGGCAGTGCGCTGGGCACAGGAAACAAGACATGGGTGAGAGACAGAGGTTCACCCATGTTTCTCTCACCCATGCCATGTCCAGGAAGAGAGGGGGAGGGTGTCGGTCAAAGGAGACAAGTCCTGCAGGACGCAGTTCCTGGAGGTGCTGTAAGCTAAGGACAGCACCAGGCCAAAGCTCACCCTGCGTGTAGTCTGACCCTGTCTCCTGCCAGGGCCACCCAGAGGCCCCTGGGGACAGCAGGTGCTGGGATTATTCTTCCCAGTGGGCCAATGAGGAGTCCAGGGTCCAGAGAGCCCACACCCAAGCTTTAGCGCCCCTTCTTTCCACCATGTCAGTTATCCCAGCACTCTGGGAGGCTGAGGCAAGAGGATCCTATGTTTGAACCCAGGGTGGGCAAATTAGCAACTTAGTAAGAACTTGCCATAAAATTTAAAAAAGAAATAAACAATGAAAAGGACCTGGGATGTAGCTCAGTGCAAAGGCTCTAGGTTGAATCCACAGTATTGGGGGGGGGTATATAATTAAAATAGTTTAAATAAAAACAATCCGTGGAATAACTACTTACACCAAGCAGATGGAATACAACAGTGCTAGTATCTTGCACCATGTGAATTGCACTGTATCATGGACTCCTAGAGAGGAGGACCCCCTGGGCCTGCGAGACCCTGGTACTATTACTGCGGTAAGTTTGTGGCGTCACGCAGAGCCCTAGTACCAACATTTCATAAATCCCCACCTGTATCCGGGTCACCCAGGGAGCTTCTTAAAAGTACAGCAGCCCAGACCTGCGCTAGGCCTCCACAGCCTGCAGGGGGCGCTACGTTTGCTCCCGGGATCCACCTGCTCAGGGAAGAGTCTGACACCGTGGTTTTCCAGCAAGTCGACTCAAAGTGCCTCCAGACAAGCCGAGGGGAGCTTCATTCCTGGCCTCTGGGCCCTGCTCCTTATCTAGGAATTAACTTCGGGAATCTGGGAAGGGACATGGGCTTTTCGTGTTTTGTTTTGTTTTCTGGCTGCAAATGCTGTACATAGTCACTGTTTTAGAAGAGTAGGAAAAAATAGAAGCAGAAAAATATGCCACCACTCAGCGATAAAAATAGTTAACATATGCATGTATTTTATTCCAGGGTTTTTTTTCCCCATGCATATGTACACTTCCTCCTGAAGTCGAGAAAGTGTGCGACGTTGACAGTACCAAACTTTATTTCATTTGGCAGGATAGAATAAGCATTTCCCCAACCCTCACAGTTTTCTAAAATAATTTTAATGACTATATAATAGTCCATCGCTTAGATACAGCTATAGCCAGGCATGGTGGCCCACACCTGTAATCCCAGCACTTTGAAAGCTGAGGAGGAGGATCACAAGTTCGAGGCCAACCTGGGCAATTTTGAAAGGAAGGCTATGTGT
>NW_004524602.1:10702976-10706175 GCF_000260255.1 Octodon degus
CACGTGTTTAGATATTGGGTCTGGCTGGACTAAGACCACAGGGAAACTGGCTTTCTTGAAAGAAGAGAATAGAATGGTGGTGATTGGTTACAGACGCGTAGCGTGCGGTGTGGTAAACCTGTGCGGCTCCGGGACTTAGTCTTGGACCCTTGGGGCCGCCCTTCCCTGCAGGGACGGTCGGCGCCTCACCCAAGCAGCCGAGGGTCCCCGAGTTGGCCAGATGAGGCGCACGGCCCGAGGGCGGGGCGGGGCGGGGCAGGCGGCTGCCGTGCCCGCGTCGCCCCAGCGCCCCTGTGCTGTCGCAGACGGGAAGCCCATCGCCACAGACGTCATCGTGCTGGGCCGCACCAACCTGCTCATCGCGGGCGCGCAGCCCCGCCACTCGGGCGTCTACGTGTGCCGCGCCAACAAGCCCCGCACACGCGACTTCGCTACGGCCGCCGCCGAGCTCCGCGTGCTGGGTGAGGCGGGCCGACCGGGTAGGGGCGGGTCGGAAGATGGAGACGGACAGGAGACCTCAGCGGGGGTTGGGGGTGGAAGGGTAAACTGGGTGACTGCAGGGTGGCGGAGTGACCAGGTCTGGCAGGGTGACTGAGATGTGGGGTGAGTCCTCGGCAAAGGGGTAGTTGTGAAACAGGGCAGAGGGGTCTGAGAACTCGCCTGTCATCCCAGTACTCTGGGAGGCTGAGGCAGGAGAGTCCAAGTTGAGGCCCAGCCCGAGCGATTTAGGGAGACCCTATCTCAAACTTTATTTTTTTTAATTTTTTTTCAAACTTTATTTTTTAAAAAAGATTGGGGATGTAGCTCAGGGCAAAGGGCCCGCAGTTCGGTCCCCACTGTATGCATGGGACCAGGCTTGCTCAGGCTGAAATAGCCGGGGAGAGGGCGAACTCGTGGGCATGGCAGACACCTGAGGGCGCAGGAGAAGCAAGTGGGTAAAGAGAGGAGTGTGGTTAGAGCCGGAGGAGCGGAGGCTGCCTTCAGGGAAGAAGATGGTCAGGGAAGTGCTGGGGCTCCGGGAGTATGTGTAAAAAGCCGTGTCAGGGGAGACCAAGGTGATCGGGAGGGGCGTAGGGGCGGCGGGAGCCGTGATGGCCCAGCCTGGGTCAGCGTCGCTTCCCCCACCCTCGCAGCGGCACCCGCCATTGTGCAGGCCCCCGAGGCGCTTTCGCGGACGCGGGCGAGCACCGCGCGCTTCGTGTGCCGCGCGTCGGGGGAGCCGCGACCCGCGCTGCGCTGGCTGCACAACGGGGCGCCGCTGCGGCCCCACGGGCGCATCAAGGTGCAGAGCGGCGGGGGCAGCTTGGTCATCACGCAGATCGGCCTGCAGGACGCCGGCTACTACCAGTGCGTGGCGGAGAATAGCGTGGGCACGGCGTGCGCTTCCGCCGCCCTGGCCGTCGTGGTGCGCGAGGGGCTGCCCAGCGCCCCCACGCGGGTCACCGCCACGCCGCTGAGCAGCTCCACCGTGCTGGTGGCCTGGGAGCGGCCTGAGTTGCACAGCGAACAGATCATCGGCTTCTCGCTGCACTACCAGAAGGCCCGGGGTAGGCGGGCTTCGAGACCCCCCGCAGAGGGTGGGGGTGGGGCGGGCGTGCAGGGCGGGTGCCTGGGGAGTTCCTGGAGGGGATCTTTGGGGTAGGGTGAGGTGGGTGGGACCCCACAGCAAGAGATCCCCCTCCCTGACAGGCAGTTCTAGGCACCTGCAGAGAGGCGCTGGGAAAGTGCTCGCTGTGTTCCCTGTTGTCCCATTTTGGAGCCTCCTGCCACCTCGGGTCACTAACTGCAGGAGTCATTTCTGCAGACACCAGCAGCCATTTCCTAACCAGTGGAGGGATTGGTAACAGAAGCCCAAGAGCTGTGCCCTCGGAGGCTCCAGATATCTGGGAAGTTTTAGACGCAAACAGATTTCAGAGATTGGGACAACATAGAGGATCCCTAGACAGGCTGCAATTGGTCAGTGCCTGAAGTGGCCCTGTGACAGTTCCTTTGTTCCCCGTGTCACCGTCTCAGGCATGGACAACGTGGAATACCAGTTCGCAGTGAACAATGACACCACAGAGCTGCAGGTGCAGGACCTGGAGCCCAATACGGACTACGAATTCTACGTGGTGGCCTACTCGCAGCTGGGAGCCAGCCGCACATCCACCCCAGCCCTGGTGCACACTCCCGACGACGGTAGGCCGGGAGCCCGCAGCACATGGCCTGGGCCAGAGCCCCCGGGGACAGTAGCTCCCTTTCTCTTTACTGCTATCCTGGAGACCCTGCTACCTGGCTCATGTCCACTTTTGTGCCTTCTAAGGGAGCGGGCAGGGGATCTTCTTCCCAGTTTGTAGATAAGGAAACTGAGGCCCAGGGTCAGTAGTATAGGTGGAGCTTGATCCTGGGGCCTGTGATTCGCCTTATCTCACAGTCCTCCCCCACACCCACGTGTCATCCAGCCGGGGTAGCAGCCAGTGACCCCGGAAGATTGTGCCCCACAGCGCCCTCTAGCTGCCGGCTGGGGAGGGTGTCCCCTTGTCCTGCCGCGCGGGCTCCCCTGAGAGGCTCCCTTTCCTCCCTCAGATCCTGGTCCTGGGCCTTCTCCTGACTTGCCGTGCGACCTGGGCAAGTCTGAGCACTCCTGAGCCTCACCTCCCGCGTCGGTTGGAGCACTGCTCACGCCCTGTTCTTCTCTCAGTCCCCAATGCAGCACCGCAGCTCGCCCTGTCCAGCCCCAACCCCTCGGACATCAGGGTGGCGTGGCTGCCCCTGCCCCCCAGCCTGAGCAATGGGCAGGTGGTGAAGTACAAGATAGAGTACGGTTTGGGAAAGGAAGGTGAGTGGAGGCGGGGCAGGTATGCATAGGGGCGGGGCTTCAGGGTGACTGGGGCTGGGGGGGGGGGCCGGTGGCAGGCACAAAGAAGGAAGACAGAAGAGTCAGTACCAGGCAGAATGTCCAGGGAGTCCCACCTCCTCTGCAGCTGCAGCCCGAAATCTAGTGAAATCCTGCCTCACTTTCCTTATCTGTGGAATGAGACAGGGGAACCTGGGTCATCCTCCAAGCCCTTCAGCCCAAAAAGCAGAAGAGAGATGGGGCAATCTGTGGAAAGTGTTAGTGGGGCGGGGCTGGTGAGATGGCTCAGTGGTCTAAAGCACCTACTTAGAACAGGCTTAGCAAAGTACAAGGGACTGCGGTTCCATCCCCCAGCACCACATG
>NW_004524602.1:10706275-10719520 GCF_000260255.1 Octodon degus
AAAAAAAAAAAAAAAAAGAGGGGGAACGTGGTGAGGTTTTCCCCCAGTGCCCTATGTCCTGGGCTCTACCAGACAGAGGATCCAGGATCTGAAGCGGTCTGTCTTTTCTGCCCAGCAGACCAGGTTTTCTCCACCGAGGTGCCAGGAAACAAGACACAACTGACCCTGCACTCGCTGCAGCCAAACCGGGCCTACAGAGTGCGGATATCTGCGGGCACTGGTGCCGGCTATGGGGCCCCCTCCCCGTGGATGCAGCACAGAACACCAGGGGCCTACAACCAGAGCCATGGTACAGGTCCGGGGGGACATGGGTGTGGCTGAGTGGGGTATGCATGCCCTTGGAACCGGTGCCCCAGCACCCTCTCCATCAGAGATCCTCTGTCCTCCCCTTTGTGGGGAAGGGAGCCTGGGTGTAGTGTGAAGGGAAGAAACAGGGCTCCGATGTCCCACCTTTCCATGCTGTACCTTGGCCAAACCATTCACAACTCTGGGCTTCAGTGGCTGCTCCAGGGTGGCATATGGATTAATAAGGTGTTGTGATTAGAGTGCTTACTCAGCACATTATAGGAACTCACTAGCCGGACATCGTGGTGAACACCTATAGTTCCAGCTGAGGAGGCTCAGGCAGGAGGTTTGCTGCAAATTCAAGGCCAGCCCAGGCTACAAAGTGAGACTGTCTAAAAAAACCCTAGAGGGTTGGGCGGGGGAGATGGCTCAGTAGAATAAGTGCTTCCCTGGCAAGCGCAAGGGCCTGAGTTCAATCCCCGGTTCCACCCCCCAAAAAAAACAAAAAACCCACAAAACACCTACAGGGGCTGGGGAGATAGCCTGGCAAGTGCAAAGGACTGAGTTCAATCCCTGGTTCCACCAAACCCCCCCCCCAAAAAAAAAAACCCTAGAACTCAGGGCTAGAGAAATAGTTCAGTGGACCAAAGTGCCTGCTTCCAGCACTTGGGGGGCTGAAAACGGGAGGATCATTACAAGTCCATCCATTCTGTGTAATGAGACCCGATAGTAAATTTTTTTAAATTAATTAATTTATTTTGTGTGTGTGTGTGGCCAGTTCAGCTCACCAGGGGGCGGGGCTGGCTGGCATGTGGTGCTGGGGGATTGAACCGCGGTCTCTGTGATTTGCTAAGCTTGTTCTAAGTAGACCACTTAGCCATCTCACCAGCCCACATAGTAAATTTTTTTGAAAAAATGTAACAACAACAACAACAACAAAAAAAAAAAACCCCAGAACTCTAATGCAGACAAAACCCAGGACACATAGTAACTCTTTGACTTTGAGCCAGTTACTTTTCTGAGCCTTAGCTTTCCTCTCTGTATAAGGAGTATTTTGTATGAGAATAAATGTAAACCCGTTGAATGTTTCACACAGTGAGGAAGCCCCTCTACTCTTAGCCTCTGGCTGGGAAAACCCACTCTGATGGCTCCAGCCCTGCTCCCCGGCCTCCGCAGGTCCTTTCCAGAACCTGCTCCTCTGGGAGGCTGTCCGAGGCCTACTCTGAGCGGTGTCCAGAGATGCCCCCCCTCTGGGCACACGCGGGAGACATACTCACATTCCCAGAATCTGGGTACACAGCACACTGGGCTGGAGCCCAGGTCTGGCCCTGAGCAGGGGCCCTGGAGCAGTGAGGCCCTGGCAAAGCTCCTGCTGACCGTGTCCCCTGCCTGTCCCTTCCCACCTTCTCTCTTTGGCCCCATCCTCTCTCCCTCCTCTGCCCCAGTCCCTTTTGCCCCCGCAGAGTTGAAGGTGCGTGCACGGATGGAGTCCCTGATCGTGTCGTGGCAGCCACCCCCTGACCCAGCCCAGATCTCCGGCTACAAGCTGTACTGGAGGGAGGTGGGGACGGAGGAGGAGGCTGAGGGCGAGCGCCCACCAGGGGGCGGTGGGGAGCAGACTTGGGACGTGGGGCCCGTCCGCCTCAAGAAGAAGGTGAAGCAGTATGAGTTGACCCAGCTAGGTGAGGACTCAGGAGCACGGGAGGAGGGCTGGCGTTGCTCCGGGAGGTCCCTGTCCCCAGAGAGCGATCCCTGTGACCTCCCCAGTTCCTGGCCGGCTGTACGAGGTGAAGCTCCTTGCATTCAACAAGCATGAGGACGGCTACGCGGCAGTGTGGAAGGGCAAGACCGAGAAGGCGCCCACGCCAGGTGAGGAGCTGCGGACGGGGGCGGAGCCCGGGGGGGGGGTTTGTGGCTGCCTCAGTTTACCCGAGCCCATGCTTTTCTGGCCAGAATACAAGCCGTGCTTTGAGCGCCGTCTTTTAGGTCTACTGCTTTCTTTTTATTATCTGCGAGCAGAGCTATTTTGGAAGGTTTGGACCGAGAACCCCGTGGTCCAGCAGTGATTCCTGACCCCAAGCCTGACCTCAAAAGTTTCTCAAACACAGCTGCCTCCATCAGATTCTCCCTTAACTCCAGGGAGGGAGGGCGCCCTCATGTGGTGGACGCCGGTCATCCACGTGACACCGCCTCACCTCGACTGCCCTGGTGTAGCCGTCAAAGCTGCTCGGCAGGAAGCCAAGAAACCTGGGTTCTAATCCCAGTTTGTTCGTTTATTCATTCAGCAAATATTTTACTGAGTATCTACACCGTGCCAGCTCTGTTCGGGAAATTTAGTTATGAAACAGCACAAATAAGATACCTGCTCTCATGGAGTTTGTTTCCATAATAAACACGAATCAAATAGTAGATATTGGTGCATATCGAATGCCAGGCTTTCCTTACAATGTATAACACAGACTGTAATCCTCATTACAACCCCATGAGGTAGGTACTGTCATCAGTCGGAACCACTTCCAGAACAAGAATGGAGGCTCAGAGAAGTTAGGGAACCTGTCGAGGGTTGTACAGGGAGAAGTGGAGAGATGGAATTTTGAGTGTAGGCAGCCTGGCTCCCGCATGTGCTCTTAACTTCTGCAAGGTGCTGGCTCATATTCCTTTTTTTTTTTTTTTTTTGAGACTGGTCACTCTACGTGTTCAGGCAGGCCTTGAACTCACTATGTAACCCAGGTTGGCCTCCAACTCACAGCAGTCCTCCTGCCTCAGCCTCTGTCTTACATTCTTATGTGCGAGTGGTCTGAAGTCTGCTATATGTACAGCCTTCACAAAAATCACTCCAATTCTTGGAAGTTTCCATTTCCTTATCTGTAAGGTGGGAATAATGCTACCTGACTCAGGGCTGAAAGAGGAACTGGATGAGGTGGTCGCCAGCACTGCAAGCCCAGCATTCTAGAAGGCAGAGGCAGGACGATCAGAAGTTCCAACTCTTCGGGAACCTAGTGACTTACTGAGACGCTGTCTTAAAATGAAAAATAAAACAGGGCTGGAGATGCAACTCATGCAAAGGCCCTGGGTTCATTTCCTAATACCAACGAAACAAAACAAGCCCCCCCAGGGACTGGTGAGATGGCTTAGTGGTCTAAAGCACCTACTTGGAATAAGTTTAGCAACGCACAAGGGACCGCGGTTCAAGGGACCGCGGTTCGATCCCCCAGCACCACATGCCAGCCGGCCACGCCCCCTGGTGGGCTGAGCTGGCCACACACACACACACACACACACACACACACACACACAAAGCCCCCCCCAAACAAGAGAGGCCCAAAGCCTTAGGAATGTAAAAGGCTTCGGGACACATTGCCCTCATTCCATTCCTGCAGATTTACCCATCCAGCGGGGCCCGCCCCTGCCTCCCGCCCACGTCCACGCGGAATCCAACAGCTCCACATCTATCTGGCTGCGGTGGAAAAAGCCAGACTTCACTACAGTCAAGATCGTCAACTACACCGTGCGCTTCAGCCCTTGGGGGCTCCGGAATGCCTCCCTAGTCACCTATTACACCAGGTGAGAGGGCCTGAGGTTGAAGCAAGGACAGGCTTACCCTGAATATGGGGTGCATGGTGGGCCTGTAGGGGTCCTCATGGGATGGTAGGTGAGAAAGAGCCGGCCGATCCCACCTTCTGCGACACAGCTTGTTCCCAGCCTCAGGAGCTGGACCTGTTGCTGGTCCCCAGAGAGCCGGGAGCTTGGCCCTGTCCTTACACCCCACCCGTAGAGGGCAGCACCTGGCTCGCTGCTGGGGTGACCCAGAACACGGCTTGGAAGGCTGCGGAGAGGGACCTGTGGGTGGAGACAGAGGAAGCTCGGGTTCTTGGGAAGGCCCCTGAAGGAGGAGGGTGCGGCTTGCCCATCCGAGGAGGGGCTCCGGTCGGAGGTCCCGGCCACTTCCTGCCGCAGCTCCGGAGAAGACATCCTCATCGGCGGGCTGAAGCCGTTCACGAAGTACGAGTTCGCGGTGCAGTCCCACGGCGTGGACATGGACGGGCCCTTCGGCTCGGTGGTGGAGCGTTCCACCCTGCCGGACAGTGAGTGCCCGCCCCGCCTCGCCGCGCCTTCCGGGTTCAGCCTTCTGGGAATAAAGCTCTGCCCCCTGCACCTCGCGTCGGCTGTGTGGCTCGGCTGACCCAGGGCGGGGCTCTCGGGGACTCCGCTCCTCCCATTCGCTCCTCCGCACTCAGGGCCCTCGACGCCGCCGTCGGATCTCCGCCTGAGCCCCCTGACGCCGTCCACCGTGCGGCTCCACTGGTGTCCCCCCACAGAGCCCAACGGCGAGATCGTGGAGTACCTGATCCTGTACAGCAACAACCACACCCAGCCGGAACACCAGTGGACACTGCTCACCACTGAAGGTGAGGCCCCGCCCACCAGGGGGTCGCCCCGCCCACCGGCTCGCCCCGCCCACCAGCTCGCCCCGCCCCGCCCTGCTCCCCACCCACCCGCCTGCTCTCCGGCTCCCCCCAGGGAACATCTTCAGCGCCGAAGTGCACGGGCTGGAGAGCCACACCCGCTACTTCTTCAAGATGGGGGCGCGCACGGAGGTGGGGCCCGGGCCCTTCTCCCGCTTGCAGGATGTGATCACGCTGCAGGAGAAGCTGTCAGGTATGAGGGCGGCGGGAGCCGCGGGTACAGCTGCTCCTTCATCGTTCCAGACAGCTGTCCTGAGCAGTAGGGACTGGGCGGATGCAAAGGGAAGGGTTGTGGATCCGGGTGACTTGGTCAGGGCCACGACGGTGGTTTAGAGTCCATTTTCTTTGGGAGGATTGGAGTGGTGAAGGGATAGGCTTTGTAGGGCGGGGGTTGGCAGCAGGATTGGCTGTATCACTGGTGTGGCTCAGTACAAAATGAAAATGCGAGACGGGTGTGGTGGTGCACGCCTCTGTAATACAAACCATTTGGGAAGCTGAGGCAGGAGGATCAGGAGACGAGTTCGAGTCCAGCCCGGGCAATTCAATGAGATACTGTCTCAGAATAAAATATAAAAGCTGGGGATGTAGCTTAGTACCAGAAGTGAGTTTCCAGGGATGAAGCTGAATATAGTGGTCTCCTTCAGAGGCCATGCAACTCACCTTCATCATGAGCCCGTGGCCTTCTCCTGTTCTTGACCTGCGCTGATCCTTCTCCTCACCAGACTCTTTGGACGTGCACTCGGTCACAGGCATCATCGTGGGCGTGTGCCTGGGCCTCCTCTGCCTGCTGGCCTGCATGTGCGCCGGCCTGCGCCGCAACCCCCACAGGTGAGCCAGCGCCATTCTGCCTGCAGGCAGCAGATTTGCTGGGAGGGCTGTGGACTGGGGTGACCCTGGAGCCCCGTTAAAGTCAGGAGACTCACCTGGGAGTGTACACAGTGGTAGAGCTCTTGCCTACTGTATATTAGGCCCTGGCTCAATCCCCAGCCGGCAGAAAACCAGAAAATGACTCTGTTTCATAGGATTCTGACATACAGGGACGGGAGTGATGCTCTCCTGAGGACAGGGATGGGTTTAGAGGAGCCCCTGTTGTCCTCCCTGAGCAGAGGCAGACAGAGGTGCCATGATCCCCTTTCTCTCGGAAAGGAGGGGACCCCACACCCTCCAGTGTGGCTTCTTTAACAGTGATCGACTCGCATTGCACAGACTGGGAAACCAGGTCCTGGAGATGGGCCGGACGTGGCCCGGAGACACAGCTGGACTGGACCTTGTCCGTGTCTGTCCCACTCTTCACTCGGATCCGACACCTGTTTCCTGTCTTCCCTTCCAGGGAGGCCCTCCCGGGCCTGTCCTCGGCCACCACTGGGAACACAGCGCTCTACTCCAGAGCTCGGCTCGGCCCCCCCAGCCTCCCTGCAGCCCACGAACTGGAGTCTCTCGTGCACCCTCACCCCCAGGACTGGTCCCCACCGCCCTCAGACCCCGAAGACAAGGCTGAAGTGCACAGCTTTATGGTTGGCGGTGCTTCCGACTGCCGGGGCCACGCCAACAGAAAGGTGAGATGAGAGGCTCATTCGCAGATAGACCACCAGGGGGCTCCAGAACACAGCGTGTGACCGGCGAGAGAGCACGCATCCACTCACACACACTCGCGAAAGCAGAACCGCCCCCCCACAGAGTGCTATTAAAAAAAAAAAAAAAAAATAGAGCTCAGCTTGGGTCTCCCTAGCTGCAGGTGACTTAAACTTGCCAGATCACCCAAATGCCCCTTCACCTCCGGGTTGAGAAGACCCTTAAGTGCCAGCCCTCCCGAGTAAAGAGGCTGACACCTGGGCTGTGGTCACCTAGGGCTGGGATGGAGATGGGTTAGTCCAGTCGTCCCTGTGCAGCTGCCTGGGCGTCCCTCACCTCACCCTAACCTAACCCTACCCTGAAGGAGGAAGAGCCCAGGGCTCTGCCCAGAGCATCTGCTGTTAGACTTGTGTACAAGACCACCGCCTGAGTTTGCCCCCAAGAAGGTAATGGTGGCCACATGCCTCAATGTCCCCTTCTTTCTCCTGTGTAGATCTCCTGGGGTTATCCAGGGGTGCCGAGCTGGGCAGGGTCCTGGGCAGGCTGCGAGCTGCCCCAGCCTGGCCCCAGGCCTTCTCTGACCCGGGCTCTGCTGCCTCCTGCCGGAACTGGGCAGACGCTGCTGCTGCAGGCCCTCGTGTATGACGCCATCAAGGTCAGCGCTGGGAAGAAGGCGGGTGTCCTGAAGCAGCTGGAGCCCAGGGTGGTAACTTTCCTGAGTCCACCCAGGAGAACGCAGGCCTGCAAGGTTGAGTGGGAGGCAGGCAGGCCCATTCGGAGGGAGAATGTTTCACTAGGATTAGGGTCAGGTCCTTCTCCACCCAGACCTAAGTAGGCGAGACTGGCCTGGTGCATTCCTCCTGTCCCCCTCCTGGAGGCCCTGGTAGATGTTGGTGTCCTTCCTGGGGCCTGAGCATCATGCCAGTTGGGGCAGTTCCTGTCTTCCTGCCTCTACCTTGCATGCAAGACATACTCTGGTGGAGGGTCAAAGTCTTGGTCTTGGCTGTTTTTTCAGATGATCATCCTCTGTCTCTTGTTCTCTGCTCTAATCAGGGGAACGGGAGGAAGAAGCCACCCCCAGCCTGCAGGAACCAGGTGGAGGCCGAGGTCATTGTCCACTCGGACTTCAGTGCATGCAGAGGGAAATCTGACATCCATCTCCGAGACCTGGAGCCTGAGGACCCCCTGCCCACGGAAGCTCCTGGTTTCACCTCTGGCGCTGTGGAGCTTGGGCAGGGCACAGACTGGCTGGGCCAGGAGCTCGAGGAATGTGAGCAGGCAGCCACTGGGTCTGACCGACTCACCGGCCAGCCTGAGGAAGCCAGTGCCCCCTGCACCTACCCAGACCTCCAGCCCTGCAAGGCTCTACAGGAGGCCCCTGGGGACAGCTGCCAGCCCATAGCCCCCTGCCCTCTGGGGGCCAGCCCAGACCTGCCCAGAGCTCCCATCTCCTCCTCTGCTTAGTTCTCCTAAGCAGAAGGTGCAGTTTGAGAGAGGCTGATACAGTGCATGGGACCTGGCGTGCACAGCCATGCATGCACACACACGTACCCACAGCTACCATTACACCCTTTGGAGCCTCCTAGGATGCTTTGGCTTGAAGGAGAAGAATTGGATTATTGACTCCTCCTATTGTCTTTGCAACACATACATGACATGTGAGGCACTGCTTCATGTGACACACGTATATGAAGCCACATGTGTGCAGTGTAAAGTTTGGTGAGCTGGGAAGCCTCGGGCAGTCCAGGTGGTGAGCACTACGGTCTGCTGACCTTCAGGGTGGCCCATCCCTGTGGACCCCACCACCTTGGCACCTGGCCTTTTATGTTGCACTCTGAGAGTGTCTCCAGTGCCTGTCTGATAGAGACAGCCCAGCCCACTTCCTGTGCACTTGGGCTCTGCAGGCCTGAGGTCTAGCCATCGCCTTCCTCTCCTGCCTGCCCACTGCCCAGCCTGAGAGGCTCACTCTGGCTGCCCCAAGAGCAACCCCATGTCTTGTTGCATAATTTGGAAAGTGCCTGGCTTTGCAAATCTTTTCCCTGTCATCTTTCCTTCCCCCTCGCTTGTCTCCAGGCCACCTTGCCATCGCATGTCCAGCTCCACCTCTGCTCCCTGGTATCTCCCTCTCTGTCTCTGTCTCTCTCTCTGTCTGTCTGTCTGTCTCTCTGTCTCTGTCTCTGTCTCTCTCTGTGTGTCTGTCTGTCCTCCCCTCCCCCCGACTGCGCCATCTGACTCTCCTGCCTGGGTTCAGCTTCTGCATCTTTCCCTAACAACATGACTACCTCATGTCTATTTCCAGGCCGTAGTGCACACCTGTTTCCCCTGTCCCCGGGTCCCTGCTACGCCCTGTGCTCTGAGCACCACAGCTGGCCAGCTCCCTCCTGCAGGGCAGGTTCAGAGGAGACTGTCCAGCGACGCTTGCCACTTTTTGCTGGGGCTGGAAGGTTCTGCTGGAGGGGATGAATCCAATCCAAGTCACACGGGGGAAGTTTTGTTGCCTTCTGTGGAGGGAGGCGGGCTTGCTGGACCAGGGTGGTTGACATTTCAGGAGTTCTTGTCCTGGCGTCTTGACCTGACTGGGATGAAGAGCAGTATCCAGAGGAAGAAGTGATCGGCTCCTTTGCTTTTATTCATTTCTTTTTCAAAGGGACTTTTTTTTTTTTTTTTTTTAACTAATTTCTTTTTTGGTACTGGGTCTCAAACTCTGGGCCTCACTCTTGCTACCGACGGCGCTGCACCACTGAGCTACATCACTGGCTCTTCTTTTCTTTAAACTGAATCCTCAAGTCATTTTCTGCTGATCTTCCACACAAGGACAAGCTTGACTTCTGTTTCCTGTCTAGTGAAAAAGATGCCATTTACTGTGCCCTCACCCCAGCCCTCTCAGGAGCATAGATTGCAGGATATTTCTCACAAAACGATCGGCACATCAAGAGTTAACTCTGTCTTCTGGGCCAATTAGAAATAACCAGTCTATCTTTCCTTCTTCTCTTTTCTTTTTTTAAGTGGTGAAATGTCTCTCTGCAGAGTTGCAGACCCTGAGAGCCCCTGTGTTTATTCCGATCGAGTGTCACTCACATTTGACATTCTCACCTACATGTCCTCAGACGCCCCTCCTCCAGCCAGCCTGTGATAACACTAAAGATTATTAATGTCGCCTTTGTATCTCGTTAAAGATGGAATTGTCACTTGTACTGTTTCCGTAGCTTTCAGCTTGGCTGTGGCCAGCACCACAATATGTTTCATCATCTCTCTGAAGGTCAAAAGCCTCATTTTATTTTTCTGGTTTGAATTTTTTTTTTTTTTTTTTAAAGAAAACAAGACTGCCCTGAATTAAATGGCTGTTTTAACAGTAGGCTCTTAGCGTTACACCACATCGTCATTTTTCATGTTCTTGTTTAACAGGCACTGAGGTTCTGGTTTAAATTAAATAGCTGCAAATGAGACAATTTATAACCCATTAGGTTGGGTGGAAAATTGTTTCTCAAAAGCAAATAAGTAATAAATCTAGTATCTGCCTATAACTCACAGTTGATAAGAAAGTGGCTGTTACTCACTAGCATTATGTATGATTTGGGCGATGGGTAATTTGGGAACATTGGGTTTGTGTCTTTGTAGCAGTATTTTTATTAGAAAAGAGCCTTATTGGCCTTTTACAGGGCATTAATCCCTTTGTCACCTACCATTGATGCCTTAAGTTTTTGGAGTCACATTTAAATATCCTTTTCTTGATGCATGACACGTGTAATCGGTACCTGCTCATTTATTTGTCTGTATGTAGTTTATGCTGTATTATTTAATTATTTTTTCCAGCATTTTTCCCCTTCTGGATACTGTATTCTTTAGTGTTAAGTGAAGATATTGATCATGTATCTATCCCTATAATGAATTAATAAACCGTTTTCCAGAATTGCGTGATTCTTTTTTTTTTTTCTCATTTATGTATTTGGTACAGGGTCTCACTATACAAACTTAGACTCATAGTGATCCTCCTGTTTTCAGCCTCCACAGTGCTGGGATTATAGGTGTGCACCACCACACCTGGACTTGGTGGCTGGAGTGTGTCCTGGGGGCAGGGCTGGTGGGACACGTGGGACCAGGAATTGAAGCCTGGTCCCTGTGCTTGCCAAAGCCGGTGCTTAGTCTGCTGAGCTATCTCACTGGCCCAGTTGTGTGATTCTTTTTTTGTTTGTTTGTTTGTTTGTTTGTTTTGTTTTTGCAGTACTAGGGATTGAACTCAGGACCTTGCGCTTGCTGGGGAAGTGTTTATTCTACTAAGCATCTCCCTGGCCCCTATTGTGTGATTCTGGATGGAACCAATGGCTAGAATTTCCTCCGCTTTTCTGTCCTAGAAAGTTTATAGCCGGGGGCTGGAGAGATGGCTCAGTGGTCTAAAGCACCTACTTGGAACAAGCTTGGCAAAAGCACAGGGACGGCGGTTCAATCCTCCAGCACCACATGCCAGCCAGCCCTGCCCCCTGGTGGGCTGAGCTGGCCACACACACACACACACAAATAAATGCAAAATAAATAAATAAAATTTAAAAAAAAAAAAAAAGAAAGTTTATAGCCATCAGGATGGGAAACCATGGTTTTTGAAAGTAGGGACACAGATGACCAGAAGAAAAACCTGTGTACTTGGATTTAACACCCCCTGCCCTGCAAAAAAAAAAGGGGGGGGGGTAACTGGAGAAGATGTGTTGTTTTTTGGCTCTTAGGGGTTTGTTTGCTCTGGGTACACACTTCTCCACACTTTCTTGGGTACAGGAAATATCACAAAAGCACAAGGTCCTGAGTTCAATACCTGGCACCAAAACAGCAAAAGAAAAAGCGTCGAAGGTTCCACAACTATTCTTTCTAAGTCTGGTCATCAGAATTACTAGTGGCTGCACACTCACACCCAAGCTCCGTGTCTGCAAGGTCAGGTTCTCCTGTGCACACTCACCTTCTGTCAGGTACAGTGTGTGCAAACCACCTCGCTCATGTAACTCCACGCTCGCCCTGTGAATTGCAGGCTTGTGGCTGGCAGCTGCTCTGGGCTGAGGTCTTTGCAGAGCTCAAAGCAGGCCTCTTTATTGGAAGGAACCCAGAGCCAGAGGCTGCCCTGCCCAGGACCACCCCTAAAGTGACTGGTGGGCCAGACCCGGAGTTAATTGACAGATCATACAGAGAGATACTGCCCATTTTGCATGCAGCAGAATAGCCATTATTTGCATACCACTCTCAGACTGAGGGTTGTGATGAAGGAGAATTAAACACTTGTCAAGATGAATTTAAAATGACAGCAATTCAGGACACCGATTTGACCTCTCCAGAGTCCAGGACGCGCCAAGAAGGGGTTGTTGAGGATTCAAGCCCGGCTGGAGGGAGTTTCAGGGAGGTGGGGGGATGGCAGGAAGCCCCTCCTTCTCCACTTTGCCCTGGGTGAGAAGCCTCACTGTGGCCTGCCCTTCCTCACTTTTTAACACCAGGCAGGGGGGGGGGGGCTGGCCTTGACTATCTCCACTGCCCCCTGCTTCTCCGGACCTCAGGTCCTGACTCCCAGGCACATCTTTCAGTTGCTGTGTGGAGAGGTGGAGATGGGGTCCCCAGACTGGGCAAAGCCCACCGCTGGGTCAGTGAGGCCATCTACAGGCAGTGTGAGTTCTGGAGGCCTGCACTTCCTCATCCGCACCACAGTTAAGTTCCAGGATTCCAGAGTTAGAATCAAAACAGAGATCTAGTCACACCTTGCCATCCCAACCCAATGCCCAAGGGGCAGGTAGTTGACCCAGGCAGACACCTCCACTTTTACTTCTCAAGCTCCCAGAACTCAGTAATAGCTGCTCAGTGATTTCAGTGGACCAAGTTCACCACACTCCATTCAACTGAAGATCGTTTACAATAGCAGCGAGTGCCCAAGATTCGAGACTGCGGGCGATCATTTCCCGAGTCTTGCTTATTTCCCTAACATTCTCAAACGCAACCTATGTTGCCTCGAGTTCTTCCACATGAGATTATCGAGTGTGTTTAGTGACATGGAGATGTTACTGGCAATTTTAACTGGAAGGTGCTTGCCCAGTTAGTTACCAGGTTATTTGCTGTTTAGAGGTCTCCAGGGCTGCGCGGGAGATATACATATTGTATATCTGCAGCGCGAGTCTCGTACAAAGAGGCCTTGCTCGGATGGCTGCAAGGCAGTGCTGACCCGGGAGGGCTGGGAGAGACCTCGGGCTACTTTAGCGACCTCATTGTCCTGGCCAGTCTGCTCTGCCTGAGCTGTCTACGCACGTGTCACAACTCCCAAGTCCAGAGAGGCCAGTCTTGCAGCTAAACGACCTGTCCTTCGACTGCCAGGACCAGGAGCCGACGGAATACAGATCCTGTGACAACTTTGAGCAGCTTTTAGGGGAATTATCTCTAAAATACAGACAGTGGAAGAGGACGCAGCAGAAATAGCGGAGCACTACATATCCCATAGCTTTGAGTGTCTGTCCGCAGTCCGCTGGGTCTGCACTTCCCAGGTCCCTTAGATCCTCGACCAGCGGGCTGCGAAGAGACCCCCGGCTGCAGCCCCGGAGGGCGCCGGCCGCCCCAGCCCCAGTTCAAAGCGCAGGGGGCGCGTCCGCCGCGCAGCCGGGAATGTCCGGCAGCTTAAAGCGCTCGCCGGCTCTTTTGTTCCCCAGACCCGGCCTCCGGGGAGAGGGGGCTGGGGGAGGGGACGCGCGGGGAGGGGAGGGGCGGCGGGCCGAGCGAGAGGGCGGGGCGCGCGGGCGGGGCGAGTGCGGAGCGCGCTCCCCGGGCGAGGCTGACAGATCGCCGGCTGGGTGGGTGGGTGCAAGATGGCGCGAGCCGCGCTCCCCCTGCGCCCCCCGCGCTCCTAGGCGGCATGCGGCCCCAGCCCCCAGCCGCCCGGGCTCGGCCCCGGCCTGAGCCCAGGCCC
>NW_004524602.1:10719690-10733108 GCF_000260255.1 Octodon degus
GCGCTGGCTTCTGCTGCCGCTGCTGCTGCCCGCTCTGCTGCTGCCCGCTCCGGGAGAGGGTGAGCGAGGGCCGGGCGGGTGGGCACTGGGCCGGGCCGGGGGAGCTGGAACCTAGCCCCGCGGGAGGGACCAGGCTCGGTCCGCCGGGCTCGGGCACTCGGAGAAGGACCTGCGTCCCTGACGTAGGCGTGAGGGGCTGGGGAGGCCGGCGTTGGGGGTCACTGCACGGCCGAGTCCCCGAGGGGTGCGAGCTGGGGCGCAGGGAGACCCCCGACGAGCCCGAGGTGAGAGATCGTGACCTGGGTCCGAGCCGGGACACAGCTGTGCGCCGGGCGCATCCGGGATTTGGAGCCGAGATGGGACCCGAGGGCGCTCGAGGAAACAGGGGAGAGGAAGACGAGGACGAGGAGAGTACCTGGGTGCCCACCTCCTCGCCCTCGGTGGCAGTAACAGCCCCATCTCACGGAAGAGGGGTGCCGATCGAGTCCCTTCTCCGCACACCCCAAGTTCTCAGCGGACACATTGGCCTCCTCCCTCTCCTCTGCCTTCCTGAGAAGCGGAACACCGGGCCCGCCTCAAAGAGAAACTTTCCCGGTGATGTCCGGACGGGGTTGGAAGGAGAGTGGGAGGCAGCCGAAAGGCGGGGTGGGGGTCGGAGCTTTGCAGAAATGGGGTCCTCAGATGTCTGAAAACGTTGTGCTCCCTGGGGTGGGGGCGACGGCAGGCATCGCGCATCCCTCCCCTCCCCTCCCGCAGGCGGGGGCCAATTCCAGGCTCGCGGGCTCCCTGGAAATGCGAGGCGGGGTCTGTGGCTGTCCTTTCAGACTAGGGGTGGGGGTCATTCCTCCTGGAGCAAAGTTGTGGTGGGATAGCAAGTCGTATGCTGCGGGTGACTTGCCTCCCGCCTGGGGTCTGAGTGCTGGTTCCTTCTGCCGCCTTGGGTCTCCTGATCCCAGATTGGGCTGGCCTGGCCTCTCCTTCCCTCTTTTGCTCTTCCAGCCCATTTATGTTCTGCAGAGCATGGAGCTTGGCTGTGAGCCGCGTGCTAGGACCCCCGTGCCGCTGGGGCTTGGGAAGTCTCAGATTTGGCTACTGTTCAGCTCTCCCTTAAAAAAAGGCCGCAGGACCAAGACTCAGACCTGGGGGAAACAGGAAGGATGGCAACAGGCCACAGCCTGGCCTGGGCCCTGGCTCTGAGCCAGCTGCTTCTGCCTCCCGCCAGACACTGGGCCAAGCCTTAGTTAAGTCAGCAAAAGCACACACGGTGTATATTGCTATTTCATTCTGTATCTTAGAACTTTTAACTTTCCATAGTGTCTTGGGAGTTTGTTAATGGGGTGACACAGCCATTTGGGACCAGGTGCACTGTTACCCTCAATGTAAATAGATGAGAAGGAGGGAGTAAGGACACACCAAATGCTTTACCTGAGATCATCCCCTGAAAGTGCTTGTCCAGGATGACCCCAGAAGTGGCAGCCCCTGTGCTGAAATCAGTCTTGCTGTTGAGCCCAGATTCTTGACTACTAACTGTGAGACCCTGGAAGAGTCACTTAAGGTTTCTGGGCTTCTGACTCCATATCTGTAGAAGGCAGCATGGTAGAAATAATACTCGTCTGTGTTGGGTGCACACTGCCCAGGATGACACTTGTACTGCATTTCCTACAAACATGACAGAAACGTGGGAGTCAGAGGCGTGACTGTGCATTACACACTGACCTCTCCTCCTCCCTGCCACAGGTCTTGGTCACTCTGCAGAACTGGCATTTGTCCTGGAGCCTAGCGATGATGTTGCTGTCCCCGGGCAGCCTGTGGTGCTGGGCTGCAAAGTGGAGGGGACCCCGCCTGTGCGAATCACCTGGAGGAAGAATGGAGCGGAGCTGCCTGAGGGCGCCCGCGCCACCCTGCTGGCCAATGGGTCCTTGCTAATCCCTCACTTCTGTGCTGGGCAGGCAGGTGGCCTGTCGGATGAGGGCGACTATGAGTGTGTGGCCCAGAACCGCTTTGGGCTGGTGGTCAGCCGCAAGGCACGTGTCCAGGCTGCAAGTAAGTGGACATCCCTTCTTGTCCCTGCTTCCTTTGGGAGAGGCCACAGTGCTAATGGGTGGGTCTGGGTGTGGGAGCAGGGCGGGTTCAGGCAACCTTGTGCAGAACTGAGGTCCCAGCGTGAGTCAGCTGAGAGGAATCCAGCAGTGAGTATGGGTGGTAGAATGAGATCCTGGGCTCCCAAAAGGACTTGTCCAGGGTGACCCCAGAAGTGGCAGGAATGGAACTTGTGAAGAATGTAGCCCAGAACTGGGGTGAGCTGATCTTGGCTTCCACGTGCCTGTCACAATTCCAGCACCTAAGCATCGCAGTCCCCTCTGTGTGGTTCTTGCATTGAAAGGTAAACCACTGACTTTATGGATGGGGGAAGGTTTTTTTTTGTTTGTTTGTTTGGTGGTGCTGGGGATGGGACTCAGGGAATCTAAACATGCTTTTACGGTCATCTTGGTTTCATGCAATTTTTAATTACAGTGACTTTCAGAGCTGGTGGGTAAGGCTTCCCTATACCAGCAATGGAGTTCTGAAACTTGTCAACAAATATACTTTAAAAATATATAGTAGGAGGGGGGCCAGGGAGATGACTCAGTAGGATAAGCGCTTGACTGGCAAACGCAAGGATCTGAGTTCAATCCCCGGTTCTGGAAAAAAAAAAATTAATTAAAAAAAATATCTATATCTATATCTATATCTATATCTATATCTATCTATCTATCTATCTATCTATCTATCTATATATATATCTATATATATATATATATAGTAGGAGAGCCAGCAAGATAGCTCAGCCGACTAAAGCGCCTGCTTAGACAAGCACAGGGACCCTGGTTCAATCCCTGGCACCACAGACCCCGCCAGCCCCGCCCCCAGGGCAGGCTGAGCCAGCCAGAGCCCAGGTCATAGTAGCTCACACCTGTAATCCCAGCGCTGGGGAGGCTGAAAGCCTTGTGGAGGAGCTGCTGCCCTCTGCCATGTGCCAGTCTGCCTTGGAGCCAGCTGCGTACGGACTGAAACCTCCAGTAACTGTGAGCTAAATAAACCTTTCCTTCCTTCAAAAACAAAAACAAAATATGAGTCTGAGCTGCGTAGTAAAACCCTATAACAACCAAATACATTAAATATATATATGTATCTGGGTGGGTGGGACACACCTATAAGCCCAGTGCTCTGATTGGAAGGCTGAGGCAGGAACCTTAGCTCAAAGTGAAAAACAAAACAACCAAAATCCCGAGCAAGGTGGTGCATGCCTGTGATCTCACTACTCAGGAGGCTGAGGCAGGATGATCACTGAGTTCAAGGCCAGTCAGAACTGCATAGGGAGAACCTGTCTAAAAAAAAGAAGCTTCGGGCCGGGGAGATGGCTCAGTGGAATAAACGCTTCCCTAGCAAGTGCAAGGATCTGAGTTCAATCCCCAGTTCTTTTTTTTTTTTTTTTTTTAATTTTATTTATTTATTTATTTTGTGTGGCCAGCTCAGCCCACCAGGGGGCGGGGCTGGCTGGCATGTGGTGCTGGGGGATTGAACCGTGGTCCCTGTGCTTTGTTTAGCTTAGCTTGTTCTAAGTAGGTGCTTTAGACCACTGAGCCATCTCACCAGCCCCTCAATCCCCAGTTCTAAAAAAAAAAAAAAAAAAAAAAAAGCTTCTAGTTCAGTGTAAGGGTCCTAAATTAAATCCTTGCAAAAATAAATAAATAATACAAATGATTTAAAATAAAAAATGATCCAGGGTGTTACGTCAATGATGTGTATTCCTCTCATGCTGATGTGCTTTTTGGACTGGGAGCAAAAAGGCCAGGCGATGTGCATCAGATCTAAAATTGTACTTCGCAGGCTCTCACGGACCACTTGCTGTGATAAGAATAGTAGGTGCGTTTTGACTGTGTCCCGGAAGTTCTGTTATCCTGTTGAATCTGTGCACACCAGTAGCACTCTGCCTATACTCAGATTCTCAGTGCACCCTGGGGAGGTGGCGAACTGAAAGCGACAGGTCGTGGTGGAGAAGCAGGGCCCTTGAATAGGTAACAAGCCTCGCGAACGGGTATTAAGTACTCACTGCATGCTGGGAGCCTCAAGTGCTGAATGGGAATTATATGACTGTGTCTTCACAAGGACTCTAGGGGATGGGCCCTTCTCCTCCCCATTTTATAGATGAGAAAACTGAGCTTGAGGGGGTGCAGGTCCTCGTCTGACAGGAGGCAATACCAGGACTGCAGTGGAGGCAGCCTGAGCCCTGTGGCCCCTTCGCTAACTCCCGCGGCACGCTGCCTCCTTCTCAGCCTGGCGCTGACAAGTTTCTTCCTGGCTCTGAGGGCATTCGCACAGTTGCTCTGAACGGCTGGTGAGTGATGAATTGTTCAAGGCAAGAGCCCTCTCGCGAGATGTAAGATGCCCCTTTGTTCTAAGGCAGGCTGGTCCAGGCCCCCATCTGGAGCTCACTGGGAGGCAGCCCTGGACTTGGAGACCAAATCGCTGCTGGCTGGGCCGGCCTTGTTCCCGGCCCTGCCAGCAGTGCAGAGGGAAGGCTGGTGTGCCTTTGAGCAGATGTCTGGGTGTGCAGAAGCGACATGGGGACCCAGGGCAAGGACCAGGGGTGGGGGGCACAGAACACTTATTTATGTACTTATTTACTTCTGCAATGCTGGGGGTTGAGCCCAGAGTCACGCACATGCCATGCACATGCCAAGTGCTCTACCACTGTGCCACATCCTCATCCTGCCAGTGCACTTTTCCACGTGGTGCTTCCTTCAAGTCGTTAGGGTCCCTGCGCCTCTCACTGTGTAAGGAATCAAGCTGGGAGTGGGGCTGGCCTGGCTAATCCTTTGAGGCCCCAGAGACACTGCCTTCGTAACCTGGCCTCCTCTGTCCCCCAGCTAGGCTGAGGCCCCAAGGGGCACAGCGTGGATGCCAAGAACCGAGTAGCTGGATCTCTTTTCTCGCTTCACAGGCTGATGTCCTGGAAGGCTCCAAAGCTCCTTAGCCCTGCCTGGGTCTCCTCCTTGAGTAATCACTACCTGCCCATTTGCCCGCTGGTACTATAGATGTTGTGTGACATGGGTGGATGGCTTTTGGCAAGGGTGTGCAGATCCTCTGGAGACACGGCTTCTCCCACCTGCTCCACAGGGGTTGACAGCCAGGGTGTCAGCACCAACTCAATATACGATCCTATTCTCCTGAGAGATCAGGGATCAGCGCAGGGGGCCTCCTGGGTACTCAGGTAGATGTATGTGGGCGCACTCTCCTTCCCAGTGGGCTCAGAGTGGCCCCTGCAAGGTGGGGGGATGTTGTAGGTCAGGGGCAGAGCACCTTTGGGCTAACTGTGCCAAAACTTTTAAACAGAACTTTCTTGGACAAAGCCTTTGAGTGTGATCTTGGTGGCTGTGGAGGCTAATCTCCAGCAAAGCAAGCTGCCCCTTCCGCTCCCAAGCCACTTTCCCCATTGCCTGCTGGGATGCATAGGGAGGGGACTCCAGGGCAACCTCTCAGCGAGTAGAATGGGTGGAGCCGGTTGTGGAGCCCGTACTGTCCCTCTGGAGGGATGGCTGAGTGGGGATGCATGCAGGGATTGCCACTGGCTGATGTCCCTGTGCCTAGAAGACTCCAAAGAAGTGTGGCCCAGTCTTAGGGAGTGGGGACGGCTGGGGACCCCACCCCAGGTCTCTTTCCACCTTAGTCCCTGCTACTCCGTTCCTGGTCTCAGGCCTCTGGACCAGCTGGGGTCAAGAGATCTGGGACCCAGGACTGGCTTTCCCAGCCTGTGTCACCTGGGGGTCTTGATTGGATTTCAGATGCACAGATTGAGGCTCAGACCTGGATGTGTGTTTAAGAGCCCATCCACGGTGTGCCCACACCCTGGGTGGCCATGGGCTACAGCAGTGCCCACTCCCGCGTTCCAGTCTGGCTGGCAGCATAGTGGAGTGCACAGAACGAAGCCCTTGGGGCTTCAGTGGGGCGGGTTCAAACACCAGCACTGCGGCTCTAGGATGTCTGGACCCTCGTCAGCAGGGCCTGTGGGAGGATCCAGTGAAGTGCTGGGTGGAAAGAACCTGGCCTGGGCTTGGTCTGGGGGAAGAGCTTTGTGTGTCTTATCCTCATGCTCGGAACCGCCCCCTAATTTAGGATGAGGTCCAGCTTGTCACCATGCTGGCTGGATTCCCAGCTAGCCGGCCTGGGCAGGCCCAACAGTGGATCTGAGCCTGGGCCGAGGCAGCCAGAGACCTGGGCTTGGTGAACTAGGGCCTTGACCCCACTCACTAGTTATAGAACTCGGGGAGATTCCTTCTCTGAGCCTCAGCTTCCATTCATGTACATATTTACTTATTGAGGAGTGAAACAAGGGGAGCACTAAGCTATCTCCCCATCTTTCTTTCTTGACTGTTTTGTTTTTGTTTTTTCTTTCTAGACTTTCTGACAAAAAAGAATTTTTACTATGTAGTTTGGGTTTTACTATGCAGTTCAGGCTGGACTTGAACTCACTTGGTAGATGAGGCTGGCCTCAAACTCACATCATTCCTTCTGCCTCAGCCTCCCAAGTGCTGGGATTACAGGTGTGCACCACCATGCCCGCCTGCCTTATCTTTATTTTATGGTACCAGGAATCGAACTCAGGACCTTGTGCTTGCCAGGCAGGTGCTGTGTCACTGAGCTATACACGCAGCCCCTCACCTTTACTTTTGAGAAAGGATCTCGCTAAGTTGCCACACTGGCCTTGAAGTAGTGATCCTCCTTAGGCACCTGAGTAGCTAGAATTATACATATGTATCACGAGCTATATTTCTTCATCTTTACTTATTTTGTTGCCTTTTAAGACTGGACCTCACTTTGTAGTTAAGGCTGGCCTGACACTCACTGTGTAGACCAGGCTGGCCTCGAACTCATGGCTATCTTCCTGCCTCAGCCATCAGGGGCTGAGAAGACATAATAACTATTATTATTCTGAGGAGGGAGCTGCTTTGTGGTGTGAGTCCCAGAAAGGCCCCTGGTGGCCCAACTCTGGGAATAGGCACTGGACCATAGAGGAGGAAGGGTGACATTGCTTCGCTGCTCGGATCACCCATGTCTCCAGGTCTTAGGCTCCTTCTCTGGAGCCTGGACCATTGCCAGCAGGTTCGAGGAATGATAGGAAAGCAGCTACTCCTCCATGCTCACCTGGATTGGGGCCAGGGTCTGGGCATAGGCCTGGGTGGGGTCAGGAGAACCAGGGACAAGAGTCATTGGGGACCAGGACATTGGGGGGCACTGAGTGTATTCTGGGACCCTGCGTGAAGGGAGAGGTCACTGTGGCACCCTTGTCACCTGATTACTCAGGCCTGGTATGTGGGACCCAAGCATCCCTCCTTCCCTGAAATCAGCTCCCTTGAGGAGCCTGAGGATATCTCCCCCTGAAGCCCAAACTGTAGCCTCCTGGGTGGGACAGGCAGGTGCAGAGCTGGGGTCACTGGTGTGGAGACAGAGCACCCCCATCCAGGCCTGTCCCTTTCTGCCAGGACCGCCCCTGTCCGATCCCGTCCACATGGGGGACATCTGCACCCCCAGCTGGTCCTGTGAGAATGGAGAGAGGACACTTTCTGGACACCAGGAGACATGTGTGCTGTCATAGATCTTACATCAGACTGGGAAGGCTGAGGCAGGATGGTTATAAATTTGAGCCCAGCCTCTGCAACTTAGTGACTTAGGGAGACCCTGTCTCAAAATTAAAAATTTAAAAAATATTGTAGGGATATGGTTCAGTGCAAGAACTCTAGGTTCAATCCCTGGCACCCCCCCCCCCAATTTGTGGGAATGGAGCCAGGCTTATTTTGCCCTAAGGATTAAGTCTCCCCCTCCACCCGAAACCAGAGATTGAACTCAGGCCCTTGTGCTTGCCAGGGAAGCGCATATTCTACTGAGCCATCTCCCTGGCCCTTTTTTTGGTCATTAATTCTTTCAGTCCTAGAGAAGACACACCTGCCTTCACTGGAATTTGCCCCTGTATTTATTTATTTCGACAACGTCTGTCTTCATAGCCCAGGCTGGCCTTGAAGTCGACGTTCTCCTGCCTCAGCTTCTCAAGTGCTGGGACTGCAGGCCCATGTCACATAGCACCTGGCTCCCCAAGTCTCTTCCCTCCCCTGGTCCTCCCACCCCAGTCCCTCCCTGCAGACCATTTAGCTTAGCATAATTCTGTCTTCCCCTCCTAAGGCTGGAGCGCTGTGGGGCCAACCCTTCCCCTAAGTGCATTGTTAAGTAACTGTTTTGTAGCTACATAGCAGCCCATCTGTCTCCTCAACTAGAGTTTAAGCTCCTAAAGGGGTTTGCTTTCTTTTGTGTTTCTCACATACTCTGCCTGTAAGGTTTGGTAAAAGACTGTATGAACATGTGGCCTTCTGGGGGTCTCCCTCCCTCTCTTCCCTCCCTCTCCCTCTCCTTCCCTCTCCTTCCTGCCCTGTAACTGATAGCATAACTCAAAGAACAGAAGCTGTGAACTGGGAGGATGGGTAGGGGACAATGTGCCCAGGGCAGGATCCCAGGGTGGCTGCCACTGTGCACATCTCTGCCTCGCCAGATGGGATGTGAATTCCCGGCTCCGGAGCTCACACCCCTCCATGCCTGGGCCCTGGACCCTCCCCGCTGGACTAGGCCTGTGTCCCTAGGCTCTGAGGTCCTCACTGTGCAGGGAGGGAGGCCCTCACCCCACCCGCGGGACTTGGTGTGGAAGTCTGGCGCTTCTGGTTCCCACACCTTGGCTCTGAGGCGCAGGCAGCCAGCTGGCCCCTTAAACACAATGTGAAAATCTTCTCTGTTCCTGTCCCGGGCATTGTCAGCGGCCAGGCGCCTGGGCTGGGAATGTGGGCCGGTGAATAGGAGAGGCATTTGCAGGCTGCAAGTGGGGCAGGCCCAAGGCCCCCTCCCCTCGGTGCCCTCCCACCCCCAAGGGGAGAAAGGACTTTTTCACTCCTGGCCTTCTTGTGTTGCCTTTTCCTGGGCTCCCCAGACCCGCAGGCTGGGATGCTGAGCATGGCGGGGAGAGAGAGAAAGAGAGAGAGAGAGAGGCATTTGCACAGCACCTAGAAGCTTGTCTTACATAGCCTCCAAGAAAAAGAGAATGGAACAGAAGGACAGAGGGTGCCCAGGATAGAAAACCAGACAGCTCACTGCTGCCTTTGTTTAACTGGACTCAGTGAATCCGCCAAAACGCCTACCAGTGTAACCGGCCTGTGGCAGCTGTATTTCTCGGCCATAGCCTAATTGCAAACAAGCAAAGTAGAGCCTCATGCAGTACATGTGTGCGTGCATACGTGTGCATGCATGTGTGTGTTCGTGCATGTACTTCTGAGCACCTGAGCATAGCGTGGGCCTAGGACTGAGGGCTGGGGTTCGTCTCGCCTCCAAGGACTTTCCTAAAGAAATCTGTCACTGAGCAGGGTGAAGGGGCTGTGACAGATAACTTTATTAGGTCTTGGAAGGGACTAATCATTCACAGACAGCTGAGAGGAGCAGCAAGGGTGGAGGCGGAGGGTTCCATGATGGCTTGTGGGTATGGCCACGCACCACACAGCACCCCAACCGGCCAGACCCAGTTTTCTTACTCATTCAGTGGTTGCCCCAGACCTGGCTGCATGACAGTCAGGCTGCTGGCCTGTCTGCTCCTCCTGTCCCCCAGAACCTCTTCTTGATTTCTGGACTTGCTTGCTCCCTTTGTCCTCAACTTTGTTCACCTGGTTCCAAGACATGCCAGCCCTGTTACGCCCTTGACTTTGGGAGCTGGGAAGGCTGATCAGAGGCCTTAAGGGGGAGATGGTGGGGGTGGGGGCACAGAGCCCCCAGGATTGGCAGGCAAGGATGTTCTAGCATCTCCACCTTGGCTGTTCCTGTTTCTTGCCCAGTTTGTTCCCTCACACTGGGGAGCCCTCTGTTTCTGAAGCAGGTGGCCTTTGCAGAAGTGGAAAGACTAAGAGGACCCCAAAGAAGGTGCCCATAGGCCTCCCTGAACATCAGCGCCTCCCTGGAGGCCTGGCCTTCCCTCTGCGGAATCTGAGAAGCCAGATGCTGGCCAGGGCCTGTCGCGGAGGCAGAGCACGGACACTGACACTGACCAGGGCGGAGGGGCAGCCTGGGCTGCTCTCCGGAATGCCGGTGTTGGGTTGCAGGGAGATGCAGGCAGAGATAATGGGCAGGAACTGGACTTTCTGGTCTGGCTGCTGCCCCCAAGGCCACTGGAATGCAAGGGGGGGACCATTAAGAGGCCCGGGGGACTTGGGGTGGGCAGATGGAGTCCAGACCACCGAGATGAGGAGGAGGGGGTGGACCACCATGAGAGAGACCCGAGCGCTCCCCTTTTGCCCTTTGCTGAGCTGCAGCCTGCAGCAGAAGAATCCTAGGATTCCCGGCCCGCTGCACCTTGGAGGTCTCCCGGGGCTCCAGGTGGGATCGCAGCTGAGTGCATCCAGCCTCAATTCATGGACTTGAATACTGAGGCCCAAGCTCTGTCCTGCAGCCTGGGCTGATGTGTGTGTGTCGGGGGAGGGCTCTGTCTAGCTTCTCAGGCCTCTGGCCTTGGAGCTTCTGCAGTGCATCCTTCTCCTCTGGTTTAGAGAGGTGGAGTCTTTTATTGGCCCCTCTCTGCAGGGCAGATGGCAGAGTAATTCTGTTCATCTTATGCCCTGCCCTGCTGGGCTTTGTGGTTTGCAGCTCTGAGTGGGGCTGATTCACCAGCAAATCGCGGATGTGACCTCCTGACATCCGGGGCAGTTAGCAGAGGGCCTCCAAGTTTCCAGGCTTACTGAGAATCTCCACGTGGAGTCAGTAATCTGGGCTGGTTCTGATCCAAAGCCCTCCCTGGGTTCCTGCACTTAATTCCCACAGCAATTCCATGAATAGGTTTGCCAGTCCTGGTTTACAGGTGGGTCAGTGGAAGCGCAGAACGACTGGCAAACCTGCCCAAGGTTGCGTAGGAGTAGGAAAGTGAAGATTTTTACACACACCTCTGCCAGACCTGACGTTCACTGGCCTGTGTATTGTAGAGGGGGGTCAAATCCCATGAGAGCAGATTAATATTAATGGGGGGGGGACGCAGGCAATGGAGGGAGGGACAGAGGAGCCCAGAGCCCTACCAGGCTGAAGTCCACTGCTCGTGGGCCAGGCAGGAGCACCCCCACCTCCGAGCCACAGTGGAGAGGTCCCGGTGAGTCCTGTTTCTCCTGGAAGAGAAGTGTTCCTGGGCTTGGGGTGGGTTCCCCAGGGAGGTGGGAGAGCAGGGCTGCTGCAGGTGGAGGTGGGAGTCCTTACTCCGAGGAGGGAAAGCAAACTCCCCACCCCCAGCCCCCAGCTCCCTTTCTTGTTTTCTGCGCATAATGATGCTGATTGCTCCACATCTGTCATAATTACTCTTTGTTTGAAAATTCAGAACAAATCACAGGAGAGGAACTGGCAGGGCTTGAGAAGGCTCCTTCTCCCCAGGGGTCCTGGCAGGAGGGGGCTGGGGGGAAGAGCCACAATCAGCCTGGAGGAGTGGAGGCTGCTGATTGTCCTTGTCCCGTCCCCATAGCCCATAGGAGAAGGTGGTCTAAGGCTCATGGCCCCCCAATTCTGAGGAGCCTGGAAACGATTCCCCTCCTCCATCAATCTGGAGAGGGGTCAGTGGGGTTCCCTGCCCTCTGGGCCCGGAACAATGAGTTGGGCAGTGGATGTCCAGAGCTCCAAGCCCCAGTAGTCCAGGTGGGAGAGGTAGGGCGTGGCCATTGGAGGCGTGCTTACCCTGGCCCAGGGGAGGCCCAGACTAGGGAGGGTAAGGGGGCACTTGTGACTGGGAGCCCCGGAACAGGGTGGGCACTGAAACTTTGGGGTGAGTCTGGAATGGGGGTCCATGACTCCTAGGGAGGAGCAGCCTGGCTCCTTCTAGGGGGCCAGCAGGGAGCCTCAATGCCCAGTGCTTCTTGGAGTGCCTTACAGCCAACCGCCCTCTGCTCCCATGCCATCTGCAGCCTGGGGACCCTTTGATTTGGAGGTCCGTGGGCCCTAGTTTGGGACTCCACCTGCCTTGAGTACCCCTCCATGGCTCTCCTGCTTACTTTCAGGCAGATCCCGTGCAGTCAACCAGCCCCTTGCTATCCAGTCACCAGCACCGGCCTCCTGTGTCTGGTGTGTGTGTGCACGAATGCGTGTGCAGGGCTGAGTTTGTGTGCATCCTTGCATCCCAGGTTCTAGGTAACCATGACAAACAATCCTTAGTGTAGGAGCAAATTCAGGAACTTGAGCTCCACACAACAGGGATCCTGCAACTGGCCTGGGATGGGGGAATGCAGGAGGATTGGAAATAGAGGTCTCAGGCTCCTGTCCCCTTCCCTCCGCCCCCCCACCAGCTGGCTGGCCAATAAGCCTGAGATTGGTGACTGCCTGGGGCTAGACATCTATGGACAAACCTCGAAAGGAGAAGCAGAGAGGGCCTGGAGGCTGCAGAATAGCAGACGTGGAGGCAGGGTGGGGGCTGTGGCCATCTCAACGCCTGGGAGGGACCTCAGGGAACCAGGAGTGGTAAGAGGACAGCTCTCTTGCTTGGCCCATTCACCCTGACCCTCCTCTCCCCTCTTCCCCAGCCTCCTGTCCAGTTTACTTTTCTCCTCACACTGATGTAGAAACTGAGACTCAGAGAGGGGCCTTGCTCCAAGCCCTGGCATCCAGAGCTGTAACCGAGAGGCCTCCGAGGGATGCCCTTTTCAGGCAGGTGCTTATTCTACTGAGCTAGCTCCTGGCTCTTGATGCCTTTTCAGTGTGCTGATTGGCCAAAGGGGATTTGGCCTCTAGTTTCAGAGCCAGGCCTACTGGGACCTTAGAGATTTAGAATCAGAGATCCACAATCCCAGATCTTTGTCTACCATCAGCCAACTCCCCCCCCCCCTTGTCCTTTTGGGACATTTTCATTTTGCCTCTTACACCCCAGCTTATTTGACATGTGGTGCTGGGGGATTGAACCATGGTCCAGGTGTTTTGCTAAGCTTGTTATAAGTAGGTGCTTTAGACCACTGAGCCATCTCACCAGCCCCACCCCAGCTTATTTGAAATGTTGCCTTCCTTCTACAACAGTTCTCTTCACCTGAATTTCTTGAGGTCTCTTAAAATTGTATTCCAATCCTCTAGCACCTAGAGAAGCCCTGTCTAATTTAGGCTGACAGGCAGATTGGATTAGAATATTCCTGATTCTATTATCTCAGATCACTAATAATTATATTACCTAGAATGAGCCCAGAATGGAGCCTGCTTGGTATTCCTGGCCCCCCTTTCTCTGTTTCGGACTCTTTGCAATCAGTCCGTTTCCCATTGAACTGTGACAAAGTCAGGGTCATCACAAGCGAGCTGGTGTGATGTTGATGAGACCCAGGCATCGCTGAAATAAAGCCATATTA
>NW_004524602.1:10733808-10735184 GCF_000260255.1 Octodon degus
TTTTTTTTTTTTGAACCAGGGATTGAACTCAGGCCCTTGCATTTGCCAGGCAGGCACTTATTCTACTGAGCTATCTCCCCAGCCCCTGCAACACCTTTCTTCCTAGATGTGATCACAGGATACTTGGAGAGGATAGAGGTTAGCCTGGCCACAGGAGCCGTGACCAAGGGCTGAGAGGGAAGGGCTTGGCCTTGGAGAGCTTAGACCTCAGTCTGAAAACCAAGGAGAGGAACTTGGGCATTTCAGGGAACCCTTCCAGGAAAGCTGGAGAAATGTTGGGGATGCCAGACCACTGGCCTCACCCCTACCCCCAAGAGCTAACTGGCTGGATTGCATGCTAAGAAGCTTCCCTCTTGCCTCTTCTTTGGAAGGACCATCCCTGGGTGTCCCTGCCCAGCTGGGGTCATTTGTAAAAATCACAACCATAAGACACTGAAGTAGAGGGGAACATACCCTTATATTGTCCTTGTTATATTCCCATTGGAATGCAAGTTTTTAAGTTACTTATGATCTTAGGTTTGGGCCAAGATGAGATCTGAAGAGAAATAGACTTCAATGAAAAGCCCTTTTTTCAGTGAAAAGTATTAAGTTGTTCATCTAGGAGTCGGCCACTCTGGCATTTTGAGTGGTAGGGAGTGGACAACCTCCACAGTAGGGTGCAGCGGAGGACAGCACTCAGGCACCCTTGGTGAGATCTGGTCAGGCCACAAAGGCTCACATGTCATGATACACAATCATTGGGGCCAGGGAGATGGCTCAGAAGAATAAGTGCTTACGTGGCAAGCGCAAGGGCCTGAGTTCAATCCCCGGTTTCACACACACACACACACACACACACACACACACAAAGAACATAATCATTGTGACCATTTTAGTCTTGAGAAGTGTAGCCAGAGATTGGTCCATTTTTAGAATGGTCTTTGATCTGCCACTAACTAGCTGTTGTTTCCTTAGGTAAATCCTTTTTCTCCCTAGAAAAGGATATTGAGCGTCATTCCGTACAATCCCTGAGTGTATTGAGGGGAAAGGGAGGTCAGATGGGGGGTTCCAGCTTCCTGCCTCTGTCCCATCCACAACAACTCTGCTTTTATCCCTCTGGCTGATGAGATAGAGCCACTGGGAATCCAGGTGCTAAGATGCCAAGCGGGCTTAATGTCCTAGAGCCTCAGGCAGAAGAAATAGGACTCTAAGGCAAAGGTTTAGTTAGGGGAGTTATAAAAAAAATCATCAAGACCACTCTGGCATTATACCAGGGTTGGATTAAATCTCGATTCAGGATTGGATCAGAAAAACAAGGAAGGGTGGGCTGTGGTTCAGTGGTAGAACTCTTGCCTTGTATGCAGAAAAACAAGGAGCCAGGGCCGGGGAGATGGCTC
>NW_004524602.1:10735449-10745030 GCF_000260255.1 Octodon degus
GCCTCAGCCTCCCAAGGGCTAGGATTGAAGGTAGGCTTTTCCTGCAGCATTGTTACAACTAAGGCTTAGAAACAGAAACCACGAACCACCACTGGTGAGAATAATGCTCAGTTGGGTAGCTGTTCATTTGGTCCCTAAGCAAGTGTTGTTCCATTCCTTAATTTTATTTTCAAAGAAGTGGATAGGTAGATGGCTACTCCTGTGTCAGGATTTCACTATGGGCGGCCTACAGAAGGTGTACAGTCTGGCTGTGATGCCATGGATATTAGAAGTATTTGTAGCCTCACAAAGCGCTCTAGGATATCTGTAATTAAATGATACTAACCAACAGGCAAGGGCCCACTGTTGATCTGGATAATTGACCAATGGTTTGTTTCTTTTTTTCTTTTTCTTTCTTTCTTTTTCTTTTTTGGCAGAACCAGGGGGATTGAATTCAGACCCTTGTGCTTGCCAGGGAAGTCCTTATTCTACTGAGCCATCTCCCTGGCCCCTGACCAGTGGTTTTTATCATTTGATAAAATAACCTATCAGAACATTTGCATAATACTCTTCCATGAGGTAGAAATAGTTTAAAGTCCCATCAGAAGGGATTAGGAGACACATGTTTCTAGAACAAGGATCTGGAGAAGTTGGAGATAGTACAGCAGATCATTTCTCAAGTCAAGGACTGGGGGATACAGCTCAGAGGTCCTGAGTTCGATTCCCCCAGCTCCTCCATCAAACCAACTGGGCTGAAACGGTAGCTATCCTGTTGTTCCCCGTCTGTGAACAAAGCAACAAAAAGGTGGGGACAGAAGGCACCTCCTGATCTTAATTAAGGATGTCATCGCCTCACCTCTCAGGCGCCGAGTATTCACTAATGAACAGTGGAAATAAAGACAGGCACCT
This sequence comes from Octodon degus, assembly GCF_000260255.1. NCBI lineage: Eukaryota > Metazoa > Chordata > Mammalia > Rodentia > Octodontidae > Octodon > Octodon degus. The sequence continues at coordinate 10,736,338 of NW_004524602.1, forward strand.
GCCGCAAAGCCAAGTTCTGAGGCCTGGATACGCAGCCATCTCCCTTCCCGGACCCTATTTTTCTCCCTTGGCCCTGGCTCCGTGTCTTCATAGCTCCCGACGTCTCTCCCCACACCTCTCCCAGCCGGGGTGTCTGGCGGCGCCCCTGTTCCCTCAGCTCTCCGCTGCCTCCTGCACCCACCCGGGACATCTCGGTGCAGGCCCGGCCCGCGTCTGGGAATCCAGGCCGAGTCCCGCGACAGGAGCAGGAACCCTGGGCATCTGCTAGTGGAGAGGGTTTGGCGAGCGAGACAGGAAGCGCTTCCTCAGTTTCCCCTTCGGCGGCGGGCGCAGGGCGGCCCGGCCCAGCTGGAGAATTTGAGCCGCCCGGGGAGGGGGAAGGGCTGGCGGGAAATGGTGCCTCGTTCGCCCCAGCGACATCAAACCCTCGTTTGGCGTGCGGGGACAATGGCTGTCTTATTTTCTCCATTCGCCGCGCACAATGCCGGATTCTCTCATTCACCCGCGGTGGTGCGAGCGAGGTAATTAGCCAGCGCCATTCAGCGCGGACACCATTGCTATGCCGGGGGCGCGGACGCCCGCGCCGGGGGGATTAGCGCGGGCGGGGGCGCAGCTGCGGCCACTTCAAAGGGACCCGCGCCGGCGGCTGTGGGAACCGCGGACCCGGCTCGGCAGGCCCGGCGCGTCCCCGCACCCCGCGGCCGGGGAGCCGTCGGGCGCGCGCGGCTGTGTCCCCCCATCTTGCCCCCGCTCTCCTCCGGCCCTCCCGTGCTTTTCTCTTTGGAGTCCGGGAGTCAAAGGGCAGAGGCGGGAAGGAGCGAGCGGAGCGAGGGGGATGGGAGCCTGACCCCGGCGCTGACCTCCGCGCAGGCAGCAGATGGTCCCACTTACTGCAGCGCGCAGCGCCCGGGGCCAGCCTTGCGCCCGCCGCAGCCAGGCCTCGACGGCACCGGCCCGAGTGAGACTCGGGCGCTGGGCTGAGAATCGGCCCTTCTCGGGATTCTCAGGAGCCTGGCAGGCCCGGGGCCTCCATCCCAGCTTAACATCTGTGTCAACTCCCTGGCCCGGCCGCCGTGGAAACGGATTCCTGGGCAGCGCGGCCTATGGGAGGATCCGAGGCTCTGGCAGCGGGGCCCAGGGATCGGCAGCGATAGAAGGAGCGCCCTGGGTGGCTCAGATCCACGGTCCCACTCCTCTCTTTTCATGGAGAAATCAGAGAATCCGGTTTGGGCAAGGGTGGGGACTTGGGTGGAGGACAAGATGGTGGGGAAGGACTGAGCCTCAGGCCATAAAGTCTGCCTTCAGGTACCAGTTTATGAGGACTGCTTATTTGCCCAGAGTCTGTTCTTGATAGTGGAGGCAGACAGGTCACCAGCCTGGGCTCTATGCATGATGCTTGTAAGGGACTCTCTGGCGCAGTGTGAGCCTTGGGCTCTGAGACTCTTAAGCTCTGGGAGCGGCCTGTGCCCAACACAGCAGGAATTATTTCTGCTTCGTTCTGGGTTTGCAGAAGAGACAGGTGTTCTTAGAGAAAGAAAGGGGTGAGAGCTCCAGGAAGAGGGGACAGCGCAGACAAAGGAATAAGTAGGAGGATGAGCATCAGTGATCTGCCCAGAGGGCCAACTAGCCTCACTGGGACCGAGTAGAGATCTTGTGCTATAGGAGTAGCTGATGTTTGAGGCTAGAGAGATGAAATGACCTAATAGCGAAGACCCTCGAGTATCATCCCAAGTAGGTGACAGACTTGATTCAGGGTGATGGGAACCGAGGACATCGTATTGATTATTCAGGAGGAGAGAGGATGGATGGGATGTGGGAAGGCTGGAGGTAGAGGAGCTATTCAGAAGCAGTTGGGAGTACTGAGACCCTAAGGCGAGGCGATGAGATGGATCAGGATTTGGGGACCAGTTAGCCATTGGAGAGAGAGGCAAGGATGGCACAGTGACTCCTTGGTTTATAATTGGGGTAAAATAATAATGTCTATGGAAGATACAAGGAGGATAACCTCCAGGAGGTTGGGTGTGTGGATTGCTTTGACTTTATGGGAAAATTCTTGAAACCCTTTACAGAAGTTGACTCCTAGGGCCTTAGGACACTTCTGATTGCTAGAGGACAGCTGTAAAATTCCCCAAAGAAAGTATTTCCAGGAGTTGCTGGGACCATACCAGCCAAGAAACTACATGATACCCCATGGACATAGACTTCCCCATTCCCTCAAACAGATAAAGCTTATTGTGGAGAGTTGTTGGAGTGGAGGATGAGCAGAGCTCCGGCAGTTCTGTAGAACACCACATGCTAAGAGACTGGTGTAAGCATGAGATTGGATCAAAGTTAGAGAATGGGGCCATCTTTCTCAGATGGAGAGGGACTGTTTCCTTTGAGTCACGGAATCCTAATGTTGGTGGGTGAGTCACGGAATCCTAATGTTGGTGAATGAGTCACAGAATCCTAATGTTGGTATACACCTTGAAGAGTGTCTTTTGCACATAGCCCCACTTCCATTTTACAGATGGGAAAACTAAGGTTGGAACTGAAAGGCAGCCTGTGACAGAGTCTGGCAAAATCCCAGCATGGCTTTCTATTACCTAAGCCCTCCTCCATTAATCCCTACAAATCCTAATATATGGCTCTGGAAATTTGGGGGAAGTATCTGTTTTTGTTGAGTTGTCCTCGTGATCATGTGAAAGCAATTTATTTAATAGCTCCAGCCTGGGCCCCCTAACCAGATGCCCTTCCTGGAGGAGAGGGAGATCCGGTGTCCTGACCAGAACAACGGAAGTGAAGGATATTGTAGGACTGGGCAGGTTTACATAAAGAAGATTGGTGACCCTGATTCCAGCAGAGAGGAGAGAGGCTCTGCTGTGGACCTGGACATTTTCAAATCAAAGGCAGAGAGTCCCAAATTGACTCCCCGTCCCTGGGCTGCACCACTGGCTGGTGTTTGGAAGCAGGATGCCCTGAGGGCTGCAGCAGGATGATACTTTATAGAAAGGAGGGGACTGAGGCTCCAGAGGTGGGCTTTGATTGTACCAAATTCACACAGCCAGGTGTTGAAAGGGCTGGGTCTCCCAATCCCTGCTTTGCCTCTCTGTGCCCCAAAGCAAGAAGACGGATGACTTCTCTGTGTTGTAGAGCCTAATGGAATAATCTACCGGAGTAGCCCCATAGACTGCAGCTCGGAGTTCCAGAGGGAAGGTTAGAATTCCCAAAAGAAGTGCCACTCTGAGACAAGTGTCTTGGTTGTGTATTTACCTGTGTTCATGGGATTCAGGAAACACGGTCACTTACGGGGTGACAGAAGCTGCTGAATCTTGTGCTTTTCTGCTGTAGTTGCACTCTATAAAGCCACCAAGTCCTGGGGCAATTCATTTTACAGTGCAGCCTGCCTGTAGCCGGTGTCTCCGGACCCCAGCGTGAGTGGGATGGTGTTAGAAGGCTCGGACGTATTGAGTACCTGCGGGTGTTCCCTTGCGAGTGGCCATGGGCCTCCCAGTCTTACAGTGATCCAAGCCTAATTTTTGACCACCTGGCATTGGCAGGTCTGGTTTTCGGAGCCATATTGCTGGTTCTTTCATCCTTCTGATTTTTTTTTTTTTTTCTTTTTTAGGTGACTGGGCGGGACGTTTAAGGACAGGGCCTGTGGATTAGGGAGATTTTTCTTTCAGGGCAAGAGTTTTCGTAGCCAGGGCTTCACACATGCTATGCGAGGGCTCTACTCCCAGCCTCAGGACAGAGGGGACTGCCCTGGGGGTGCCAGAACATCCTGCCAGGTGCACTCCGGTTCGGTGGGTGTTGGCTGAAGACTCCTCAGAGTGGGCTCAGCCATTCTGGTGTGAAAACAGGAAAGGTACTGTGTTCCCAGACACAAGCCCAGGACGCTGCCTCTGACCCATGCGCTGGTGCCCTTGTGGGAAACACGGCAAAATATGCGAAATAGAGACTGCTTTTGAAACCCTTGTAGTGGAACTGTTGAGCTGGTCACACGGAGTCGAAGGCCCTCCTTTTCTCCTTCCTCAAATTCATGGGAGGCCACCCCTGGGCTCCATTGTCCACCCTGAGTAGGCAGCCCCCCCCCCCCCGACATGCCTACACTCCCCCATTGCAGGCAGAGTGCGGCTGGGAAGCCCCTGGCTTGGCATGGCAGAAGAACTAGTACCTCCTGATTATGGGGTTGAGTGCCTGAAAAGCAGGGCTTTGAGGCGTTTTAGGCTCCTTGGGTGGTAAAAGCCCAGCATGGGGCTACAGAGCCCAGCCTGTCCTGGACCTGCTGTGGATTCCAAGGTCGGAAGGCTCATCCTGTCCTGCAGAGCCCAAAGTTGGATGCAGGGACTGTCCTGAGGTGACTGCAGCCCCCTGCTGCCTCCTGCCTCCCCCATTCGGGCTCCCCCCACCTCCATTTGTCAGAGGTGGCTGAGGTGGCTGCAGAGAGGGGAGAGATGTGGATTTACAGCCAGCCGCTGACTTGAAAGACAAAGTTGCCTTTTGTGTTAGAATTGGGGCAGGGTGGAAGGAGGTGGGAGGGAGGGGCTGGGGTTCAGGGGCCCAAGGCAGGGGGGAGGGGATGGGCGAGGTTGAGGGGGAGACAAAGGGTTGCAGAGGCTCCGCAGAGTAGGGTCACCAGGCAAAGGCCCAGATGGGTCGGCTGCCCCCAGAGAAGCCAGGGTGGGCCTCTGAGCTGCCACTTCTGGGAAACTGTCACGGTCCTGTCCACCCAGGGCTATTCCAATACCCCAGCCCCTCCTCTAAACATACTCTTCCGACTCTCCATGAATGAGCAGAGTCTTCTGGGGAAGCCCAGCAGGAAATCCAGGTATCCCAAGGGCTGCTTTCTTCCCTGTCCCAAGGGACCCTAACAGAGCCCAGTCAGAGACTGACTGGAGACCCAGATGAAGATGACCGGACTCAGAAGGAGCAGTGTGAGCAGGCGTCAGGGGTCCCTGCCATCCCCTTCTGAGAGCTTTGAGGAGTTTAAAAAACCTCTGAAGGGGGCTTTGGCTGACTTCCTGCCCTCCAGGGGCCATGCTGTCCCCCCCGGTGGGCTGTGCCCTGTGCCTCTGGTGAGTCTGGGTGGAGGCCAGGGCCACAGTCAGGCACCCGGGTTCAGCAGGTGTTTTAACTACACCTCAGAGAGTCACATCCAACCCCCGGAATGAGCCTGGCCAATAAAGACATGAGTTTATGGGCTTCATAAACATTTTACTAGAGAAATCAAGGCCTCAATTACCCAGTGGCCTCTTCCAACTGACAGCTCCTCAGCTGGGGCCTCTGCGAAGCCTGCGGGTGGTAGGGTGACAGAAGAGGCTGAGCTCGGGTTTATACCTGCTGCTCCTCACCTGCAAATGACCCTCTTGCTATTCAGGCCTTGGAAATGAGGGTCCTCACCGAGTCACCCAGCCTTTGTCTCTCCTGGGAAAATGACTTCCCCCCCTTAGAAAGTGAGCCCCAGCCCTGCTCTTCCAAAACTCTCAGCTCCCTTTTATCTTGATAGCTTATTTATTTAATTTATCATTTTGATAGTGGAAGTTGAACCCAGGCCCTTGGCACTGAGCTACATCCCCAGTCCATTTTTAATTGTGTTTGTTTTGAGACAGGTCTCATTAAGTTACTAAGTTGCCTCGGCTGGACTTGAATTTACAGTCTTCCTGCCTCAGCTTCTCAGAGTACTGGAATGGCAGATGTGTGCCACCATGGCCAGCTGCTGCTTCTTCTCCTTCTCCTTCTCCTTCTTCTTATTCTCCTCCTTCTCCTTCTCCTCCTTCTCCTTCTTCTTTCTTCGCGGAACTGGGGCGGCCAGCTTCTTAACTCAAAATTTAGTCATTTTTCTCTCAACAGTAAATAGCAGGTATTGACTATTTGCTGAGGACTATGCCAAGCACTTTACAAATACCTCATCACATTCCCTGTGGGCAGCAGCAGCAGCAAGTGAGAAACAGGCTCTGGGAGGTTGTGTCACCTCAGGTCATGTGGCCAGAATGGCGGGCTTGAGATCCAAATTTCTCTCCGTCTGTGTCCAGAGCCTTTGCTCTTACCTCTGCTAAAGTCCTGAGCCGGCGTTTCCTCCCAATTAAGTCTCCTGAGGGAGGGGATATAGGATGACAGCCTCAGCGTAGGACCAGGTATGGCCTTGTCCTCTGTCTCCATGTCACGTGGCCAAGAGGACACTAAGAGGAGAGGTCTCTGAGGAGGGCGTGGCAGCCAGGGAGAGCCCGAGAAAAGGTGACTGGGGCCTGGTGGCCTGGGATCAGGACCCAGCTGCCTGACGGGACTTTTTGTCATCTGTCTTTGTCTGAGAGATGTAGACAACAGCCACGTCTGACAACAGCCACGTCTGGCTGTCGAACACTTAAAATGTAGCTAGTGAGACTAAGGAACAGAGTTGTATTTTGATTGATCTGACTGATTTTGTGTGTGTGTGGTACTGGGGTTTTTTGGGGTTTGCTTTCATTTTATATATTTGGTACAGGGTCTCACTGTGCAGCTCTGACTCATAGTGATCCTCCTGTTTTCAGCCTCCCCAGGGCTGGGATTACAGGCCTGTGCCACATGCCCGAACTCTGTTGCTGGCTCAGTGCGCCTGGGGGTGGGGCCAGCACAGCATGCAGGACTGGAGCTTGAACCCTCATCCCTGCGCTTGCCAAAGCAGGCACTCAGTCTGCTGAGCTATCTCACCAGTCTGGTGCTGAGTTTTGAAGCCAGGGTCTTCACACATTTTTTTTTTTAATATTTATTTATTTATTGTGTGTGTGTGGCCAGCTCAGCCCACCAGGGGGCAGGGCTGGCTGGCATGTGGTGCTGGGGATTGAACTGCCGTCTCTGTGCTTTGCTTAGCTTAACTTGTTCTAAGTAGGTGCTTTAGACCACTGAGCCATCTCACCAGCCCTGACCAACAAATTTTGAGACAAGGTCTCACTGAGTTGCTAAGTTGCCTAGGTCAGGCTCAAAGTTATAATTGTCCTGCCTCAGTCTCCCAGAGTGTTGGGATTACTGATGTGCACCACCATACCTGGCTTATTTTAGCTGTTCTTAAGTGTATGCAGCTCCGTGGCATTAAGTATTAAGTATTGTGTGACCGCACCCATACATCTCTAGGACTCTTCATTTTTGTTGTTGTTGTTGTTGTTTTTTTAATTTTATTTATTTATGTGTGTGTGTGTGTGTGTGTGTGTGTGGCCAGCTCAGCCCACCAGGGGGCAGGGCTGGCTGGCATGTGGTGCTGGGGGATTGAACCCCGGTCCCCGTGCTTTGCTAAGTTTGTTCTAAGTAGGTGCTTTAGACCACTGAGCCATCTCACCAGCCCCTTCATTTTGTTTTTTATAAAACTGCAAGATGAAACTCGTGTTTCCTGTTAAACAATATAATAATAATGATAGGGGCTGGGAGATAGCTCAGTAGAATAAGCGCTTGCCTGGCAAGCACAAGGGCCTGAGTTCAATCTCCGGTTCCACCAAAAAATAAATAAATTAATAATAATAATAATGATAATAATAATATTTCCCATTAGGGCCAGGGAGATGGCTCAGTGGAATAAGTGCTTCCTTGGCAAGCGCAAGGGCCTGAATTCAATCCCTGGTTCCACCAAAAAAAAAAAAAAATCCCATTAAACAATGACACAAGTTTCTATTTATCCTTTTCCCCAGCCCCTGGCAACTTTTATGCTACTTTCTGTCTCTATGAATTTGCCTACTCTACATATCTCATATAGAAGTAGAGTTTGTCATTTTTATGATTGGTTTATCTCACGAAGTATCCTCAAGGTTCACCTCTATCGTAGCCTGTGTCAATTTCCTCCTTTTTAAGGCTGAGTAATATTCCATTGTGGGTAGAGACCACATGTTGTTCACCGTGTGTGTGTGTGTGTGTGTGTGTGTGTGTGTAGTACTGGGGATTGAACTTGGGACCTTACACTTACCAGGCAGGTACTTAGACCACTGAGCTATCTCCCCAGCCCTTGTTCACCTTTTTACTTTGTGTGTGTGTGTGTGTGTGTAACCAGGGATTGAACTCAGGCCCTTGTTCTTGCCAGGCAAGCAAGACTGAACTATTTCCCTGGCCCCCTTTTTACCTGTTGATAGACAAAAATTGTTTCCCTCTTTTATCTGTTGTGAAAATATAGCCAGGAGTTTTTTTTTTTTATTTCTGTATTTGGTACAGGGTCTCACTGCTTATAGCCAGCTCGGTGGCAGGCCCAGGGCGGGGCTGGCACAGCATGCAGTACTAGGGATTGAACCTGGGTCCTTGCGCTTGCCAGACAGGTGTTAGACCGCTGAGCTATCTCCCTGGCCCCCTTATTTTTGCTGGTTTCCAGAGCAGCCACATCATCCTACATTTCCACCAATCTCTCCACTCCCTCATCAATACCCACCTCCTGGGGTGTTTTGTTTTTTTTACTGGGCAGCCGTGTCCAGGCCAGTGTTAAACTCCTAGACACCAGAGCAGCTGGGACAAGAGGTGTGTCCCACCATAACCAGCTTTTTTTTTTTTTTTTCTTTCTGTTGCCGAGGATTGAACTCAGGGCCTTGCACTTGCCAGGCAGGCCCTTATGCTGCTGAACTATCTTCCTGGCCCATTTTCTGTATTTTTCCCCCATTTTCTGTATTTTTAATAGAATTCATCCTGGTACGCATTGCCCTAAAAATTAATAAATTAATATCTTTTTTTATTCCTTTTCTTTTTTTGGCGGAACTGGGGATTGA
>NW_004524602.1:10746025-10751748 GCF_000260255.1 Octodon degus
TTATAAGGGGCCGGGGAGATGGCTCAGTAGGATAAGTGCTTGACTGGCAAACGCAAGGATCTGAGTTCAATCCCTGGTTCTGCAAATAAATAAATAAATAAATATTTCTATAAAGGGCTTGTGCATCCACAGATTCTGACGTTTAGCAGATGCTGGAATTTACCCTCTGTAACTAGTAGGCTGGTGCTTATTGAAAAGCATGGAGAGGCCGGGGAGATAGCGCAGTAGAATAAGCACTTGCCTGGCAAGGGCAAGGACCTGAGTTCAATCCCTAGTTCTGCCAGAAAAAAAAAAAAAAAAAAAAAATGCATGGTCCTAGAAGGAAAAATTGGGGGCAGTGGATCGCAGTGTGTGGGACTCAGGCATGGATGTTGCCTAAGTGAAAATGTTATCTCATTGTCCAGGGAAGAGCTGGGCATCCCAGAGGCTATGGTCCCTGGTCCATCCTTCTGGTACACGGCAGCTCCTTTCTTGAAGGCTGTGTCTTGAATTCTCCCTCCGCACAGGACCGCAGGTCTCTTTATCATCATCACATGCTGGCTAGGAGTCCCGCAGGGGTCGAAGGGTGGGAGGCCGCGGCTTCCTTCCTGGAGCTTTGGCTCGACCCGCTGCCGCCCCGCTGCCTGTCTGGAGCCTGTCTAATCAGATCCAGGCCTGACCTTGCCAGAGGTCCCGGACCAGGAACCAAGCCTCCACTCTGCTCCCTGAGCTGCCCTAGATCCGGCTCTCAGGAGAGCCCTCCCCTCGGGGTGATTTATAGGGGTGTCCGGGAGCCGCTTCCTGCCCGATTCTGCTGCCTCCAGAGCTCAGCCGACTGCCGGCAGGGAAGGGCGGCAGGGAAGGGCGGCAGGGAAGGGCGGCAGGGAAGGGCGGCAGGGAAGGGTGGGGAGACCCCTTGCTTGGGAACAAAGATACTTTCTTCTTCATTTTCCCATTGCTTTCACTGCCCCTAGAGGGCCTCCCAACCGACCAGTGCCTGTTGCCCCAGCTTGAAGCCAGGGACCCAAAATCGTCCCCACCAGGCCAACTAGTGTCAGCAGGAGTGTGAAGCCTCAGCAGCCACCATCATGGCAGCCCCTCAGAGATAACCTGCTCAGAGATGAGCTGGCCCTCAGTCCAGCTCCCCAGGGACCCTTGCCACAGAAAGACAGCAAGAAGGACAGTCCCGGCCCCAGCCCTGCTACCTGGCTGAAGCCAGAGCAAGCATAGACTTGTGAACCAGGCATGCTGCATCTGGGATGAGGGAGGCCGAGTGACCCTGAGATCCTTCTTCCCCAGCCTTGCAACGGAAAAGGAATACACATGGGCTGGTGAGATGGCTCAGTGGTCTAAAGCACCTACTTAGAACAAGCTTAGCAAAGCACAGGGACCGCGGTTCAATCCCCCAGCACCACATGCCAGCCAGCCCCCGCCCCCTGGTGGGCTGAGCTGGCCACACACAATAAATAAATAAATAAATAAATAAATAAATAAATAGAAAAAGGAACACATGGGGAGGGCTTGGTGGCACATGCTGTAACCCAGTCCTCAGGAAGCTGAGACAGGAGGTTCTCTGTGAGTTCGAGGCCAGCCTGGGCTACACAGTGAAACACTATCTCAAAAAGATGAAAAAAAACCAAGGAGTGTGTGGAGGAGCTGTGTGGCTGTGGCTCTGGACAAGGACCTTCATGTATGCTGCATATCTGGTCCCCCAGGGAGGCCTGGGCTCCCTGAAAGATGTGTAGGGCTGACCAGCATGTGAGGAGCAGAGTGTGGAGCTGTGAGTGACCAAGCCAGTTGGGGTCCCAGGGGCCGTGTTAGGAACTGACCTGTAGCCTCTTTACCTCCCCCACCGCCCCACCCAGCAAGAAGAGGATGTTGCCATTTTCAGTCTTCTTGGGGGCTACTTAAAACTTGCTGAGGGGTGAGAGCCGAGGACACCCCAGCAAAGAGGTGGGCCTCAGTTTCCCCTCTGCTAAATGAATGAATTTGTTTCCAAGTGGTTTTTCAAGGGCTTTCAACAGCACACCTCTTACACCCAATACGCTGACTGACAGGTTGCTGTGATGGAAGGAGTACCCCAGGACACTGGCCAGACCAGGGTGAGGAGGGCCAACCTCCACCCCCTGTCCCCTTCCAGCACTAGCATCCCTCTGCTCAGCTACACCCCACCACACCGTGTCTGCTCTTGTCACAGTTTAGTCAGCATGGATAGGTGGGTGAGGTATTGGGAGGCTAGACCTCTCTGTCCTGCACTCGAAGGAGCAGCAGTCCCTTCCCTGTCTCTCAGTCCTCCGGCCAGCTCCCAGCACTAGGTGCCTCGGGGGATCCTGGAATGGGGGCCAGAGGCACAAAAGGCTTTGGTTCCTTAATGAGGAGGAGGCATCTGCAGTCAGCAGAGCCATTGGTCCCCGCCCCTGGTCCCTGGGGGGCTGCAAGCTCCTCTCCAGCTGGAGGGAGGAGGGGGCAGGCAGCTCCTCAGTTCTCTGATGGGCAGGGTGGGGGGCAGGGCAGGAGGGCACAGATTCAGACCTATACGCCCTTGACATTGCCCAGGCCTGCAACCACCTTTCATGGAGTTTGGGGGTACAGACATTAAAGGGGCTCCCTTGGCCTCTTGAGTCCCCTCCCTGTTGGCTGACCTGCACAGCTTTGCCTGAGACTGGGTAGGTGAGAGGCAGTGCTTCTTGGGGGTCCTGTCACCACGCTGGTGGGGATACCCACTGTACCACCTCTGCCCCAGGGCCTCAAGTACTGGCTCTAAAAACTGTACCTGCATGGAACATGCACCTTGGACAGTGCACACAGCACCAGGGTCACACATCAGCCACAGGAGCTATGGGAGCCCCATTCCTGTGCAGGTGCCACCCGGGCTACATGTGTGCAGCATGTCCCCACACGTGTGTGTACAAGGGCACACGCCCATCACTGAACTCCCAGGAGGCCCCCAAAGAGGAGGCAGGGCGGGGTTTTCTGCATGTTTATATTTAATGAACCACATGCAAATAAGATGGAGAATGCGCCATAAGGGAGCCAGCCCCCAGGGACTCTGGGTAGAAGGGCACAAAGGCCCTGGCCTTTCTAGCAGCCTGTACTGTACACGAGGCCTGTAGCTCGAGGGGGCCTGAGACAGGCAGGTTGTCGGGGCTGTACAGAGGGCTGCCTGCCACTCCAGGGAGCCCCAAGCAGGGACAGTGACAAGCTCAGTGTCTCTGCTGCTAGGAGGGAGGGCTCCTGGGGGGGGCAAGTGTCCCAGTTGATGGAGTGCCCGAGGGAGGGGCTGCCCGCCTGGACAGATGGCGCATCGCCTTCCACACTCGAAGCAAAGTGGATTTTAATGCAATTGCAGCGGTGGTCCTGAAGCTGGGAGCCTGGGGGGCGGGATCCTTCCCCCAGCCTCACAGAGAAGGGCTTGGGCATGGGGGCACAGGATGAGGAGGAGGAGAACACTTAACCAGCCTCATGCTGAGGGACATGGGGTCTGTCCCAGCCCCTGTGCACCAGTGAGTTCAGATCCCCCCAAAAGGTGGAGAGGGGCCCCTGAATATTTATGATACATTGAAATGTAGATTGGTAGGTTTGACAGTCTTCTGAGAGCTGTCTCCCTGGGCGGTGCACCACCCTCTCTCAGGCTGCAGGAGAACCAGGGAAGGGGAATACAAAAGGCAAGGAGAAGAGTCCCTGGTAACCAGAGCTTGACAAATGTGTAGTGTCCCCACTGGGCCACATTGGACCGATCCATCCCCTCCCTGGGCCCCAGTTTTCAGTTCAGTAAAATGCAAAGTATAATCCTCAGGTCTTGCATCTCAGAGGAAAAGTGGATGAACATAAATTCCAAAGCAGCCCCCAACACGGGGAATAGACCTGGGGTCTGTGCTCCCTCTGGGTAGCCTTCTGGGGTCGGCTCTGGAGGACCTTGTGCACACAGCCTGCAATGTCCTGCTTGAGGCGTGCTTGGCCTGGCGTTTGCCCAGGCTGCTCTCAAAGGAGCCTGTGTACCACTGACAGGAGACCCACCCATGTGACCCTGCTCCTGGAGGTCTCTGAGTCCCAGCCCACCTTGCCAGCAGGCCTCACGCCCCTTTTCTCTTCCCCAGCCATGTCAGACTTCCACGTGCACCCCCAGGCCACTTCGGGCGAGGTAGGCGGTGTGGCCCGCTTCCAGTGCCAAATCCACGGGCTTCCCAAGCCTGTGATCATGTGGGAGAAGAACAGAGTGCCCATTGACACCGACAATGAGAGGTGAGTCCCTCAACGAGGGCCAAGAGGCCGGTCGCAACTCTGCCTTGGGCATACCGCAGCTTGCCTGCACACTAGGCTCACCGACCTGCCTGTGACAGTCGTGTCTGAATAGCACACAGGGCCTGGGCTGTGTCTCTTATACTCATTGCCCCAGTGGCCCACGGAGCCAGTAGCTCTGTTGCCCCCGTCTGCAGGTACACGTTGCTGCCCAAGGGGGTCCTGCAGATCACGGGCCTCCGGGCCGAGGACAGTGGCGTCTTCCACTGTGTGGCCTCAAACATCGCCAGTGTCCGGATCAGCCACGGGGCCCGGCTCACGGTGTCAGGTGAGGGTAGGCTGGCCACCGAACGCATGCGCAGTGCACCGGACCGACAGACCTGGTGTCTGTCCAGGACCGTGAGTGGGGTGAAGAAGAATTTATGGGTTAGAGCGAAGGAATGCGCTCTTGTCTTCCCAGGCCCGGGCTCTGGGGCCTACAAGGAGCCCATGATCCTTGTGGGGCCTGAGAACCTCACCCTGACCGTGCACCAGACCGCAGTGCTGGAGTGCGTCGCCACGGGAAACCCGCGCCCCATTGTGTCCTGGAGCCGCCTGGGTGAGCCTCAGCCCGCAGCCTGGGCCCGGGGCGGGCCGCTGTGGGGTCCCATCGCTGGGCTTTGCAGGGACTCTGAATCCTGTCTCTTCTCCATGGGGGCGCAGGAGGGCTGGGTCCCCCTCCTGCCAACGCGTTCCCCTCCCTCACACAGGGCAGGCTTAGCTCCCGGGTTACCCTGGCATCGCGCCCCCCAGGACCCCTGCCTGCACCAGCCCCTGCCCTCAGTCCCCTGGCCACACCCCCTGCCATGCAAGCCCAGGTCCCTCAAACTCTCAACCTCACTGTGGGCCCCCTAAGTCCCCCAGCCTAAATCCCTGGGCAGCTGAAGGAAGAAAGGAAAGGGCGCAGATGGGCCCACATTGTCTGAGCTGAGAGGTCACTGGGGGAAGGGGCCTGTGAGGGATGGGGTGGGGTCTATTCACGGGGACACTGCCACATTGTAGCAGCTGAGTGATGGGGAGGGAGGGGCCCCAGGCCAGATAATGGAGTAGATTTCACCACTTCAAGCCCCAAATGGGGAGCTGTCTCCTTGTGTCCTGACTGCACTAATCTGATCCAGGGCTGGGGGAGGGCCTGAGTCCTTGGGAGAGGATGGAAAGAGTGGCCTCGGCAGCAGGAGCAGCCGCTGGGGCCTGCAGGGACCATCTGGTCCTCCACACTTCCCAAAGTGAGATCCGTCAGGAAGACAGGCCCAGTGGCCTGGCAGTCTGGGAACCCAAGTTCCCCAGGTCCTCTCTTAGCAGGACTTCTCAGCATTTGTGTTAGTGGCCGTTGGCACCCAGCACCCAAGAGTGGAATGGGTTTTATTTTTATTTATTTATTTTTTTTTAAACATTTATTTATTTATTTGTGTGTGTGTGTGTGTGTGTGTGGCCAGCTCAGCCCACCAGGGGGCGGGGCTGGCTGG
>NW_004524602.1:10752073-10757310 GCF_000260255.1 Octodon degus
GGTCCCTGTGCTTTGTTTGCTAAGCTTGTTCTAAGTAGGTGCTTTAGACCACTGAGCCATCTCACCAGCCCAAGAACTCTTTTAAAGAGACAAATCAGCCCTGATAATTGAATCAGAGCCCTTCCCAGATGGCTTGAGAAACAGGAAAAGTGGGTTTCAGGTCAGAGGTGGTGCTGGGGTCAGAACCTGGTCCCAGCTGCTGGACTGGAGGCTTTTGCCCTTTTCTCTGCCACTTCCAGGCAGAGAAGGTGTCACATCAGACTGTGGCTTCCTCAGCCAGAAATGGTGGTGCACGCCTCTCATCCCTGCCCTGGGGGAGGCTGAGGATGGAGGACTCCAAGTTTGAGCTCAGCCTGGGCAACTTAGTGACTTCTGTTTCAAAATAAAAGGGGGGGGGGCAGCCAAATAGCTCAGCAGATTAAAATGCCTTCAGGGCCTGCTGTGCTGGCCCCACCTCTGGGGTGCTCTGAGACAGCGATTGAGACTGGGCATGCCTATAATCCCAGCTCTTGGGAGGCTGTAAACAGGTGGATCACTGTGAGTCCAATCTAGTAATGAGACCCTGAACACCCTGTAGACCCTTCCCTAAAATACAGAAAATAAATAAATAAAATAAAAATTAAAAAAGGCTGGGGATGTAGGTTAGTAAGGAGGCCCTGGGTTCAGTCTCCAGTACTAAAGAAAGGAAGGAAGGCAAGAAAGAGCAGGGCTCCCTGGAGGGCTGGTGGAGGCTGTCCCGCCCCTGACCTGGCTTGCCCTTCCCTTCTCAGATGGCCGCCCCATTGGGGTAGAGGGCATCCAGGTGCTGGGCACGGGGAACCTCATCATCTCCGACGTGACTGTGCAGCACTCGGGTGTCTACGTGTGTGCAGCCAACAGGCCGGGCACACGGGTGAGGAGGACGGCACAGGGCAGGCTGGTGGTACAAGGTAGGACAGTGTCCACACAACAGGTGGGAGTCCCGTGCCTGCCTCTCCCCAGGCCCCACGCTAGGCAAAGGCAGCAGCTCTGCACCCCAAGAACACATACGGGGGACCCAGCCTCCTGTGCCAGCCCTGCCCTCCACCCCAGGAGACATTGCCACTTTCTGTCTCCGCCACTGTCCCCCACCCCATCACACACGTCTGTCCCCTGGGTGCCATTTCATTCACTCAGGTGGCCTGGCCACGCTCACACTGCCTGCCTGTCATTTTCATACCCACCTTGTACGCAGACCCCCCCCCCGCCTCTGCATCTCCTGCCCAGCCCTGGACACAGCTGTCCCTGTGAGCTGGGCCTACCGTCCCGTTTCCAGGGGTGTCCTGGGGCTCCCCACCCTGAGAACAGCAGGAGGATGGGAATGAAGGAGTCAGGAACTTCAGTGTGTCTGTTTGGTTTTCCAGGTGCCCTTAGTCCATCCAAATGAAGGTGACAGAGGATTCCTTATCTGGGTGTTAATGGGGGCGCAAGGCCTGGGATTGAGTGTGGGGACTCAGGGGTGCAGGATCCAGGGCTCCTCCATCTCTGTCATTCCCACTGTGAGGTTCAGCCAAACATATTAGCACATTTATTTGTTTAATGATTTCCCCAATGGGGAGCTTAGCTGATTGTCTCTGGATACTTTTGTCAGTCTTCTGGGTTACCCTTAACATGGTGTCCTCTCTTGGGTCTGCCAGGGGTGGGTGAAGGAAGGGGCCTGCCCCCAGGGATGACAGTGTGTGCGTGGACCCCACCTCCACCCCTGCATCCCACGCTCTTCTCTGCCCCAGCACCAGCCGAGTTTGTGCAGCACCCACAGTCCATCTCCAGGCCGGCAGGGACCACAGCCATGTTCACCTGCCAGGCGCAGGGTGAACCGCCGCCCCACGTCACGTGGCTGAAGAATGGGGAGGTGCTGGGGCCTGGAGGCCACGTGAGACTCAGGAATAACAACAGGTAGCTCTCGGAGGCAGGTCTTGTTGTGTAGTCCAGGCTGCCTTGAGCTCACTATAGCATAGGCTGGCCTTGAACTCGCAGCGACCCTCTTGCCTCAGCCTCCTGGGAGGTGGGATGACAGATGTGTGCTGCCACACCAGGCTGGAGACACAGATTTGGACCCCAAGCCTGCTCTTGCTGGTGGAACTCCTCTGTCAGATGCGTCACGTGTCTTCTCGAGGGTCTCTGGGACACGCCGGGGCCTTGAGGACCTGAACTTTTCCTCCTCCCTGCAGCACGCTGACCATTTTGGGCATTGGCCCCGAGGATGAGGCCATCTACCAGTGCGTGGCAGAGAACAGTGCAGGCTCATCCCAGGCCAGTGCCAGGCTGACTGTGCTGTGGGCCGAGGGGCTCCCCGGGCCCCCCCGCAATGTGCAGGCTGCCTCTGTGTCCCCCACTGAGGTCCGGGTGTCCTGGAGCGAGCCCTTGGTCAACACCAAGGAGATCATAGGCTACGTTCTGCACATCAGGAGGGCTTCCGGTGGGTCTGCCATCCCGCCCCTTTTCTGGCCTGCACCAGGCTGCCCTTGTGTCACCCAGTGCTGGCAGTACTCCCTCATGGGGATCCCTTACACTTCCCTGCCCTGCCTGTGCCTGGCCAGATCCTCCGGAGCTGGAGTATCAGGAAGCAGTCAGCAAGAGCACCTTTCAGCACCTGGTGAGTGACCTGGAGCCCTCCACGGCCTACAGCTTCTACATCAAGGCCTACACACCGAGGGGCGCCAGCTCAGCTTCCATCCCCACCCTGGCCAGCACCTTGGGGGAAGGTGAGGCATGGATATCAGAGTCGGACCGCGGGGATGGGTGTTTAGGTTGTGCACTGCACAAAGGGTCTGGACCTGAAGCTGAATAGGGGCTGGGTCTCCTTGTGGAAGGGGCACTAATGCATGGAAAATTACCCTGTGGGCAAATGCACACCTCGCCCCAGAGAACTGGCAGGCTCTGGGGGTCCGGGTAGGGGGTGGAAAGGCAGAGCCCAGCGCTCACACCTTGGCCTCTCTCTCGCCCAAGCTCCTGCCCCACCCCTGCTTTCCGTGCGGGTCCTGGGCGGCTCCTCCCTGCAGCTTCTGTGGGAGCCCTGGCCCCGGCTGGCCCAGCACGAGGGTGGCTTCAAACTGTTCTACCGCCAGGCGGGCAAGGCTTCCTTCACCGGCCCCGTCCTGCTGCCTGGTACCACCACTTCCTACAACCTCAGCCGGCTTGGTGAGGGGGCTCCACTGGACGGAACATAGGGTTCAAGGGGGGCCTGTGGGCGCAGGGTGGGGAGCCACTCAGCAGCACCCACTTTCCCAGACCCTAGTGCCGTGTATGAGGTGAAACTGCTCGCCTACAACCAGCATGGAGACGGCAACGCCACGGTTCGCTTCGTGTCTTTGCGAGGCGCATCGGACAGGACAGGTGAGGCTCAGGGCTGGGACCCAGCAGGGACGGGGCCGAGAGGAGGGAAGCAGGCGGGCAGAAGGCAGCACTCTGTAAAGCAAAGATAACCACACCTGCTGGGTAAAGCCATGGCGAGGCTGAAGTAGTCCGTGTAAGGTGTGTCCCCTAAGCCGGGACTGAAAAGGTGCTACTGCCAGTACCGGGCTCGGTTAGTGTAGCATAATTGGTAAGCGCAACTGAAAACTCTGGGCTCACGGAGGCAAAGTTGTAGGGTTGTGCAGAGGAAGGACTCCTCCAAGGCTGGATGTTGGGGTGCTTCGAGCCCAACCTCCCCCTCCCCCCAGCCCTGAGCCCGCCCTGTGACTGCCGGAAGGAGGAAGCTGCCAACCAGACATCTACCACAGGCATCGTCATTGGCATCCACATCGGGGTTACCTGCATCATCTTCTGTGTGCTCTTCCTCCTGTTCGGCCAGAGGGGCAGGTGGGTCCTGGGAGGGGGAGGCGGGGGCGAGCCCTGTCCTCCAGCCCTTGCCGCTAAGTCTTTCTCACCCCGTAGGGTCCTCCTGTGCAAGGATGTGGAAAATCAGCTCTCGCCTCCCCAGGGTCCCCAGGGCCAGAGGGACCCTGGTGTCCTGACCCTGAATGGCACGGCTCGGGCAGAGCGGAGCCAGCTGGGCCAAGAAGAGAAGCGTGTGGATGCCAAGGAACTGGAGCAGCTATGTCCCCCGGCAGGGGCGTCGGGGCGGCCGAGCCCCAGGCCCACTGTGAGTGCCCATAACTCTAGCCACATCCCCTTCCTCCCCCACCTTCATGGTGGCCAAGCCTTGATCAAAACCCAAGCCAGGTGCGGAGCGTGGTGGTGTACGCCTATAATCCCAGCACTTGGGAGGCTGAGTCATGAGGATGGCCTCGAGTTTGAGGCCAGCTTGGGCTATGTAATGAGCTCAAGGCCAGCCTGAACTGCATAGCGAGACCCCCCATCTCAAAAAGACACACACACACACACACACACACACACACACACACACACATCCCAAGCCAGGCAGGAAGGCCCTGAGCCCCTGAACCTCTGAACCCCTGATCCCTGAATGGGATGCGGCCTGAGTCTGGCCCTCCTAGTGTGACACCTGTGTGACTGGCCCTGTCCCCACAGGACCCCACAGGCCCTGCCCTGATTGAGGAGACCCAGCTGTCCATGCTGCCACTTCAAGGGTTCAGCCTTGTGGAGGGGAGGACACCAGAGGCCAAGGCCCCCTGCGTAGAGCCTGCGGTTGCCCCGCCACCCCAGGACGTGGGCCACGGTCTCCTCCGTGAAGGACAAGCTGCCCAGCCAGCCTGCTCAGGGCAGTAGGCAGTGCCCAGCCCGCTCTGGAGGCGGAAGCCCCCATTCTCAGGTCACAGGCAAGATTGCTCCTGTCCCATGGGAGTTGGACGGTCCTGGGGATGGCCCTGCATTTCTGTTCTGACTGAAGGAGAGGGACCCCTGTGGGAGATGGAGGGGTCCCTGCAGGAGCCCCTACCCCTGGGCTGATATGTCCTTGCTGCTGCCTGGTGCCCGTGTGACTTGGAGCTGAACTGAAGTTTTCCTGTAAACTCAAAACTGAAAAAGAGAAAGAATACAGAGGAAGGTGAATTAGACTCCAAAAACTTGCCCCTGCTGCGCCGGGCCTGGCACGGCCCCCTGGCCGACCTCGTTTTCTCAGGATGGATTTTGCTGTGTTGGCTCTCAGCACCTACCTCAGCCGGAATGAATGTCCTCGGGGAGGGGACGGTACCCCGGGCCCTGCCCCCCAGAGCCGAATGCACGCCTACCTCAAGCCCCTCCGTGGGCTCCCCTCTCACCCCCATTATTGTCCAGAGTTAAAAAAGAAGAAAAAAGAAAAAAAAAAAAAAAAAAGA
>NW_004524602.1:10757410-10758707 GCF_000260255.1 Octodon degus
GTCCAGGTGTGAAAGAAACAGTCTACCTCAAGGCCTGAAGCTCTGTGGCCATGCTGTCACTGGACCTTCTTCCTGGACCCTTTCCTCCTCCGCCACTGCCACTACTGCCCACAGCGCCCCCAGGGAGCGGGCAGAGTGACTGAGGGCGCCAGAAATAAAGATGGAATTGGTCAGAGAGAAAATGTGAAAGAAGCCAAATATAAGAGGAAATGGGTTCCTCAAAGTATAAATTATCCCAAACTAGCCGCCTCCCAGGCCCACTGCCTGTGCTTGTCTCCTGCCACATGTCCACTCCTGTGGGACCCTCTCAGCCAGCCCACCCTCCACAGGGATCCCCAGGGACCTTCAGAGGCTGGGGACACCACCTTGTCCCTGCCCCCTGTCCTGCAGATGCAGGATGTGGGCCGGGCCTGTCCCCAGAATGTACTATGTGTGGGACAGTGTGTGTGTGTGTCTCCAGTGGAGGTGGCCAGGCCTCTGTTGTGGGCCACAGTCAGCCTCACCCACCCGCCGGATGGTGAAGCCACCCACTGCTGTCGGCAGATGTGGCCAGGAGCTACTTTTATACGAGGTGTGTTTAAGGGTCATGTTCCTGTGACTCTTTGTTCTCTTTTCTGTTGTGTTGTTTTTTGAACTACTTAGGTAAAGAAGAAGGAAGAAAAAAAGGAAACAAATACCTATTTTTGGTTATACTCAGAACATTTTTTTAAATAGCAGAAAAACTTTTTTTAAAAAGAAAACAAAAAAGATAAGTGTATTTCTTAAGAATGAGATTAGAACATTAAGTTCTGATCCCCTACCCCACACCCGCTAGGGACACCCCACCTTGAACTTTAGTTAATTAGTTGAAGAAGGTAGAAGTTGTGGTGTTTTCCTAGAACACTAGAGTTGTGTCCATGTGGACTCCAGAAGGGTAGTCCCTCCCTTCTCCCAAGTGACAATGTTCCCTCAGTCCTGGCTCCTGAGGTGGGGCTGGGGCCCACCTCGCCTGGCTTGGGGTTTGTCACACTCTTCATTTTGACTGAATAAAAGTCCTGTTGCCAAAGTGAACCATGAGTGTTCTGGTGGTTTTGTCAGGTTCTGGGGCTGGGCTGCTGGGTAGGTGGGACCTTCACAGGCAGGAGCCTCAGAGGGTGCCGTGAGCTGGCACCGCTAGGGCTCCTCACATGGGCAGGTCATGAGTCCCTGAACACCTTGCCAGGTAGCTGTGCTAGTGACCATCATCAGCCATCGAAATGTGACAGGAAGGAGGAGAGAGAAGGAAAGCCCCAGGTCTGCCCTAGCCAGTCAGGGACCA
>NW_004524602.1:10759773-10760585 GCF_000260255.1 Octodon degus
GATGTGAAAACTGGGGATCAGGGGAATCAAGGAACAGTGAAAACTTCCCTTCCATTCCCAGTAGGGGGTCACCTTCAATGGGGGTAAAAAGGGTGTCCCTGACACGAGCTGGTGGCCCAGTTGGCCACATGGTTTCAGGCCTGTGCCACCTGGGCATAAGCCCAGAGTTCATCGCTGCTCCAAGAGAGAATCATGGCCCCAGCCAAGGATGTGGCTGACACAGCCCAGCTTGGGGTGGGGGGCTGGAACCCCTTGTCCTACCATTCCCTTCAAGTAACCGTGAACAGATAATTTCACTGCTTTAGGCCTCAACTTTCCCATCTATAAAAAAGAGATAATATGCCCCTACTTCACAGGGCTGCTGGTCCAGCCTGCTTCTTCACAGAAATTCATAAACTGAACTGGGCGTGGTGATGCATGCCGGTAATCCCAGCACTCAGGAGGCTGAGGTAGGAGGATCATGTGAGTTCCAGACCAGCCAGAGCTGCATAGTGAGACTGTGTCTCAAAAAGATAAAAAAAAAGGGGGGGGGGCAGCAAGATAGCTCAGCAGACTAAAGTGCCTTCTTAGACAAGCTTAGGCAAGCACAGGGACTGCGGTTGATCCCCGACACCACATGTCACACCAGCCCAGCCCCCAGGGCAGGCTGAGCTGGCTACAGAAAAACAAAAAGATTAAAAAATTTTTTGATAAGCTGCACCTAAAATGTATATGAAATCTAACCTCAAATAGATAGAACAACCTTGAGAACAAAGAACAAAGTTGGAAGACTCACTTGTCCTAATTTTCACACTTTTTTAAAAATATTTATT
>NW_004524602.1:10761981-10764065 GCF_000260255.1 Octodon degus
GGCTGGCTTTGTACTTGCAGCTATCCTCCTGCCTCAGCCTCTGCATGCTGGGGCTGCAGGACAGCAGTAATCCAGTGGGCAGATCCACTGGATAGGCAGGGGATGTGTAGGAGGGTGAGGTATCCTCTAAGTGTGGGGTGCGGGAGGGGCGGGATGAAGAAGAAGCTGACCCAAAAGGGCTCCTGGCCCTGGCCTGTCCTCGCAGGAACCCACAAGGCCTCTGGTCCCAGCAGCAGCCCGAGAGCTCCGCACCCTGGGGACAGACGCTGTGACTGGAGGTGTTTGCTGCCACCCTGTGGAGCCAGCCAGGATGACAGCCACGGGGAGGCGGCCTGGTTCCCTCAGGTTGAAGGAAGCGGTTCGACTGTTGAGCCTCAAGCGGCCTCTGGACTGCTAAGAGCCACAGCTTATCCAAGTGCTCGGACACGCTCCAGCCACAAGCCAGGGGACAGAGAGAATGTGACCCCCAAGGTAGCAGACTAAGGAAGCTGTGGAGACGGGTGGGAGGGAACGGTCAGCTGCGGGAGGGGCCAGCGCTGAGGACACAGTCACTGTAGTGGAGCAGAATGACGACCAGATTTTGGGGGGTCTGAGAAAAGCTTACTGTGGCTCTGAAGGGGGAAAGAAGTCTTGAAGTGGGGCTGGGCTTTCTGAGGAAGACAGGGAACCCCAGGGGCATCCTCCTCTCCTTTTCACTCTCATCTTGCATGGCCCTGGGGATTGAATCCAGGGCCTTCACGCTGAGCTACATCCCCAATCCCTTTTATGTTTTAAAGACAGGGTCTCATGGAGTCACTAAACTGCCTCAGCTACACTGCCACCTTTGGTCTTCCTGCCTCGGCCTCCCAGAGTGCTGAGATTACAGGTGTGTGCCAACCAAGATGGCTCAAGGAGCCCTCTTACGCTGCTGCTGCCTCTGCTGTTCTTGCTTATGCTTTCTGGTCACCTCCAAGGTACAGATGAGACTTTGAGTGACCCTAGAGTTGGCAGGGATGGACCTACTGTCATCTTCCCCTTTGGTGGATGAGGAAACCAAGGCCCCACCTTGTCCTAAGCTGTCTGGTGATTTCTATCCCGGAATGGAGGAGAAGGGGAATTGGGTGGGTGTTAAAATTAGTGTCAGCCCACTCAGGGGGCCCACAGGAGATGTTCACAGGAGAGGTCCCCAGGTTAAAGAGCGCAGGTGTACAAGCATCGGCAACAACAGCGGGCAGCACAGGCCAGAGCACAGCGCGAGAGAGCCACCTTTGTTTTTACTGTATAATTCTTCTACAGGTTGTTATCTCATGTTTGTGCGTGTGTGCCGTGTCTTGGTTCCCAAATGGTATCCCACTGTGCACCTGAGTTAGAAGCAGTGTCACGCCCCCAAGTGTCCTTAGACACCCTTGAGCTTTGAAGCAGTCTGAGTGGTTCTCCACAGTAGCTAAGATAGGAGTTTTCTGTTGGAAGGGTCAGGAGAGAGGCAGGCATGTCAGACACTTTCCCGAAGTAGTGAGCTGAAATGTGGTGGATCAGGAGCCCCGCACAGGCCACCACTCCCCTGGCCAGAGGAGCAGGGCTCAGCTTTGTCATCCTGGCTATGACCAGGTTACTGTGACCTCAGTGACATCCCTGGACTTGTGCCTTTGTGTCCTCCCCGGAAGCTGTGCATAAGGCTTTAGGGAGCAGCTTCATGGATGTGGAAATGCTCAGGCCCTGTGCTGATACCTCCGCTCATCAGGGCCACGCCCCAGGGCCACGCCCCCAAATCCCTAAGGGATTCCTGCCTGCCACTACCCTGGCTCCAGATCCTTCCAAACACCACAGCCCTACCTGCTGACCTCCCAGATCCTCTCCAGCGGGATCCTCCTTCTATGTCCGCCCCTGAACCTTACTCACCTGCCTGTCCTGAACTGCGGACGACATCCACAGGGTCTTTATGTCTTTACGACCTGACAGTGCTGCCATGGAGTAGCAACAAGTTCCAGATGGCTCAGTGGTCTAAAGCACCACAAGCTTAGCAAAGCACAGGGACCACGGTTCAATCCCCAAGCACCACATGCCAGCCAGCCCCGCCCCCTGGTGGGCTGAGCTGGCCACACACA
>NW_004524602.1:10764285-10767724 GCF_000260255.1 Octodon degus
CACACACACACACACACACAAATAAATAAATAAATAAATAAATAAATAAAAAAGAGAGAGGGAAGGCAGGAGGGAAGGGAAGGAAAGATAAACTACAGAGCTGGTCAAGGTGGTGCATGCCTGTAATCGTCAGCTACTCAGGAGGTGAGGGTGGAGGATCTCGAGTTTAAGCCCAGCAAGGGCGTTTTTGTGAGATCCTGTCTCAAAATAAGCTTTTAAGAAGGCCTGGGGATGTAGCTCAGTGATAGAATACTTGTTTAAGAGAGCCCCCTCCACGTTCAATGCCCAGTACCTCCCAAAAGAAATAGAGAAGAAGCAAGAAGGACTTTAGCGGGATGCGGTGGGACACTCGCTTAAAAAAAAAAAAAGCAAAAGTATAAATAAAATACTGTTTTGTTCTGGAAAAATAAATAGAGAAGTAAACCTGCTCTAGCAGCTGGGTGTAGCACTCAGTGGCTGAGTACTTAGTATGCAAGACCTAGATTCAATCCCCGGCACCAAAAACAAAAACAAAACCCCCTCTCTTCCAGCCTTTTTTCCTTCTCCCTAACAACTTCTGGAAAGTACATAGGGGGACAAAGGACATTCTTTGGTAATTCACAACTCTTCCTGCCTCATTTTCATCCTTGAACTAGGGCACTGATGCACACTGAAACCTCCGTATAGCCCCGGACCCGACCCTTGGCCTCCCTGAAGCACAACAGCGGGCTCCAAGGTGCTGGCTTGCTTTGGGAACTGCTCAGCGCTTCGTGCGTGGTAAGCACCTCACGCCTGCCGGGGGTTGTGTGAGTGTGAGAACTCCAGACATGTGCGACGCAGGACTGTGCCCGGCCACTGCATGAAGGGCTGGAGACACCTATTGTCCTTGAGCCCACAGAGCAGGCCATCACCTGGAGGTCACAAGGCCTTCTCCTGTTCTCTCCCCACAAAACACATAGTAATGACTCCTGATTGCCTGATTAAAGGAAGCGGATACACAATTAATTTCAATTTTCAACCCCAAGCTCTCCTCCTGCCTTTCAAAAGGAATCGCACACCTCTCCCCATTTACACAATGAACCAACATGGAATTTTCCAGTGGGTTCTGCAGCCTTTGAAGTGATCAGCCCAGACTATTGATTTATTTCCAGCTAACCTCTCTCTTTGAACCCAGAAGGGTCAAGGTTAATTATATAATAAAACAGGCTGTGCCCAGCTGCCCCAGGGAGGGGTGCAGGGAGCCCCTTGGACCTTTCTGAGCCTATGAGTGGTAGATCAGATTTCTGATCCCTTCCCCAAGTCTTTTTCTTCATTAGGGCCCATTAAAAAAAGGAGAGAAACCCTGAACCCTCATTTCCTCCCTGAGAGATAAATTTTAATTTGCTGGAAACCAATAAAGGGGATCTAAGCCAGGCTGTCCGCTTCAGCTGGAAAATTTTGCCAGGAGCCCCTGTCCTGGAGGTGGTGGGGACCGGGCTGTGGTGAGGGAGGGGAGCCAAGGGCTGCAGACCTCGAGCTCATGTCTCCCAAGAAGGAGAAGGCCCCAGGGAAGCCCTGCTAGTGCCACGGCCAGGCCTCCACGGAGGCTTCCCTGCTGGCCACACGCCTCTCGGTTGGGCCTCAGCTGGGCCCCAGGATGGGCGCTCTCATCATTCCTACAGGCTCTGAGTTGCTCCGAAAACCAGTTTCAACACCACAGATAGGGAATAGGAAGGCCAGTTCTGAAACCCAAGTTTTTTTTCTGCTTGCAAAATGTGTTTTCAGGGCCAGCAAGACGACTCAGCAGACTAAGCACCTGCTTAGGCAAGCGCAGGGACAGGAGTTTGATCCCTGGTGTGGCATGCCACGCCGGCCCCATCCCCCGGGCGCCCTGAGCCTGCTACTGAGTTGGGCCATGGTGGCGCATGCCTGTAATCTCAGCACTGGGGAGGCCAAAAACAGACTCCAAATACATTTAAAAAAAGAATAAAAAATAAAAAATAAAAAATAAAAAAAATAAAAAGAATAAAAATGTTTTAGGGCCAGGGATATAGCTCCGTGAGATAGGGGCCTGCCTGGCATGATCCTGAGTTGGATCCCTGGCACCGCAAAAAAAAAGAAAAAGAAAGAAAGAAAAGAAAAAGAAAAAAAATTTTTTCAGTTGGTGTGGTGACAGATAATATCAATACTCTGGGAGGCTGAGGTGGGTGGGTCACAATTTCGAGCCCAACCTGGTTGAATTTATTTATTTATTTTTAAAAATTTATTTATTTGTGTGTGTGTGTGTGTGTGTGTGTGTGTGGCCAGCTCAGCCCACCAGGGGGCAGGGCTGGCTGGCATGTGGTGCTGAGGGATTGAACCGCGGTCCCTGTGCTTTGCTAAGCTTGTTCTAAGTAGGTGCTTTAGACCACTGAGCCATCTCACCAGCCCCAACCTGGTTGAATTTAGTGACTTTTTTGGAACCTTTTTTTTTTTAAATTTTTTTGCTGAACCAGGGATTGAACTCAGACCCTTGCACTTGCCAGGGAAGCGCTTATTCCGCTGAGCCATCTCCCTGGCCCCTACTCATCCTCTTTGTAGCCAGAGCCCCTGGGGCTTCAGCATCGAGGTCAATGCCCTTCTTCCGGACCGGAGTCTAAGTTAGGATTGGCCACAGGAACTGTGGTCTCTGGGACTCGTGGCAGCTGAAGCCTTGGCCCGGCGCCCACCCGATCCACCCCCACCCCCAGCCCCACCCCCAGCCATCTCCCAGGCTTCTCCAGGAAGGCTCTGTGCTTTCAGCACGGCCCAAAACCTGCACCTCCGCCTCCTGGAGGTCTTTGGAGCTTTCAGAGAGTTCATAGCTCGTCCTCTGCCCCTTTCACGCGGCTTATCCCAAGTATCGGAGCTAGTGGCACTTGGGAGCCCAAGCCCTGCGACACCCTCCATCCAAGTTTCTCTGTCAATATTTGCTGAGTGAAGCACAGCCAGCCCGAGAGACCCCAGGCTTCTTTGCTGTGAATCTCAGTTTCACCTTGGAAACAAAAGTCCAGCACGGAAAAGTGAATAGAGGAGCAGCTCGAGTTCTCACTGGACAGCCCTGGCAAGGGGCCGGGAGCGCGCACGTTGTGTGTCCGACACTAAGGAGACGCAGGTATTCTCTTTGGAGGCAAGCACGGTGGTAGATGCTTGTAATCCCACTTGCTTGGAAGCTGAGGCAGGAGGACTGCTTGAGCCCACGAGCTTTAGACCTTCACCCTCAATCAGCCAACCAATATTTAAACATTTCCCTTTACCATCCTTCCCCATGGTGTCTCACCATTCCTCTTCTACCTGCAAATATCTCCTCTTCCGCCCAGTCCCTTCCCAGGGGTACCTTTGTTACCAGTTTAGCATATCCTTCAAGGGCCATCGTGTACGTGGTTATAGGTTTTGTTCATAGTGCCCTTGATAATTTATTATCTCTTTCTTTCTTTTTTTTTTTTTTTTTTTTTAACATTTA
>NW_004524602.1:10768025-10772833 GCF_000260255.1 Octodon degus
TCTCTCTCTCTCTCTCTCTCTCCTTCTTCTTCTTCTTTTTTGAAACAAGTTCTCACTATGCAGTTCAGGCTGGCCCTGTGCTCACTTTTGCAGCCCCTGGCTGGGGTCGGTCTCGAATTCACAGAGAGATCCTCCTGGTTCAACCTCCTGAGTGCTGGGATTATAGGTGTGTACCACCACACCCGGTTTTTTTGAGGAACCATGAACTCAGGCCCTTGCGCTTGCGCTTGCGCTTGCCAGGGAAGCACTTACTTTACTGAGCCATCTCCCTGGCCCCTGATACTTTCTTAATGTTTCCAGTTTCCAGTACTGCAGTGCACATCCATTCATGCCCATTCGTGGTGATCGGGAGCGCTGATTTCCGGGGCCTTCAGGCACTAGCTGTGAATCTCCCCAAACCCCCTGCTTGATCCTAGTGTCTGTTCTGTAAGTCTTCACTCTCGCACCAGCCGTCTGCAAGGGGTCTGGGGTGATTTCCTCTCATAGGGCTGGCTTTCTTCTCCCCTAAACCTGCTGGGAAGACCCGCCTGGCCTTTGCCTCCAGCACTCCTAGTGTCCTTTGGTAGGGACAGGAGTCTGTAGATAAGAAAACAAAATAGGGACCTCCTTAGGTCTCCTGGCTAAGCCTGACTAGGAGGAGTTAAAAACTAACGTTGCTAGAGAGGTTTCTGGGAAATAAATCGAAGACAGGTGAAAAGAAGATTAAAAAGAGGGAGGGGGCGGCAAGATAGCTATAGCTCAGCAGACTAAGCGCCCGCTTAGGCAAACACAGGGGCTGTGTTTGATCCCAGCACCACATGCCACGCTGGCCCTGCCTTCGGGCACGCTGAGCCAGCCACTGGGACCTGGCATGGTGGCACACGCCTGTAATCCCAGAGCTGGGGAGACTAAAAACTGGAGGATCACTACGACGGTGTACCAAACACATAAATAAATAAATAAATAAAGGAGAAAGAAAGGGATGGCTGCGGAGATGGCGCACCCATGACCTCTCCCTGGCCCTCTCAGCCTCCCACCCCCACCCGTGGGTAGGTTGCACGGGAGGTTACCAGGTCAGCCAAGACCATATGCCAAAAGTCATCAGAGTTGACAGTGGCTTCCATATTTCCCACCCCGGGGATATATTATGTACTCAAACTAACTGGTAAAAACTTAAATTGCTGGGAGTGGTGACATACAGCATAATCAGCACTCGGGAAGCGGAGGCAGGAGGTCTTGGGAGTTCAAGTCCAGCGTGAGACCCTGGGTGCAGACCGTTCACATTTACCTCATATCACTGCCCGACGCCAATGCCCCTCGTTGCTGTCTCTATCTTATCAGCGGCACACTGGGGAATAAACAACGTTTGAGACTCACGAGGTTGTAAACGTCAAGCCCGGACAGCATAGTGAAATCTGTTCAAAGGTTTGAGATGTAGCTCAGGGTTAAGGTGCTGCGCTGCGTTACACCCGCAGCACATGTGGGTTTATTCCTTTTTATGAGTATGTAGAATTTAGTAGCCTGTGTGTATATATATACTTGTCTAGCAGGAATTGAACTCAAGAGCTTTACTTGTCCGGAAAGTGCTTAATCTATCGAAGTGTGTTCTCCCTGGCCCTAGAAGTACATATTTACACGCACCTTTTACGCACAAAGCACACACTGATCGTACACTTTAAAAATAATTTAACAGACATTTCAGCAACAAATACACATCATAGGCAAAAATAAAATTTACACACCTCACGGAAATAATACAAACATTTAAGTGTAAAACCACTGCATAACATAATTAACACTGAACTCTAAAAACCACACATGATCAGTACATCATGCGATCCTATCTTTTTTTGCACAAAATATATAGCCTTGATAAAACAAGGCCTCAAAAAATTGGCTTAAGACTCAGAGTTGTTCCTCTCCACGGAAATCTTTAGTAAAAGGCGAAAGATTTATACGATCTGAAGAGAAACCAGAGTATGGTCTTTATCGTTTTAACGCCCAGGTCGAGTAACATAATATCCTATCGTACTGATGGTAGCTGCTTGACAGCCAGAATATTACACAAATAAAAAATTTTCAAATGATTCTGCGACTAAAAGTGTCATATGCCAAATATGCATCTTAGAAAATATTTTAATTTTGCAAATTTAAGTTTGTGATATGCGCAGTGCACTGTGGGTATGCAAATAAGAGTCCTCCCAGTGCTCCGGATTCCGGAAGTAGCTGAGAACTCTCTCGCCTTCTTACGTCACCGTTAGGGGGCGAGGAGGAGGACTGGATGGCTGGCGTCTAAACGTCTTTCTGGTCAGAAACTCAGGTTTTGCTGTTTTGTATTTTTGTACGTCCGAGTTTAATTTCTTTGTTAAACACTGCGATTACATCGAAGAAGCAAATAGCACACAAACGATGCTTGCAATATTCAGGCTCGTGTTCGCTCCCGTCGTTGCAGCGAGGGGCGTGAGCGGGGAGGGGTCTGCGGGGCTCTGGGGATCAACTTTAGGTTTCCTTTGGCGGGCCGCGGTGTCTGGTTGTGGTTGTGGTTTTGTCGCCCACTGGGCACTCCAGCGTGTTTGGATATTCTGCATTGTTTCCGTCTGCTGTGGGAGAATTCCTGGCAAGGTTTTGTTAGCACTGGGGCTTCCGCGCTTAGTTTCAGCCGTCCTACCCCAGTCCCGTGCTGCTGGGGATGAAATCCGTTGTTTCCCCTGCCCGGCTGCGTACAGAGCCTAAACTTCCTGACTTGTGAAAGGAGACCGGCGCTGCTGGTCCCTCGGCTGCTGGTGTGGACCGCTCCCCACCTTCTGCGAGCCGAGCCCCCGCACACGCACGCCGCGCTGCTTCCTTTCCTGCCGAGGCAATCATATTTAACGTGTAAGCGATTTAAGTTGGACGAATACACTTGAAAGGCACGTGTGTTGGACACTATGCAAAAGCCGTATGAGTCACCGCTTTCAAGTGTACAGTGCCGTGGTTTGTAGCGTATCCACAGAACTGTGCAGTCACACCTCACAGAACATGCTTGACACCCTAAAAGATACTCCACACCCGTCCGTGAGCAGTTAATTCCAGGTCCCCGTCCCGGCCCCCAGACCCCGGAGGGCACTCCAGAGCGCCTGTTCTGGACGGTCCTTGGACACAGCAGCGACCCACATACCCGGGGCCTTTTCCTCAGCCTCCTGTGACTCGAGATGCTTGCGGGGTTCATCGTGATCCCCTCGCAGACTGGCCCTGTTTCGTAATGTAGCGGCTCAAAGATGAGCCTTCCATTCCCGTAATTACGGATGGCTGCTTCCCATGGGGCTTGGCTAGGGGACAAGAGGACAGGGAGGTGACTCTAAAGGCTTGGGAGAGAAAGAGTCCCTCATCCCGCAGGGAACTTCCTGGATTTCTGATTTTAAATGTGCCTCCCCCACCACCACCAGGGATTGAACTCAGGCCCTTGCACTTGCCAAGCAAGTACTTATTCTACTGAGCCATCTCCCCAGCCCCTTTATTTTGTTTCAAGTGTCAAGGTCTTGCTAGGTTGCCCAGGCTGGCTTTGAGCTTGAAATCCTCCTGCCTCAGCTTCTAGGTGTGTGTTGCCTCACTTTTTTTTTTTTTGTTTGGTGGAACGGGGGATTGAACTCAGGCCCTTGTGCCTGCCAGGGAAGCACTTATTCTCTTGAGCCATCTCCCCCGCCCCGTTTTTGTTTGTTTGTTTTTTTGTGTGGTACCGGGGATTAAACTCAGGACCCTGTGCTTGCCAGGCAAACCCTTATTCTACTGAGCTATCTTCCTGGCCCCACTGAGCTACCTCACCAGCCCTATTTTTAAAACTTTTTTCGGGGCCGGGGCGCTTATTCCACTGAGCCATCTCCCCGGCCCCTACACAGAAATTTAGAAATCTAACCATATACAGCATTGTAGCAGGACAGTCCTGTGACCTTTTCTTTCTTTTTCTCCTGTCTTTTTTTCATTTATTACCCATTTAAAAAAAAAACAAACAAAAACCTTAACTTGTGAGATAGTATGGTAATAATTGGTATGTCATGACAAGAAGTATGTATTTAGAACACCAGAATGACAGGCATTCCAAGCTTGACCCTTTTATTACACATTGCTAAAGGATTTTTTTTTTTTTTTTTTTTTTGCTGCTCAGGATGCCTTCAGGTCAGGTCTGGTTTGGCTTGAGGATGAGGGGATCAATCAGATGCCAATCTTTAGGGAGGTCAGCATTTGTTTGATCTTTGGTCTTTTAGGTGTGGCCCACGCGGGAGCATCCATCCCTCCCACAGCTGTAAGGTATCTTGTCTTCTGTGTTGTCTCCTTCAAGGGCCTAGAGCTGTCTGACTGCCTGTATTTCTATCTAATTTGGCTGCTTGCAACACTATGCCCAGTTTATTTATTTTTAATTTTTAATTTGTTCATCTGTATTTGCTATACAATAGTCCTTTGCTATTTTGCAGTTTAAGTTTTGCAGACTTGTTTCGTGGGTTTTCAAAAAATATTAATTGAATTATTTATCATGGATTTTCGCTATATCGCGGGACTTTACAGTACCTTACAGTATACGTATGGTGTTAAAGTTCCATAGGTTTACAAGTTTTTTTTTTCCTTTTGCGGAACTAGGGATTGAACTCAGGTCCTTGTGCTTGCCGGGCAAGCACTTATTCTACTGAGCTATCTCCCCTTGGTTTACGAGTTTAGAATAGTTAAGAACATTGGAAGTATTTTTACTTTTTTTAAATTTAATTTTTATTTATTTATTTGTGTGTGTGTGTGTGTGTGTGTGTGTGTGTGTGTGTGTCGCTGGCATGTGGTGCTGGGGGATTGAACCGCGGTCCCTG
>NW_004524602.1:10773541-10775036 GCF_000260255.1 Octodon degus
CGTTTTGTGATACCGGGATTGAACTCAGAACCCTGCGCTTGCCAGGCGAGCCTTATTCTACTGAGCCCTGCCCCCTGCTGCATCTTTTGCTCCTCTCCCCATTTGAGAATCACCGATCTTTCTCCTTCCTGTTGTCTTTTATTTTGCTCTTTATGTTTGCTCATTATGTTTTGCTCATTATGTTTACACACATTATGTTTACACACACATTATGTTTACACACAATGGAGTATTAGTCTGTCATAAAGGAAGATAAACCAGTCATTTGTAGGAACATATACCTTGAGACTATAATGCTAATGAAAAAAATCAGATACACAAGCTTAAATATCAAACTTTTTTTCTTGAAATGTGTTTGGGTCTCACTACACAGCTCAGACTCGTAGTGATCCTCGTTTTCAGCCTCCCCAGTGCTGGGATTACAGGCCTGCGTCACCTCGTCCGGACTCAGTGGCTGAAGCGCTTAGCTTGCCCCGGTGGGCATTGTATGTGGTGCTGGGGATCGAACCCCGGTCCCTCCGCTTGCCTAGGTAGGCACTTAGTTCATTGAGCTATCTTGCCGGCCCTTAAATATCAAATTTTGATAAATGTTACGGTATTATTTTTTTAGAGACAGAGTTCAGGCTGCCCTTCAACGTGGAATTTTCTTGTTAGCTTCTTGCTGGGAGTACAGTTTCAGTGCGCCCGCCCCCGGGGCTGGTACTGCAGATATCAGAACATGCTGGTATCCTGTACCTGACTACATTTGCATGAACTCCAACAATATGCTGCTTTCTTCAATTTGGATGTGCCTGTTGTAGAGTTTATTTAAAATAAAAATCATGGCCAGGAGATACGTGGCACGTGGAATTTAAGTGCTTCCCTGGCAAGCGCAATGAGTTCAATCCCCGGCTCCGCAAAAAAAAATAAACAAAATACCATCCAAAATGAGAAGGCATCATCACGGAGAGCAAGGACAGTAAGAAAGGGGCTAGGCAAAATGCTTTTCCCTGGGAAGTGTAAATCACTCATTTTTATGTAAAAAAACATGAATTTTAATTCTTTATATTACCACTCACAAAAACATGTACATTACAGTAACATAGCCATTAAAAATACATTATGTAATACATAAAGCAGTTAATTTCACTTATAGATATCTTTAACATGAACACGTAAAGAAAATACTCAACGTACGAGTTAAAATTTCCTGAATTAACTTTGCAAGTTTAGTCTGCTCTTAAACACCATAATTAGCCTTGTAGAGCACAAGGCCTCAAAAAATTGGTTCAGACTCGGAATTGTTCCTCTCCACGGAAATCTTTAGTAAAAGGCGAAAGATTTATACGATCTGAAGAGAAACCAGAGTATAGTGCAGTTTCGGTGCGGCTCTCCCTGGAGTAATTACAAGTCCTGGTTCACTGATGGTGACTACTTATCTAAAAAGTTACTCCTTAAAGATGTTTACTTCATTAATTCTTTATACGGTAAACCATATTTAAAAAATTAGAAGACC
>NW_004524602.1:10783548-10784726 GCF_000260255.1 Octodon degus
TGTTTTTCGGAACCGGGAATTGAACTCAGACCCTTGCACTTGCCAGGCAAGCGCTTATTCTACTGAGCCAGCTCCCCGGCCCCATTATCATCATTATTATGATTATTAGTAGTAGTAATACCAGGGATCAAACTGAGGACCTTGCGCTTGTCAGGCAGGTGCTTACGCCACTGAGCTATTTCCCCAGCCACGTTTGTTATTATAAAAGACACTAAAAATGTATTTGTGTTTGTTCTTTTAACTGACTTCAAAAATAAGCCATAGGGCCAGGGAGATGACTCAGTAGAATAAGCGCTTGCCTGGCATGTGCAAGAGCCAGAGTTCAATCCCCGGTTCCTCAAAAACAAAACAAACAAACAAAATAACAACAAAAACAAACAAACAAACAAACAAAAAACCAAAGGCCATGCTGTATTGAGCTAGAGGAATGTCTCCAGATGGTGCCTCTTATTCAGAAGAATAAATTAAAAGAACCAGAAATGACAAATAAGAGGCATATAATAAAATGGTAAATGTATGTGCTTCCCTTCTTTGGCTTCATAAAAGATACAAATGTCTATGCAGTGACGATAACAGTGTGTTGTTGGCCGTTAACGCTTATGGAGGTAACCTGCGTACCCCTGCGCCTGCAGAAGGCGAGAGGGGACAGAGCGGTAGAGTCATACTTTCATATTTCACTGGAACTCAGTGTAAATCAGAGGCTAACTATGAAAAATGAAGATGTTCATGGCTAACCCTAGGGCGATCACTGAGAATAAGAATTGTTACAGGCACACACTAGTAATCTCAGCTCTTCACCGGGGAGGCTGCGAGAGGAAGTGGACTGCAGGTTGACTCCAGCTGGCTCAATTCAGTGACACTGTTTTGAAACAGCATGATAAGGGCTGAAGGGGGAGCTCAGGGGTTGAGAGTCCTTGAGTACCACCCACTACCACACCACACACACACACACACACACACACACACACACACACACAGTATTAGGCTCAAGAGGACAGTTTGTTGGTAGAGTGCTTGCCCAGCATGCAAACACATATGGGGTCCCGGGTTCAGCCCTTGGCACTGGGGTGGGTGGGATGTACCGGACACCTCAGAGAGTTGGAACTAACTCCTGCCTCAAAAGACACCATCAAAAAAGACAAGGATTGGGGCCCGGGAGATGGCTCAGTGGTATAAGC
>NW_004524602.1:10785531-10789742 GCF_000260255.1 Octodon degus
GGAGACAACGAGAGGTAGCAATGCTCCATGGCGAATCAGGCAGGCCTAGGCGAGGGTCGAACCAGGACAAAGGCGAGTCCAGCGGCAGGGAGAGGGCGCGGGGCGTCCCCACCGAGGCTGAGGCAAGGACGGGTGCAGCGGGGACCGGTGGCAGCTGCCGGGAGACTTGGGATGGGCGGAGCGCGGGCGGCCGGGCTTGGCCGGAGGCGGAGCAGGAAGGCGCCGGTGAGGTCCGCGTGGTCCGGGTCCCCGGCGCCCCGCGGGGGACACGTGCTCCGGTGCATCCTACCCTTGTCGCCACAGCTCCTGCCGCAGCCCCTGCCCCGGGCCCCGCCCTATTATACGCGGTCCGGGCCAGGCCCGTCTGTGTTTCTGACGCGCTCACCGCTGTCGCCTCTGTGTCGCCCCCTCTAGGCCCGCGGCTCCCCCGGCCTGCGATCCCCGGCTCCGACCCTAATCCTGACCCGACCCTGCCGCACGATGCAGCCCCCGGGCCGGGCGGCCGCCGAGGAGGCCGCAGGCCGCGACTTGCTGGCTGCCGACCTGCGCTGCAGCCTCTTCGCCGCCGCGCTGCGCAGCTACAAGCGCGACTCTGCGCTGCGGCCCTTCCCTGCTTCCTACGCCCGCGGCGACTGCAAGGACTTCGAGGCCCTGGTGAGTGTGCCTGGCCGGGCCAGCTGGCCTGGGGAACCATCTGTGTCCGCAAACACGCCCAGCCCCGGAT
The DNA here is from genome assembly GCF_000260255.1 of Octodon degus. Classification (NCBI taxonomy): domain Eukaryota; kingdom Metazoa; phylum Chordata; class Mammalia; order Rodentia; family Octodontidae; genus Octodon; species Octodon degus. The sequence continues at coordinate 10,786,256 of NW_004524602.1, forward strand.
AGAGCATCCGCAGCCGGGCCTTGGGAAGGTCTCCACCAGCGGAGAACTTAAGTCCTAACATCCTCGTGTTGACTGACACACTCACTCCTGTTACCTGTGGCTGCTTCCTCGGGCCAGTGACAGGTGACTCTTGGGAGTACTTGAGGCATTTCATACTTGCATGGGCTACCACAAAAATCCACTCAGGTGTGCAGGTGTAGGCCTGTAAACCCAGCCTTGGTAGGCTGAGGCAGGAGAATCGCTGTGAGTTCCGGGGCAGCCTGGGCTACATAAGGAATTCAAAGCCAACCTGAACTGAACTACTTAACAAGACCCTGTCTCAAAACGAAACAAAATTTCTAGCCTGACTGGCGATGGGATGTTGATCTGAACCAGCTATTTGCCTAGCCAGGAACTTATCCACGCCTTTATAAATAACGAGACACCAAAAGCCACTGAGGCCATCCAGACTTTGACCTTAAGATGAGGTAATGTACGGTCATTGCTCTTAAAAACTGTAACGCAGGGCATGTGACGAACTGCTTCTCTGCTGATTCACAAGAATTTTAATGGCCTGCAGAGCTCCTGTTAGGCTCAGCATTCCAGCTCTCAGTTACTTTTGTCAGCCAAATCTTTGGGATTACCTAGAAAAAAATTGTAATTTACTGTAATTGATCAAATTAAAACTAGGAAGCCAGGTCTGGTTGCCAGGTCTGTAATACCAGCACTCAGGAGGCTGAGAAGGATCTTCAAGAGTTTGAGGCTACCCTCTGCTACATCGTGAGTTCAAGGCTGGCTTGCACTCCATATGGAGCTATTGTCTTAAAAAAATGAAAAACAGAACATCATCAGGGTGTAGTGCCTATAATTCCAGCCCTTGGGAGGCTGAGGCAGGAGGATCACTTCAAGTTCAAGGCCAACCTGGGCTTCATAGTTAAGACCTTATCTCAACAAAACAAAACAAAACATCAATCTGGTCTATGTTGTAACTCAAAAATGAGGCAGGCTCAAAAGTTTAAAAAGTGCTTTATTTTAGCTGGTATCCAGCGGCAACACCCGGCACAAAGTGCCTAAGTGCGCACTGAAGGGGGGGAGTGTGGGGTTTATAAGCTGAAAACCACAAAGCAGGCGCAGGTGCGGGGGGTGGGGGGAGACAACTCGGGAAGTTCAAAAAGTCATGGCATCTGTTGAGACTAAATATGGTTATAGGTCTGGAGTGGGCTTGGGAAACAGAAGTCACACTGGAACTCAAGGGTGGGATGGGGGCTTCAGGAAACAGGTGTTCTGTGAGACAAAGCACAAATTGGAACTCAAGGATGGGGTGAGGGGCTTGGGAAGCAGGAAGTCACATTTTACAGCAGCTGACATGGTTCACTAAGAAGGCGCATACAGAACAGGATGGCGGCGCTTTGGTCAGGTTATAACAGTCTACAGCATGAAAAACTTTGAATTAGTAGTCAAAGATTTTTCCTTAAAAAACAAACAAACATGGGGCTGGTGAGATAGCTCAGCGGTCTAAAGCACTTGCTTAGGCAAACTGAGGCAGGCACAGACCACGGTTCAATCCCCAGCACCACATGCCATGCCAGCTGCGCCCTCAGGGCAGGCTGAGCTGGCCACAAATAAATAAACAATAAATTTGGGTGTCTGTTTAAAAAAACAAACAAACAAAAACACCTCCAGGCCTAGCTTCTATGCTGAGTCAGCCAATCTCTGAAGAACTGTGATTTCAGATTTGTACGAATTCTTCCAAAGTATCGAGTAAGAGGCTGGCACAACCTTGGTACTAAATCTGAGAAGGTTGAGACAAGGAAAGAAAATTAGGACCAGGGATGTAACTCAGCAGCACAGTACCTGCCTGGCAAGTGCAAGGCCCTGATTTGATTCCTGGTACCAAAAAATTTTAAGAAAAAGAAAGAAAAGAAAGTTAGAGGCTGGTGTCATTTGGAGAATAAATGCAAAAATCATTTCTATAATATTACCATAGAGTTTAAAATCAATGAGTAAAACAGGGTAATTCCATAGCCAGGTGTGGTGGTGTATATCTGTAATCCCAGCACTTTGAGAGGCTGAGGCAGGAGATTGCAAATTCAAGTCTCACCTGGGCAGTTTAGTGAGCCTCTGTTTCGGAACATGGCTGGGGATGTAGCTCAGAACAAAGGCCCTGGGCTCAGTCCACAGAACTGCAAACAAAAAGAAAGGAAGGGATCACTCCTTGTGACCAAGTTGAATTTATCCCAGGAATGCAAAATTAGTTCAACATTAGAAATTCCCTTCATGTCACGAACCCCATCCATAGATTAAATGGGATGTTCAGGATCAACAAGCGTTCAGCAGCATCTCTGATGTCACCAGTGTCTCCTTGCTATCATTCCTGGGAAGCTGAAGGACAAACAAAGGATGAGCCTCTGACCCCTCTTGGCCCAACCTATCCCTGAACTGAGGATGCCTCAGGCCCAGCCCCCTGGGCCACTCAGAGTCCCAAAAGTGCGGCTTCAGGAAGTTAATCTGACCAACTTCCTACCCGGTTTCCTGCAAGCTGTGATACTTGGTGTAGGGATTTGGTGACATCAGGAGCTCTGGACAAAACTTCCTTTAGTTTGGGCAACATCTTTCTGGAGCACCCGCTGTAGCCCAGCTGCTGAGGATAGAGTTAAAGACCTGGGGGAAGTGAAGAGAGGGCTGAACTGGCAGGAGTGGCTTGTAGGCTGCAGTCTCTGCCAGCCTCTTGCCTTGATGCTTAGATTTCTCCCCTTGGGCAGGGGACGGCATTGGTGACATCCGGGAAGTGTACTTCTGAAGGACCCCTGGAGTGTTCAGGAGTAGACAGAGGAGGAGAGCTTGGGGTCTGGAAGGTCAAGCTCACTGGAGAGGTGTGTCGTCCCCCCCTTTTCCTGCCAGGTGAACTCTATGCTCAACACATTCCTGTCTTTTTAAAAAAATATTTATTTGTTTGTGTGTGGCCAGCTCAGCCCACCAGGGGGCTGGCTGGCATGTGGTGCTGGGGGATTGAACCCCAGTCCCTGTGTCCCTGTGCTTTGCTAAGCTTGTTCTAAGTAGGTGCGTTAGACCACTGAGCCATCTCACCAGCCCCACAGTCCTGTCTTGCCAGAGGTCTTCTTGGCAGATGAAAAGGGGTTTATTTGATGACTATGAGAGACAAACGCAGGGAACTGTGCAACTCTTCCGATTTGTTCATGTTATAGCAACATTTATTTTTAAGTTACGTTGAGTGTATTGTTATTAAAAAAAAAAAAAAAAAAAAAAAGCCGAGAGCCCTGAAGTAAAAGTATCCCGGATACGATAGTTGGGCCTGTGGTCCCAGCTATTCAGGAGGCTGAGGCAAGAAGACCATCAGTTTGAGGCCATCTTAAGTGACTCAGCAAGAGACCCTGTCTCAAAATAAAATTAAAAGGCCCAGGAGGGGGCTGGTGAGATGGCTCAGTGGTCTAAGGCACCTACTTAGAACAAACTAAGCTAAACAAAGCACAGGGACCACGGTTCAATC
>NW_004524602.1:10789992-10803314 GCF_000260255.1 Octodon degus
GTGCTGGGGGATTGAACCGCGGTCCCTGATGCTTTTGCTAAGCTTGTTCTAAGTAGGTGCTTTAGACCACTGAGCCATCTCTCCAGCCCCAACATCCCCTTCTTTATAGGGCCAGGTCACCCTGCATATGGGACTTACTGTGCCAGCCCCAGAAGGTCATTCATTCCCTCAAGGGTCACTGGAGAAACACAGGCAGGCTGCAACAATATGGTCTGTTGTCACGTTCCTTGTTGGAGACTGTTGTTGGGAGGACAGCCCAGGCTGCAGGTTCCTCGTTGCCTGGACATGGCTGCAATTAGCAGGGAGGACGGCCCAGGCTACAGGTTCTTAGCTGCCTGGCCATGGCTATAATTAGTAGTTTCCCAGAGAAGGCCGCTCACGGGGTGGGGGTTGGCACCACCTCTGGAGAGTGCACGTTTTAGCTTTCCTGTGTTCTGTTCCATTTGCAGTTCTGGGGATTGAATTCAAGGCCTTGTGTTTGGTAGGGAAGTGATTTGCCATTGAATATACACCCAGTCCATTTGTCTGTCCATTCTTCATTTTTTCCTTCCTTCCTTCTTTTTTTTCATACTAGGTATTCAACCCAGAGCCACATACCCAGCCTGTTTTTATTTTTTAATTTGAGACAGGGTCTTTCTAATTTGCTAAGTTGCCCTGACTGGACTAGATTTGAGCTTCTCCTGCCTCAGCCTCCCAGAGTGCTGGTGATATGGAAGAAATGAAACTCCCGACCTGAAGGCTACCTGGGACAAGCTTGTGTTCTCTAAAATGGTAGAATGAATTTTAGGAGCAGAGGTGAATAGCATAATATTTATTGAGGAAAGAAAGCTTCTGTCTAAGAGAGAGGGACGGAAGTGAGGCCTGAGTAGGTTGTTCCAGGGAAGCTGTCTCTTCCAGGGACTTTTACAGAATAAAACCAGGTAGTGAGGCGGGTCTAAAGTGGAGAACGTGGGAACTCACTTAGGTGGGCATGAGGTAGGACAAAACTATGGTCAGCCAATGAGATTCCAAGCACTGTTGCTTAGGTAAAATTGATTAAATCCAGAACTGAATGGAGAAGCGAGTCACGTAGCAAGTGGGCATGAAAATAGCAGGAGTTTATCTGGAAGCTGGTAGCAATCGGATTAGTGACTTCCTGGCTTCCTTAAAGTGCTGATCAATCCCAGATGCTTATCTTTAGGGAAGTGGGCATTTGTTCGATCTTTGGTCTCTAGCTCTGGCTCACAGTAGGAGCATCCATCTCTCTCACAGTTGCAAGGTAGCTTGTCTTCCGTGCTGTCTCCTTGAGGGCCTGACCCTGTCTGGCTGCCTGTAATATTTCTGTCTAGTTCAGCTGCCTGCAACACTGGGATTACAGATGTGCACCACTACACCTGGATTGAACTTTTAAAAAGAAGAGTGTTTGGCTCCTTCTGGATCGTGTTGTGGTTCCCTGAAAATGCAAACAAATATAAAAGTCTTTCATTTGTTTAGAGAAAAGCCCTTGGAAGTCATGTGAGAGGGTTTTACTACTTTCCACCACGTAAGTTTCTTTTTCTCCACACTGCAGCGTGTTGTCACACGTGTGCTGCCGTGACTTCCAGACATGGGAGCGCTGGTGTAAATTCCTTTCTTGGTCCTTGCCTCCTGGGAATAGAACCTGTTCAACCAACTCCTCACCCTTGGAGTCGGGGCTTATCTTGTCTCTGTCCCTGGAGTCAAAGCTCAGAGTCCTGTCTGAGGGACTGTGATAGCTTTTTTGCCCTGAGTCCTCTCTGATTTGACCCTGGGAGCTCTTTGCATCCCCAGCTTCTGGCCGAGGCTGGCTGAGGATTGGGTGGGGTAGGGCTTCTGGCCTTGTGCCTTGGCCCAAGGGTTGAATTAGACCTGACCCTGTCTAAGAGTTTCTCCAGATCTTCCTCACCCCTGCCCTCCACCCAGTGTGACAGCTCCTGAATTGTCCTCATTACCACCAGCCAATCATTAGGGTTAGGGTTAGGGTTAGGGTTAGGCCCGCCATTCTTGCCCAGTGGATGAGGCGCTTTAAAAACTCGTAGGTGGTCTCAGTGTGAAGAATACTTTCCAATTTGACCCTAAACTGGGTCCTTTTTATCTCCCCAAATTGTGGAACCAGTAACACAGCACCAACAGGGTGGTGGTGTGTGCTTGTAATCCTAGCAGTCTGGGAGCCTGAGGCAGGAAGATCTAAAGGACAACTGAATAGGCCAGTCAAATAGCTCAGCGGATTAAGGCGCCTGTAGCAGATGCAGGGGCGGGTGTTTGATCCCTGGGCCTGCCTTTGTGCAGTGCTGAGCCCGCAATTGAGACTGGGTGTGGTGGTGCACGCCTGTAATCCCAGCTCTTGGGAGGCTGTAAACAGGTGGATCACTAGGAGTCCAATCTAGTAGTGAGACCCTGAACACCCTGGAGACCCTTTCCTAAAACTACAAAAATGAATAAATAAATAAATGACAACTGAACAAGGCCCTATATATAAAAAAAAAAAAGTTGGAGCTGCAGTTAGTGAAAAGGCTCTGTGTTCAATCCCTAGCACCACCACCAAAAAAGGGACAGACATGTGCTTGCTCCTGCAGGGGCGGGCAGCCTCCGCTTCAGTTCTGCAGAGGCTTTGCTGGCATCGAGGTGACCCCAGGTTCAGAGTGATGATCGAAGAGACATCTGGGCACCCGTTCTGGGGCCAACAGCTGCCAGCTGAACGTTCAGCTGATTGAATATCTTGGGGGGCGGGCTGGGCCTTAAAGGGTGCTGAGCTAGGTACATTTAGGGCCAACACACTTTGTAGCACCAGTTTTCAGACAGACAGTGCCTAAGGGATCAGCCTGCCAGTAAGAAGAGCTGAGCGGAGATCCAGCCCAAAGGCTTTTGTATTTTAGGGAAAGGTCTACAGGGTGTTCAGGGTCTCACTACTAGATAGGATGCATAGTGATCCGTCTGTTTACAGCTTCCCAAGAGCTGGGATTACAGGCCCGCCACCACGCACCTGTAATGAGACCCTGGGGCAGGGCCAGCACAGTAGGCCGGGGATCCCCCAGCCCCTGCTCCTGCTTTTAGGCACTTTGCTTTAATCCGCTGAGCTATTTGGCCGACCCTCCCCACCCAAAGGTTTAAGGTAAAAAGGAGACAGATACAGAGTGAGCGCAGGGACGGCTCTCAAGCCCTGCAGGCCCAGGTGAAGAGTCACCATGCTAGGCGAGAGCAGCTCTGAAGTCTCTGACTGCCTCAGAAGGAAGCACACCGCAGTCTTTTCATGAGTAACGGCTTAGGGCCCAGCAGTGTGTTTGTCCTCTGTCCCTGGGTGGTGACCCCAACAGTTTTCTCATCAAGCTCATACTTGGAGATGCTATGCCCAGGGCTTTTCCTTTCATGATGCATCTTTCATTTAAAAAAACAGGGGCCAGGGAGATGGCTCAGTAGAATAAGTGCTTGTCTGGCAAGCGCAAGGGTCTGAGTTCAATCCCTGGTTCCACAAAAAAAAAAAAAAAATCTAAAATTAAAAAAAAAATACATAAAAATACAAATTTGTGATACTGAAAATTGGACCCAGGTTCTTTGCACCAACTTACACCACCAGTCCTTTTTTATTTTTCATTTTTTTTAAATTTATTTTTATTTATGTGTGTGTATGTGTGTTTGTGTGTGTGTGTGTGTGTGGCCAGCTCAGCCCACCAGGGGGCAGGGCTGGCTGGCATGTGGTGCTGGGGGATTGAACCGCCATCCCTTTGCTTTGCTCAGCTTGTTCTAAGTAGGTGCTTTAGACCACTGAGCCATCTCTCCAGCCCTTTATTTTTCATTTTGAGACAAGTTTTTGCTGAATTGATGAGGCTGGGTTCAACCCTGTGATCCTCCTGCCTCAGCCTCCCAGGCTACTGGGATTAGAGGCATGCACCACCATGCCCAGCTGATGTACCTAGCTTTCGAGGCTCCAACTGTTTGAGAAGGTGTAAGGGGTTCAGGAAGAATTATGCCACAGTTTTCCTGGGTGGCAGGCCCGGAGTTAAGGCCCAAGAGAGGTGCCCTCTGTCTCCTTGTGGCTGTATCTCAACCCCCTCCCTTACCCCTCGGAAGTGCCTACCTTCTCCTGAACGCACTCCCTTCCACCCAGCTGCGGGCAATGCCTCTCACTGTCCTGAACTGTGGTATAGAGCTCTCACCCACCCTGTCCGTTTCTGTCCCCTGCCCTGCACATGATATGGTTCTTCCTACCTGTGACAGACGGGCCCTCGGCACAGCTAGTTGTTATCGGGCTTGTGTTACTTAGGGAGTAGAGTGGCATTTGATCGCTGGGTTTCCTACATCCCTGTCCTGCCACTGAAGAGCTGGGTGATGTCAGACGAGGTGCCTACTCTGGGCCTCAGGTGCCTCACCTTTAAAACAGGTTCCTGGCAGATGACACCTTCATGGTGTGGAGCCCTGTGCCCGGCACATGTCAAGGCTCCACAGTGGCCGTCAGCATCTCGTTCTGAACTTGGAGCCTGGCTCCACCCTGGCTGCCAGGGCTCCAGAAAAAGTGAAATGAAGTTTATCCTCAGGCAGTGTTTGTCTCAACTGGATTTAAGGTGCCTCAGGCTATCTGGTCACCACATGAGACCCTGTCATCATAGCTGAGCACACAGACCATGGGTGGCCAGGGACGGCTCAGGGCAGAAACTTGGGGCTGGCCTTGAAGCTTGGCGTGTCATGCCAGGGAGGTGAGAAGCACAGAGGGGGAAAGACAGGTCAGGGTAGGGTGGGGTTTGTGGCAGGAGGCCATGTTAGGTACAGCAGTCAGAGCAGGCCTTAGAGTAGGGCCTACATAAGCTACAGTTGTTAGTAGGGTTTTTTTTTGGTGGCTGGCTCTGCCCACCCTGGGGGCAGGGCTGGTGTGGCATGTAGTGCCAGGGATCGAACTGCGATCCCTGAGAGCTTGTCTGAACTAAGAAGGCACTTTAGACCACATATCTTACCAGCCCCCTGGTTCTTTTTTTTTTTTTTAAACTTTTATTTATTTATTGAGTGTGTGTGGCCAGCTCAGCCCACAAGGGGGCGGTGCTGGCTGGCATGTGATGCTGGGGGATTGAACCGCGGTCCCTGTGCTTTGCTTAGCTTAGCTTGTTCTAAGTTGGTGCTTTAGACCACTGAGCCATCTCACCAGTCCCCCTGGTTCTTTTTTTCCTTTTTCTTTTTTTTTTTTGGCAGAACTAGGGATTGAACTCAGGCCCCTGTGCTTGTCAGGGAAGCACTTATTCTACTGAGCCAACTCCTACTAAGCCAACTCCCCAGCCCCCTGGTTCTTCTTTTGATGGTACTGGGAATTAAACTCAGAGCCTTTGCACTGAGCTACATCCCTTACTCTTTTATTTACTTCCCCTCTTTTTTCCTTTTGAGACAGGGGTTTGCTAAATCACTCATTTGCCAAGGGTGGGCTTGAACCTGTGATTCTCCTGCCTCAGCCTCCTGGAGTGCTGGGATTACAGGCATGTGCCACTGCTCCCTGGTTGCTAGGTTTAACAAATAAAAATGTCAGCTACCTCATTCAATTGGAATTTCAGATGGACAACAGGTACTTTTCATAGTGTAACAATGCCCCAATATCGCAGGAGTTATATATATTCTAAAGAGCAATTGTTGGGGCTGGGGAGATGGCTCAGTAGAATAAGTGCTTCCCTGGCAAGCGCAAGGGCCTGAGTTCAATCCCCGGTTCTGCAAAAAAAAAAAAAAAAAAAAAGCAATTGTTGTTTATCTGAAATCACAGTTAAGCGGGCAGACTGTTTTGTCTGATAACTTTACTTGGCTTCCAGAAGGTCGTTTAGAGATGAAGGCAGGGAAGAGCCCTGCTAACTTCTGCAGAGTGATGTGAAAAATGAAGTGGAGCCCAAAGATCAGTCAGGGGGTTAAAGGGTGTGGGCAGAGGGGGCCAGGAGGGCAGCGTCCAGTTAGAGCCCCAGGGAACACAGGACCCTGCCTTGGTGGGTGGCTGGGGGAGGACTGGCCCTATAGGGGAGCTCATCCAAGATCTGGGTCCGCCTGGGTTTGGGGGGCCTCCCCCTTGAACACACTGGGTCTCTGTAGGACCTCGCTGGCTGCCTGTTCTCTGGGGAGGGGTGGTCCCTGGGTCTGGGCTATGGCTGACGGCTGTGGATCACATGTAGGATTTGAGAGCAGGACTAGTAGGTGCAGCTGCAGTGGCAGAGAGCTCAGCTCGTGTTCTGAGATAGCACAAGCGGATCCAGAATAGAAGAAGGAAGGGGCTGGGGGTGGCGGGGCATCCTGGAATCCCAGCACTCCGGGAGGCTGAGCAGGAGGATTGCAAGTTAGAGCCCATCCTGGGCACCTTAGTGACTTATTCAGATACTGTCTCAAAGTAAAAAATTTACACAGGGCTGGGGGTGCAGCTCAGTACAAAGGCTCTGGGTTCAGTTCTCAGTATGCGAGCAAAAGAAGGAAGGAGGGAACAAACTAAAAAAAGAAAAGAGAGGGCTGGTGAGATGGCTCAGTGGTCTAAAGCACCTATTTAGAATAAGCTTAGCAAAGCACAGGGACCGCGGTTCAATCCCCCAGCACCACATGCCAGCCAGCCCCGCCCCCTGGTGGGCTGAGCTGGCCACACACACACACACACACACACACACACACACACACAAATAAATAAAAAATTTAAAAAAGAGAGAGAAAAGACGGACAGGAGACTACTGTGGGCCCCTGTCTAACTTGGTACCTTCAGTGGGGTGCAGCGAAGTGGCTGGCTCTCAGATTACCCCACTAGGTGTCAGAGGAAACTGACACACGGGTCTGGCAGCCTCCGCGAGGTCCCCAATCCCAAGAGGGAAGGTTTGGCCTGGGCTGCCACCATCCACTTTTCTCCTTGTTGACATTCGCTTCCAGGCCCCTGCCTGGCAGACTCAGGGCTGGAGCACCTTCTCTGTGAAACGGCCGTGACACAACACGTGACCCCGCATTTGTAGATTTCAGTTATGGCGATAGATACTTCTAAGCTCTGCCACCCAGTGGGCTGGAAGACTTTGAAGAGTCTCTCTAATGCCTCCTCTACCCACCCAGCACAGGGCCTGGCACAGAGCAGATGCCCAGTTATGGGTCCCTGGGTAACACAAGGACCGGGGCCGGTTCCGCACATGGTGTGCCCATCCTGGGGGTGAGGGTAGCAGGGAGAGCAGTAAAGAAGGCGTAGAGCACCCCAGCGGACTCTCACGCTGCAGGCCAAGGCTCTGCTAGCCCTTTACCCGCGCTTGCGTGTGCGCATGCTCAGAACCACCTGCCCGGGGCTGCAGGCGCGGAAATGCTCCGCCACAAATGCGGCGATCCTAGCAGAGCAGACTGAACAAACCTGTCAGTTCAGGCCAAGTTTTGTACCAGGTAAGGGTTTAGAAAACAAAGAGCAAAGAGCCCAACAAATCGGTCGCGTTCAGAGCTTTCAGAGTTTGGCATTATTTGGAAAAGGGATCGAGGACTCGAAAGTCTCCCCCATAGGCAATTCCTTGATGGCCGCAAGTGACAAGGGCCCGCCTGGCCGCTAGAGGGCCCCTGGTCACCACCTTGTCGGGGTCCTTGCTAATGAAAGTTTTCCCTCTGCAGCTCGAAGATGCCAGCAGGTTGCCTGGCTTGCAAGAACTTCTGTCCTCTGGGGACAAAGACCAGCGGGCCTGGGACCTGGTGAGCTGGGTTTTGTCCTCCAAGGTCCTGACAATCCACAGCGCAGGGAAGGCTGAGGTGAGATCGCGGGTTCCTAGGACCACAGGGTTTGGGACACACCAGTCTGGGGTCCCTGAGACCTCCCCATGCGCTGGAAAAACCCGAGCAACTGGTTGACAATGCAGATTCCTCCTCCTCATCCTCATCCTCGAGCCCCTGATTTCCTGTCTCTGTCGGTTAGCTTTTGCTGAACAACAAACCACCCCTGCCACTGAGTGGTAGAAGGAGACAACACCATGTCTTGTGATTTTGTGGGTTGTTGAGTGGTCGGTGTGGAACGGGTGATCTTAGGTGACATCATTTCCCTTTCTGGGACTACAGCCGGAGTGGCTGCCCTTGTCCGGCCCTTCTCTGTCATGGCTTTTCGCAAATTGTCGTACCTTTCTTCTTCATGAAGTGATTAAAGATAGAAGCAGAAATACTCGGAAAAGGGTTAGGAGCATTAGAAGCAATTGCTTTTTGGAAGATGTGGTTTGCGCTTCTCAGCTTGCTGTAGGGGAAAATGGGATTAGCCCAGAGCAGTCCTGAGCCCTGAGCTCTGGGCTTTCTTGTACATGATTGTTTCTGTCTTTATGAAACCTGTTTTTCTGGTGAGCTGGGACCTCAGGAGTTGAACCCAAGGGCATAGGAGGCTGTATTTTAGCAGCTGCTCAAATCAAGTTGCAACTCCTTTTATGTTTTCTTTTCTTTTTTTTTTTTTGGTGGAACCGGGGTTTGAACTCATGCCCTTGTGCTTGCCAGGGTTCTTTTCTAATTAGTATATGTTCCATTCCTGTGGGGAATTGGCACATACGCATATTTCTTCTTAATCATGTGATTCCTTCTTCACCTCCCTTGTATTTTCAAGTTTGAAAAGATCCAGCAGTTGACTGGTACCCCTCACACGCCTGTCCCTGTCCCAGACTTCCTGTTTGAGATCGAGTATTTCAACCCAGCCAACGCCAAATTCTATGAGACCAAAGGAGAACGAGACCTCATCTACGCCTTCCATGGTAGCCGCCTGGAAAACTTCCATTCCATCATCCACAATGGGCTGCACTGCCACCTCAACAAGGTGGGGACCCTGCTGAAATGGGGATGCATGGAGTAGGGGTGAGCAGCCCCTGGGGGCATGGGGGGCATGTATTGGTTTTCTTTTCTTTTTTTAAAATTAATTAATTTATTTATTTTGTGTGTGTGTGGCCAGCTCAGCCCACCAGGGAGCGGGGCTGGCTGGCATGTGGTGCTGGGGGATTGAACCGTGGTCCCTGTGCTTTGGTTGGTTTAGCTTGTTCTAAGTAGGTGCTTTAGAACCACTGAGCCATCTCACCAGCCCATGTATTGGTTTTCTAAGGCCTGGCTGCTCCGTGTGGCCTGCACACTGGCAGTGGTTCCGTTGCCGAGGAGCCTGTGAAAATACAGACACTTGGGCACGAGTTTGACCTTGTGACTCCTTGATTCACTTAAATTCTTTTCCCCTTACTGCAAAATTGAACCCAGAGCCTTCACTTTTATACTGCACCACTGGGGATTGGACCCAGGGCCTTCACACTAAGCTACATCCCCAGCCCTTTTTGTTTTTTGTGTTGACACAAGGTCTTGCTAAGTTTCTAAGATGTCCAGGCTGGGCTCAAACCTGGACTCCTCCTGCCTCAGCCTCCCAGAGTGCTGGGAGTACCGGTGTGTGCCGCCACACCCAGCCCCCACCTGCAGTGTGTCAGGACCTCCAGGTGATTTCTGTGTTGATTACAGCCCGAGAAGTGCAGGTGGCTCCTATCACTGCCTGCACATTTAGATTACTCGGGGAGCTTTTTAAAATATTTATTTATTTGTTTAGCTGCAGGGTCTCACTACGCAGTTCAGACTCATAGTGGTCCTCTTGTCTCAGCCTCCCCAACTCTGGGATTACAGGTGTGCAGCACCACGCCTGATTTCCATGACCGCACAGTGTCCCTGGGGTTCCTCAGACCAGCAAAGCATGTGGTACCAGGGATCAAACTCGGTCCTTGCGCTTTCTAGGCAAGTGCTTAGACTGCTGAGCTATCTCCCCAGTGCACTTAGGGAGGTTTTTTTTTTTTTAACAAAACAAAACAAAAACACCCGGTACCTTGCTTCATCCCAGACAATTAAATCAGACTGTGGGGATGTAGGCCAGAGATGTCTCTGGGACATCAAGCTTTGAAAGCCCTCAGTAACCCCAGTGTTTGACCAACCCTAGCTCCAAAGTGTGGCTCAGAGTCACCTGGAGTCTCAGCCCCACTGCAGATCCCTGCTGATCCACAAGCAGGCTGGCTTCTGAGAACCATGCCTCTAGGGAACACTCCAGAATGTCAGCCTGGGAGAAATCGATGTGCACGCAGAGAGGCACCAAGTAGAGGGTCTCTCCTGCCCTCACTGAGCTGTTGTCCTCTCGTGTTTGAGAGTCACATCAGTGCCAGCCTCCCCCCTCCTCTGCTGGCACTCATTTCACCCCTTAGTAAGGTGTCAGAGGAAAACTGGGCATGTCTATGGCCCTGGGCAAACTGATTTGAGCTTTCCGAGCCTCAGTTTCCCCTGTATGGGAGACAAGGAGTCTATTACTCTCCTCCTGCAGTAGAGGATTGGAACAGTTTGTGGCTACCAAGGTTAAGCCCCAGCCAAGGACCAGTAGAGCAGGGGCTGGTTTTATCATGACCGCAGAGGGCATCTGGGGTAGTGCCCAGTCCAGCACTGTCTGCTTTGTTCAGAGTGGCTGGCTGCACTTCCTGGGCACAGATTCAGTGTGGACAGAGACAACCCCGAGGCTAGAGAGCCTCTCCCCAGCCCTGCTGCATCTGATTAGTGTCGGTGGTTCTGCCTAAGGATGCCAGGCTTGCTCACGCTGGCTCTCAGCTTAGAATGAGGGCCGGGCTCCTGGAGCTGGTAGGCCTCTGCTTCATCCTGGGGTCGGCCTGGGGAAGGTGCTGCAGGTTATGGTCTTGCATACAGCGCTTGTTCCAGAGCCCTGGGTATTTGCTGCTTGGAGGTGCCTTCTAGGTGTCGTTTGGTAGAGCGAATCAACCCTCGGCATTCTCTGCCTGAGTTTTGGTGCAGAGCTTGCTTGGCAAGCCCAGCGCCAGTTGCAGCTGTGGGATTATTCTCACGGCAGAGACACCCCGGACTCCTCACTTGTGTGCCCTTCTACTCTCTGCAGCCTTGTGTGAGCTGCCCAAGTCCCGGGAAAGGTGAAGTCATGACAAGTATAGATGGAGAACTGCTGTGAGTGTCAGATCAGAGGGTGCCTGGTAGCCTTGGAGAAAAATCTCTGTCAGCTTGTGAGCTTGCGAGGGTTGGGGACATTGTCAAGGAGCTCCCCAAGGGTCTGTCTTAATTCCCCTAAGCTTTGCGTATGGGGTGTAGCAATGTGGCAGCCTGGTGTCACCAAATAGGACAATTCTAGTTTGTGTGCGTGTGCGTGTGCATGTGCGTGTGCGTGTGTGTGTAGAGTCTCACTACACAGCCCAGATTTGTAGTGATCCTCCTGATTTCTGCCTCCCTAGGATTACAGGCACACGCCACCATGCCCAGACTCCATTCGCTGGGTTAGCGTGCGTGGGGGTGGGGCCAATGTGGCATGCGGAGCCAGGGATTGAACCCTGGCCCCTGCACTTACCTAAGCAAGTGTTTAGTCCATTGAGCTATACCACCAACCCTGTTTACAGCCTCCCAAGTGCTGGGATTACAGGCCTGCACCACCATGCCCAGTCTCAATTGCTGTCTCAGTGCGCCCCAGGGGTGGGGCCAGCGCAGCAGGCCCAGGGATCGGATGGTCTGACTCCCAGCCCCTGCATCTGCCTAAGCCGGCGCATTAATCCGCTGAGCCATTTGGCCAGCCGCAGTTGCTTTGGATGTGTTTGCCAAGCCTACCATACAGCCTCAGCTTGCCTGCTATGCTTTTCATGGAGGGTGTCCTTGGTACCCACCCACTCAGGGGGTGCTGCCTCCTTGAATTTGGGGCATTTTCTTAGCCAATACCAGCATGAATGCAGAATCAGACTTAGCCCAGCCTTCATGGCTGCTTCCTGATTTTGGTTACAGAGTCTGAGGGACTCATGTGTTTTCCAAGGGCTGACTCAGAATACCCTCTCCCTCAGGTGTCTCCTCCCCCCTGTACACAAGGGCATGCTTTGCTTTTGTAAGCCCATCAGTGTAACTGTCTTAATGCTTTTGTGTAACAGCAGTGACAATGTAGACCACAACGTAAGGGCCCATGGGCGGTTCCCACCCTTGTCTCTCATGTCTCAGGTGTCCCATGCAATGTTTTCTGTCCTCACCTACAACCTTATGAAGCACCATTTCATAGATGGAGAGACTGAGACACAGCTTATACACCCTGCCAGGTTGTGGGTGGATTCTAACTCAGGTCTGTTTGGACTCTGATGTCTGTGTTTTTCTGACTCAACCTTGGCCACAGGGGACTGTTCCTTTGCCAGGCTAGGTGGCCAAATCCACAATCAGTTAAACAGTTGTCACATGGAATGTATTTAGTAATAAATCTTATGATGATGTCATAGGTTACTTGATCCTATGTCCTACTGGGAAAAAAGGCAGCACGGAAGTTTTTGTGTTTACAGCTCTGTTGAACAAAGACCGGTACCACCTTGCTGTGCCAACTCTCCATGCACACATTCATGTGTTCCTTTTCTGTTGGCCTCTGTCATCACAGACATCCTTGTTTGGAGAGGGGACCTACCTCACAAGTGACCTGAGCCTGGCCCTCATATATAGTCCCCATGGCCATGGGTGGCAGCACAGCCTTCTCGGGCCCATCCTTAGCTGTGTGGCCGTGTGTGAGGTCATTGACCATCCGGACGTCAAGTGCCAAATCAAGAAGAAGGGTGAGTGATCCCCTGCCCACACATGCTGCAGGCCTCTGTTGGGGTGCAGCTGGATGGTGGAGAAGGACCTAGTGTGGTAGGGGTCTGCTGGGTCTGGGGCAATGCCAGGCAGGCAGAGCAGGGCAAGGCCTGGCTTCAGGGAGGGGAAGCTTAGGGATTGAAGGCATGGTG
The DNA here is from genome assembly GCF_000260255.1 of Octodon degus. Lineage (NCBI taxonomy): Eukaryota > Metazoa > Chordata > Mammalia > Rodentia > Octodontidae > Octodon > Octodon degus. Next base: position 10,802,685 of record NW_004524602.1, read on the forward strand.
GAAAAGATCGCGTGGTGCAAGGCAGTCAGTGGGGAAGGGACTGGCAAGGGGACAGCTGAGAAGGCAGGACAGGATGGGTCAGGGTAACATCTGGAGCCTGTAATCCCAGCACTGGAATGCTGGGGCAAGAGGATTGCAAGTTGGGGCCAGCCTGGGCTACATGGCAAGACCCTGGTGGGGATGAGGAGGGAAGGAAGGAGAGAAAAGAAGAACACAAAACATTTTGGGAAGGATTTTTAAACTACTGTTATTATTTCTAAATTTTTAATTTTTATTATTTTATTTTTTAAATGTATTTAGTACAGGGTCTATAGGGTCTCACTACACAGATTGGATTTGTAGTGATCCTCCTGTTTTCAGCCTCTGAGGTGCCGGGATTACAGGCACGTGCCACCATGCCCAGTCTTTTTATTTTTATTTTTTGGTGGAACCGGGGTTTTGAACTCAGGCCCTTGTGCTTGCCAGGCAAGCACTTATTCTACCGAGCCATTTCCCCAGCCCCAAAAGGCAGAAGGATTTTTTTTTTTTTTTTGCTCCGAGGGGGCCTGGCCCTAGCTCAGTCCTTTAAGTGGCTGCTTCCACAAAGCTGTCAGCCTCAGGTTGCTGGAGTTCGAACCTCTCACCTCTCCC
>NW_004524602.1:10804679-10805735 GCF_000260255.1 Octodon degus
TTGTTTTTGTTTTGATGGCGGTGGTGTGGCCATCAAATGGCCTCTGGCTTGAGCTATAGCCCCTTCCTTTTTATTTTTTTCTTTTGAGTTAGTCTTGCTAATTTGCCTAGGCTGGGCTCAAATTTGTGACTGTCCTGCATCAGCCTCCCAGAGTACTAGGATTACAGACATGAGTCTTGTTTTTAGTGCTATGTCATCCTACAACACAGGCCCATCGCCCAGCCTGCCGGGGCTTCTGTATCTTTAGGACCAGGAGACTTAACTCATTTGTTTTTCTAAATTGTCTCTTTAGTTCTTTTATTCCCCCACCTCCCGCCCCAGTAAATGTGAGCTTTACTTTCCTGTATTCAGATTCCAAGGAGATAGACCGCAGCAGAGCCAGAATCAAGCACAGCGAAGGAGGGGACATTCCTCCTAAGTACTTTGTGGTCACCAACAACCAGCTCCTGCGAGTGAAGTACCTGCTGGTGTATTCCCAAAAGCAACCCAAGAGGTAAGACGTCCCTGGGGCTGGGGATATAGCTTAGAGGTAGAGTGCATGCCCAGCAAGAATGAGGTCCTAGCTTTGATCCGCAGCCTTGCAGAAAAAGAAAAAGGGTGGTCCCTGCCCAAAGGCCAGGAGACCAGCTAGATCCCATGTTCAGGGAATTGGTTTCTTCGTTTCAGGCTTAATCCCCCAACCCCAACCCCGGTATATATTCTAATGAAGAGTATAGAAAGATTGCAAATATGCCTTTTTTTGATGGCTGAAGAAAGCCCAACTAGCAGCCCCTTAGCCTCTGGGTGTTTGAGTGGGGTCAGAAACCCACCCATGAGGTTGAGCTGAGAGGTGGGACGGTGATGGGACATGGGCTGAGGCTGTGCATGGCTCAGCTTAGTTCCTTCCCTAGTGGCTGCTGAGCCACTTCCTGTTCCTCTGTGGACCTTCACAAAGATACTTCATCTTTACCTTGAAAACGAGGGTGCTGAGCTGGGGTGTGATAGAGTGCTTGCTTCACTTCTTCTTCTTCTTTTTTTTTTTTAATGGAATAGATTCATTTATTTATTTATTTATTT
>NW_004524602.1:10807008-10810993 GCF_000260255.1 Octodon degus
AAAAAAAAAAAAAAGAAAAGAAAAGATGGGCTGTGAAAGAGTCGGGTGTGGTGGTGCCCCTGTAGCTGCAGCTACGTAGAAGGCTGAGGCCAGAGGATCGCAAGTTGCAGGTCAGCCAGGGTAAATTGGTGAGATCCTGTCTCCAAATGAAAAATAAAAAGGGCTGGAGATATAGCTCAGTGCTGGAGCACCTCTGGGTTCCTTCCATTCCTAGTGCTGGTGGGAGGAAAAAAGGATGACAGGGTGAGCTCATTGCGTAGCTGTCATTGTGCATTTAAAAAAAGTTCCACTGAAAGGCACGTTCGTGCCAGGACAAAGGGCTCCAGATTTTTCGAGCAGAGAATCACGAAGCTTCACCATGTGGCTCACGCACAGGAGGGTGGAAGTCACCCTTTCGTCCCCCTGAGTCAGAGCTGGTCGCACACCCGTACAAAAAAAAAAAATGTGTCTCTCTGGTTGCCAAAATCGCTCGTTTTTCCTTTCGCAGGGCTTCCAGCCAGCTGTCCTGGTTTTCCAGCCATTGGTTTATGGTCATGATGTCCCTGTACCTGCTGCTGCTGCTTTCAGTGAGTGTCATCAACTCCTCTGCTTTCCAACACTTTTGGAATCGCGTGAAGAGATAATCTCTCTGGGCTTGGTGTGGGGGCGCCTCAGCCCTGTGCCTTCTCGTAGCCTGTTCTCTACCTCCTGTGCCTTATGTCCAGCCAGGTTGAGCCTAGGGGATGGTTGGGGGACTGCAGGACAATTTTCCGTGTGTCGTAAGTGTACCGATTGCCTTTGATAATACTTCCAGCCACAATGTGGTCAGTGAGGACCCCCGGCTCCCCTCGGTCCTGTGGAGTTGGTTTCTTCAGCCAGGGCCAAAGGAGAAGTCCTACTGCATTTAAAAACAAAGTGTCCCAACCCTGAGCGGCACGGTGGTGTTTACAGTCACTCCTGGCAGAGGCTGGGCCTTTCTCTCAGCCTTCTGGAAGGCGGGATGCGTGTAGCAGGGACCATAAATCACTGTAAATCACTAGGTGGTTGCCTTGTTTTGACTCGAGACATTCAACAGAGACAGCCACGTTTCTCCCCAGAAATCAGCAGGATTGTTTTGGGATTCCATCAGCTTTTGTACGTGAGTACATAACATTTTCATAGTTTTCACAAATCAACAAACAGCTGCCTGCTGCAGCTGGATCTCCTTCTTCCAGACCGAGGACAAGAATGGAATTAACCAGAGGCCTGATTAAAAAAAAAAAAAAAAAAAAAAATTTCAGACTTAACAAGGAGCAACTTGAGTCATCTTTTTCTAAAAATTACCAGCTGCTGATTACAGCTGAAATGGAACCAAATGTTTGTTTTCTGATTTTTTTTTTTTTAATAGCCATTTGACAAATTAGTCCTTGTGAGCAGAGTAAGGGGGAACTTTCTAAACCTAGAGCACCATCTGGCCAGGATTCACAGCCTCGCTGCTGGCCGTGTTTTAGAGAGATGTTGCTGAGCCATGGGCTTGCTCCTGTTCTCCTCACGAAGCTGCCTTGACCGTGGCCTCAGCCACTAGCGCCATGCCGCTGGCCTTCCGGACACAAAGTGCTGCAGAGCCGTGGACGGCACTGCCTCCAGGGGCATCGTGGTCCGGTGACACGGCCTGACTTGGTGGTCTCCGACCTCTTCCACCTGCTGCGTTTCAGCCCTGATGGAGTCCTGCCTTCCTGGGGGTGGCATTTTTAGAAGGGAGAAAATCATTTTTCTATAATTTGTAGAGTTGTGAAAAAGCAACTGTCACGGTTTTTACATTGGATGTTGGAACATTTCAAAAATAATAAAGGTATTTTCCTAGTTACCACAGCATCTTTGTGACCACTATCAGCCTCCCTGTGTCTACTGTACATGCGCTGGGGTTCAAATCCTTTTCCCGCTCTTTCCTGGTTCATGGTGGCTGTGTGCTGAGTATCGAGGGGGTGGGACTTCTGTCACAGGGCTCCCACGTGGGAGGGGCACACACTGCGCCAGGCGGCAGGGACCCAGCGGGATCAAAGCCCCTGCACTGGCAGGGTTGACAGTGGCAAGGTGGCCAGGCACACGAGCTCCTCAGGAATGAGGTTGGCATGATACCGGCATCACAAGGCATCTGGGGATTATGTGGCACAGGGTCCTGACGTGGTCCGGGGTCAGAAGTTGGAGCGGACAGGCGGAATGCACCTGTGGCTACTGATTTCTTTTTTACAGCAATCCTTGCTGACTCTGAGAGACAAGGAGCTGGAGCGCAAGGGCTCAGCCAAGGTTTTATGGCTGGAAGTGGCAGAGCTGGTGGCCGAGCCCAGCACAGATGAGGATCAGTGTCCATCCCTTAGCCACCCCTTTCACCCCACTCCACCCCCAAAAAGGGTGACTTTTACCTGCAGCCTAGAAGAGGAAGCCTGCTGGCCACACGGTGGTACACACCAGTAATTCCACCACTTGGGAGGCTGAGGCGGGAGGATCACCACGAGTCCCGGGGTGCATAGTGAATTAAAGGCCAGTCTGAGCTACACGGTAAGACCCTCTGTCAAAAACTACAATCTGGGCCGGGGCGATGGCTCAGTAGGATAAGCGCTTGACTGGCAAACGCAAGGATCTGAGTTCAATCCCCGGTTCTGCCAAAAAAAAAAAAAAAAAAAAAAAAAAAAAAACCCTACAATCTGTTCTAGGCTGAGAGGGGTAGGCAAAGTGTTTCAGGCAGTGGGAAGAGCACATGCGAAGACCTGGAGTTATGGAAGGAGCTAGAAGTGAAGGGGGCCTGACAGGAGGCAGGGTAGGAAAATGGCCTGCAGCAGTTGGCGGGGGCCAAGTCCTGAAGCCCTTAAAAGCACTGAGTGAGGGACAGTGTGAAGGGGACTTACGAAAGGAAGATGGAATTTAGCTTTCTGAAAAATCTCCCTGGCTGGTGGGTGAAGGCCAGATTGAGGATTATCCTGAGGACTGAAAGATCTGGTAGGAGAGAGACCAGCACTGAGTAAATAGCAAAGAGGCTGTTGTGTCCTTGTGTCATTGTCAGGGTCTTTGCTGCTGTTGTTGTTTGTTCGAAATGGCCTAACAGAGCAGGAACTCTGCAAAGAAGATAGCAGACGGACATGTTCAGAGAAATAGGAAGAAGCTGAAAGTGTGACAGGCCTGAAGGGGAGGTGGAGGAGCAATGTTCATGCCGTTAGAAATTGGGATTATGCCTGCAGAGCAGCTGTTAAGTTTGCTGCTGGTGTCGATGGCAAATTTGGCAGGATGGGTTTCTGCAGGGAACAAAGACCACAAGGCTGTTTTGTCTTGGGGACAGTGACAGTGTCTGGGAGGCCTCAGTTCCTCAAGACCTGGCCGTACAGCTCAGATTATGAAGCCCTCCTTTGGCTTGAATCGTTTTTGTTTTGGGACTCGAACTCAGGGCCTTGTGCTTGCCAGGCAGGTGCTGTGCCACTGAGCTACATCCCTGGCCCGGAGGCTGGCATTCAGGTGATGTTTGTCTCAGACCTAGCCTTCTCTTTTTCCTATCTTCCCTGACATCCCAGGAAAGAAAAACAAAATTGTAACATGATATTTAATGTGATTTTGGGGACCTGAATGTAGATGGATCACAATCTTATCTGGTGGAGGGTCCTCAGATGGGGTGTGTGACTGGGGGAAGGAAATCCCTGAGCTGGGGGAGTTGGAGTATACAGGAAAGAAGACGGGGACAGAGCTCATTCCGAGCTTCCTGGGCCTGCGCACTTTCGTCTTGGTAGTCCTCCTCTATAACAAAATATTTAAAATTATATTTTACAACTGCATTCATTGGTAAATACAAAACCCTGAAAACATTTTCTTCCACTGAAACATTCCTTTTTTCCTTCTAATTTCAAAAGAAATCAAAACATCTCCATGGTGTGGGCCTTAGGCACTGTGCCTGCTTTATCGAATGATGGGTCGGCCCTGGGCCTCTGGGTAGCTGGGAATGGATGGAGGAGGAGGAGGAGGAGAAAGAGGAGGAAGGGGG
>NW_004524602.1:10811093-10813936 GCF_000260255.1 Octodon degus
GGGGGGAGGAAGGGGAGGGGGAGGAGGAAGGAAGACTGAGGCTCCGTATCACACCAACTCCAAATCTAAGACAGGTCCCGTAGGCCCATCCACCCCAGGGAAGGGCAGGGCTCACAGCAGACCCTCCATCAGTGTCAGTGGGGAGAAAGCTGTCTCTTCAGTGACAGAGGTGTCCTGGGACCAGGTTGGTCACCAGGCAGCTGGTGGTGGAGGAGACCAGCTGGAGGTACAGTCGGAGCTACCTTCTCTTGGGGTCTGTAAAAGTCAGAAGCGTGAAAGTAACCCCCTCGACCTGTGTCACTGATGCCATGGGGTGCGGGGGGAGGGCAGCTTTGGGCGAGGGGGCGAGTGGGACTGAGGCGAGTGCTGCTAGGAAGGGGGTTCCCCAAGGGGGTTCCCGAATCCTCAGAACCACCAGAGATGGGGATTTTACTCTACAGGGTTTGAGCTAAATGTACACATATTGAAGAGAGAGATGGAGCAGGTGACATGATTCAGTGTCATTTCTGATGAATACCTTTCATTAAGCACTGCCTGCAAGTGGGAGGGGATGGGGAGCTGGTGATTTCAAGAGCCCGACTCATATTTTTCTTTAGCGCGCCCCACTGGCGCATCTGAGCCCTTCCACTGCTCAGCCTGGGAGGTTTGCTGCTGTTGCCATAGCGATTCTCAGCCCCTCCCCAGCCCTCATGCAGCCCCCCCCCATCAATTTTCCATCTCTCCTTTGTTTGTTTTGCCGTTTTTCACCCCCACCCCATTTCTGTTTGTTTCCAAACTGTCTGAGTCCAAGCACCATGGAGACAGTCCTGGGCCTGGGCTGCCTCTAGCCCTCCCTGATCTGGTTAGAATAAGCCCCTCTCCTCCGCGGGCCCCTCTGACCTGACACTTTGGCACATCGAGAACAAACCACAGCATTCTGCAGCAAGATAGAAGCCACCATCTTCACCCACTCTGCTGGTGCCCTTGTCCACCTGGGAGGGTTTTGTGTTTTGTTTTTTTCCCCCCCACAAAATCTCCAGTGCTGCACAGTGGTGTCCTGGGACTGAAGGAAAGCAGCATCTACTACAGCCTTGATCCCAGGCCCTGGGCTGCACTGCACTTGCTTTGCTTGTGTTAAGAATCCAGTGATGAGGTTGCTGCTTCCTGCATGAGAATCCAAGTGTGAGGGGGCTGGGGAGATAGCTTGGCTTGTCTAAGCGCCTGCCAGGCAAATTCAAGGACCCAAGTTCAATCCCTGGTACTGCATGCTGTGCTGGATCCAAAACCCCGGGCACACCGTGCCAGCCCTGCAGCCGGGCATGGTGGCGCATACTTGTAATCCCAGTGCTGGGGAGGCTGAGCCAGGAGGATCACTGCGAGTCTGAGCTGCATAGCAAGACTCTATATCAAATAAATAAATAAATATCCAACTGCAAGTTTCCTGAGGGCAGGGCCTCAATTCTCTTTTATGTCCATGTATCCCAGCTGTGGTGGGCGCTCAGGACAAGTTCACTGAGTGAATAAGCGGCCCAAAAGGAGTAAGAAGTTTCCTAATTGGGGCCGGGGAGATGGCTCAGTGGAATAAGTGCTTCCCTGGCAAGCGCAAGGACCTGAGTTCAATCCCTGGTTCCACCAAAAAAAAAAAAAAAAAAAAAAGAAGTTTCCTGCCACAGTCAAGGGTAATTGGAGAAGGTCAGCAAAAGAGGCTCAGACTTAGACTGGATAGGAAAATGCAGTGGTGAGGCAGTGTGGACCATTGAGAGTTTCAGGTTGCTGACTGATTTCAGCAAGTTCCATCTTCTCTTTTTTTTTTTTTTTAATTTTTTTTTCCATCTTCTCTTTTGGGGTTAGTAGGCAAGAAGGACAAAGCCATATGTTTCATTTAAAGTACAAATGGGAGGCTGAGGATAGAGCTCAATGGCACAGCACATGCCTGGCAAGTCTGAGGTCCTGAGTTCGATTCCTGGTACCAAAAACAAAAAGTCCAAATGGTCCTGAGAGATTGATTAGATGTTTATTCATTCACATGTGTAAATGACTAATAGCAAAGCCTTTCTTAAGAACAGATTTTAGGAATGAGCTGAGGGGAGGATAGTGGTGAAGGACAAAAAATCACTTGGAGATTCAAGGACAAAAGGAATTTTTGATCCTGCCAGAGGGTGGGGCCACTGGACTCAGACTTTGCTTTTTTCCTTCCTACTTGGCTAAAGGAGGACCACAGTGAAAACAGCAGTGGTGACATCAGTCAGGTCAATCAAGCTGCCCTAAAGATGCAGAGAGATAGCTCAGTAGAATAAGCGCTTGCCTGGCAAGTGCAGGGTCCTGAGTTCAATTCCCAGTACCATGAAGAAAAAAAAAAAAAAAAAAAAAGATGCAGTTTTATTGTTTCTGAGCAAGTTCTCTCTGTCCCACATGGGTCCATAATAGCACCTTGCCTAACAAAGGTTTGTGGGGATTTAAAACCAGCACATCCTTTCTATTTTTAAAGAACTTGGGGGTGCTTGAAAACCAGTGGCCTATTCAATCTTTGGTGGCCTGTTTCCTTTGGATAAGGCCACCTGTTGTTCATTCACCCTCCTGGTACCGTACATGCGCCTGCGGAGGGACACCAGTTCCCTACTCACTGTCACTGGCCCTGGCATAGCATCCTGTGGTCTCCTCCAGCCACAGGTTCTGTGGGTGAGCAGTACTTGGGTACCTAGGTCAGGGGTTGCTTCAGACAAGCGCATGTGCACTACGCACATACGAGAATCTCAATCAAATGAACCCTAGTTTTGCTGGGGATCTTGGGAAAAAGAGTTGCTTTTCCATTGGTCTCCTGGACATAAGAAGCTGTCCTTTCTTTTTTTTTTTTTTTTTTCATG
>NW_004524602.1:10814826-10816968 GCF_000260255.1 Octodon degus
GAGTGATCTTCACTGATGCCCTTTGCCCTCCCGCATCAGCATGCTATCTGCTAGCCATATGTTATGAGCTATAGGAAGGTGTGACGTCCAGCCTGCCGAATCTGGATTGGTGAAGTTTGGCCTTCCTGACCCCTGCACTATCCCCACAAGGTGCTCAAACCTTTGCAAGACAAGGCATGTGCAAAATACCCAGAGAGCCAACTGTTCTGTTCTGGGAACTTCTGCAGCCTCCGTGTCGAGGTACCCACTAGCATCAGCTTGGGCTCCTCTGCAGTAAAGCTTCCTGCCTAGGAAACGCATCAGCGTTCTGCTGCCTGGAGGTGGCACTGGCCAGATGTGACAGCGCTGGGATTCTGGGCTACTCAGCGGGGTGTGGAAGAGTGGAGGCAGGGCTACAGTGATTGGAGATGGGGTGAGGGACAGGGACCCCACCTCTTAGCCTCCTGCAGCATGCACACATTGGAAGAGCTATTGCTCACAGCCCCAGCAAGAAAGATGCCGTGATCTTTGTAGAAGAAATAGGTTTGGGGACATGGCTGGAAAGAGGCAGGACCAGAGACAACCTTGCTGGACTTTCAAGGTGGGCAGCATAACACCAAAGCTCTCACAGGGGCTGTGGGGGCAAAGGGGATCTGGGTGGGTGCTGTCGGGAGGTCTGGGATCAGCCTCAAGCGCAGCTCCTCCCCAGGCTGAGGCCATCAGCTCTGCTTTGTTTTCTAAGTAGGAGTTTCCTGCAGTACAAGAAATGGGTCCCCTGATAGGTCTCCCTGATGCCCACTCTTGTAGCCCCAGGCTCAGCTCTGATCACCATCTAGCCCTGTGTCTGTAGACGCAGCCCATGAATGCGGACACCCACCTCACTGGCTGTGGGGAAGGTAGGGGGCGCCCTCCCTCCCTCCACTGCTGCCTGCTCTGAGCACCAGCCGCCAGCACACTCTGATTATGGTTTCTTTGAGACAGTCATCCAGGGGCTGCCAGCTGCCAAATCCTCCTGATTGTCTGAGATGTTTCCAACATCTGAGGATAAACAGTCTTCCCTGTCTGGCCAGCTGCGCTGAGCTGCATTCCTGTCTTGGCCTGCCTAGCTGGTGAGGCTACAGCCCGTGTCCACCTCCAGCAGAGGCTTGGGGGACTTGGCAAGGGGTGGAGGGACACGGGAGGTCACCATGTGTCTCCAGTCTGGGTGGGACAGTCTCTCTTATGAGTCCCTATTTTGCTCCTGTCCTGGACACCATAGCCTTGGGCTGCTCCCAGCACAAGCCCTGAATTTGTGGTGTGCCAGGGACTGTGCCCCTGTCCCTGGGCTGGGTTGCCCTTACCTGTGTGCAGAAGTTGTCTGGGGATTTGGAGGCACCTGTGTGGTTCAAGCTAGCTCTGGAGTCATGACACCCAAATGGCTCATTTTACCAAAGTGGAGGCGGTTGAAGCTGAAGGGGGACTAGAACTCTGGCCTGTGATTACTGTGACCTCAGACTGTGGTGGCCACTGTGACCACAGTGACGTCAGGGGCTCTGAAGGAGAGGAGCTGCCCATATTTTTGGAGAGGAGCAGGGATGTTTTCATCTGGGCCTGTTCTGAAGATCAGGCTGGGCCATTTCCTGAGGAAGCAAGGCCCCTGGAAAACACCGTCCTCTGGGCGCTCCTAAATCATCCTGTCCTGAGCAGAGCTGGGGCAGCGGCGCCTGGGTACACCTCTGCCACTGTCAGGGTCAGCTCCAGGCATGCCTGGCACCCCATAGGAGGGAGCTGGGGACTGAGAGCAGAGTCCTTGGGAAGGGGAGCAAACCCAACACACACACACACACACACACACACACACACACACACACACACGTCTGCTTCTCTGCCCAAAAACTGGCCCGAGACATCCATGGGGGAGGAGAGCAAAGTCTTGTTAGCTAGCCTGCAGATGGGGAATTCCTGGAGGAGCCCTTAGCCAGTGCGATTGGTGGGGAGGGAGGCAGACAGCGTGGGAGCCGGGGGCAGCCCAAGGGTCTCTGTGGACAGGTGTCTCACTCCCGTCTGTCTCCGATCTATGGCTTGGCTTCTTTTGAGCTGAGCAGATCAGGGCGATTAGTATGACTGAGCTGAGTTTGTCTGCATGGGCAGCTGCACTTCAGCTGGATATGGTTTCCCTGTGAG
>NW_004524602.1:10817633-10818958 GCF_000260255.1 Octodon degus
CCTGGCCCTTGCACCTGCTTGCAGACACTTTAATCCACTGAGCTATTTGGTTGGCCCTTCAATGTTTATTGTATGAAGCATATTATTGGATTTTCTTTCTTTCTTTTTTTTTTTTATGGAACCAGGGATTGAACTCAGGCCCTTGTGTTTGCCAGGCAAGCGCTTATTCCACAGAGCCATCTCCCTGGTCCCAGATTTTCCTTTTTGATCCATTCTACCAGTATGCTTCTTTTGATTGGTGAATTGAGACCAATAACTTATGGTTATAATTGATATATACTGATTTATCCTTGTCATATTAGTTTCCTGTTTCCTGTTGTCATGTTATTTCCCTGTTTCATTGCTTGCCTTCTCTGATAGATTCATTCTATTGGGATTCGTGGAGTTGAACCATGAACCAACTTTTAGAAGGTTAGCTCTTTCTAGATTGCCCCTCAGAACATTTTGGAGTGCTAGCTTAGTGGTCATGAATTTCTTTACATGTCCTTTGTCATGGAAATACCTTATTTATCCATCAATTTTTTTTTTTTTTACATTCTGACCATTGATTTGCAGCAGACGTTCCACATCCACAACTCTCTCCACTCAAAAGTTCTTGGAGACGATGTCGTCGGCCTTGGCCAATCTTAGAATGGAGTCATCTGATTCACCCATCCTTCGAATAGCCCCGCAGATAGCGTAGGTCTTAAACTGGCCATTGAACCTGCCTGTGACCTTGTCGACCTCGGCCACATTCATCTGGATGGACGCGTGGTCCTTGGCGCCAGTGATGCGGTTGCTGGCGGAGCACTTCCGCGGCACGTGCAAGCCCACGAACTCGCCGGCGTCGTTCTGCATGGTGCAGCCCGGCCTGTTACCTGCACGCGACGAGCGCGAGCAGAGAAAGCTATCCGTCAATTTTGAAGTAGAGTTCTGTGGAGTATATCAATCGGGGTTGAAAGTTATTTTCTTTTAGGACTTGAAATACTTTTCACTGTTCGTAGTTCTGCAGGCTGCCAACCCAGCCCGCGGGATCGAGCTTCCAGAGGCCGTGGGGGCCTTGGACCCTCCTGGGCCAGTGCGAACAGTAGCAGTGGAGGCGCCAGAAGGAAGTTCGTTAGTGGAAGCAGAGGCAGAGGTCGTCGTGCGCGGTCCTTTACACGATGAAGTGCTTTGGGAACATCCTAAGTATACACAGACATTTCATAAGGACAATAAAAATGAGACATAGGAAGACCAATTTAGACTTAGCGGGACTGGAGAGATGGCTCAGTGGTCTAAAGCACCTACTTGAAACAAGCTTGGCAAAACACAGGGACCGCGGTTCGATCCCCCAGCACCACATG
>NW_004524602.1:10820964-10821844 GCF_000260255.1 Octodon degus
TTTTTTTTTTTCCTTTTCCAGGCTGGCCTTGAACTCACTATGTAGTCCAGGCTGGGCTAAAACTTGGAATGATCCTCCTGCCTCAGCCTCCCCAGTGTTTGCTTTGTTAATTCTGCTTTTACCACTTCAGAGTCCAGGTGTGTGGCTTTTGAATTGTTCCACCTCATTGCCCCCAGGGTTTGCCTTCAGTGAGCTTGAAGTCTGAGGTTACATCTTATCATTTTCTCACTTTCTATTTTGTTTTAGTTTTACTCCTGTGTTGATACTTATAAATTATTTATGGAAACTAGTTTTACTGCTAATATTTCCAATTCTTAAGAAATGACTACTTCTCAGAGGTGTCTTCCAGGTGTACCTGGCTTTTGGGTTTTGAGCCTGTTGTAAGATCCTACAATATAATGGGAATAATAATATATCTTCGGGGCTGGGGAGATGGCTCAGTATAATAAGCACTTGCCTGGCAAGCACAAGGGCCTGAGTTCAATCCCCAGTTCTGCCAAAAAAAAAAAAAAAAAAAAAAAAATCTTCAATATAGTGGGAATGAGAGCTTCTGCCTGTTTGGCCTAGCCTCTGGTTCTTTGACAAAGTCCTGTAGTATTTTCTTAAGACCCTTAGGCAATCTCAGTCTTGGCATACAAGGAAGAGCAACTGATTAGAGCAATTATGTCACCATGGATAAAGTAGTATAATCAGCAATAGCAATACCATTAAACACAACCTGTGTTAAACATATTAAACACAAAAGGGCAAACTGTGTAGCTATTAATTTGCTATGTTTAGCCACACGAACTAGATTTTGTGTTACGTAATGAAAATCTAAAACAAACCAGAAAATTGTACACAGTAAGTACGGTCTCAGTATGGTGATTTTACCCTCAAA
>NW_004524602.1:10821944-10828955 GCF_000260255.1 Octodon degus
CCTGGTCTGCTGGCCAGCACGAGTTGCTTCTGCACAGGCATGATCTTCAGAACTTCATCCTTGAGGGATGTGTCCAGGAAAAAGTCAATAATCTCGGACTCCTTGATGGGTGAGAAAAAAAGGTAAATTTCTTCTAGGGACTTGATCTTCATGTCCCTGACCAGCCGACCCAGCTTGGTGACAGGAATCCACTCTTTGTCCTCGACCTTACTGCCTCCAGCCCTGCGGCCTTGCCCCGGCCGGCCTCTGCTGCGCCTGCGACTTTGAAGGCCACCGCTGAAGCCTCCCTGGAAGCTGCCTCGGCCTCCCATGCCTGGGCCCCCCGCGGCCTCAGGCTCCTCCTGCTGCACTGGAGTCACCCGCCATTTGGTGTTTCCCAGAAAAAGAAGCTGGCTAGCTAGCTTGCTTGCTTGCTTCCTTTCTTCCTTTCTTTTTCTTTGAGTTAGGGTCTGCCTGTGTAGTACAGGCTGGGCTTGAACTCACTATGTAGCTCAGACTGGCCTCAAACTCATAGCGATCCTCCTGCCTCAGCCTCTAGATTGCTGGCATTACAGGCATGCAGCATGTGTCTGGCTGGATATGGGTATTTTTGAAGGAAAGGTCTTTGTAGGGCGAGTGGGTCTACACCTGTGTGTGCGTCGCGAGCGTATAGGTCAGGCCCTTTTAGTGTAACTATGAGCTTGTCTTTCTAGACAGCAGTTTAGCCATGCGTGTCTCTGGGAACATGTACATATTTGATGATAATCTGTCCGTGAGCCTGTGAAAGTGTGCATACCATTCTGTTTATATTCTGCACAAGCATCAGCTCGTTCATGGATTCATTCATAATGTGGTTGGCTCACATCCTCGACAGATATGTTGGAAGTGCTTATTCTGTGCCTCGCCCTGCCCTGGCACTGCGAATTTGGAGAGGGCTCTTTGGCTGTGTTAGAGCCAGAGTGTGGCTGTCTAACGGGTGAGCCTAAGCCAGGGTCCTTTTTTGGCTGTTTCCTCAGGCGCAAGTGGAGAGATTAAGAGGGATAGAGTACATCCATCTAAGTGCCTCCGAGGATATCTCTGCCTGTGTAGACTTGTCTACTTGTGTGTGTGTGTGTGTGTGTGTGTGTGTGTGTGTGTCTGTCTGTCTGTCTGTCTGTCTGTCTGTCTATGATCTCCTACAGGGCAGAGTTGGGGTGGCGAAGAGGGCACTAACTGAAATACAAGTCTAAAATACAAGTCCTGGGGCCGGGGAGATAGCTCAATAGAATAAGCACTTGCCTGGCAAGCTCAAGGGCCTGAGTTCAATCCCCAGTTCTGAAAAAAAAAACAAAAAACAAAAAAACAAGTCCTGCTGGATGTGGTGGTGCACGCTTGTAATCCCAGCACTTGAGAGACTGAGGCAAACAGGATTACTGTGAGTTCCAGGCCAGCCTGGGCTACATAGTGAGTTTAAGCACAGCCTTAACTACACAGTGAAACCCTGTCTCAAAAACAACAACAGTAGCAAAATGGGTCTTAGGCCCAGCTCTGCTTTACTCCGTGTTCTGGCCTCAGTTTCCTCATCTGCTGAATGAAGACATTGAGTTATTAGTAACCATGGGAGCCTTGTTTGGATTACAGAAGGGATATGCTTGCTTCCTGAGTTAATTATTTTTAGGGATCCAATGGGGAGATGCCTAATTATAGACGCTTTGGGCTTAGAGCTTGAGCTGAACACCACCTTGCCATATGTGGGCTGTGTGTCCTTTGGAGTTACTCACCTCCCTTTTGAGTGTCATGGCGACTGATCAAAATAACTTCTAAAGTATGGAGGAGCATCAGCCAGGTGCTCAGTGTCTACCCTTTAGCATCTGGAGCCTTCCGCTTTCATGCTCTACTAATCTTGGTCCAGTGGGACGTTGACTAGTTAGATTTGTTTAAACCACAGGTTTAGGGAGTCCTGGACTGTCATTGTTGAAGGCAGTGGGGCCTGTTGGGGGAGAAGTGGCTCGCTCTTCCTTTGGGCCTTCCAAGAGGCCGCTCACTCAGCTCTGTGTGTGAGCCTCGCCCTCCTCCCCTCCCCCGTTCTCTGATGTGGACCCTCCACATCTGCTCAGCCTCCCATACATGCAGGTTTTGCCCCCCCCGCCCCGCCCCCACAACCCTGGCTCTTCCTCCAGCCCCTCTCCATCCAGGGCTGTGGGGTACAGAGCTAAGTAGGATCAGGCCACAGGGTAGAGCTGGGTCAGGTAAGGTTCCGGGCTCCCTGACATGTCCATGCCTGCCTGCCTGCCAGGGCAGGTGTCCAGCCAGGGTAGCTGTCCCACATGACTGACACTCTGGGGGGCATTGCTTTGTTCCTGACTTGCATGATGTTCGGATCCCAGAGCACAGGGGACACACAGGAGACCCCGTGACTCCTTTCCCCCAGGGACTCTAGAATGGCTGAGTTCCAGCGAGGACAGCCCGGAACTTGAGGGAGGACAGGAGATAGGTCTCGGCCAAGACTGGTAGGGGTGCCCACCCTGGGAATCCCCTGGAGCCTGTGCAAGCTGGCGGCTCCCTCGCCCTCCTGAAATATCTGTGACCTGAAGGGAATGAGGGAGGGGTCCTGGGTGCAGCCAGGCTTGCTGAGCTGGGACATGCTCTCCAAGTGAGCTCAGGGTGGCCTAGGCCCTGGGGCAGGTGGGGAGAAGGTCTGCCCTGCAGGTCACGCTGGTCCCCACTCGGGCTCGGACCTCTGCACACAGCTGCCTGGGTGGTCTCCCAGCTGCAGAGGTGGCCAGGGAGGTGAGAGTTGCTGGAGCTGCTGATGACCTTCTTGGGGTCTTTGTGATCCTACCATGGCTGGGTGGCTCTGTTCAGTCAGAACTGGGAATTTTCCTACTGAAAAAAAAAAAGCAGTGGGTGGGTTGTGGCCAAAGTAATGTGTTTAAGGAAAATTCTCCATCATGCTGGCCTGAACAGGGAATGTCTGGTCAAAGAGGTGCTGACGGCCAGGGTCTCTGTAAGTAAACAGGCCGCCTCTGAGGGCCGCCCTGAGCTCATTTCCCTCAGCACTGTGAGAGGCTGATGTCACTTCGAGATGGAACTCCTGGTCACGCAGTTGGTCGGTGAACAGGATGAAGGCTCAAAGATTGCTGGGGACCTGGGTGCTGTGGCCCAGTTATGGCACACGGTTGCTTCCCAGGCCAGCTGCACTGTCACCCTCCTACACAGCCAGTGCTGGGGCCTCGGGCCGCATCTTGAGCTCACAGTGGTAGAGGCGCTCCTGGGAAATCTGGGCCCCCATTTTTGGCAGGGTCTTTCCCTCCCAGAAAGTTGAGCCTCCCCTGGCCAGCAGAGAGGGGTACGCATCTGTGTCCAGTCCCCAGTGTGGCTGCTAGGGTTAGTGGCTTGCGGAGGACCTGTGCAGGATGGGCAGTGGTGACAAGCACTGTGCCTATCGCCTGGGGCCAGGGGAGTTTCCATGGTCCCAAGGGAGTTTCCATGAGCAGAGGGCCCAGGCCAGGAAGCCTGAGAGGGGTGGCAAAGATGCCACAAAGCCTGCTCTGTGCCTCCTCCGCAGGCTTTTCCTGAGTCCTGAGCTGCAGGGGACACTTTTATGATGTTTAAAAGGAAGCAGCTGCCAGGTCTGGGGACAGGTTGAACAGCACTTCTGTCTCCCTGGGAACCCCACCTTGTCTCCTGGCCAGGGAAGTGTGAACAGGGAGCCTCCAAGAGGTGGCTGAGACTTCTGGGCCTCCTTGTGCTTTTATGTGTCCCCCCAAATCCCAGGCCAACATGATGGGGGTTCATCAGCCACACAGTCTCACCCCATGCCCCATGGGGCATCCAACCAGCCCACTCAGTGCCCACTCCAGGGGGACACGAAACTCAGACTGACCGAGGGGCTCGCAGAGGCCCCTGCGTGTCCCTGACTGCGGGCTGGCTGAGCAGCAGGCCAGCCGCTGATTCATCACTCACCCAGCAGAGTCCCTCAGTGACCACCTCACCTGTGCCATGTCTTGTGCTGGGCTCAGAGAATGCAAGACAGACAGACAAGATTCCTACAGTAGGGAGTTGAGAAGAAGAAAATAATGATGAAGCTGAATGTGGTGGTGCAATTGGTACTCCCACAATGCAGGAGGCTGGGGCAGGAAGATCTCTGAGTTTGAGGCCAGCCTGGGCTACATAGCAAGACCCTGTCTCAAAAAACAAACAAAACCAAATGAACAGCAGAAACCCACACATATATGCATGAATGCTTATAAGAGCTTTTTTTTTAATTAATTAATTTATTTGTGTATGTGTGTGTGTGTGGCCAGCTCAGCCCACCAGGGGGTAGGGCTGGCTGGCATGTGGTGCTGGGGGATTGAACAGCGGTCCCTGTGCTTTGCTAAGCTTGTTTTAAGTATGTGCTTTAGACCACTGAGCCATCTCACCAGCCCCTTATAAGAGCTTTACTTAAATTAGCAAACAACTCAAATGTTTATCATCAGGAAAATAGATACATTATAAAAACTTTCATATAATAGAATACTTACAATACAGAATAAAGAGGGGTGAGAACTGTGAGCCACATGGATGAATCTCAACATCATTAAGTCATATAAAAAAGCATATTGTTGGGGCTGGGGAGATGGCTCAGTGGAATAAGCGCTTCCCTGGCAAGCGCAAGGGCCTGAGTTCAATCCCCAGTTCCACCAAAAAAAAAAGCATATTGTTCCATGTAATAATATTCTAGTAAATGAGCCAGGTGTGGTGGTACACACCTGTAATCCCAGCACTTGGGAGGCTGAGCCAGGAGGATTGCTTTGAGTTCAGTGAGATCCAGTCTTTAAAAAATAAAATTCTAGAAAATGGTGCGTCGTTTTTTTTTTTTTTTTTTTCTTTTTCTTTTTTCTTTTTGGATCAGGGCTGATTGGAGCCCTATATGCCTCACTTACTGTAAAGTTTGATTCTTTTACCTTGCTTCAGAAGTTTTCTGCCATGACTTCTTTGCTTTTTCTTTTATGTCATTTGTGCTATCTCTTGCTTTTTTTATTTACTTCACTCAATCTTATTATGTTATTCTTCTTTATCATCTAGTGGCTGCTGGTTTGGTTCTCTTTTTTTAATGTATTTAGTACAGGGTCTACAGGGTCTCACTACACAGATCCGGCTAGGAGTGATCTTCCTGTTTTCAGCCTCCCAAATGCTGGGATTACAGTGGGGCGTCACCACGCCCAGTCTCAGTGGGTCTTAGCCTGCGGGGGGTGGGGGGGGGAAAGGTTGGCACTGCACTCTGGGGATATTGGTCTCTGTCTCTGCCTAAGCAGGGGCTTCAATCCCCTAAGCTGTCTGGCGGACCCTTGGTTTGGTTCTCATGATCCCTTGCTATTTTGTTTTTTCTGTCTTTTCGAGATAAGTTTTTGTTGTGCAGTTCAAGCTGGCCTTGAGCTTGTGATCTTCCTGCCTCAGCCTCCTAAGTACTAGGATTACAGGTATACAACCACTATGTCCAGCAGTCCCTGGCTAATTTTGTAAAAACCTTTCTTTTCATGATTGCTAACCACAATCCTATCTTCTATATCTGAAATTCTGTCAAGTGTCCCATTAATTGTGTGGCAACTCTACCTCAAACAGTTGAAAAAATAGAAACCCAATAAAAAATATTTTTAATGGCTCTGGCTTCTGTGAGGACACAGGACTGAAGTGAGTGAGAGTTGAGGCTGGTCCCTGGGAAGCTAATGTCACTCTCCAAGTGAGATGCTGGTGGGTGTGGTGACAGAGGAGATGGTGGGCAGCAGACCAATGGGAGAAGTATTTCAAGATCTAAGCCATAAGATTTGCTGGCAGTGTGGCTACCAGGCGTGGGCGCAGCAGAGAAATCTAGGGCAGCTGAAACATTTCCCACTACAGTTCTGGGTATCTGGGCAAGCCTGGGCCAGGGATAGCCTCATGAGTAGGGGTCTCTGTCTCTGCAGTTCTGGAGATTGAACCCAGGACCTTAGCACTGAGCTATCTCCCCAGCTCTTTTTTACTTTTAGACAAGGTCTCACTAAGTTGTTAAATTGCCCAGGCTGAGTTCGAACTTGCCAACCTCTTTCTCAGCTTTCCAGAGTGCTGAGATTATAGGCGTGCACCACCCTGCCCAGTAAGAGGTTCTCTGTTTTGCCCTTGGAGAGGCCTGGGCCCCAGAGAAGAGCCTGGGTGGAGATGAAATTTGGAGGATGTTAACAAATAAATCATATCTGAAAGCCAAATGAATGGATGAGATCATGTGGGGAGAGAGAATAGAGAAAAAGAAGATGGAACAGGGCCACGTCAGCATTTCGATGTCTCTGGAGGAGGGGACCCACAGTGCACATCAGGAAGCAGAGGAGGGGACCCATAATGCACATCAGGAAGGAGCAAGTGGACAGGGACCCCACTGCGCATTTTCTGTGGCTTGTGTAACAAAGCCTTAAAGCATCCAGAAATACATGCACTCTGAGATGTGAAGACCAGAAATTCAAAATCAGATCCCTGGGCTGAAACTGAAGCTTGGGCAGCACCAGATCTCTTTGGGGACTCTGGGGAGATTCCAGCCCTTCACTCTTTCAGCCTTGCCAGCTGTTAACATTCTTGGACTAGTAGACACATTTCCTTGCTTCCCCCTCCACTGTCACTGTCTTAATTCCTTTGCTCTCATTGCTGAGACAGAATACCTGACACTCGAAGTTAAAGGAGGAAAGGTTTGTTTAGTCATAGTGTGTGAAGGTTTCAATCTGTAATCGGCTGGCTCCAAGGCAGGGTGGCATGGCCCAGAGGCAACAGTTCATGGTGGTGAAAGACAGCAAAGGCAACTAGAGCAAAAAGCGAGAAGCACAAGAGAAGACTCTTTCTGTCCCTTACACCCTAGGGTGCCCACCCTAGGATGGGTGTAGCAGCCACACCCGTAGTCCCAGCACTAGACAATGTATCAATCACAAGTCAGCACTATCTGAAAAGCATCCCCTGTTGGGCTTTGGGGAACATCCAGACACAAACCGTAACAGTCATGTTGCCTTCTTCCCTTCTGGGTCATCTCTCCCTCTATCTTACTATTTT
>NW_004524602.1:10837159-10840867 GCF_000260255.1 Octodon degus
AAAAAAAAAAAAAAAAAAAAGAAATGAGGCTGGAGGACTGAGGAAGATAGGAGAGAAAGAAAGAAGCAAGGGATTAAAACAAGAATAGGACAACAACAATACAAAAAATAGAAACGATATTCACACTGTTATAAAAACAAGAACAAGACTGGGCATTGTGGCACGCACCTGTAATCCCAGCGCTTGGGAAGCTGAAAACAGGCAGATCACTACGAGTCTGATCTGTGTAGTGAGACCCTGTACTAAATACACAGAAAAAGATAAAAACAAGAA
Source organism: Octodon degus (assembly GCF_000260255.1). NCBI lineage: Eukaryota > Metazoa > Chordata > Mammalia > Rodentia > Octodontidae > Octodon > Octodon degus. Next base: position 10,837,433 of record NW_004524602.1, read on the forward strand.
CAAACAAGGAAAAGAATAAAAGCAAGAAAAGAGAGCAAATAAGAAAAAATAAACTTAAAGGCATGTTGGTGGTAGACAAAATGGGCAGAAAAGAGCCTAGATCTGTGTTGATTAATCACTGTAATCCAGCTGTAGATTTGCGGAGGGTTAGTGGATAATCCCGGCAAGCCTGCACCTTTAGTTCCCCTGAAGTTCAGGCCGGTGTCTGGCTGGGAGGCTGGAACCTGATTTGTTCAGCCTGCAGCACTCTGTGTGCCTCCTGGTGGCTTGAACTCAGCTCCCTGCTGGCTTCCACCAAGCTCCTTGACCTCCTGCCAGCTCAAACTCAGTTTCACTTCATGCTGACTCTGGGAGCTGCTGGATGGAGCCTGTAGCTGCTCTGTTCCTGAACTCAGTTGGCCCCTCTCCAAGATGCCTACCAGCCAGTTGCCCTCTCCTGGGGTACAGCTGCACCTGAATAACTACCAGCTGCTGCAGTTCCCTCTGTCCACTGCTCTGTGGCACTGGTCTACTTCTCTGTGGAGGTTGCCCGTGATTACCATGTGCTTGCAGGTTCAGACTGCCCCTCCCGTGCAGGGAGTAGTGGCTCAGGAGGAAAGTGCAGACTTCCACCTCCTGCTTCCTTGAAGTCTCCCCCTTTGCCCTCCCCATGGGCTTCAGTTCTTGCTTCAGGCCCTCACTGGGTCCCAGGGGCCCGCTTCCCTCCTCCTTTTCTTCCTCCTGTTACTATAGTCCAGTGTCTGGACACCAAGTCTCAGGAAGGCTCTTCCTCTGCTGTTGGTCACTCTTCCGTCCTCGACGTTACTCTGATAACAACTACTGTCATACAATTTCAGGTCCACCTGTATAAACCATTGTGTTCTCACTATCTTGAAATCTTTAATTATAATCCACAAAGATCCTTTTGCCAAATGAGGTCACATCTACAGGTTCTAGGAATGAGGAGGCAGGCATATCTTTGGAGGTCACCTTTATTTTAATTTTATTTATTTATTTTTGTGGCTGGCTCAGCCACCCTGGGGGCAGGGCTGGTGAAGCGTGTGGTGTCTGGAATCAAACCATAGTCCCTGTGTTTGCCTAAGCTTGCTAAAGCGGGCACTTTAGTCTGCTGAGCTATCTCACCGGCCCCTGGAAGTCACCTTTACGTACACATCGCCTGTGAAATGCAGTGGTTTACTGAGCCGTGCAAGATGGCAGGAGTTTCAGCGCCTGGCAAGAGGGATGATGAGTGCCTCACGCATGAGGTGTAAGAGGGCACCCCCGTCCCTTCTTGGGCAGGAAGTGTAGGCTAGGGCTGCAGCTGCCTAGAGCATGCATGGGAGGGCCCCACGGGAGGGGTGCAGACAGGAGCCTCCCCTCCTCCCAGCACCGACTCGGCGTCTGGTGGGGGCGTCCACACCGCAGCTGAAGCCGTGTTGACCTTCCACATCTGTTCGTGTTGCTCTCCAGTCTGTGAGCTGCCAACAGCTTTCACGTGGCAAATAGGACCCTCACAAACTCTGGGACCTGGCCTACCCCGCCTCTGCTCTCCAGTTTCATGCTGACTGTCCCCGTGGGCCCCAGACACGAGCTTCCTCTCAGCCACTGTCCCCCTGCCCTGGGGATCTTGCCCCGGTGTCCCTCCCACTGGCCAGCTTTTCAGTCTGCTTCCTCGATTTCGCCTCCATGGTGCTTTGGCTCTCAACCCTGATTTCTCCTCTACAGGGGATTCTCCTTGGGCTCCCCAGTCCAGATCATAGAAATGTGTGATGTAAATTATTTCTCTTCCCGTACTGGGCCATGAGCCTAAGGACTTATACTTGCTAGATGTGTGCTGAACCGCTGAACTACATCTCAAGCCCTTTGTAAAATTTTATAAGGCCTCACTAAATTGTTCAAGTTGACCTTAAATTGGCAAATCCCCCTCCTCACTCTGCCCCCTACCGCCAGTCACTAGGATTATGGCCTTGCACCACCGGGCCTGATTAAATTTTCATGGTTCCCTGGCCTCATCTTCCTTAGCAGTACCCAAGTCTATAATTGTATATGTATTTGTAATATTTTTAAGGTAAGAGCCCAAGCTGGGTTCTTTTTATGTTGCCCAAGCAGGTTTTGAACTCCTGGGTGCAAGTGATCTTCCTGCTTCAGTTTCCTTAGTAGCCGGGACTGCATGCATACGCCAACACACTTGGCTCTCTAATAGTAATGGGAAATGAACCTAGTATTTTTTTTTTTTTTTTTTAAATTTTAAGAATGTGTCTCACCAAGTTTCCGAGGCTGGCCTCAAAGTTATGATCTTCCTGGATTGTGGATCTAGATCTAGCTCTCAGCCTCCTGGAGTGCTAAGATTACAGCTGTGCACCACCACACCTGGCTCTGTAACACTATTTTATTAATGTTTATCTCCGTACTGTATAGACCAAAGAGCAAGCTCGTATTATGTATCACTCTATCCCCCGTCACTTGGGCGTTGTCGTAGCACCTACAAGAGGTTTATGGTAGTCTTAAAGCATTCTTGCAATTTTTTGACAGTCTTCCCATCAAAAGTAGAGTCTAACTGACCTCCCTTTAAGTATGGACTGGCCTCCATTCATGCCTGTAGTGCCAGTGTTTTGGGAGGCTGCAACAGGAAGATTATTTGAGCCTAAGGATTGAGGAATTCAGGGCCCGGGAGATGGCTCAGTAGAATAAGCACTTGCCTGGCAAGTGCAAGGGCCTGAGTTCAATCCCTGGTTCCACCAAAAAAAACAAAAAAACAACCAAAAAAGAATTCAAGAATTCAAAGCCAGTCTGGATGATTTAGGGAGTCCCCAAAAAAAAAAAAACAAAAACAAAAAAACAACCAAAAAAGAATTCAAGAATTCAAAGCCAGTCTGGATGATTTAGGGAGTCCCCATCTCAAACACAAAAACAACAAAATCGAGCTGGTTGAATGACTCATACTTAACTCCCAGAATTTGGGAGAAGCTGGTCCCGGGGTAGCACGACTTCTGTAGCCTCTCGTTTTTGGATGTTCCTCTCCGAAGCCCAGTTGCCATGCTTTGAGGATACCCGGGCCCTCAGAGAGGCCGCTGTCTGGGTTCCCGCGGAGGGCCTCACTAAAATCACACTTGCAGTCCGCGTTCTCTGCCTGTACTCAGGAAGCCTTTGGGATGATTCCAGCCTCAGCTGTCATCATAGCCTTTTTCCTGTTGTTGCAAGTGTGGGAAGCTAAGTGCTCTCCAAAGCAAAATAGCACATTTAGCTCATAGCTTTCGAACTGAAAATGAAGACTTTCAGATTTTGCAAGAACCAGTGACCTCCCACTAAGTCCCACCTTTTAAAGGTTCATCACCTCTTCACAGCAGCCAGCTAGGGACTGACCTAGCACGTGAACCTTCGGGGACACCCCGCCATGTCCAGACCATAACATCACCTGATGGCAGGCATGGGGGAGACCCAGTCACTCCCAGAACC
>NW_004524602.1:10843082-10843959 GCF_000260255.1 Octodon degus
CATCTCCCTAGCCCCCATTTTTATTTTTAGACTCCAGAAAACTTGAATCTTCATGGTCGCATGGGCATGGAGTGATTGGATAGAACTCGGGGATGGGATGCTAGAAACAGGCTGTCACAGTGAAGCACCCAGTACTGTGGTAAGGTTGTGTCCCCCAAAAGAACATGTGTTAAAATTTAGTCCCCAGTGCAGTAGCGCTGGGAGTTGGGTCTAAGGCTCCACCATCAGGAGTTGTTTAGTGCTGATTATAAGATGGCTGAGGCCTGTCGGCAATCTCTTATGCTCCCTCACTCATGTGACAATTTTTTCCGTGTTAAGCTATAATAAGAAATTCTTTCTAGATGTGTCCCCTGAGCCTTTGACTCCCAGCCTCCAGTACCATGAGCCATATAGATACCCTGTTGTTTATAAACTACCCAGCCTCGGGCATTGTGATACAGCAGCACAGAACAGACCAACACATTCTACCTTTCTGCTTATTGATGTTTGTTCACGGTGTCAATTCCCCACCATGGCTGATTTCAAGCCATCTTTGGTGCCAAGAGCTAGCATGCAAAATATTTGGTTCTTGTGTTCAGCACACTACTGAAGGCCTCTCCTTCCCTATCTAAGATTGGGAAATAAGGGCCAATGAGATAGCTCAGTGGACTAAAGCATCTGCTTAGGTAAGTGCGAGCAAGTGCAGGGACTGTGGTTTAATCCCTGGCATTACATGCTGCTCCAGACTGGCCCCCAGGGTGGGTTGAGCTGGCCAGAGTCCGAGCACAGTGGTGCATGCCTGTAATCCCAGCACTGGGGAAGCTGAAAGCAGGAGGATCGCCACAAGTCTGAGCTGTGTAGTGAGACTCTGCAACAACCAAATACATTAAATATATAT
>NW_004524602.1:10845344-10855056 GCF_000260255.1 Octodon degus
GCAGCTCAGATTCTTAGAGATCCTCCTGTCTCAGCCTCCAAGTGCTGGGATTACAGGCATGCGCCACCATGCCATTTCCATGGCAGGCTCGGTGCACCTAGGGTTCTGGGGCCTGCACTGCATGTGATACGAGGGATCGAACACAGATTCTTGAGCTTGCCAGGCAGGTGCTTAGACCACTGAGCTATCTCCCCAGCACCAGCCATGTATATTTGAACAAGAACCAAGTACAATATCCATCTAGAAATCTACACAGCCAGGTGCTACACACCTGTAATCCTGGCACTTGGGAGGCTGAGGCAGGATTGCCACAAGTTTGAGGTCAGCCTGGGCTATATAGTGAGCTCAAGGCCATTCTGAACTACATAGCAAGGCCTTGTCTCAAAGAACCAATAAATAAAATAAAATAAAATATATTTGTATAAAAAAAGAAATTTAGTAGGACTGGCCAGATAGCTCAGCGGACTAATGTACCTGCTTAGACAGAGCACAGTGGCCAGGGTTCAATCCCTGGCAAGCTGTGCCGGCCCTGCCCCCAGGGCACGCTGAGACAGCGATTGAGCCTAGGTGTGGTGGCATGCGCCTGTAAAACCAGCACTTGGGAGGCTGGAAATAGGAGATCACTACAAGTCCAATCTGTGTAGTGAGGCCCTGTAGACCTTGTACTAAATATATTTAAAAAAAGAAAGAGGGCTGGGGAGATGGCTCAGTGGAAAAAGTGCTTCCTTGGCAATGCAAGGGACTGAGTTCAATCCCTGGTTCTGCCAAAAAAAAAAAAAAAAAAAAGAAAGGAAGAAAAAAATTTAAGTGATCATAACTAAGTCTATCAATCCCTGATTATATTTGCTAGGTGATTGGACACAAGTAACTGCAGCAAGGCTGGTGAGATAGCTCAGTGGACTAAGCGCCTGCTTAGGAAAACGCAGGACCCCGGGTTCCATCCCTGGCACCACATGCTGCGCCAGCCCCATCCCAGGCGCACTGAGCCAGCGACCACCGAGACCAGGCATGGTGGCGCACAGGCCTGTAATCCCAGCGCTGCGGAAGCTGATAACAGGAGGATCACTCCGAGTCCGAGCTGCACAGTGAGACCCTGTACCAAATACATAAATTAAAAAACAAAACAAAACAAAAAACCCACACAAGTAACTGTAGCAGGCACAGTAAAATTAGAATTGGAAGACAGATCTGAAGAAATTTTCTGAAATGCAGCTCAGGTAAATAAAAAGATGGAAAATATGAAAGAATAGATTCAGAAGATCCAAAGTTGTGAATGTAGAGGTCCCAGGGGAAGGGAAAAAGAGACCATAACAGAAGTAGTAATTAAACAATGCCTGAGATCATGAGGACACCCATCAGCGTATCCACTCAAGACTCCCAGAGGCACAGGGCGATGGCTCAGTAGAATAAGCGCTTGCCTGGCAAGTGTAAGGGCCTGAGTTCAATCCCTGGTTCTGCAAAACAAAACAAAACAAAACCTCCCAGGAAACCCTAAGAAAGATAAAGAGAGACCCACAGTTAGCTTCAGCTGGTGACACGCAAAATAGTGAAGGCTCAGAAAGTGTCAAGGACAGATTGTCTTCAACATGGCGACAAAGAGATGAAAATAGCTGACTTCTCAATAGCTAGAACACAATGAAATTATACCTCCAATGTGCTGAGAGAAAATGACTATCAAACAGGAGCCACTGGATTTTAAGAGCAAGCAAAAAATACTTAGGAGACAAACAAAATCTACTTTGCTACCATTAGGTGGGAGAAATGAAAGACGAGGCTCTAAGGCTGGGCTTCATGGTGCACACCTGGAATCCCAGCGCTGGGGATGCTGAGGCAGGAGGATCACTGTGAGTTCAAAGTCAGCCCGAGCTACAAAGTGAGTCCAATGCCAGGCTGAGCTGCATACTGAGATTCTGTCTCAAAAAGACCAAAAAAAAAAAAAAAGGAGAACATAGAAAACGATACATGAAAACATCTGGATATTAGGGCCGGCCAGATAGCTTAGTGGATTAAAGCACCTGCTTTGGCAGGTTCAGGGGCCAGGGGTTCGATCCCCAGTATGCCGTGTTGGCCACCTCCCCAGGCGCGCTGAGACAGGGATGGAGACTGGGTGTGGTAGCGCATGCCTGTAATCCCAGTGCTTGGGAGGCTGAAAACAAGAGGATCACTAAGAGTCTAATCTGCATAGTGAGACCCTGTAGACCCTATCCTCAATACAAAAAACAAACAAACAAAAAGCATCTGAATATTATTTTAAAAAGCAATAAACTAGGATAGGCTAAATGGGAATTAATTCTAAGGTTGTATTATTTGACAACACAATCAATTACATATATCAATCAACTTTTAGACTTAGAAAAAAAGTTAAAATTTCTAGCACAGTCACTAAAAATAGTAAATATATATATATATATATATATATATATATATATATATTGCAAATGAGTAAAGAAAAAAAAATTGAGTGAGAACGAAGTCATGCATGGCAGCATAGGCCTGTAATCCCAGCACTCAGGAGGCTGAGGCAGGAAGGTGGTTTTGATATAGGGATGTGAAATTCCCGACCTGGCCTGAATGAGTGCGTGTTCTCTAAAACCGAAGAATGAATTTTAGGAACAAGTGGAGGCTGAAGGTAAAACTTTATTGGAAAGGAAAGCTTCTGTCGGAGAGGGACAGAAGGGGGTCCCGAGTGGGTTGCCCAGGAAGCTGTCTCCTTCAGGTTATTTTTATAGGACAAAACCATGCGGGGCTAAGGTAGAGACAAAGGGGTCCCGCTTAGGTGGATACAGGGTGGGACAAAACTGTGGTCAACCAGTGGGATTACAAGCACCATTGCCCAGGTAAAATTGATTAGGCCTAGGACCAAATGGGGTAGCGAGTCACATAGCAAGCAGGTGACCTTATCTGGTGGCCTTCAGTCAATGATTCTTCCTGACTAATGAGCAATCCTGGATGCCAACTTTAGGGAGGTCAGCATTTGTTTAATCTTTAGGTCTGGCTCACACCAGGAGCATCTCCCCAGTAAGGTGTCTGGTCTTTGTCATCCCCTTCGAGGGCCTGACCCTGTCTAACTACCTACAATATTTCTATCTAACTCAGGCTGCCTGCAACAGTTTGTGGAGCCAGTCTAGTTTATATTGTGTGTTCAGCACAGGCCTGGACTACATAGTAAGACTCTGTCTAAATAAATAAAAATAAAGAAGATAAATCTAGAAATATGGAGAAAGTACAAAATAATAGAGTGTGAAAATAAATGTGTTCATGTATGTAAATATTAGTATTTTAGTAAATGTAAATGGACTAAATGCTTCAGTTAAAAGAAAAATATTTCCAGATTAGATCAAGCAATTAAATCCAATTATAACTCATGTTGTCTTCTGAGAAATATAGCTAACAAGACCGGTGAGCTAGCTCAGTGGACTAAGCACCTGCTTTGGCAAGTGCAGGGACCAGGATTCAATCCCCGGTCCTGTATGCTGAGCCAGCCCTGCCCCCTAGGCACATTGAGCCAGGACTGAGTCTGGGCATGGTGATGCATGCCTGTAATCCCAGCGCTGGGGAGGATGGAAGCAGGAGGATTACTATGAGTCCATGTTGTCTAGTGAGACCCTGTACCAAATACATAAACTGAAAAAAAAAAAAAAAGAAATATAGCTAACACATAATATAGAAATATTGCCTGGTGAACACAAGGTCCTAAGTTCTGAGTTCAAGTCCCAGTACCAAAAAAAAAAAAAAGGAGAGAGCATACAGAAATAGCCAGGCATGGTAGTACATACCAATAGTCCCAACACTCTAGAGCCTGAGGCAGGAGGATCACTGTGAGTTCAAGGCCTTGGGCTACAAAAGGAGCTCAAGCCCAGCCTGAACTGCATAGCAAAACCCTGTCTCAAAAAGACCAAAAAAAAAAAAAAAAAAAAAAGAAAGAAAGAAAGAAAGAAAAAAGTAAAATGATGGATAAACTATGTCAAATACTAACAAAAGGGGCCAGGGAGATGGCTCAGTAGAACAAGCACTTCCCTGGCAAGTGCAAGGGCCTGAGTTCAATCCCTGGTTCCACAAAAAACAAATACTAACAAAGACAGCTGTTATATCTACATGAATTTTAGTCAACATTAAGGCAAGAGCATGTCAAGAGACCAAAGAGTCACCTTGTAACGCTAAAGGGTCCAGTTCATCCGTGAGCTAGAACAATCTCGAGCTCTGTATGTCCAGTAACATTACTTCAAAACACATAAAGCCACAGAAAAAGCAAGAGAAACAAAGCACAGACAGGCAAATGCAAATCCCGCACACCTCAGAGCTGGGCACCCTGAGCGAGAGTACAGGTGAGGACCAGCCATGCTGGGGCGCGGGGCTACACCCTCCCCACCTCCCCCGGACCCTGAGTTCCTGGCAGGTCCCACACACCGCACAGGGATGCTTTCTCCTTTAATCTATAGACACACAATCTCTTTTGCACAGGAATTTATGGCCCCATTTTACAAAATAAGACGAGGAACTTAAATTTCAAGTTCTGCTCTCTGACACCATCTTCTACCTTCCTGCTCAACAATCTCAATGCCCCAAGCCTCTTCTTGTAGCCCAAGCTGACTTCCAGCTTGTGGCGATCCTCCTGCCTCAGCCTCCCGAGTGCTGGGATTATAGATGAGTGTGTCACCACGCTCCGCTAAGCTTCTTCCTCCTAAGAAAAGGATGCTGTCCTCTGCTTTCTTGCCACCTTGTACCCATCTTGTAACCATTCCTATCCCCCTCCACATGTCTCCAAAGGGTATTTAAGGATGTTTCTAGTTCCCGCCTCCATCCTTCCTTCCTGTCCTTTGTAGGGTGGCTTCCGCCATCATGAAACATTTCTATAACCTGGAGCCCATCAGCCCACCCTTGCCAATGTGTCCTCAGTTGGACAAATGAAGGGGAGACACACATGCCTCTCGGAGGTATGGCATGCATGGCCCTCTCTCGCCGTCTCCTCTCTGGCGGGGCCGTTTTGTCCCCTCTTTCCTGCCATCTGTGTTATTCCTGTGCCCACACTGGCTCCCTTCCTCCCTCTCCTGCCACCAGCCAGGAGCCTGGCACTTAGGACCAGGAAGTAAACCTCCGAGTATCACCTCCCTCCACGGAGCTACTGCTTCTCCACCACTGCGCCTGCGCCAAAGCCTCAGGCACCTCTGTCCCAGGACTGCCAGCTGCTACTGAAGGTCCTTGATGGTGACAGTGCTGTTTTCTGTCCTTAGTTGCCACAAGGCCAGGTGCTATCGGGGGAGGACCAGGCCTGCCCAGGGGCCCTGTCTTTTGTAGGTTTGCCAGGTCCTGTCTGGGTCAGGGCCGGTGGGTCCGAGGCATCTGTTTGTGGTACAGCCAGCTTGGGTTCTCTGCAGTGAGAGTTTTAAGGGACCCTCACCTTCCCACAGGGCACTCCCCGTCCCTACTGTTTCTGCGTGATCCAGGTGTCCCTGGGGCATGGCTTTGGGGAAATGCATGGTGTAGTGGCCTTGGTCATCAAAGCTGCTGCCAGCACCTGCAAAGTCACCTTAGAGAGTGCTTTTTCATCAGATTGGTCAGTGTCAGTAGAGGTGGTAAATCACCTGAAGAGCTTTTAAAAACCACCTGATGTGCTAGTACCAATCAGACTTAAAACAATTTGGCCAAAGGTCAGAGGGCAATCGGAAGAGGTGGGGTCTCGGTGGGGCAGAGAGGAGGCCCTGGCTTTGGCTTCAGGTGGGCGCACAGGCCTCAGCTGGCCCTGGAGCTCCTTGTTTGGCCAGGTAGGTGTTTCTGTCACCTCTTTCCCCTTGAATGGAAAGTGGCTGCTCCAAGCCCCAGAACATGGGTGGGTCACCTCCCAGGGCCAACCTCGGGCTCCTCTCACTGGAGAGACGCGCCCTTTGGTGAGGGGGAGGAAGCATTTTTGAGGTGAAATGTTGTATAGAGGCCAGGAATGGAAAATATTAAAAGCCCACTGGCGCCAACAAGGTCTTCGCCAGGGCCAGGAAGTTCAGAGAACGGGAGGGACATCCCCGTGTTTGTGGGGCCAGGCACGGAGAGGGTCAGCCAGGGGCTGCCCACACCCTGTGACCCAGGCTGCCTCCATGTCAAGGTCAGGGCGAGCTCCTCCAGGCCACAGGAAGATCCTGGGTGTTTTCAGTTGTGTGGTGTGGTTGCCCGGATGTCCTGAATTGATTGAAAATGTTCATCTTTCATGCTCATTTTGACTTTGGGGAAGACCCTGCAGTGCGGCGGTGCCTGGCCTGGTCCCTGAAGTGGGTGTGCTTAGCCTCCTGCCTTTCTGTTGCATTCACTATCTTTTCTGGTCACAACATGGAAAGACACTCACAAAAGAGGACTCCCAGACCTGCTTCAGGAAGTGGCAGGAGTGATGGGCTCAGTGTGTTTGAAGCGAGGGGGAATATTTTAAGGGGTATTAATGGCAGTGTGTCATTTACCGTAGTGGAGGTTGGTTTTTTTTTTTTTTTTGCGGAACTGGGGATTGAACTCAGGCCCTTGTGCTTGCCAGGGAAGCGCTTATTCCACTGAGCTATCTCCCTGGCCCCGTAGTAGAGTTTTAAAAATGTAAACATTCACTGAATACTTTGATCACAACTAGTATTAAGATTGGTGTGCCCCATACTCCAGGGAGGCAGTGGACACAGGCATGTCGGCCACTGAGTCTGGGACATCTTGCTGAGTGGCAGGAAGGCAAGGGCCAGGCTGGTGCAGGCCTGCCGAGCACCCCTGACCCTTAGGGGCCTCAGTGGTGGTCCCAAGGGGCAAGAAAATGGTGTCATAGTGACCAAGCCTTGGCTGGTGGAGTACACAGAGACAGTTAGCTCAGTCTGGGGCTAGAGGAGGGATTCCCAGGCAAAGTGTGGGTACCCGGGCTGAACTCTGCTTCAGATAGATACTGTGATGGCTGTGGAGATAGCACCAGTGTCTAACGCCTGCCTAGGCAAGCACAAGGACCTGGGTTCAATCCCCTGGTACCATATGCCATGCCAGCCCTGCCCCAGGTGCCCCAAGCCAGCCATCCAGACCAGGCATGGTGGTGCACAGCTGTAATCCAAGCACTGGTGGGGGCTGAAACAGGAGGATCACTATGAGTCAGAGCTGTGTAGTGAGACCCTATACCAAATAAAAAAATATATTAATTAATTTAAAAAATCAAATAGATACTGTGAGAAGGTGCCTAAAGCCAGTGCCTGGGCATATGCTGCTGGGAATTGTCGCTGTGTTTGCAAAAGGATTCATTCTCCTGGTGGGGACCTCTTTCCTACTGTCCCCATCACAAATGCGCCGGACACACCAGGCAGTGGAGAATGTTCCAGATTCTTACGGCTATAGGCGAGATGGCTTCATAACAAAGGGACACAAGGTCCTGGTGCCTGGAGATCTGTAGAGATGGGGCCTCAGAGCCAGGGAAAGCTGCTCAGCTGGAAGGAGCAAGAAGGGCCTGGAAGTGGGTGTAGGGAGCAGGGGTGGAAGATCTCCCACTCAGTCACGGCTTGGATCACTCGCCCCACAACGACTCAGTGCTGTGGGCGTTGGCAGAGTCCCAAAAGGGTGGGCCTTGTCTCAGGGGTGTGCAGTGAGGTAGAAAACCTGAGTTATGCTCAGGGCCAGCAGGTCCAAAGATTTCACCTGGACTTTAAGGGGTGGGGGCTCCCAGAATAGGCAGCACAGATTTGGTCGTGAGCCTCAGAACCCATCTCCTCCCCTCATCTTACTGTGGAAGATCTTGGAGTCCAGCCCTCTTTTGAATCGTAGTTGGAGGCAGGGTCTTGCTAAATTGCCCAGGCTGGCCTTGGATTTAGAATCCTCTTGTCTCAGCCTCCTGATTAGCGAGGATATAGATGGACACCTTGCGCTCAGCCAAATCATCATACTCATTCCCAGAAGAGTGTAGCCATTAAGGAGCCCCCTCAGCTCTCTGGTATCCTGGAGGGAAGATCCCAGTCTGTCCATCAAAGATGGTCGCCAGCTTTCTCCCTCATCTGAGATAAGAGGCCGCTGTGATCCAACAGAAAGACCAGAGGTGTAGAGCTTAGGAGACCTGGCCTGCATCTGAGCCTGACTTCAGTTCCTAAGTCTCTCCAGGAGCCAGGCCTTGGGGAAGTGTGTAATTTTGCACAGTGTGTATTTTATCTACTGCTTACATTGCAGGCTGAAATAAAAAAATCAATAGCGGCTTTGATGAAGCAAACAGCAGAAAGGCAGAGGGGTGCAGCTGAGACCCTCTCCAGGGTCTCCATCTCCTCTTTCGCTGATGGAGGCTGATTAGCTGAGGGGAGGGCCCAAGACCTATTTTTCCGGGCCAGAGTCTCCTGGGAGATACGAGAGTGCTTGGAAGAGAGGGACAGTTCTGAATCCAGCAGTGCCCTTGGATGTCAATGGAATCTCATGGTACAGTTCTTTTCTTTTTGGTCTGTCTGAGACGGGGTCTCGGTATGCAGCTCAAGCTGGCCTTGAGTTCATTTGTACCCCACACTGGTCTCACACTCACAGTGATCATCCTGCCTTGGCCTCCCCAGTGCTGGGATTACAGGTGTGCGCCACCACGCGTTGTATGGTTCTGAGGGGCTCCTGTCTGAGTCTGGGGGACTCCAGAAGGGCTGTCAGTACCGTGCCCCTGAGTACTGTTCCATCGTATTTGGACTGAGCAGTCCTATTCTGGGATCAGAGAAGAGGCACATATTCCATTTTTAACCTTTGTGTACCAAGAAAGCTCTAGGGTACTGAGGTGAATGACAGTAAAAGTCACAGTATTAAACATGAGGAGGGGGCTGGGGAGATGGCTCAGTGGAATAGCGCTTCCCTGGCAAGTGCAAGGGCCTAAGTTCAATCCCTGGTTTCACCAAAAAATAAAAAATAAAAATGAGGAGCAGGAGACCAGTTAATAGAGATACCACAGTCTTTTAAACAAATAATATTGGAAGGACTGGTGAGATAGCTCAGCAGACTAAGTAGCTGCTTTGGCAAGCGCAGGGACCACTGTTCAATCCCCAGTCCCACATGCCACGCTGGCCCTGCCCCCAGAGCATGCTGAGCCGATGACCAAGTCTAGGCGTGGTGGCACACGCCTGTAATCCCAGTGCTGGGGAGGCTGAAAACAGGAGGATCACTATGAGTCCGAGCTGTGCTGTGAGACTCTGTACCAAATACATAAAAAAAGAAACAAAAACAAACAAATAATGTTGGGCTGATGGGCTATCCCCATGCAAAAAAGAAGAAGAGGGGCCAGGGAGATGGCTCAGTGGAATAAGCACTTCTGTGGCAAGTGCAAGGGCCTGAGTTCAATCCCTGGTTCCACCAAAAAAAAAAAAAAAAAAAAAAAAAAAAAAGAAGAAGAAGAAAAAGAAAAACAAAAGAAACTGACTTGTACTTCAAGGCCTTTGCAAAAGCTACTTCAAATTGAATGATATACTCCTGAAAAAAAAAAAATCTTTGCATCTCTGAGTTCAGCAAAGATTTCTTAGATCCAACACTAAAAATACAGTCCTTAAAAAAACTGACAAATTGGAAAATGTTAGCCATAGACTGAGGATAAAAAATATTTTCAAAACATGTATCTCCTAGAGGACGCTTATCCAGAATATATAAAGTACTGGCAAAACTCAATCATAAGAAAATAAGTAATCTGATTACAAAAAAGGGCAAAATATTTAAACATCATAATTCATCAAAGACTATGAATGGCCGATAAGATGCTAAATCGTCATCA
>NW_004524602.1:10856486-10864023 GCF_000260255.1 Octodon degus
AAATAAAAGCCAAGTGTGGTGGCTCCTGCCTGTAATCCCAGCACTCAGGAGGCTGAGGCAGGAGAATCACTGAATTCAAGGTCAGCCTGGGCTACAAAGTGAATTCAGGGCCAGTCTGAACTGCATAGTGAGACCATGTCTCAAAAGATATATATATATTTCTGAATAACCCAATATCAGTCAATAAAATTGAAAGTATAACAAAAACTTATCAAGAAACGTATGCCTACCACCATGCACTAAACCAAAGTAAAAATGGATCAAATATCTAAATATTAAAACTGAAACACTCAATCTAGTGGAAGAGAAAGTAGGTAGCAATATTGTAGGTGTAGGCAGAGAGTTCATGAACAAAACCCAAACTACATGGGAAATACTTCAAAGAATCAACAACTGGGACCTCATCTTATTAAAAAGTTTTTGCACAACCAAAGAAATCAACAGAGTGGAAAAACAACCCACATTTGGGAAAAATTTTTAGCGAATTGTCCCGCAGGCAAAGGACTTTTATCTAGAACATATAAAGAAATGAAAAGAAAAAAAAAAATGACTCCCCCAAATTCAAAGACCCAATCCAAAAATGGGCCTCTGAGATGAATATATACTTTGGCAAGAAATACAAACAGCAAATAAATATATGAAAAAACTTTCAATATCATTGGTTATTTAAGATATGCAAATTAAAACCATGCTGAGATTCTGTGTCCAGAAATCAGGGCTGGGGAGGTGGCTCAGTAGAATAAATGCTTGCCTGGCAAGCACAAGGCCCTGAGTTCAATCCCCGGTTCCACAAAAAAAAAAAAAAGAAAGAAAGAAAGAAAAGAAGTCAACCAATAACAAATGAGGGAGGGGCTATGGTGAAAAGGAGCTGTTTTCCATTGGGAAGCTTGGGAAGCTGAGCAAGAAGGTTCACTGCAAATTGGAAGCCAACCTGGACTATAAATTGAGTTCAAGGTCAGCCTGAACTGCATAGTGAGACCATGTCCTTAAAAAAAGAAAGGAAGAAGAAAAGAAAGCTAAGATTAGAGGTTCCATTTGACTCCTTCTGTGTATCTTCTCAAAAGAATTAAAAACATCATACCACAGCAATGTATGTTCACCACTGTCTATAGCTGCACAATCTGTAATATCTAAATCCTGGAACCAGCCCAAATGCCCATCCATTGAGGGCTGAATAAAAAAGATGTGGTATTTTTATATAATGGATTAATACTCAGCCATAAAGAAGGATGAACTCGAGACTTTTATAAGTACCTGGATGCAATTTGAGACCATATTAAGTAGTGAAGTAAATCAGACTCACATGGGCAAGCAGAGTATTATCTTCCAGGTGTGAGAAACTGAAAGTGTAAATAGGATATAAAAGGTATAATAGATACTGTGAAATGGAAAGAAATCATTTAAAGGGATAAAAGAACTAGGATTTTCTTTCCCAGTTCGTTTTATGAAAGTTGCACCAGGTATGGAAGTGCACACCTGGAGTCCGAGCACCCTGGAGGGCGAGGCAGGAAGAACATCAGCAGTTCGAGAGCAGCCCTGGGCTACAAAGCCAGTTCCAGGCCAGCCTGAACTGCACAGTGAAATCCTGTCTCAAAAAGACATAGACTTTAATTTTTAAAATTAGGGGTGTGGTTCAAATGCCTTCTCACCTTTCTATATCTTCCCCTGCCCTAATTCTGACCTATTCTCAAGATACTCTACCATAGACTCTGCTCTACTTCTGGAGCACAAGGCAAACTCACTAGGAATGGTCTCTCCAGAGCCACATCTTCAGCCTTGTGTCCCAGTCCAGCTAACTAGGCCTGGTCACCTACAGCCATCATATCCTCTTTTTTACTTATTTATGGTTTATTTATTTATATATTTTTTGTCTGTATTTAGGACAGGATCAATAGGTCTACAGGGTATCACTACACAGATTGGACTCATAGTGATCCTCCTGTTTTCAGCCTCTCAAGTCCTGGGATTACAGGCATGCAGCACCATGCCAGTCTCAATTGCCATCTCAGCACGCCCTGTGGACAGGGCTGGCATGGTGTGCCGGGAATCGAACTCTGGCCGCTGCTGTTCTACCTCAACAGGCGCTTTAGTCCACTGAGCTATCAGGCCAGCCCTCTTTTTTAATTTTTGATACAGAGGTCTCATCATGTCGTCCAAACTAGCCTTGAACACATGACCCTCCTGTCTCAGCAAACCCCAGATAGGTAGGATCATAGGTGTGCACCACTCTGCCCAGCTGAGTTACCCTTTTCTTAGCCTCCATCTCCCCTTCCCTGCACTGGAGTCCTGGTCATGACCGAGGGAGAGGCCAAATCCTTAGGGCAAAAGATTCCTCTTGTAAAGAGGGTGGCTCCTCGAGCTCAACTTTCCACAGCCACAGCCTGTGGAACAGCAGAAGCTTGCAGCCAGCGAGGCCATGGCCTCCCTGGCGCTGCCCCTGGCTCTCCTGGGCTGCCAGCATCTTGGTCAGAGTTGAAGCTGAACCACACCCAGAGCCATCTGGGGCCTCTTCTGGGAGTCATTACGGAGCCTCAGGTTGTGAGGGACAGGGCTGGTAGATGCAGGGGGAGGAGTTGAGTGATAGGGCAAATGCATTATGGGAACTGGGGGCAGTCAGGGGAGTGGGCATGCATGAGGTGACGATGCACCCCAATCCTAAACAGACCCATGACTGTGATGTTTGTGAGAAATACAGGCGGGAGGGCTATGATGTCTGCTCAACATCATGAACTTACTGGTTCATGCTGTCCTACAATGTCAGCAGGTGTGGGGACACTGTAAAAATGTGATGGAAACATGATGATGACAGGGCTGGCCAAATAGCTCAGCGGATTAAAGCGCCTGTTTAGGCAGACACAGGGGCCAGGCTGGGAGTTTGATCCCTGGGCCTGCTGTGCTGGCCCTGCCCGCGGGGTACATTGAGATGAGATTGAGACTGTGGCATGTGCCTGTAATCTCAGCACTTGGGAGGCTGTAAACAGGAGGATCACTATGAGTCAGATCTACACAGTGGGACCCTATAGACCCTGTCCTAAATACAAAAAAAAAAAAAAAAATGATGACAATCAGAAGACCACCTATACTGCCTCAGCCTCCGAGTAACGGGCTATAGGCAGGTGCCACCACCCCCATCTAATTCTTTGTTTTTTTTGAGGCACTGAGACCCACGTAACTGGTGGGTGGGCAGATCTAAAGGACCCAGAACATCTTCGCTCACTTGGCTGGTGCTCTGATGGTGGTAGCTGGTTAGACTGGGCTCAGTTGGGGTTGCCCACTCACATGGTGGTCTTGCTGCCATTAGATTTGACTTCTTTGGTTGTTGGTTTGGTTTGGTCCCTTGAGGTTGGGTCTCACCCTGTAGTCCAGGCTCCTTAGCGCATGTACCATCACGCCTGGTTAGACTTACCTTCTTCCACAACAGCTAACTCCTCCTAGAGTGAGTGTCCCAAGAGACCCAGGGAAGTTGTGCGACCTTTGGGGACCTAACCTTAGAAGTTCCCCTCAGCCTACTGGTGATGAGACCGGCCCAGATTCAAGAGGAGGGAATTTAGGTTCTGAATCTGGATGAGGGAGCAGGGGCACAGCCACACAGGCAAGAAGAGGAAAAGTGAGAGGTGCCACTGCTGTCGTCTTTGGAAAATTGGAAAACAGACTGTGACGGCCCTGCCGCTGCAGAGGAAACAGCTGAGACACGGGAAGAGAACGGTTCTGCCTGCAGCATCTGTGTCCCCAGATGTAGCTTTTCCTAGGGCTTCAGACAAGGGAACCCTAAGATTTCTTTTCCATGTAAACCAGCCTGAGTTGTGATTTTGTCACTTGCACATGAAAGAGCTTTTGTTCTGTGTGTGTGACTATCTAACAGTGTGACAAGCCACCCCAAAACTCTGTGGCTGAAGACAGCAAGTTACTATTTCTCATGATTTTGTGGGTTGGCTGGACCGTGCCTCTGCTGGTCTCCCTGGGCTCACTCATGCAGCTGCTGGGTGGGCTCGGAACAGCCTCGTGCCCAGGTTGGAATATTGGGTGGGGACATTAGTTTTTATCCTTGCAATTTTTGTTTTGCTTTTGCAATACTGGGGATTGAAGCCAGGGCCTTCATATTCAAGTACATCTATCTACCTATCTATCTATCTATCTATCTATCTATCTATCTATCTTTTCTTTCTTCTTTTATTCTTCTTCATTTTTAATTTTTACTTTTTTGACACAGGGTCTCCCTGAGTTGCTGAATTGCCCAGGCTGGGCTGGAATTCGCAATTGTCCTGTGGCAGCCTTCCAGAGGACTGGGATTACAGGACTGTGTCACCACCCTATTTTATCTGTGATTTTGAGATGGATCTGGGGCAGGTGAGATAGCTCAGCAGACTAAGAGCCTGCTGAGGCAAGTGCAGGGATTGTGGCTCAGTACCACATGGCACACCGGCATGCACTGCCCCCATGATCTTCTCCTCCTGCTGCCCATTTTCCCCCCCCCCCCCCCGTTCGATCCCCGGGCCTGCCATCCCCCCCCCCCCCCCCCCGGGCGCACTGAGCCAGCGACCTAGACTGGGCAAGGTGGCACACACCTGCAATCCCAGCACTGGGGAGGTTGAAGAAGGAGGATCACTACTAAGCTGCATAGTAACCCTGTATGAGGAGAGAGAGAGAGAGTGTTTCTAATAGCTTCCAAGGATTAACCTGGTCTGGTCTGCTGAGGTCCTGATTAGCGTGGCTTAGAGCCTTGGCCCATAGCCCTGTGGGCTGCCTTGCAGTCCCAGGGCTGTCACACCAAGGAGGGTCACAGGCACTCATGGCCTGGAGCTACTAACAGAACTGCACTTTATAGATGTTCAATCTCCATCTGAATTGAGCAAAAGAGCTTCCAACCAACGGGCAACACGTGCCCCTCCCTCCTGTTGTGGGATTTTTCAAGAAAGTGGAGAGACCAGGAGAGATTACAGGATGACTTTTTACTAGAGCACGACCCAGCCACTAGAAATGTTTAAAACCAGCCTTGGCCCTGAACCATTTTATACAATTTGTGGCATGAAGCAAGTAGAGGTACAGGAGCGAAACAAAGGCAGTTAGTCATCCTTGCAGCTACCCCTCTCTTAGCCTGGAACAGAAAACTCAGGCTGTGCACCTCAGCGTGCTGTGTGACTTGTCTGTAACTGCATTTGTTGGGTTTATAGAGGGCCTTGCTTTTAACATCTTTCATTTTATCTCGGAGGGGCAGTTTTCTCGCAGGCAGGGATTGGTGTCTACTGTGGAGCATCAGTTGGGTGGTGGTGTGTCTGTCCACTAGCATTTCTGTAGTTGTTTGTATGTGGTTTTTTGTTGTTGTTGTTTTTTTTTTTTTTTTTGGTACTGAGAATCAAACTCAGGACCTTATACTTGCCAATCAGGCACTTGTACCATTGAGCTAGATCACTGGCCCTGTCTGGATGTTTTTCAACAAATTTGGGGGCCGGCCAAATAGTTCAGCGGATTAAAGCACATGCAAGTAGGAACAGGGGACAGGGGGTTCAATCCCTGGGCCTGCCCTCCTGGCCCTGCCCCCGGGGTGTGCTAAAATGGCGATTGAGACTGGGTGTGATGGCTCGCGCCTGTAATCCCAGCTCTTGGGATTACAGGCGGACCAGTAAGGTTGCAAACAGGCGGACCAGTCTGAGTCCAACCTAGTAGTGAGATCCTGACCACCCTGTAGACCCTTCCCAAAAAAAAAAAAAAAAAAAGAACAAGTTTGGTAAAAGGGGAGGATAAGACAGACTCCTAAGATTGCTAGGACTATTCCTATCAGGGTTTTGAACCATCTATAAGTTGAAAACCAGCCTCTACCCAAAGCGTCTGGAGAACAACCTTGCCTTTTTTCTTTGTTTTGTTTTGGGTACCAGGAATCACACTCAGCACCTTGTGCTTGCGAGGCAGTTGCTGCACCCCTGAGCTATTTCCCCGGCCATCCTTGCCATTTTTTAACTGGGATGTGAGCTAGTCTTTGGATCCTGGCAGTGATGTCTTTAATTATCTTACCATTGTTGTCAACTTTGAGACAACAGCTGGTTAGACGGAACTTTGTGTCTATCCCTCTACCCGTCTATTTTGGTACATGGCATTTCTCATTTTTGAGAGTCAGTGGACTTAAGGCCTCTGTAGTATTGTCGGTGATGAGCTCAGGCGCTGCTTGTAGCCTGCTGATGCGGTGCAGCGCACAGACGGGGGTGTGGCGTCCCCACATTCCATCCCGTGCCCAGGTGGTCACGCCATCATACTGGGTAATCCTTTCTGGGGCCATTTGTCATCTTTCCAGTCACCTATTTTTATAGCCCCCTAGTTTTTCTTTTTCTTTTTCAAGACAATTCAAAGACAGGGTGACCTAGAGTCTGCCCCAGTTGTAAGGACCGAGAAGAAAGATGGCCTTATTGCTCCTTATACGCAAGCTCCAGTCCATTTTGTTGCCAGTTATTAATATGCTCAGAGCCCGCATATCCAATTGAGGCCAGGGGGTGCCTTTCAGCTATTTGGGCCTTGTATATGTTTTTAAAAATCATTTATTTATCTATTTGGTACAGGGTCTCGCTACACAGCTCAGACTTGTGATCCTTCTGTCTCAGCCTCCCCAGTGCTGGGATTACAGGCATATGCCACCATGCCCAGTTTCTCTGGCCAACACAAAGAGCCCAGGGTCCTGGGGCTGGCACAGCATGCGGTACCAGGAATCGAGCCCAGGTCCTTGTGTTTGCCCAACAGGCACTCAGACCATTGAGCTATCTCCTTAGCCCTATTTGGGACTTTTAATTGGTAGCATAAATAACTCAGAGAAGGAAACTGTCAGAATGGGTTGGGGGGGCGTCTCATTTTGTTACCCCACCATAAGGTTTTCATTAGGGTCTCATTAGAATATTGTTGTCCCAAACAAAGTTAATTTTTTTAATTGAAACTGTGTGGGTTTTGTCCAAAAGCCAGGTGTGGTGGAACACATACCTGGCTTACCCTATTTTACTAGAAGTAAAATAAATCTCTTTTAAAAATCCCTTTATGGGTCTGGAGAGATGGCTCAGTGGTCTAAAGCACCTAGAACAAGCTTGGCAAAGCACAGGGACCGCGGTTCAATCCCCCAGCACCACATGCCAGCCGGCCCCGCCCCCTGGTGGGCTGAGCTCCCCGCCCCACTAAATGTAAAAGAAAAAATTTTTTTTAAAAATCCCTTTATGGAAGTGTGCATTAGTCTATTACTCAGGAGGCTGAGATAGGATTGCAAGTTCAAACCTGGCCTGAACAACCTAGAAAGATAATGTCTTGGAATAAAAGGGCTGGGGTTGTAGCTCAGTGGTAAAGCGTCCTGGGTTCAATCCTTAGCGCCAAACAATTTTATGGGAAAATTTACAATGTTCATGGATATGCAAAAAATGAAAAATTTAATAATAAAATGTTCAAGAGGTTTTGTTTTTCTGATTGAGTACATTGATTACAGCCAGCTGCCATGATGCAAGCCTGTAATCCCAGCTAATCCAGAATCTGAGGAAAGGTGGATTAAGTGCAAGCCCAGCCTGAGCATCTA
>NW_004524602.1:10865488-10867431 GCF_000260255.1 Octodon degus
ATTTTTACACAGTACCGGTTTTTAAAGTATCTTTAACTTAGTAAGTATATCGCGCAAATAATGAGTGCATAGTTCAAAGAAAAGCCACCTAACGCTGCTGCCTGGCCTCTCCGGTCCCCTTCTCGTTCGCACACCTTGCTGTCACTGCGGGGACACCGCGCGTGTATGCCGATTGCTCCTTTATGTTCCACGCCTCTCTCCACCGGATCCACTGATCAAAAGATTTAACTGCCTGGTGCAGAATCCCAGCTACACATGGGGCAGAATCAAGCGGGTAGGAAGTTCGAGGCCACCCTGGACAACTCCGCAGGGGCCCGTCTCAAAACAAAACAACTGTGATCCAGCGCCAGCGAGCAAAGCTTCCTCCTCACAGGGCGCCAAAGGTGGCTCCGAGACTCGGGGCGATTATTCAGGTCTCATTTGCATATCCATCATGCACTGCAAACCGTGCGATTTTTTTCACGAGAATAAACGTACTCAGTCTTCTAATTTTTTAAATATGGTTTACCGTATAAAGAATTAATGAAGTAAACATCTTTAAGGAGTAACTTTTTAGATAAGTAGTCACCATCAGTGAACCAGGACTTGTAATTACCCCAGGGAGAGCCGCACTAAAGGCATAACATACTCTGGTTTCTCTTCAGATCGTATAAATCTTTCGCCTTTTACTAAAGATTTCCGTGGAGAGGAACAATTCTGAGTCTAAGCTAATTTTTTGAGGCCTTGTGCTCTACAAGGCTAGCTATGATTGTTAAAAAGAAGTTATAACAACGTGAGAGAGGCTTTACGGAAGTGTTTTGTTATTTCGGATGTCTTTTTTAGTTAGCTGCGGGTTATTTGTTTGGATTACTTTTGTACTTAACTGCTAGTTGAAATTATAGGTTGGTAACTTTTGGTAGAAGTGGAAATCGAACGTTGTCCTTCTTGGTTGTAAGAGAAGGGCGCGTTTTACCAGACTGTCCTCAAAGGTTAGTTACTGTCTACTCTGCAATGGGCACATACGTTTTGAAGCCTTTCAAGAGTAACACATTTCACAGGTGAGCCCGGCCGGGTCCACAGGGAAGCAGCTGAGCCTGCAGGACCTGCTGTCAGGGGAGTCTCCCCTGCAGTCTAAGGGTTAGCACATGTGGATCTGTGTATGGTAGCTGTGTCCCTGGCACTTTGCGAGAATATGCTTGAAAGAGGTCACTGAAAGAGGTGACAGTAAGTTCATTTGACAATCGTAGAAAGAAAATGTATTTGATAGACTTAGACGTTAAGTACTGAACATACTAAAATTAAAAGGGATTTTAGTCTGCCTAACCTAGTGAATACCAAGCAAAAACCTCACGCGTCACACAGTGTGGTCAGCTTTTTCAAATTCAGAAGACAAGAATAACAGTGCTGCCCCTTCCATTTGGTTTTTCACTACAGATCTTAAAACAAGAAGTAGGCGAATACAAGATTACAGTTGATTTTAGCCAAAAGGCTGAGAATGGGTGGGATACAAGATTGGAAAAATGGGCTGAGAATGGGCTCAGCAGCAGAAGTGCCTCTTTGGGAAGCACAAAGTCCTGAGTTCTATTCTCGGTACAACCTTCCAAAGACAAATTGGAAAAACAAAATTATAAAGCTGGTTATGCCTTGCCTGGCAAGCGCAAGGGCCTGAATTCAATCCCTGGTTCCGCCAAAAACAAAGACAAAACAAAAACTGGTTATGATGGTGCATAACAGGAGTCTCAGCATTGAGGAAGCTAACGCAGGAAGATTCTATGTTCAAGGGCAACTTGGACTATATAGTGACATCGCACATGTATGTTAAGCTTTCCACGCCTCCATTCGTACCACTGATTAGAAAATTTCTTTAACTGCCGGGACCGGGAGCAGAATCCCAGCTACACAAGAAGCAAGCAGGTCTCCTGCGTTCAAGCGCCAGAGAGCAAACTTCCTCCTCACAAGGGCGC
>NW_004524602.1:10868771-10870757 GCF_000260255.1 Octodon degus
TTTTCTCTTTCTTCCTTTCTTTCGGGAGGGCCTACAGGGTGTTCCAGGTCTCACTACTGGATCAGACTCATAGTGACCCGCCTGCCTACAGCCTCCCAAGGGCTGGGATTACAGGTTCGCGCCACCAGGCCCAGTCTCAATTGCCAGCTCAGTGCGCCCTGGGGGCGGAGTCAGCACGGGAGGCCTGGGGATAGAAACCCCTGGCCCCTGCGCCTGCTTGCAGTCACTTTAATCCACTGAGCTATTTGACCAGCCTGAGGATGAGAATTCTTCAGCTGATTTTTCTTCCAAATCTCGTGGAGGAGCAGAGCATTGTCCATGAGGAGAAGAGCCTTGAACAGTAAACCTTTGTCCTCTAGATCCCCCCCCCCCCCAAAACCACCACTGGGGATTGGACTTGGGACTTAACACTTTGCCAGGCAGGCATTTAGCTCAGCCACTGAGCTATATCCCCAGTCCTGGATATTTCTTAACAGTATGACAAGAAAGCTGCCTGATCTACTCAAGAAAAAGTACTTTCGTTACCCAGGCTTTTGCAGCGGCTCTCTGTATAGCCCCTAACCTATTCTTCATGACTTTGTGTTTGCTGAACACTCTAGGGATCTCAGACTGATAAACCAAGACAGGCTTTATCTGGGGGGTCACCACTCACGTGGGCACATAGTAGTAAGGTTAGCCTTTCCTTCATAGGCTGTGGCCTGGTATTTTCTTCTCTTCCTGGGTAATTTATGTTCTCCTGGGCATTTTCCTCCAGAAAATTCCAGTTTAGTAGCCCTTTTATCAGAAGTAGCTGCTTCACCACACATAGTTACACTATGAACCCCAGTTCTCATTTTAAATTTGTGATATCACTCCTATGGGAACGAAATGTTTCACTACTATCACTTACTGATGGATTAGCCTTTACAAGATCTTCATTTATAGCCTTTTTTTTTTTTTTTTTGACAGGGTCTCGCTACACAGTTTAGGCTGGCCTTGAGCTCACTTTGTAGCCCAGGCGGGTCTCAAACTCACAGCGATCCTCCTACCTCAGCCTCCCGAGTGCTGGGATTACAGGTGTGTGGCATCATGCCTGGCTAGCCATGGGTTTTTTGTTTTTTTTTTTTAAACAAATTATAGACTCAGATGGGCTATAACCTTCCATCTACCTTCTGCTTACCAGCACTAATAATAGCCTTTCTACCGCTTTTAATAATTCTGATCATGACTTACCAATTTGAGCCACACCTCCAGCAACACTACCTTCCTCCTACAAATCTCTTCTGTGTAAGACCGCTGAGGTGGTGGATTTCAGCACTAGTGAGACGGGCCACAGGAACGCCACTCTCATTTCTCCAGTTTCCTTCTTTCAGATTGTGATTGCTTTTTTTACCTTCCCTTCTTTCCTCCTTGTTCCCCTCCCCAGTTGAACATTTGCTTTCTATTTCTCAGTACCTGACATACATGTTGTTCCTTATTTACACTTTCAGCTTCTTACAGTACAAAGTGGTATTTATACATGTGCTTTCACCTAACAGTACAGTCTCAAGGTGCATCCACTTACCTAGGAATGTCTCAAGCTTTTCCTTCTTTATGGCAGAGTATGGGACTTGCCGGTTAGCTCAGTTGTTTAAGCGCCTACCTGGGCAAACCCAGTCAGGCTTGCGGGACCACGGTTCGATCTCCAGCTCCAAGTGCCGCACCACACCTGCCCTTGAAGCAGCCTGAGCCAGCCAAAGAAGAAGAAGAACAACAACAACAACAAAATAAATAAATACATCCTTCTTTGTGGCAGAGTAATATGGCAATTGATGGGCATTTAGGTTGTTTCTAAGATTTAGCTATTACAAGCTTGGCCACTACAAATATGGTTGTGCATCTATTCTTCCTACGGTGTGGTGCTTTTGATTCTTTCCTGAAGATATCCAAAAGGGGAATAGCTGGGCAAATAGGACCTCTAGTTTTAGTTTTTTGAGGAATCTCCACACTGATTTTCACAGTGGTTGC
>NW_004524602.1:10871492-10889044 GCF_000260255.1 Octodon degus
ACTAAGTTTCTGAGTCCTGCTTACTTTACTCCAGCTATTCCCACGCTCCTTTCCTAACAGCAGGGTGGGGACCCCTGGCTATAGGCTTGAATTACAAGTGACCCAGCTAAACTAGGCTCCAAGCCCTTTCATGCTTGGGCAGGGCTGGGGATGATTGATGAGTTTCCGGTGTGTTCCAGGCAGGGGCTTGGAACTGTCATAGACTGGCCTGGCTTGCAGAAGTCCCAGGTGGAGACTTGGGGCTAAAGCTGACCCATGCACACCAGACCCGGGACAGTCCAGGCTTATTGTCACCTCTCAAGCTCTCTGTCCTGGGGACAGGCTGCAAGGGGACTGTTGTTGCTCATTGGTAGTCTCTTCCTCTAAGGAGTTCTGGGAGAGCAGGTGGGGAGTTCCGAGGTTCCTGGAGTTCAGTCCCCCTTCTGAACGGGTGAAGACTAATGGGGGAGTGTGGTGGCAGGCAGGAGATGAGCAAGGGGGACACAAAACGCACAGGTGGAATTAAAAGCCAGAGATATTGGCTCAGAGATCCCTGGCTGGGTGCTAACCATGGCGACATCCACTGGCCACTTTCAGTGAACCTCTGTCTGAGTGCTAGGCCAAGGGAGGAGACTCAGACAGGAATCCTGACCTAAAGAGCCTACCTTGCCAAATTCTCACCTCCCACCTTGCCAAGGTGACCCCTGCCTCTCACTGCAGAAAGAGAAGAGAGGGCTGGGGACCCGGAAGTCCAGGGTTACTGGGATTGCTTCTAGTCCAAGGTTACACATTAGAGTCAGTGACAGCCTGGACCAGGCTTCTGGCTCCCAAGCTCCTATTTGCCTCCTGTCCTTTGTTCTGTTCTTGTACCTCTGCGTGTCTGTGTGTCCATCCTCCAAGCGGCAGTGCTCAGGTAAGACTGACTCAGGACAGACACCTGCTGTAAAAGTCACGGCAGAAGCTGCTTCCTGGCTTGGCCCTGACGATTTTTTTGTTTTGTTTTTGCGGAACCAGGGATTGAACTCAGGCCCTTGCGCTTGCCAGGGAAGCGCTTATTCTACTGAGCCATCTCCCCGGCCCCGGCCCTGATGATTTAGACAAGGCTTGGGGACACTACTGGACCTGTGACCCGAAAGGGAGACCAGACTCCAGGAGAGAAGAACCAGCCGGCCCAGGGCCGGCTGCTGCTCCACAGCCTCTCCCTAGCCATGCTCCCTTTCCCAACAGCGAAACATTCAGAGAAAACAGAGCTACTAAGTCCCTGATTACACAGAGGAAAAAGCAGAGACAGAGAGAGGAAGAGACACATGCAGAGGGCCAGGGAGATGGCACAGTAGAACAAGCGCTTGCCTGGCAAGTGCAAGGGCCTGAGTTCAATACCCAGTTCCACCAAAAAAAAAAAAAAAAAAAAAGAGAGTGAAAGAGCCATATGCAGGCCTCACACCTGCAGGGGGCTTCCAGCCTGAGGGTCAGGCTGCTGTGTTGCCGGATCATTTCCACAGGAGGCTCCTTCTGCGGCTCCCCAGTGCCCAGCCTAGAGCCTGGTAGAATCAGAGCTCAGCAAGGGTGTGTGGAAAGAGTGACCTTGGTGTGGATGGCCACAGGGCCGGACCTCCTCCTCTAGTTGTAGGTGGGAGGCAGGAACACAAATTG
Source organism: Octodon degus (assembly GCF_000260255.1). Lineage (NCBI taxonomy): Eukaryota > Metazoa > Chordata > Mammalia > Rodentia > Octodontidae > Octodon > Octodon degus. The sequence goes on from NW_004524602.1 coordinate 10,873,125, forward strand.
GGCCAGGGGAGACCCAGGACCAGGCAGGATTTTGGCTGCACCTGTGTGGTTTCCAGAACTTTCTCTCCTCTTCTGCTTCCAACTGGGGCTCTGTTCTTGTGAACAGCAATTCTTAAAGTTCGGTCCAAGAACCAGCAGCTTCAATAGCACCCTCAAGCTGACGGGAATGCAGTGTCAGGCACCACTGAGTGGGAAGCTCTGGGTGTCAGCCCAGATGCATTTTAATAGCAGTCCAGGTGTTTGGGATGCAGGTTAAAATTAGAGAGCTACAGCCTGAGACACAGGCTTATGCTGGGGCTGCAGGACTGTGGCTTGCGCCACCTGTGTGTAAATTAGGGCTGGCTGTTCACCTGCTGAGGGGCCCTCATCCAGGAAGACACAAACATGAGCATCTGGCGGGGACTCTGAGGGGTCCCCATGAGTAGAAGCAGTACCCGGATGGAAGTGGGGAGGGGCAAAGTAGAGCTCTTCTCCCCAGGTGACAGCCTGGACCCCACAGTTCCTTTATCCCTTCTCTTCCTGAGGTTCCCCCGTGCTCCATGCTCCGTGGGAGGCCAGGGAGGCTGAGCAGCTGTCTAGCTGAGACAGACACACCCAGCAAAGAGGCCTGTGCGTCTCGGGGAGCTTGGGTATGTGCTGAGAGCAGCCAAGTCCTTTCCTGCATGGGTGGGTCGGGGCCAGGGAATGCGAGGATCAGCAAGCAGCACTTAGGCAAGAGCACACCATGCTGAAGGCCCTGAAATGCTGCCCGGATGGAGAATTCCTCTTGGCCCTTTCCCAGGGCTGCTCCCGGTACCCAGCCCACAGCCGACCCCTGTCTCTGCCCTGACCAGCAGAGCCCTGGGCAGCTGCCCGCCTGGGCCATCTGCAGGCCCCATGGCATCTCCCCCTGAGGATCCGGATGTGCAGTCCCGAGCTGCAGGGATGTGGGGAGGGGAGGAAGGCTCAGACTCAGATCTGGTTTCGACGCTGCTTCCCGTGGCTGCCTGCCACAGGCTGAGCCACCAGCTGGGCTATATAAGGCTCGTGGCTGGACTGCGGCAGTAGTGAGGACTCAGACCCCCAGCGAAGGAGACCGGCTCAGGATTGGTGAGCGCTACTCCCAGGCCCCTCACCCCATCCTTGCACCCCACTGCCTGGCTTAGCTGTTCCTGCTCTCCCCTGACCACCTCATGTCTTTTTTTTTTTTTTTTGGCTGACCCCTCATCCTCCAGAAAAGAGACTCCGTTTTCTGCTTTGGAGTTCTCTCTTTTGCCTAAGTCCTCTCCCTCCCTCATCTGAGGCCCACAGGTAGCTCTACTCTGGGTCTCTGTACCTACAGGCACCCTGCCTTCTCCCTGTGGCCCGGTCAGCAGTCAGCAGTCACAGCCCAAGAGCTCAGAGGAGTGTGGCTTGGGAGCGTGAGCATCAGACGTACACTGCGGCACCGTGGGGGGCTAAGAAACCTCCACAGGCGGCCAGATGGGAAATGGTTTTTCCACAAGGTGCCCCAGGCCACTTCAGCCTCTCCAACAGCCCGGGAACAGTGTCCCGCTGAGGGCTGTGGGACCCCTTGGACCGCTCAGCCCCTGCTGCTCGGAGCCCAGGGCTGGAGATGAGTCCTGCTCTCACTGGAGATGCGACCTCAGGGTGACTCTGTTCCCTGGACTGAGAGGGGATGGGGGGTTCATGGTTTTAGGTCTAGATGGTCAGCAATGTGGAACTGTTTGTTCCCTCCCCTGGGACATCCAAGAGTTTCTGGATCTTTTTTTTTTTTTTTTTTTTCCCAGAGAGGAGAAAATTTCCTTTTCCTGCCATATTACAGACTTTGGGGATTGAAGGGAACCGGTTTTTACATCTCTAGGAACTGTCCAGATTCTGGGCTGGCCAGAACTCTGGGGAGACAGAAAAATGTCCTGTGGAGCAAGAGCCTGGGCTCCACCCCCTATGGTTCTTTTTTTTCCCCCTATAGTTCTTTAATCTGTGCCCAGGCCTGCCTTCCTCGCCACACCCTGCAGCCCCTACCCGTGCTCACCAGGTACCGGGGAGCCCTGGCCTCTCATACTGCCACCCCTCTGCTGTTCCTCAATTGGCTTCTGGCTGGGGAACTTCCAGTCAGGCCCCAAATAAGCAGGCAAAATGTGTTCCAGCTGCAGCCCGTGCACATCTGGGAATGTATTCTTGGAGGTGGTGCATCTGAGCCCTCTGTACCTCCAGCCTGCCTGCCTAGGAGGGGCCACTGGAGGTGGCACAGGCCCTCGCGGCCTTAACACGCAGCCCCCTCATAAGAGTGTGAGCCCCACCAAGGGTTGGCAAGCCAAAAGCTCCTAAGCCTACGTCTTGTTATGAAGCTACTGAGTGAGCCCCGGCCAGCCGCTGTTCACTGGCAAGGAGCCTCTTCACTTCCCACCTCCCCTGTGCTCCAGGCAGGACCCTGGGTCAGCCTTGTGTGAACTCAGATCCGGAGCGTCCACATCTCCCGAGCTGCTCAGCCCTACAACTCAAGCAGATATCACGCTTGCAAGAATTCGTCCTGTTCACCCCTTCCATCCTTGACAGGTCAAGAAATACGTCTGATCCAGCCATGAAGGCTGACTTAGAAATGTGGGGTCTGACAAACTTGGTTTCTTTGTAGGTCACTCGATCCGAGAAACCTCCCAAGACGCCACATCCCGGAGGCAAGAGGGCTTGGTGAAACCCTCCCACCCTCTCCTGCCACGTTCCCACAGGGCTAAGGGAAAGATGAAGGGGATCGAGACTTGGCTGCTGTCCTTCTTGGTCTTGCAAGTCACCTCTGTGTCAGGTACAGCCTGAGTATCTGCTGCCTCCCAAAGTTGCCATGCGCCATAGCGAAGTCGCATCTGGTCTGGGAGCCATCTGTGCATCTGCATTAAGACAGCAATGACCTTAAGACCTGATGCTGTTTTATAGATTTATTTCAGATAGTCCCCAATTCTTTTTCCCCCTGAGGCTTGGGATGAAACCTGGGGCCTTTGCACTGAGCTTTTGAAATCCCTGTCTCTTTTAAAAATTTAAAACAAGGTCTCACTCACTTGATAAACTGCCCAGGTTGGTCTCGAACTTGCCACCCTCCTGCCTCAGTTCTCCATGACACTGGGGCTATTGGTGGGCCCCACCATACTCAGCAGATAGATCCCAATATTAAATCTGAGAGCAGAACCTTTAAAGCAGCACAGGCACGAACAGTCATTCAAGAGGATGAGAAGAGATAGGAGGAGTTCTTCCCCTGGGTGCTAAATTTAGCTCTGAGGTTTGGGGCAGACAAAGCAACAGGAGTCATGGGGGATCACCGAGGGGTTGGCAGCAGATTGGGGTTTGATCTGTTTTTAGTTTTACAAGGCTCCTTCGGGGCTAAAGCTGTTTTGTTTGGACCAAATTTCACAGACACCCAGAAACCCTCTGGTTTCCTCCGCCTTCTGACCCTATCTCTGGTGAACTCCGCAAAGTACAGGGATAGAGAATTTGCTGCCTGAGGAGGCATCCCAGGCAACTCTCCCACCTTTCCTTCCTCTTCTGATTCCCAGCCTCAAATTCAGATAAGGCCCAGGGATGTGGGGGGGACCCAGGCAGGCTTTGTGCGTGCAGATGCGGGAACAAAGGCTGCTCCCACCACCTCCCGCGGAGCTGGTGCTACCGACAGCTGCTGTTTGTGAAGATGATTAACATTCAGCCATCTGAGGGGAAATCAGATTAGCTTGATTAAAAGAGCTCCCATCACCCCAATTAAGCAGCTCAGAGAATTCTGATTTGGCTCCTCGCCTGGGAGTTAATTGCCTTTCAAGACGTTCTGGGACCTCTGCACCCCGTCCTTCCCCCCGTCCTTCCGCTTCACACCCAGCCACACCCGCGCTAGTGCAGCAGGGCTGAAGTGCTCTTGGCCCCGGGACCCTGGGCTTATCCCCAGGCTAACTCTGAGGCCCGAGACCCACCGGTTCTTTTCTGTCCAACTGCCAAGGGAAGGGGGAGGGATGTTTACGTGCCAGGCGTTCAGCTAATAGGAGTCGCTAGTACTTCTATGGGAGCTGTGGTTAAGTGGCATTTATGAATGAGCCTTTGTAATCCCTGCAATCCTGTAAGGCCAGGCTGTGTCCTCAATTTATGACGAGAGAACCTGGGGCCAGATGGGCTAAGTGGCTTGGCTGAGGTCACTGTACTCTCATCTTCATTGACTCCAGGCGTGCTCATGTTTATCTCATGGAATGCTCTTGCCAAAACGGCCCTGTGTGGTGGCAGTTAGTGTCTCTGTTTCACTCACAGCTCTGTCTTGTCAAGAAGGGGAGGACCAGCCTATTTAAGCTCCATTTCTATTTTTTTGTGGTGCTGGGATTAAACCCAGGGCCTTGTACACAAGAGACCTGAGCTCTACCACTGAGCCCCTAAACTCCATTTCTAGAACAAGAGTGTGCACCCTGTTCAGCAAGCATGCACCCCACTCCAGTTCCCTCTCTATACTGCTTATTGCCCCCCAACAGTGGACCCAACTTTATGTCACTGTGATTTTTTTTTTTTTAATGGATCCCTGTTTTATGGGAAAACAAGAAATACAGCCTTTCTGAGGTTGCGCAGCAGTAAGTGGCAGAGTGGGGATTAGAACCCATGGCCAGAGCCCATGTTCCATCCAGCATGCCATGCTGCTTTCCTGCACTTTGGGGGGTTCCTGGCTAATCCTCGTTCCTTGATCAACTTCTCCTGGCCCTCAGGGAGGCAGACAGTGCTCAGCCAGGCAGTGAGAAGAGTCCAGCCCGGGAAGAGGACCCCTGGCACCCTTGCTAAGCCTGCTGATGCCCAGGACAGTGAGTTGTGGCTGGGTGGGGAGGGCCAGGAGGGCTGGGGTTTTACCAAGCTCATTAAAGGGATCCCTGAAATCCGAACGTGGTGTCAAGGCCTCATGGAAACTGCTTTCTGGCAGAAAGGTACAGTATAGGACGGCCCTCTCAGGGCCACTTTGAGAGGGAGGAGGTTAGACTGTCAAGAGTCAAGAAGCAGCAGGCTGGTGTCTTCCAGGAATGCTGCAGAGCTGGGGCTGCGGCCCAGGCTGGCAGGGAGGAAAGAGGGAGATGAGTATGGAGAGATAGTGGGGGTCAAGTCACCAGCACCCCGCTGCCTTGCAAAGGGATATCTTTTGTGTTTGTTTTGAGGTGCTGAGGATTGACTGTGGCCTTTGCACTGTTACGTCCCCAATCTTCTTTATTTTATAAATGTTGCATCAAGGTCTCATTAAGCCGCTGAATTGCCCCGACTAGGCTCAAACTTGTGATCTTCCTGTCTCAGCCTCCCAGACACCTGGTGGGCAGCACCAGGACTGTCGTGTGCATCACCACACCGAGCCACTAAAGGATTCTGGAGTGGAGGGTAGTATGTGTGTGGTCCAAGCCACATGGAGATATCTCACCAGGCTGCAGGGCTGGGGAGGCGGGGCGTGGAGGAAAGGGCAGCCCTGGAGCACAGAGGCCAGGCAAGGAGCTACTGGCGAGGCTCCCTCCAGTCCGAGGGAGGGTTGCAGCGATACCGAGGACATAAGCCTGACAGGGCCTGAGACAGCCAGGTGTGTGGTGCCAGGGAAGACTTCCAGGCCTGCGCAAGAAGAACTGAGCTCACTTGGTGCCCAGCAGTGGCTGCTCCCCAACCTGCCCTGTCCTTCAGGTCCCGGGGAGTGGACAGCCTGGTTCAACATTGACCACCCTGGCGGGCAGGGTGACTTTGAGAGGCTGGATGCCATTCGCTTCTACTACGGAGAACGTGTGTGCGCCCAGCCCCTGTGGCTCGAGGCCAGGACCACCGACTGGATGCCCGTGGGCAGCACTGGCCAGGTGGTCCACAGCAGTGCCCGGGAGGGCTTCTGGTGCCTCAACCGGGAGCAGCGGCCTGGCAGGAACTGCTCCAACTACACAGTGCGCTTCCTCTGCCCGCTGGGTGAGTCCTACTGGAAACTCCCAGGAGCGCCCTGGTGATGGATGGGTCCCTCCATCAGCCTGTCCTACTATGCAGCATAGGGCAACTACAGGAGTTCGAATCCTGAGCCTCGCAGGGGGGACTGTGATCCCTAGGCAAGTTTTCTGCAGTGCCCTTAGGCTCAGTTTCTCACCTGGGCAGTAGGGCTAACAGTAAATCCCATGAAGATTGATGAGGAGTCAGTGAGATCATGAGTGGGGGGGGGGCATGCAGCCCCAGTTCACAAAGTGCTGGTTCCTGTTACTGTTATTACATACTAGATACTACTCCTGTTCCTCCTTTCCCACTAGCCTTGGCACCACTGCCCTCTTGGCCACTGCACGACCGCTAGGAAGCCGGATAACATCTTAAGATGCTGCAGCTGCGTGCAGTGCCAGGGGCCGCATCCTGTCCTTGTTTGCAGAGTCTATGTCCTTCACATCTTGCCCTGCCCTGCTCTCCCTGCCCTGGATAATTCAGATGTTGGGCGCCAGCTGCAGGCCCACTCCTATGGATATGTGCCCTCTTCTTTGGGGTTCTCACGGCCTCCTGCTGCAGGCCTAGTTACCCAGAGAGGTCGTGTGGTGTGGGGGCTCAGGCTGGTCTTTGGCCAAAGACCAGCGGAAAGTGGGTGGGCAGAGGTAGCTGTAGCCCAAGCCACCATAGGCCCCAATCTCTAGAAGAAGGAAGCTGGTACTGTCCCTGCATATCCTAGGACAGTGAATCAAACCCCAGAGCTTGGCAACAAGCCCTCTCAGGGCTACTTGGAGAGAGAAGAGGTTAGACTGTCTCTGATCTCATTTTGCAGGGTCCCTACGCCAGGACAAAGAGCGCATTTGGGGTCCCTGGTCTCCCTGGAGCAAGTGTTCGGCTCCCTGTGGTCATACAGGGGTCCAGACCCGCTCGCGCAGCTGCCTGGCAGAGATGGTGTCACTGTGCAGTGAGGCCACCGAGGAGGGACGGCTCTGTGTGAGCCAGGACTGTACAGGTATCCCCTTCCCTCTGGTGCCAGACCTGGTATGGTGGGTTAGGTTGAAGAAGGGTAGTGAGAGACAGTCTGCGATGGGTTCCTTCATGCACTCCCCAAGTATTTACTGAGTCTCTACCGTGTCCTCTGATGGGACCATAGGATACGGTTGGGAACACACGGCAGTGCGGCGATCATAGCTTGGAGAAATCTAGGAAGGCTCTCTAGAGGAGGGGTTCTGGGCTCAGCTCGAGAGGATGAGCCAGAGTTAGCCCAGCAGGTCCATAATGAAGAGTGACAAAGGGAAAAGGGAAGTCCCTGTGAGTCTATAGCTGGGGTGTAGGGAAGGTGCACTGGGATCCATACACAGCTTCTGATGTGGCTCCCTGCATCGCAGCCTGTGACCTGCCCTGTCCCATGGGCCAGGCGAATGCCGAGTGTGACGCCTGCATGTGTGAGGACTTCATGCTCCACGGAGTCGTCTCCCTTCCTGGCGGCGAGCCAGCCTCGGGGGCCACCGTCTACCTGCTGACCAAGGAGCCGAAGATGCTGACCAAGACAGACAGTAGTGGCAAGTTCCGAGTCCCCGGCTTGTGCCCTGACGGCAAAAGCAAGCTGAAGATCACAAAGGCCAAGTTTGCCCCCATTGTGCTCACAATGCCTAGGACCAGCCTGAAGTCAGCCACCATCAACTCGGAGTTCAACAGGGCAGGTATGGAGAGCCTTCTGGGCGCTAAGGGCTGGTTTCCTGCCTCAGCTGGAGTGAAGCCCCAAGTCTTTAGTGTGGCTCCCAGGCCTCAGTCATCTGGCCCTCCCTTGTTTCTCTTTCTTTTCATGTCTTTTCTGAGATGGGGTTTCACTATGGTCCAGGCTGGCCTTCAAACTTGCAGTGATCCTCCTGCCTTGGCCTCCAGATGCTGGGGTTAAGGGCGGGTGCCGTCACGCCCCGCTGATTTCTTTTCTTATTGCTTCTCCCATATGGAGTCACTCCTCTCCAGCCAAAAGGCTTCCTACCAGTTCCTCGAGTACACACACTCCTGCCTCAGGGCCTTTGCACTTGCTGTACATACTCAGCACAGTATGTTTTCTCTAGATATTGGCGATCTTAGAGGAGATTGATGAGCTCAAAAATGGTACAGAATCACAGGGAAAAAACGTTACCAAGGACGGCAGAATGCCAGCATCTCACTATTCAAAACAGCTAGCTCTATCCCTGTTGTAGTGCTCAGGTACCACGGCTGGTACAAGGTCGCTGGGGTCCCAGGCTGAGCGGGTGGAAGGGGGACTCCACTGTGGACTGAGTCCCATGGGTAGCAGGAGCTGTAGAGAGGGGTGGGGTGGGGGGTTGGGAGCCACAAGATTCAAATAACATCAAGAACCCATCCCAAAGGAAAAAACCAAATGCTGTTTCTCATCTGGTGTCCCAGAGACTCCATACATTGTGATGAACCCACAGACCAAGGCACGACTCACCGGGCAGAGCGTGGCCCTGTGCTGCAAGGCCACGGGGAAGCCAAGCCCAGACAAATATTTCTGGTACGTGTTCTGCCAGCTGCCCCACCTGCCCCTCTTCTGGGAAGCCAGAGCCTTCTGCAGGCACCACCAGGAGGATGGCACTAAGCCAGGCCCAGAGCCCCAGTGTCCATGCAGAACCAGTGGGGCGGAAGCTCCCCGGGCTATCACTGAGGCCCCTTTACCCTCGGAGTTGGCTGACCCATTACCTTGTACAACCCCCTCTTGTATTACAACCCCAACAACCATGTGGTCAGCTGGAGCCCATGGGTGCTATTTTATAGACCCGGAAGCAAAAGCAGAAGTGTTGGGGTTCAAGGATCTGCAGCCTTCTAAGTAGGGGTGCTGGGACTTAGACCAAGGCCCCTAGTCCCGGGCAGATCCAAGTCCAAGATGATGTTGGCAGGAACAGGAGGGCATCAGGCTCTGCCCACTGCCCCTCAGGCTCCTCCTCCCCTTCTCTGTGCCTTGCAGGTATCACAATGACACGCTGCTGGATCCCTCTCTCTACAAGCCGGAGGGCAAGCTGGTGCTGAGGAACGTGCGGCCTGAGCAGGCTGGAGAGTACTTCTGTAAGGCGCAGAGCGATGCGGGAGCCATCAAGTCTCGGGTCGCCCAGCTGATGGTCGTAGGTGAGCCTCTGTGGCTTCCCTGGGGGTCTCCGGTGTGCAGTACAGGGGGCTGGCAGAGCAGCTGGAGGATCATACCTGGCCAGCAAACACTTGGGCTTCGCTGGGACCCTGAGGTGGTGGAGCCCTGAATCTTGCTGTCACAGAGTCACCATTTGAGGAGGGGTGAGGAAATGTAAATAGACGGAGCGGGAAAATGTAGCTACGATAAGAGAAAAGGGGCCGCGGATTCTGAGGGATTAGAGACAGAGCTGCCCTTTGGCACCATCTACTGATAGTTTCAAAAAATACTGATGCCTCTGCCTTCCCCTGAGAGTGTCTGATTTAATCTGGGACGTGCCCTAGATTTGCATAGTTTACAAGATGCCTGGGTGATTCTACTTTACAGCTGAAGTTGCAAACCTCTGGTCTCAACGAGTGGGCAGGAGCTGTGGAGCTGTTCCGGGCTGAGGTGCCGCTGCGTACTAAGTGCAGCACAGAAGTGGGGAGCCCGAGGACTTCATAATAAAGGGGGACCTCGCTGGGCATGGTGACACAAACCTGTAATCCCAGCACTCGAGAGGCTGAGGCAAGGAGGATGGCTGCAGTGGAAGGCCAGCCTGGCTACATGGAGGGCTCAAGGCCAGCCTAAACTGCATGGTGAAACCCTGTCTTGACAAAAACCAACCAAACAAAGGGCAACCTAGTCAGGTTTGATGACACAGCCTTATAATTACAACACTTGGGAGGCTGAGGCAGGAGGATCCAAGACTAAAAGTTTGAGTGCAACCTGGACAGTTTGGCAATTCAACAAGACTATCTGTCAAAAGTTTAAAAATGGACTGGGGATGTGGCTCAAGGCTTTGGGTTCAATCCCCTTTAGCTGACCCCCTGCCCCCAACAAAACGGAACAACACACAGACGCATAAAACAAACAGAAAAGGTGAGCTGATTATAACTGGCTTCCAGAAGAGAACTGGAGAAGAAGAGATGTGAGGCCACCACAGGCCTGCTGGAAAGCAGTCCTTGGAACGTGAGGGGAAAAGAGGGTGTGATTGCTCTTAGTAATTGGCCTAAACAAAACACAACAAAAACTGAGGAGGCAAGTATTATTGCAAGAGCCCTGGGATATTATTACACAGGCTTCTAGACATTTGAGCCAACAATCCACAGAATAGACAAGAGAGACTGGATGTGAGCAGAGGACACGTGGGGCTCCCGGGTGCAGATCCCACCCTCACACCAGCGAACCCCTGGTGGGTGGGGTGACTTTTTTTTTTTTTTTTTTTTTTTGGTGGAACCAGGAATTGAACTCAGGCCCTTGTGCTTGCCAGGGAAGCACTTATTCCACTGAGCCATCTCTATGCCCCCCCCATTTTTGTTTTGGCAGAACCGGGGCTTGAACTCAGGCCCTTGCGCTTGCCAGGGAAGCACCTGTTCCACTGAGCCATCTCCCCGGCCCCTGTTTTTTTGTTTTTTTGGTTCTTTTTTTTTGAAACAGATCTCTTTGCATAGATTAGATCAGGTTTTAACTCAGAGTGTGGTCCAGCCTCGTCTCAAACTTGCTGTCCTCCTGCTTCAGCCTCCTGAGTGCTGGGATTGCAGGTACGCCACCATACCTCGCTAGCATTAGCGGTTTAAAAAAAAAATTTCCAAAGTTCAACTTACAGATAGTAACTACATAGAATTTCTAAATCTATAAGTATATGGTCCTAACTATAACAGAAAGGATAAATAAGGCTAGGAATGGTGGCATGTACCTGTAATTCAGGAGGCTGATTAGGAAGATTGTCGTAAGATCAAGGACCAGCCTAGACTGTACAGTGAGTTCAAGGCCAGCCTGGATTACATAGCAAGACCCTGTTTCATAAAACAAATGAGACAGAGGGAGACACATTTTAATTTTTAAAAATCATCTATTTATTTATTTATTTATTTATTTATTTATTTGGTACAGGCTCTTGCTACACAGCTCAGACTTGTAGTGATCCTCCTGTCTCAGCCTCCCCAGCACTGGGATTACAGGTGTGCACCACCACGCCCAGTTTCTGTGGCTGGCACAGTGGCACATGAGGGACCAGGCATCAAACCCAGGTCCTGCACTTACTAGGCAGGTGCTTAGACCACTGAGCTATCTTCCTGACCCATGAGACATACTTTAATACAAAAAGTATTGTTGCAGTATCTGAATGTGTCGGCACAATGGCACGGATTAACCAAGAAGTCAGGCGATTTGCCCTTGGATCTGGAGTAATCACAAATGTGACAGCTATACACACTGGGTCGAGTTAATAGGTCTGAAATGAGAGAATAAGTCTTGGTACTGTTCCAGGCTAAACAAAGTGCTGTCTTAGATTGATTCACATGATGGCATTATTCTTAAAACATTCAGTATATGGTAAGGCTATATAACAAATACCAGGCTATAATCATTTTGAAGAGTTTTTTCACCCACTCCATGTGTATGTTCCACGGGGTGTATGAAAATCATACAAGATGCTGGACAGTTCTTCCAGTGGATCAGAGCCAGGCATTGCCGGCGTAAAGCATCCAGTGGCACTCACTCAGCGCCTGTGTGCCTGGACACTTCAGATTTTGGTGATAACCAAAAATTGCTTTCGCATTTTCAGATCCCCTCATCGAGAATTATTATCTCCTGGTCCTCCGCACCTCGTCTCTTTCCCCACATGTCAGGTGGGATTGATCACAGCCGCCCTATCTCTCCCAGGGCTCTGTGAGAAGCAAGGTCACAGATACGCACGTCCCTTGGACACTGCAGAGAGGTGGCATTGAGGACACAGGCTGTGAACTTGCATCCTAACATCCACACCATTTGTTCCTCAGCTCCTGGTGAGAGTCCTTGCAACCCAACCCCTGAGAGCTACCTTATCCGGCTGCCCCACGACTGCTTCCAGAATGCCACCAACTCCTTCTACTATGACGTGGGCCGCTGTCCTGTTAAGACCTGCGCAGGGCAGCAGGATAAAGGGATCAGGTGCCGGGATGCCGTGGAGAACTGCTGTGGCATCACCAAAACGGAGGAGAGGGAGATCCAGTGCAACGGGTACACGCTGCCCACCAAGGTGGCTAAGGAGTGTGGCTGCCAGCGGTGTACAGAGACGCGGAGCATCGTGCGGGGCCGCGTGAGCGCCGCAGACACCGGGGAGCCCATGCGCTTCGGTCACGTGTACATGGGGGACAACCGTGTGAGCATGACTGGCTACAAGGGCACTTTCACCCTCCACGTCCCCCAGGACACCGAGAGGCTGGTGCTCACCTTCGTGGACAGGCTACAGAAGTTCGTCAACACCACCAAGGTGCTGCCCTTCAACAGGAAGGGGAGCGCGGTGTTCCACGAAATCAAGGTGCTGCGGCGCAAGGAGCCCATCACTCTGGATGCTGTGGAGACCAACATCATCCCCCTGGGAGAGGTGGCTGGCGAAGACCCGGTGGCTGAACTGGAGATCCCCTCCAGGAGTTTCTACAGGCAGAATGGAGAGCCCTACGTGGGAAAAGTGAAGGCCAGCGTGACCTTCCTGGATCCCCGAGATATTGCCACAGCCCCAGCCACCCAGAGCGACCTGAGCTTCATCAACGACGAGGGAGACACCTTCCCCCTGCGGACTTACGGCATGTTCTCTGTGGACTTCACAGGGGAGGCCACCTCAGAGCCTCTGAATGCTGGCAAGGTCAAGGTCCACCTGGACTCCACCCAGGTCAAGATGCCGGAGCACGTGCCTGCCATGAAACTCTGGTCCCTCAACCCAGACACGGGGCTGTGGGAGGAAGAGGGCGATTTCAAATTTGAAAGCCAAAGGAGGAACAAAAGGGAAGACAGAACCTTCCTGGTGGGCAACATGGAGATCCGAGAGCGGAGGCTCTTCAATCTGGATGTCCCCGAAAGCAGGCGGTGCTTTATCAAGGTAAGGGCCTACCGGAGCGAGAGGTTCCTGCCCAGCGAGCAAATCCAGGGCGTCGTGGTCTCCGTGATCAACCTGGAGCCCAGAACTGGCTTCTCGTCCAACCCTCGGGCCTGGGGCCGCTTTGACAGTGTCCTCACGGGCCCCAATGGGGCTTGTGTGCCTGCCTTCTGCGACGACCAGGCCCCCGATGCCTATTCCGCCTACGTCCTGGCAAGCCTGGGTGGGGAGGAACTGCAAGCAGTGGAGTCTTCTCCTAAATTCAACCCCAACGCGATCGGCGTCCCTCAGCCCTACCTCAGCAAGCTCAAGTACCGTCGCACAGACCACGAGGACCCGCGGGTTAAAAAGACAGCCTTCCAGATCCGCATGGCCAAGCCGAGGCCCAACTCTGCTGAGGAGAGCAACGGGCCCATCTACGCCTTCGAGAACCTCCGGGCCTGCGAGGAGGCGCCGCCCAGTGCAGCCCACTTCCGGTTCTACCAAATCGAGGGCGATCGGTATGACTACAACACGGTTCCTTTCAACGAAGATGACCCCATGAGCTGGACTGAAGATTACCTGACGTGGTGGCCCAAGCCGATGGAGTTCAGGGCCTGCTACATCAAAGTGAAGATCGTGGGGCCACTGGAGGTGAACGTGCGATCCCGGAACATGGGGGGCACCCACCGGCGGACAGTGGGGAAGCTCTATGGAATCCGGGACGTGAAGAGCACTCGGGACAGGGACCAGCCCAACGTCTCCGCCGCGTGCCTGGAGTTCAAGTGCAGCGGGATGCTCTACGACCAGGACCGCGTGGACCGCACCCTGGTGAAGGTCATCCCCCAGGGCAGCTGCCACCGAGCCAGCGTGAACTCCATGCTGCATGAGTATCTGGTCAACCACCTCCCACTGGCGGTCAACAATGACACCAGCGAGTACACCATGCTGGCCCCACTGGACCCGCTGGGTCACAACTATGGCATCTACACTGTCACAGACCAGGACCCCCGCGTGGCTAAGGAGATCGCTCTTGGCCGGTGCTTTGACGGCACTTCTGATGGCTCTTCCAGAATTATGAAGAGCAACGTGGGTGTGGCCCTCACCTTTAACTGCGCAGAGAGGCAGGTGGGCCGCCAGAGTGCCTTTCAGTATCTCCAAAGCTCCCCGGCCAGGGTCCCTGCCGCAGGGGCCCAGCGAGGAAGGGCACCCTCCAGGCGGCAGCAGCGGGCAAGCAGGGGGGGCCGCGCTGGCAGGGAGGACACACCTCGCTGAGACTTCCTGGGGTTGCTCAACAGCCTCTGAGCCGCTGAGTCTGTGGCTCTTCACACTTCTGCCCACCTCCTGTGACAGCGGGACTGAAGCACGCGCTGTCACGCGGTTAATTTAAACACATCTGTTTTGGTGCAGTTTGCTTGTTTGTTTCTTTTTTGTCTTTGTCCCAGGATACCCATTGGCACATAGCCCCCCAAATAACCAAATAAAGCCCTTTCATGATTTTTTTTTTTTTTCCAGAGAAGAAACACAAGAAATTGGCTAGTGGTAAGATTCCACAGCTGTGTTCTGCATTTAGTACCACGAATGCGAGTGTAATTCCCGACCCTTTGGCATGGTTTTGCTCACCTCTGTAATAATGATAATCTGATGTTGAAGATGAAATAAGCGATATGAATTGTAGTTCTTGGTCTTGCTCCATGGGATGTAAGCAAGGACTCATCACAGCGGATGCGTAGAAATGGTGGTGAAATAAAGAAATAAATGACAATATTTTGACTTGAAATGTAAATAACTTATTTCACTGGCTGAAATTTGGAACTTTGGTGTACATTTAAAGTGAAGGTATTAATATAGGGTAATCATAGTTCCTGATTTGCTAATTCAAATCTGGAGGAGCCAGCCAAATAGCTCAGCGGATTAAAGTGCCTGCAAGCAGGTGCAGGGGCCGGGGGTTCGATCCTCGGGCCTGCCATGCTGGCCCCGCCCCAGGGGTGTGCTGAGACGGCATTAAGACTGGGTGTGGTGGTGCGCTCCTGTAATCCCAGCTCTTGGGAGGCTGTAAACAGGTGGATTACTATGAGTCTGATCTAGTAGTGAGACCCTGAACCCCCTGTAGACCCTTCCCTAAATTTGAAAAAGAAAAATCTGGAAAGAGCATCTCCCTGTACCCACAGCTCCCCTAGGTTGCTAAGGGTGCGATTCCTTTATATTTGCTTTCACTCTTACTGGAAGCTCAATGTCACCCAGAACACACATCTGTAAGTGCGCGTTCTGTACCTTGATCTTGAAGCCACCATCCCGTCTTTTCACCATGAAAATGAGCCAACTGCCCAGGTGAGCTCAGGGACCTCGAGAGCAGCGATAAGGTGGTGTGAGGTCCAGCGTTTCTGAGTTTACAGGGCTGGCTAGCTAGACCTACTCCCCAGTAGTCAAGACTTGTCAGGGATCATTTTTTCCATTTGCAAGGCAGAGCAGAGATTCCTGGAGTCGTGAACATGTTCTGGGCTCCTGAGCAAAACTAAAAATATGTCCTGATTCTTGTCTTTGTTGCCAGTACTGTGGAGCTTGTACAATGGCTTGACCCAGACTCTGGCAGGCTGGCTAAGTGGTCCTTTGGCGTCTTCCTCCTGCCTCCTGCCTTCTCCAGCTGGGCTGGCTGACCTTCGTCCCCAGTGAGCCTTGGTCTCTCTCCATCTCGCTCACTCCCTTTCCTTGTGCTCTTCTAAACAGGCTCAACTTTTCTCTAGAGAAAAACCAATGGCCCTCTCCCTGCTGTAAGATCACTGGCCAAATGGGCAGGATTTCGTTTTAGGAAAAGGTATTTGGTCTAAACTAGTAAATCAGCCTGACACAGTGGCAGTGCCTGCCTGTAATCCAGCACTTCAGGACGCTGAGGCAGAAAGATTGCCAAATTTGAGCCCAACCCGGGCAATGTAGTGATGATATAGCAAGACCCTGTATCAAAATGAAGAATAAAAAGAGCTGAAAATATAGTTCACTAGGAAG
>NW_004524602.1:10889144-10906516 GCF_000260255.1 Octodon degus
AATAAATATTGCTTGCAAGTAATAAATGATTACAATTGTTACTGAAGTGTCACTTTTATTATCTAATATTATGGTTAATGCGGGCGAATTGCAAATTGAAAAGGATTTAGAAACTAAGTCATACTCTCTCTCATTTCTCTTTTTGAGATTTTCACTTGAAATCAAGCAAACTCCTCAGTACTAAAAGTGTAGTGGAGTAGGATAGATCCTTCAACAAGCTAAGAAGCATGACTAATAACAAAGAAATTTTTATTTATTTATTGGTAGAACTGGGGATTGAACTCAGCTCCTTGAGCTTGTCAGGCAAGTGCTTATTCTACTGAGCCATCTCCCCGGCTCAATAAAGAAATTTTTTTAAAGGCAGAGTTGGGAATGGTGGTCCGTTCTAGCAATCCTAGGACTCAGGAGGCTGAGGCAGGAAGGTCCCCGTGCCCTGGAAGTCAGCCTGGGGTACATAGTGAATTCAAGATCAGCCTGAACTACATAGTGAGGCGCTGTCTTAAAAAAATAAATAAATAAAAGGAAAGCCATAAATCACAGTACTACATAGGAATTTTTTTTAAAAAAATCTTTATTATTCGTTGAGTACCTACTGTATACGATCGGCCAAAGAACCATTTCTTCATCACATTAATCCTAGAAGGTCAAAGTCCACACCACTCAGTAGTTGAAATAACAGGTTTAGGAAGGTAACCAGAAATCAGTCCTTGTACTCAACATCTGCGGCCTTTGGAAAATCGGAACAAGTGTATCCGAGGTCCTCCTTCAGGATTTGGTTCTCCAACATTCCCACGGACGAGCTCCGGGCCACCCTCCCTCCGCGACAGCGCAGAGGGAGGCGGTGGTGAGTTGGCGCCCCCTGCCGACCATCTCTCAAACGGCATCAGGACGACGGACCGGAGAGCGCCCTGAGGTCCCAAGGACCAGCCCCAAGGACTTAGTGTACTGACGCAGGAGAATGGTGAGTACCTCTCTGAGTCCCCTTGGTCTCCCCTCGGTACTAACAGTGGGCAGTGAGTCGATGTGGAGGTGACAGTGACTAGAAGGAGCCTATGATATGTTCAGAAATAATGGCGTAGTCTTCCATTACCACAGTGAAGCACACCTTATTCATTTCTGTACATAAGCCTTAGCATTTCAGAATTCCAGCAATTAAAAACTAGATTCCAGAGGCCACTCCAGACTAATTTACCAAGCACTTTAGAGGGGAGAAGGTTTGTTTGTTTTTGAGACAGGGTCTCACTAGGTACTTCAGTCTGGATTTGAACTCAATGTGTATCTCAGGTTGACCTCAAACTCAAGGAAATCCTCCTGGCTCAGCCTCCTAGTGCTGGGATTACACGTGTGTGCTACCACATCCACTTTAAGATTTGTGTTTGAGATTGTGTTCGGGTTGGGCTGTCTTTCTGCTTTGAACCTAGGAGTGCTCTGCTCAGCCCCACCCCTGAGATACAGCCCCACCCCATTTTATTTTTGTTAAATTGGTTTTGGTTTTTTTGAGTCAGGGTCTTGCTGTGTACTCTAAAGCAGCTTTGAACTCATTATGTAGCTCAGGCTGGCCTTGAATTTATAATCTTCCTGTCTTAGACGCCTGAGGACTGGGATTATAGATGTGTGACATCGTACCTGGTTTAGGTTTTATTTTGAGATGGGTCTTACTAAATCATCCAGGCTGGGCTTGAACTTTCAGCTCTCTTGGAGAGATAGTAGTCTGCTGCGCTAATGGAATGACAGCTTTGTAGTCCTTGAAGTAAGCTACTTCTGGGTAAGGGATGCAGATTCTGCAGATCCCTAAAATCTCTCCATCTTTTTAAGGAAGAAATAGGGAAAAAATGGAAATCCTAATGAAGATTGAGGTTTAGGTTGCAGTCTATTACTTGAGTTTAGGTCTGTCTGTTCTCTCTCTCTCTCTCTCTCTCTCTCTCTCTCTCTCTCTCTCTCTTTCCCTCCCTCCCTCCCCCACAGGGTCTTATGCAGTTCAGGCTGACCTAGAGCTCACTTTGTAGTCTCGACTGGTCACGAACTCTCAACAATCCTCCTGACTCAGCCTCCGGAATGCTGGGACTCCAGGCATGCACCGCCATGCCCAGCTTTGGGTTTAGGTCTCTTAAAACTTTTCTGAGTTGTTTTTCTCAGCTGGGAAACTGAAATACTGACCAAAAACCTCCCTGGGCTGTTGTGAGAATCAGATGAAAATGCAGATATGAAAACTTCTCGTAAAGTTGGAGCTGATGTTGTGTTATTTGGCATCTCACATCACCTACAGATGCAAGCCCTTATTTTTCAGTCCCTCTCCTTTAAAATTATAAATGTTGGGCCAGGGAGATGGCTCAGTAGAATAAGTGCTTGCCTGGCAAGCGCAAGGGCCTGAGTTCAGTCCCAGTTCAAAAAAAAAAAAATTATAAATGTTGAATCCCTCAACTTTCATATTTAACTTTACATCCTGCCAAGAAACATCAAGGCCTGACTATACAAAGGAAGGATTCCCAGCAGAATTCTGGGTGGCAAAAAGTAGCAGGGTTTCTGGTGGAAGACAAGGTGAGATTTTTAGGTTTACCCCTAAAAGAAAGTCTTGAGGACTGGAGGTGTCACTCAGTTGTGGAGTTTTCTCTCGCATATAGAAGGTCCTGAGTTCAATCCCCAGCACCACAAAACAAAACAAAATGAAGGGGGCTGGTGAGATGGCTCAGTGGTCTAAAGCACCTACTTAGAACAAGCTTAGCAAAGCACAGGGACCACGGTTCAATCCCCCAGCACCACATGCCAGCCAGCCCGCCCCCTGGTGGGCTGAGCTGGACATACACATGCGTGCGCGCGCGCGCGCGCACACACACACACACACACACACACACACACATAAATAAAAAATTAAAAAAACCAAAACGAAACAAACAAAAGCACACACAAGGAATTTTGAGTCAAAAAACATTGAGAAATACAGTTTTAAAATCAGGCTATTTTTCTGGCTCATTCTATGAGCCTGGCTATGTTTTTTAGGCCTGCTTCTTCATCTGAAAAATTCATCTCTGATATTAGATGACTCACTCAACCCTCACTGACTCTAATCTGTAAAACTATTTCTCACAGCAGCTCATAATAGCCACAGTGCTGGAAGTCAGGATCAAGCGGAAAAGAAGAAAACAAGCTTTACATATGAAGAAGACACAAAGGCTTCATGCTTCTAGCTATTCTTTTTTCAAAGTGAAAATAACTCAAAATAAGGACTCAGCTCTTCCAGTGAAACTACTTCAACTAGAAAATTGCATCTGACTCTTTTGTTTGTGGATTGATTGATTGACTGATTTGGTTCAGGGTCTCACTATGCAGCTCAGACTTGTAGTGATCTTTCTGTCTCAGCCTCCCCAGCACAGGGATTAGAGTTGTGTGCCACCACAGCCCGGTTTTGGTGGCCAGCACGACATGCCTGGGGTTTCAGTGGATGGCATGCACAGCGAGCCTAGGGTTCTGGAGCCGGCTCGGCATGCAGTACTGGAAGTTGAAACCAGGTCCTTGCGCTTGCCAGGAAGGAGCTTAGACCACTGAGCTATCTCCCCAGCTTCTGTTTTTGTTTTTTTGAGACCCAAGCTTGTTCTGTAGTTCAGGCTGGCTTTGAACTCACTGTGTAGACTAGGCTGACCTTGAACTCTAAGCAATCCCCTTGCCTCTGCCTCCCGAGTACTGGGATGACAGGCATGTACCTGTCACATGCCCAGTCAAATCTGATTCTTCTTTAAGCATCCTTTATAAATTGTCAGGAAAGAGCTAAAAAGGGGCCAAGGAGATAGCTCAGTGGCATAAGTGCCTGCCTGGTAAGCAAAAGGTCCCGAGTTCAATCCCTGGTACTGCAAAAAAAAATTTAAAAAGAGCTGAAAGTAGGTGTAATGTTGAGTGTTTTGTTTCCAAGAGCTGATACGATGTAGTCCCTAATATTTGCCATTAAATTCCTTTTACAGGATCCATTGTATCACGGGGAATCTCCAGTGGGCCTGTGCTTCTGAGCCTAGGACTTGAGGGGAGGCCCTGACAAGCGCCTGACCAGAGGTTCTCTTGCCAAGTAGAAGGAAAGTCCTAGTTTACCCGGAGAGCTCGGCTACTCTTTGTCCAGACCCTAAGCTCCCCTCCATCCTGGCTGCACAGCACCCCCGGTGTAAAGACCTATCCCACCCGTGAATGTCAGAGTAGGGAACATATACTTACAAAGGAGAATGTGATTCTTCACCCAACAGCCAAGTAGTTCCTAAATAATGACCATAGACATGTGAACCATTTCAAACATAGATTTTATTTCATTTAAATGACACATATCTGTGTTCATATACACTTGGGGAGTCCTGGTGTAACTCCATAGGACACGTTCTCTAGTTTGAATGTCGCTACAGGGTGCTTCATCTATGCGCGGTAAGGTGGAAGCATCAGAGCCTTGATGAAGTTAGTGTCACTTCAGCTTCTTGGGTGCTGATCCCCAAAGCCCAAGTATCCTATTGAGCTAGGTGTGGTGACACACACCTATAATCCCAGGCCTCTGGGAGGCTGAGGCAGGATGAGTGAAAGTTCAGGTCTCACTTGTTTGACTTTGGGACTCAGTGAGACCCTGTCTCAACATAAAAAGTTAAGGGCCAGTGACAGACTAAAGCACCTGCTTAGGCAAAGCGCAGGGACCGCAGTTCACTCTCCAGCACCACATGCCCTGCCGGTCCCTTCCCAGGGCGGGCTGAGCCGGCCAGAGTCTGGGCATAGTGGTGCACATCTGTAACCCCAGCACTAGGGAGGCTGAAAGTCAGAGGATCTCCACACGTCCAAGCTGTATAGTGAGACCCTGTAACAACCAAATACAGTTAAAAAATAATAATAAAATAAAATAAAAATAATCAAGTTAAAAGGGCTAGAGATATAGCTCAGTGGGAAGGCCTTGGGCTCAGTCCCAGTACAAAAAGAGTTCAAGTACTCTGACCAGCAGAGCACAGTTTTTGTTCCTTCTTTTTTTTTTTCTTATTTATCTTTTTGAGGCAGGGTCTCGCTATGTATTTCAGGCTGGCCTTGAGCTCACTTTGAAGCCCAGGCTGGTCTCAAACTTGCAACAATCCTCCTGCCTCAGCCTCCCAAGTGCTGGG
The DNA here is from genome assembly GCF_000260255.1 of Octodon degus. Lineage (NCBI taxonomy): Eukaryota > Metazoa > Chordata > Mammalia > Rodentia > Octodontidae > Octodon > Octodon degus. Next base: position 10,894,256 of record NW_004524602.1, read on the forward strand.
ATTACAAGCTGTACTGCCACCACCCCTGGCCTGAAAGCATAGTACTGAGGAGACACTGAAATGCATCAGAAATAGCAAATTAGTGTTCCCTGCTTGTTGAAATCATCACTGGCTGAGACGAGAGCCACATGACTCTGGTTCACACTGCCAACAGAAAGTTAATCGGAGCTGTGTACAGCTCTCCCTGTTTTGTACTTTCTAGGGCAAAGTCTACACTTCGCTGATTAGGTAAGCCCTGAGCATGCCTTCCTGGACAGCCACTGGTATTAACCTCTATAGATGTTTATAAAATTTGTCTACTAACATTTTACTCTTTTTGAAGTGTAATTTGATCTGCTTATGGACAGGATTTTCTATCAATTTTTGTTATTCTGGTACCGGGAGTTGAACTAACGACTTCATACTTGTCACGCAGGTGCTGTGCCATTGAGCTATAGCTCCTGCACCGGGACAAGGCTGTCTGAAGACACCTTCACAGTAAGCAAAAGTATTGTTGAAAACAAGCATGTAATCAAATGTTTATTGAACTTCTACCATAGTTAAGTCCCAAATATATAATGAAGTATCTGCTTTCATTATCAGCTGGCAGGGGCTGGGAGATGGCTCAGTAGAATAAGCACTTGCCCAGCAAGCACAAAGGCATGAGTTCAATCCCCGGTTCCATCAAAAAAACAAAAACAAAAACAAAACATGCACACACACAAAAAACCACTAGTCATTATCAGCTGGGCATGGTGGGGCGCACTTATAATCCCAGCACTAGGGAGGCTGAGGCAGGAGGATCACTTGGAATTTGAGGCCAGCCTGGATTACATCGTGAGACCCCGTCTCATAGAACAAAACAGTACAAGGAGTTCATTGTCCAGTTGAGAACACAAGGCTCAATGCACACGCCACCAACTCATAAATATAATAAAATGTTCAGTCACTCTGGGAATAATATAAAGATATAGTATGCCACATGTGGGGACATGTCACCTGAAGGCACTACTGTAGTCAGCTAACTGACTAGGCAGAACTATTCTAGGCAGTCACACGGGGTTGACCGCTCACACACCTGGTCAAGACAAAGGTGAAAACATTACAGCTGTGACAAGAGACACATCTATGGGAAGCCAGGCCTCAGGATAAAGACGAAGTGCTCAGGCCCAAGATAAGGGGTAACATCCGGCCTAGTGAAGTCTTAACCATCAGTCATTGGTGTGTGAGTGAGAGCCCAGATTCATCCCTTCCTAAAAGTTCTTTATTCCTCGCACGTATGCTGGCTACATGACTTGCTTCCCCACTGGGTCCGTGTCCCCTAAGCAGCTAGACTTCTCGCCTTACTAACTGATCACAGCTGTGGCCTACTTGTACCCATGCAGTTGTGCTCTATACAGTGTCCTCTGAGAAGTGGGGTACTGAGCAACCCAACCCACTTTTGGGTCCCCTCCTGCCTCTCAGGAGCTGTATCTCTCCCCCTAAATAAATATTTCCTACTCTTAACCTGAGTTGTTCCTTAAAACTCAGCCTTCGATTTGGGGGAACATGAACTTGGTATACCAGACACCTAGCAGGTTGGGAGTGATGGAGTTACGTTTCCCTACGTTATTTAGATGTTTGACATTACTTCTTGTATTAGTATCACCATCATATGCTTGTTTTACTTACTGATTCCCTGTCTTTCCCCATTAGAATGGAAGCCCTGTGAGGGAAGAAACAGTTGTATTTGTTCAGTACTATTTCCCAGTACCTGGCGTGTAACTGGGGCTCAATAGTCGGTTTATTTATTTATTTATTTATTTATTTATTTATTGGAACCGGGGATTGAACTCAGGCCCTTGTGCTTGCCAGGGAAGCACTCATTTCACTGAGCCATCTCCCCAGCCCTAAATAATTGACTGAATGTATGAGAAATCCCATCCTTTGAACAGAAAAAGAGGGCTTTGTGGAGCAGTGGTGCCCCCAGCGGAGGCTTAACCTAATTACAGCTTTACTCAGCCTGCTACATTGCGAATGTATAGATGCTGACAAACAATTCCCCTTTTCTTGAGACCAGGTCTCGATATGCAGTTCAGGCTGGCCTTGAACTCGCTTGTGCAGCCCAGGCTGACCTTGAGCCCCGAGTGATCCTCCTGGTCAGCCTCTCAAGTGCTAGGATCACAGGTGTGCTCCATCAAGTGCAAGTATTTCGTTTTCATCTTTTTGAGACAGGGTTTCACCGGAGTTCAGGCTGGCCTTGAATTCACTTTGCAGCCCAGGTTGGCTTTAAACTCACAGTGATCCTCCTGCTTCAGCCTCCCAACTGCTGTGATTACAGGTGTGGGCTACTATGTCTGTCTGGCTATGCCTGGGTTTTCTTTCTTTCTTTCTTTCTTTCTTTCTTTCTTTCTTTCTTTCTTTCTTTCTTTTTTTTTTCCAGACTTAATTCATTTTATTTTTCTGGTGTAAAAACCCTTTATGTTGTAGCTGCTGCTGCAGCGTGAGTCCTCTGGACAGAGACTCTGGTGTGGATTTTCACAAGATGGTCGGTGAATACCTGATAGGGAGACTTGGTGAACACAGTCTCTTTCCAGAGGGCAGGGCTCAGATAGCTGCAGGTCTTGGAGATGGCATCGAACATGGCTTAGCAAAGTTGCCCAAAGTAGCAGCGCAGCCCCTCGCAGAGGTGTAGCAGTCATCAACACCAGCCAGCAGCAGCAGCTTCTTGGGCACAGGGGCTGAGACGATGCCAGTGCCTCTGGGGGCACGGATCAGACGCACCAACACAGAGCCACAGCGGCCCGTCACCTTGCAAGGAACAGTGTGGGGCTTGCCGATCTTGTTTCCCCAGTAGCCTCTCCTCACGGGGACAGTGGAGAGCTTGGCCAGGATAATGGCCCCACGAATGGCAGTGGCTACTTCCTTGGGACACTTACACCCAGGCCAACATGATTGTTGTAGTCTCCAATGGCGACAAAGCCTTGAACCTGGTCTGCTGGCCAGCACGAGTTGCTTCTGCACAGGCATGATCTTCAGAACTTCATCCTTGAGGGATGTGTCCAGGAAAAAGTCAATAATCTCGGACTCCTTGATGGGTGAGGAAAAAAGGTAAATTTCCTCCAGGGACCTGATCTTCACATCTTTGACCAGAGGCCCCAGCTTGGTGACAGGAAACCACTCTTTGTCCTCAGCCTTACCGCCATGAGCCCCGTGGCCTTGCCTCGGCCACCACCTCGAAGGCCACTGCTGAAGCCTTCGTGGAAGCCGCCTCGGCCTCCCATGCCCGGGCCCCCTGGGCCCCTCCGGCCCTCCTGCTGCACTGGTGTCACCTGCCATTTGGTGTTTCCCAGAAAAAGAAGCCTGGGTTTTATTTCTATGAAAAGGTGTTTGCTTTGGTAGCATGTATACTAAATTATTTCTATAATAAGGAGATGTGCATTTAATTTAAAAAGGTGAGATGGTATGAAATGAATTTCATTTGGGGCTAGAGCTTCTTTGACCCTCTTAGGTCATCTCTGAAAGGAGAGGGTAAGGGCTGGGGAAATAGCTCAGTGGCATCAGTACCTGCCTAGAAAGCGCAAGGCCCCACGTTCAAACACTGGTACTACAAAAAAGAAAAAGGCAGGGGGAGGTTGTTCTATAATCAATGCATTTCAAACACTATTTTAAACAAGACACCCAATTTTTAAACAAAACTGCAATAAATAAAAGGATAAACAGCTCTGGCCGGCTTTGGGGTGTTGTTGGGGAGAAGGCAGAGAGATCCCCCTTACTTGGCTCCTTTATTGAAACTACAGAGCAAAGCACGTGCGATGGGCTGCGGAGACAGCTCAGCGGTCTAAGGGCCTGCCGAGGCAAGAACGAGGACCCTGGTTCAATCATGGGACCGCAGGATGTGCCAGCCACAAAGACCTCAGGCGTGGTGCCTGGAATCCCAGGGCTGGGGAGGCTGAAAACAGGAGGATCACCGAGTCCGAGCCGCATGGTGAGACCCTGTACCAAATATGTACATTAAAAAAAAGCATCTGTGATATATTAGGAATGCAGTTTGGAAACACTCAGTTGAGGAAACTTTTGAGGCTCTCTCTTAAAATTCAACTAATGGAGTCAACTCAGGAAGTACCAGTTTGCAGTGAAGAAAATTGGAGCTTTGTTTTTAGTTTTTATTTTTGAGGAACAGTTCATTAAGCCATTAAATTGCCCAAGCCTGGGCTTTTCTTCTCCCCCTCCTCCTCCCCCTCCTCCTCTTTTTGAGGCAGGGTTTCACTATGCAACTGGGCTGGCCTTCAACTCACTTTGTAGCCCAGGCTGGCCTTGAACTCAAGGCGATCCTCCTGCCTCAGCCTCCTAAGTGCTGGGATCACAGGCATGTGTCATCATGCCTGGCATGAACTTGCAATCTTGCTGCCTCAGCAGTGCTGGGATTATGTGCAGGTGCTGCCATGCCGGACTGGTCCTCTGCCACATCGAGCTGAGAAAATACCAGAAGTCAGCTCCCCAAGGGAGAAAGAACCATGTGGCCTGGCTCAAGGCCAGTGCCCCTTCTCAGACAGTTCTAAAAGTTTCTGGGGAACTAGAAACCTTTTTTTTTTTTTTTTTTTTTTTTTTTTTCCTGGTCAGAGGTCACTGAGGGCTAATTGACTCGTGTAACCAGCTGTTGGCCCCGCTTGACTCTTCCAGGTTTTTCTTACCCAAAGCTCAGACATAACCTTGCTCACGCTCACCCAGCAACTTCTCTGGGCATCTGAGTAGATCAGACTCATGCATGAGGTAAATAATTAGCGTAGGATGGGAGATGGGTCTGATTCATTTGTCACCGTTGTCCACCTTGTGCAAGGAGTGGCTTCGCTTTAGCTGTGCAGAGGAAGCAGGCCGCGCAGACACATGGCTCAGGGGTAACAGAAGACCGATCCATGACGGGACTTTACTAGAGCGATTACATTTTCAAAAAGATTGTGAAGAACCCAAGCATTCGCCAGACCGAAGGATTAATCATTTCTAGGCTTGAAAGTGCAAGGCTAGGCTTGATAGAGCTGTCACCTTCCAGTAGTAGTTGTTAGAAGAATACCACTTTAACGCCCTAAAAATGATTCTTCATGACTAAACATGACCAAAAGCTCAGGACGTGGAGTCCCGGAGGGAAAGAGTGTGTAGTGGCTGCCTAGCCACTTTATGGATAGATAGATGGATGGAGGGTGCTGGTGGTAATGCAGGGCTTTGGGGGCTTGCTACGAGCTCTAACACTTTGCAACACTTCCAATCCCGAGTCATTTTAAAGATTCCCCGTAGGGCCACCTAAACCATCTGTCTCACTTAGAACTTCCCTGCCACCACTGAAAACTAACCCGGACAACAGCTTAACTAAAACGGATTCAAACAACTACCAGCAGGCACCTTTCCCAGTCTAAAACTTTTCAACTCCCAGATCTCGAAGCTAGCAGACATTTGGGGCTAGTCGCTTGCCGTAGCGCGCTCATTGGCGCTCAGGTCACCGCCCCCTTTCCTCTAGGTAAGGTCTCACGCACGTACGCACGTACGCACGCGCGAGTCCACGCCCCCTGCCTGGCCCCAGGGCGCAGGCGTGCGCACGCTCCCGGGGCCCGGTAGGCGGGGGATGGGGGGAGGAGGAGGAGGAGGAGGAGGAGGAGGAGGAGGGGAATAGGAGGAGGCCGAGGTCTTCAGTGAGTAGAAGGCGGTGGGACGCGGAGGGCGGCCGGACCTGGCTACCTGTCGAGCGCGCTCTGTACCCGGCCTCGGGCCGGCGGAGGGGTTAGGAACCACGTCAGCGCGACCAGCCAGTAGGGGTCGGTCCGCCTAGTCCCTGAGATCGGCAAGGGGCGCAGCCCGGGCCTAAGCCCGCCGAGATGTCCAGCTGTGGCGCCTGTACCTGCGGCGCGGTGGCCGCCCGGCTTATCACCACCTCGATCGCCTCAACGCAGAGAGGTAACGAAGGAGTCCGCGCTGGAGCCCCGGCTGGGGTGGGGGTGGGGGAAGCGGACGGTCGGCTGGGGTGTCTGCGGAGGGCGCGAGGCCCGTGCCGTCCGGCACCTCCACCTTCCGGGTGGGGTGGGGGTTCTCCGCCGTGCTGTAGCAGCGGATCCCCAAATTTAAGGGGGAACCTTTTGAGCTCTTGCCTGCCCGCGCGCTCTCAGGCCTCCTGAGTTTGGGGCCGGAATGTGGTCACTTGGCACAAACTCTAAAAGAGTCGCAAAGTGTCCCCGGAGGCACTGAGCCCGGCCTGATTCCCCTCGGGGATGTCGGGGACTCTGGGAGGAGCCGGGCTGAGGGGCTGTCACTTTGGGGATCGCTTCTTGGCACCCAGCTGAAGGTCCGGGACGCAGGCCGCACGACGCTCACGGTGTCGCTGTCATTGTGCGGTCGTCAACACTGGGGCATAAACAAGAGCTCGAAATACTTCCCGGCACCGGGCAGATCCAGGGGGCCGCGGGGAATCTGCCGAGAAGATTGGGAAAACTATGGCTGGAAATGATGTTGAAATTCTTAAGTGTATCCACAGTCCCTTGTCGCTTCCCCAGCTTGTCATCCTTGATAGTTTCCCAAGAGTGGCTCTTGTTTGTCTGTCCTGTTTGTTTATCTAGAGCTGTGAAAGAGTGGCAGGCACCTTACCTAAGAGATTCTGAAAGGAAAACATTTTTCTTTTCCCAAATCTATGAATATCAAGACTATGAGTCTAGATCTTGCCGTTTATTTAGTTAATGACAAAGTTTTGCTGTGTAGTTGGCCCTGAACTCTGAGATCCTCCAGCTTCAGCCCATGAAATGCTGGGATTACTGGCATGTGCCACCACACCCGGCTAGATCGTTTTATTGTCACTAACCTCTAGACAAATTTGTTTTGGTTATCAGTTTATAGCCGTTGAATGACTTTCCTAATTTTTTGGCTATAAAATCTTCATCATTTACTAAATATATCTTGACAGTTTATTTACTATACAGAAGTGACATTGGGTAATGTGGGCAAAGCATTTTGTAAAGTGGTATGTAAAAGTAAGATAATAAATATGGCCAAAATATGGTTAAACCTAATAGGGTCCATATTCTAAAAAAGATGTTCCACTTCCACAACTTTGACTTGTAAGTGCTTGAAAGTGACAGATTGTTTTGTTTTATTTGTTTGTTGTTTGTTTGTTTTTTTGTGGAACCAGGGATTAAACTCAGACCCTTGCACTTGCCAGAGAAGCACTTATCCTACTGAGCCATCTCCCTAGCTCGTGACAGATTGTTTTCAACCAGTTTATCATACATTTGTTGAGTACCTACTGTGTGCCAGGTCCTTTTGTGCTGTAGATAATGAGTAAGTCCTCACCCTCATATTTATATCTGGTGGAGTAGACAAAATTAATAGCATTTCTAAAGATGGATAAAGCATGTGGATGTTCTTTCGGGGCAGAAAAGCCTTTGAGAAATTTTTTGATCTAGTTAAGAGTCCTTAAAAGTGTGAATCAGGAAATGTTATTAATTTCAAAACAACCATTGTTCCTTTTAAAATTTGAATATATGTCATGGGTACATGTATAATTAGATAAACAAATAATGGTTTATTATTTATTTGTGTATCTGTTAATAACATTTACTAGAGGTTTTCAGAAATACACACCAGGCTGGGGATATAGCTCATTGGCACAGTGCCTGCCGGCTTGGCAGATATGGGGTTGTGAGTTTGATTCCTGGTACCAAGCTTCCCCCACAAAACCAACAGAACCATTGTTTGCACCTTAAGAAGTAAATTAAGATTCAAATTTGAGCCTGTACCCCATATGATACAATATTTATTTATTTATTTATTTAGTGATACTGGGGATTAAACCAAGGACCTTTCCTCTGAGCTACATCCTTAGCCCTTTGAAACCTTTTAAATTTTGAGCTGGGCATGGTGGTACACACATGTAATCTCAGCACTCTGGAGACTGAGGCAGGAGGAGCTTGGCAAGTTGGAGGCCAGCCTACATGGTAAAACCTTGTCTTTAAAACAAAATAGCTGGGGCATGGTGGTACATGTTCGTAATCCCAGTGCTCCAAAGGTTGAGGGAGGAGTGTTGCTTTGAGTTCAAGGCCAGACTGGGCTACGTAAGTGAGTTCAAGACCAGCCTAAATTACAGAGCAAACAAAATATAAACACAAAGATTTCTGAGATAGGGTCTCACCAAGTTGCCCAGGCTGGGTTTGAATTTACAGTCCTCCTACTTAGCTTCTTGAATTACAGGCATGTAATTCATTACCTTCTGAATTATGGGCATGTACCACCATGCCTGACTTAGTTTACTGTTCTTATAAACATTAGAATTAAGAATTTTCATCAAAATATGTGTAATTTTCTAACAAGACAGTGGGGGAATTCTCAGTATAACTGCTTAAGAATTTTAAATTAGAGCCTGGTGTGGAGGCACACCCCTGTAGTCCCAACAACCTGTAATCCCAGCACCTAGGGAGGATGAGGCAGGAGAATGGCTGCAAGTTCAAGGCCAGTTTGGGTTACAAAGTGAGCTCAAGGGCAGCCTGAACTGCGTAGTGAGACCCAGTCTCAAAAAGACCAAAAAAAAAAAAAAAAAGAAAAAGAAAATTAGAAAAATTGGTTTCTGAATTTCTTAAATAATTTCCATAAGCTTATCTTACCTAACTAGATTTTTTATTCTTGCAGTACTAGGAATTGAACCCAGTGCCTCCCACATATTAGGCAAGTGCTGTCTGTTCTGCTGAGCTATGTCCCCAGCCTGTCATGCTAGACTTTAAACATTTAAATGATAGTTTGAAAATTATTTAGTAAATCTTTATGTATTTATTAATTTTTTTTGGCAGAACCGGGGATTGAACTCAGGCCTTGTGCTTGCCAGACAACGCTTACTCTACTGAGCCATCTCCCCGGCCCCAGTAGATCTTTATATTACACACCAGATCTGTTTTCTTTTTCTGATAGACTATAATATGTATCAGACTTAATGTGTTTTTGTCACTTCTTTGAATATGAACTCTGTAGTAAGGTAGAAGTTTAACATTTTTTCTATCCAAACATATATTTTTAAAAATATACTTTGCATGTATGAGGTCACTTTGCATCCTAAAGCTCTACATTAAGAGGTGCCTAATTACATTACAAAAGTTCAAAGTGACAGTCTGAATTTGGCGATAACAAGTGTGAACTGGCGAAAGTCCACCTGTACTCCTTGTCCATTCCAAGGGGGTTTGAAGAGTTTAGACATGTTATTGTCCATAATTTTCACATGATTTTTGAATAGTATGTTTACTTTAAAAATTTTCAAATTTTAATTTCTCTCTCTCTCTCTCTCTCTCTCTCTCCACCCCCCTTTCTTTTGGTCTTTCTGAGATAAGGTCTCACTATACTGTTCAAGCTCACTTTGTAGCCCAGGTTGGTATCAAATTTACAACAATCCTGACTCAGCCTTGTGCTGGGATTACAGGCGTGCGCCACTATACCCGGTCTTCTCTTGTGGTCAACATAACACAACTAAAATAAGACAAAGTGAATAAATGATGAAATATCTTTATTCCTGGCATTGCAAAATATTTCTTCCTTCCTTTTTCTTTTCTTTCTTTTTTTTTTTTTTTTTTTTTGGTGCAGTGCTGGGGATTGAATTTAGGGCCTGAAGCATGCTAGCTAAGAGCTCTATACCAAACTATGTATTTCTAGCTTATTTTATTTATTTTGAGTCAGAATCTTACTACCTACTCTGCCCTTGAACTTGGACTCCTCCTGACTCATTTCTCAGTAGCTGGAACAAGAGGCTTTTGCCACTGGGCACAAACATTTACCATCCTGGTTGCCACTTCTCCTCCTGTCCACCCTCTTCCCCTTCTTCCTCCACTTCTTCCCCCTTTTCATTTTCCTCCTTTTTTTTTTTTTTTTTTTTTTTTTTTTTGTACTAGGGATTGAACCCAGGGCCTTTGCAATATGCTGTATCCCAACCCATTTTAACTTTTTTGTTTTGTGTTTTCTGACGGGGTCTCACTATGTTAATGCTGGGCTTGAACTTGCCATTCATCTGCCTAAGCCTGCCTGAGTGTTTTGCTCTCTCTTCTTAACAGGCCTAAAATGGATGTGCAGTACTCCAATATTTATTTTAAAAGCATTTACTCTGAAATTTAGAGATGTTCTGTGTCTGGCAGATGTTTTGTAAGTAGTTTAACTTTTAACTGGCTTTTATTGTTGTTGCCAGGTAGCTTGCAAAATATGCAGGAATTTGTTTTATGGTTTTCAGGGGTTCTTGAGATTCACAGGCCCCTAAGGAGCACAAGGGTAGAATTTAGATCTTCTCTGAATTGTATTTTCACTAATCTTGAAGTGAAATACAACGTTTCCTTCAACTATGAGTGTGGGCAACAAATCATAGTAACCTGAATTTGTCACCAGGTAAGATTGCAGATCTTTTCGTATCACAAAATAAAATCTATACTTTTCACTATTTTTTTTTTTGGTGGAACCGGGGATTGAACTCAGCCCTTGTGCTTGCCAGGGAAGCACTTAACTCCACTGAGCCATCTCCCCGGCCCTGATTTTTTTTTTTTTTGTGGAATCGAGGATTGAACTCAGGCCCTTGCACTTCAGGGAAGCGCTTATTCCACTGAGCCATCTCCCCGGCCCCACTATTTTGAAATCATGGTAGTTATTAATGGAGCTGTTAGGTTTTGTTTTGTTAATAAGGCTTTTTCCCTCAGAGCCAGGGACTGAGCTCAGGGCCCTGCATATCCTAGGCACTCTTATCACTGAGTCACAGCTCTGCTCCTGAAATATTTTGATAACTACCTCAGCATAATTGATTTCCTTTGTTGTATATTTTTATTCTGTACATTAAAAAAAACATTGTGCTTGCTTCGGCAGCACATAGACATTAACAAAACATTCTGAGATCCTTCGAAAAGCTTACTGACACTGCCTAAGGGGTTCATGACACACACAAAAAGATGTTTAAAATGCTAGATTTGTTTGCTTCAGAGTTATATATATATTTCTCTTTCTCTGTCTCTCTCTCTCCCTCCCTCCCTCTCCTAGCTTATACCTAAAATGGAATCCATTGACTACTAAGTTATATCTCAACCCTTTTTTAAAAAAAATTTTATTTTTTATTGTTCTGTGGAATTAGAGATTCAACCTGGGGCCTTCACACTGAGCTACCCCCACAGCTGTTTTAATTTTTTTGGTAAATTTTGATCCAGAGTCTTAATTTTTTTTTTTTTTTTCTTTTGTTAGGCCGGGAAGATGGCTCAGTAGAATACTGAATTCAGTGCAAAGGCCTGAGTTCAATCCTGGCCAAAAAAAAAAAAAAAGTCTTTTATTAAGGGCCAGCCAAATAGCTCAGCAGATTAAAGCGCCTGCTTAGGGAGACACAGGGGCCCAGAGTTCGATCCCCAGGCCTGCCATGCTGGCCCTGACCCCTGGATGCGATGAGACGGTGATTGAGACTTGGCATGGTGGAACACGCCCATAATCCCAATACTTGGCCGGCTGTAAACAGGAGGATCACTACAAGTCTGATCTATGCAGTGAGACCCTGTACACCCTGTCCAAATACAAAAAAGAAAAAAAAACTTTTTATTTATTTATTTGGTACAGGGTCTTGCTACGCAACTTGGGCTTGTAGTGGTCCTCCTGTCTCAGCCTGTCCAACACTGGGATTACAGGTGTGCACCACCATGGCCAGTTTTGGTGCCAGTGTGGCATCTGGAGCCAGCACAGCATGTGGTATCTGGGATTGAACCTGGATTGTTGCATTTTCCAAGCAGTTGCTTGGGCTGCTGAGCTATCTCTCCGCCTCCTCCAGGGTCTTATTAAGTCTCCTTATGTTCTTCAAGCTGGGCTTAAACTTGAATTCCTCCTACCTGTCTCTCAGAATGCTAGAATTATAGGTTTGTCTCACAGCCTCATTTTTGGTTTTAAGACAGGGTCTCAGTTGTCCAAGCTAAGCCTGAATTTTGCAACCCTCCTACCTCAGCTTCATTAGTAGTAGGAATTACAGGTGGGGCCTGCTACCCCTGGCTTAAGTGCTTTTATTTTTTTTCTTTGAAGATTTTAGGGTTAGTGAATAATAGTACACTGGTGTGCACAGCATCACTAGGAACTTGTTGGGCTAATCCTTGCATTTGGACACAGTGTACGTGTAGTGTTCTCTCACAAGGCCTAACAGAGAGGCTCAGGCTGGAGGATTGGGAGTTTGAGGCCACCCTGGGATACATAGTTCAAAGCTGGCCCAGATCACACAGCAAGCCAGTTTGTTTATTTGTTTCTCTCTCTCTCTCTCTCTCTCTCTCTCTCTCTCTCTCTCTCTCT
>NW_004524602.1:10910448-10913943 GCF_000260255.1 Octodon degus
AGACAGACAGACAGACAGACAGACAGACAGGATTTCTGCCCTGCAGTTCAAGCTGGCCTTGAACTCACTCTGTAGCCCAGGCAGGCTGGTCTCTATTCCCAACAATCATCCTACCTCTACCTCAGAGTGGTGGTATTACAGGCTGGGGGGATTACAGGGGTGCACCACCACATCAGCTCGTACAGCTGTTTTTAACTTTTGATCTTGTTTCAGTTACTTCTGTAACTGAAGAGAGAAGAGCTGTCAGATATATTCTCATTGGTGGAAATCCAGGAGTAATTATTGGGCATGGTGGTGTCTATCTGTAATCCCAGCACTCTGGAAGAGGCAGGAGACATGAGGCATGAGGGTTTGAGGCCAGCCTGGGGTAGGAGTTCAGAGCCACCCAGGATTACATGGTGAGCTCCTGTCTCAAAACAAAACCTGCTGTGTGTGGTGGTGCACATCTGGAAGGGGATCACTGAGTTCAAGGCCAGCCTGGGCTACACAGTGAGACCCTGTCTCAAAAAAACAACAAAACAAAACCTTACTATAAGTGGCCTCAACAAGTGTGGAACACAGTCTCACATTTTCAAAGAGCCACACATTGTTAAGAACTGCATGGTCTTGCCTCATTTTGAAAGAATAGACATAGGAAATATTTATTTACTTGAAATTTTTCAGCGGCCCTTGCTTGACTTGCTTTTTTTTTTTTTTTGTGGAACCAGGGATTGAACTCAGGTCCTTGTACTTGCCAGGGAAGCGCTTAATCAATCCATTGAGCCATCTCCCCGGCCCCTGACTTGCTTTTGAGAGGACTTTGCCTCCGATGATAACTGTTTTCTTTATTGGTATGTCCTATTGCTGTGAAAATGACAGTTTTAAATTTCTATTCTCAAAAATTTTTGTTTGTTTCAAAGGCTTTTATTGAAGCATGCCAATATTTGATGTGTAGACTAATAATACATGTCTTTTTATTTTCAGGTATCTCTTGTGGTCGCATTCATGTATCAGTTTTAGGAAGGCTTGGGACCTTTGAAACTCAGATTCTGCGCAGAGCTCCCTTTAGAACTTTTTCAGAAACACCAGCATATTTCGCTTCAAAAGATGGGACAAGTAAAGATGGCTCTGGAGATGGAAATAAGGTAGTTATCTTTATTGGCACCTGTACTCATATTTGAATGTAATTTCTTCTTCTTCTTTTCAGTGCTGAGGATTTACCCAGGACCTTGTGCATGAGGCAGATACTGCGCCACTGAGCTATGGCCCCAACCCTGATAAAGTCTGTCCTTGAAACAATTACCTATAATAATAGTTCTGTGTATATTGTGTTGGCTTATATGTTTTCTGTAGGAAACACGAGAGGTATAAGGTAATCTGGAGAATTTAATTTTGTTTCAGTTTGAGCTATAAAATGATTTTATAAGCATTGCATTTAGTAAGCAGTAATTAAAAATTTTGGCAGGGCATGGCGATGCACATCTGTAATCCCAGCACTCTAGACTAAGGCAGGAAGATTGGTGAGTTATAGGCCAGCCTAGATTACATAGTGAGACCTTGTCTCAAAACCTGCCTCCTCATTTTGTTTTAGCACCCAAAGTAATGATTAGTATCATTAATCTATGTAGACACAATTGAATAAACATAATTTCCTGTTTTCATGCAGTTCTTGCAACTCATGATAGTGTAGGTCTCACTTGATCCTTTATCTAAGTCTTGGATATCTAGATGTCTGGTATTACTTCAGGTGGGCTACTCTGTAGTGAACACGTAGATGATTTATGATTGTGTTAGGCCAGTGCATTGCCAGATTTTTCTCAGTATATGAATTTAACTACTTGAGTTGATAACTATATGCAAGGCACTATCATATTCATACTTAATAGTAACTCAGAAGTAAGTGATATCATTCCCACTTTGTTTTGTTTTTTGAGACAGGGTCTCGCTATAGTTCAGACTGGCCTCAAACTCATGTGGATCCTACTGCCTCAGTCTCCTGAGTGCTGGCATTATGGGCGTGTGCCACCATGCCAGAGAATTTTTTTTTTCCATTTTAAAGGTTAAAAACTGTCTGTTAGGAGACTGGGTGTGGTGGTGTGTGCCTGTAATCCCAGCACGTGGGAGGCTGAAAACAGGAGAATCACTAGGAGTCCAGTCTACGTAGTGAGACCCTGTAGAACCTGTAGACTCTGTCCTAAATATAGGAAAAAAAAAAAAAAAAAAAAAAAAAAGAATGTTGCAGGGAATAAAAGGAGGGAAAGCCAGATTTGTTTCTTGAACCCTCCCCTACTTTTTTGTTTACTTATTACCTCCAGTAATATTACCTATTATTTGGTATACTGCTAGAAAACTTCATTTCTTCTTCTTTTTAAAAATGTAATCTAGTACAGGGTCTCCAGCATCTCACTGCACAGATTGGACTTGTCGTGATCCTCCTGTTTTCAGCCTCCCAAGTGCTGGGATTACAGGCGCACTCCAGCAGCTTCAGTTGCTGTCTCAGCACACGCTGGGGGCCGGGCTCTCACTGCATGCTGGGGATTGAACCCTGCTCCCTGCGCCTGCCTGAGCAGGTGCTTTAGTCTACTGAGCTATGTTGCTGACCCTAAAACTTCATTTCTCGGCAACTTATTTTGATGTTTATGCAAGCCTCTGAGTAACCCTATAGTATTAAAATCTACACAATTCTGTTTAACTTCTGGCCATTCAACATTTTTGAGCAGACTACCAGCTTGGAAATGATGCCCAGCAGTATGCAATATGTCTCTTTTGCCATTGACTGTGATTTCTTTTGAGGTTTTTTTCAAATTTATATGAGTCAAAATCAGAGCAGCAGATGGGCTCCATGGACCACATTTGGCCATAGCCATGTGTGTTTTCCTGTTGCAATGGCAAAGTGCTCTGGACTTGTGGGCACGGGGCCTGCAAAGCTGAGGATACTTACTGTCCTGGTCCTTTATAGAGAAAGGTTGCCCATGCCTGACCTAACCCGTAGGTTAAATCAGCCATTAACACGTATCCCATTTGAGAATATTAATGTCAAATATGACAAAATGTTAAAATGTATAAAAGCAGGCCAGTGGTTATGTAATATTTATTGAATTATTTCTTTTTTCTGTTAAGATAGAAATTTTTCATCAAAATGTGTTTTAATGAATAGTACATAACTTTGTTTCCCTTTAGTATTTTGTCATTGTGGTAAAATACACGTAATACATATTGACTGACCGTTTTGAAGTGTATAATGTGGCACAGCAGGCACATTCGCAGTGTGATACAGCCATCACCATCCATGTCTGTAGTTCTTTCACATGTAAAACTGAATGTGTGTGCCTACAACTGGCAGTACAATGACTTTTCATTCCTTCCAGCTTGCAGCAAGTGCCATTCCACTCTGCCTGTATAGTTTTCGACTACTAAGTACCTCATAGAAGTGGAATAGCACATAATTTTTAAGCGAACAGTTGACATTTGTTTTGTTACAGCTAGTATGTGTGTGTGTGTGTGTGTGTGTGTGTG
>NW_004524602.1:10914043-10928622 GCF_000260255.1 Octodon degus
CTCATCCATTGACAACTTACATCATTTGCTCAGTGCTATATTAAACAGTGTATTGGAAGATAGACTACCTAATAGCTCCAAGCTTCCTAACAGTTTAAATGAAAATTACAAAATGTTTGGAGAGACCCTGCTTTGGAATACAAAGGGTGTTTGAGTTCCAATTTCCATTCTCTGTAGAACAAGAACAGGTCATTCCTTTATTGACATGCATAAAATACATCACATTTTCTGTTCTGCTGATGCTATAGATTCAGTACCACTTCCCCAGCCACATCAGTTATGAGCATGAAGTATATCACGTAAGCTCAACTCTCCAACAGTGGAAGGCTTAGCAAGCATGGATGCTGCTAGAGTAATGCTGCTTCCCTGCCGAGATCACCGCGCATCCATCTCCCCCTCAGATGGCTTCTTCAGCAGTTAGAGCTGCGAGGAATGGTTTAGTCTCATTACCAAGGTAGAGTGAAGACATTGGCCACACAATACACATGCTCCATTTTTGAAAAAATTCTGAATCTTGGGCAACTGTTCTCTTGTAACTACTTTACAGTTTCTAAAAGCAGTTATTGTCCAAAGCTGGAAGAACTTAAGTCTTCTCAGATGAGCATGTGAATGAATGGAGGGAGGTAAACAAAAAAATAAAATTAAAATGAGGTCTGATAGGGGAGCAGCCGGATAAGAAAATCAAAAAAGGAACAGCAATTTAAAGTTTATTCCAGCTATAATGCAGGTTATTCAGATTTTAAGGTAGCATCACAGGCACAGTGCTGAGTCCATTCTCGATATTTTCCGTTGTACTTGTCTCTGTCTGTTTTGTAAATCCGTGCAGTCTGGCACTGGGGGGTCCTCTGGGTTTGGACCACATAGCAGTGAACAAATGGATAAAAGAACTTTAGACATAGTTAAAGCAGGACAGCACTGTGATCTTAGAATATCGAGACACATGCTGCCATCACGTTAACATTTGGATGATAAATTCTTGCTGTAAATGCAACCTTAGGTGGTTTGAAGGGGTAGTCTGTAGGAAAATGAATTGTCAAAAAGAATACTCCGGCTTGGTACGTGCTGTCAGTAGGTCCCATAACTGTGGCTCGCCAGTAGAACATATCATCCCCAACTGGGCCTGCAGAACATTGCGCTGGAGGGTCCGGGGCCAAGTCACTAAGTTCCTTATTAATCCGCTTCAACGCCACGGTCCGTGCGGTCCCGGCCCGCGGTGTCCGCGTGTGCTCAGCCCCGCCGCGTCTGGATGGTCCTCGGCTCTCCGCGGCTCAGACACGGCCGAAGGAGGCGGGTCTCGCGAGAAACGCGGCAGCCTGGCCGAGCTCTGAAGGGTAGTTTTTGGAACTATAGTAACTTTCTTCCCTTATATTTACTGAGTCATTAAAAAGAACTTATTTATTATAATGTTGGCACGTACGATGTAAAAGAAGACTACAGGTAAGTACATGTGTTTATTAGGATTGATTTGATTTTTGTGTAAATAGATCTTTTGACAATCATAATGGTGGGATATAAACTACATTAATAATTCCATTCTGAAAATTGTAAAAACTGTAAGATTAACTACAAACTGAATTGTTTACCATTAAATGGCACACTAAGTGGTCACCTGAAACTAATCATTGACCCTCTTTTTTTCTCCACAAACGCTAGAAGTCAGTGAGTGAGGGAAGCAGTAAGAAGTCAGGCTCCGGGAGTTCTGGGAAAGGTGGAAACCAGCTGCGCTGTCCTAAATGTGGCGACTTGTGCACACATGTAGAGACCTTTGTGTGTAAGTTTCACTTCTTTTGAGCTCCTTTTCTTCTGTCTGTTCCACAAGTCATTAAATGTACAGAAACATGGAAGTTATATAAACCAGAGCTTTTTCTTTCAAAGCTTAAATGATTCTCTAAATATTCAGCAGATACTAAACAGGACTGGTAGTACTTTGCACTGTTTTATAAGAAATAAATGAAAAAATTTGCTTCTGTATTGTGCTTCAGTGCACTAATTTCAAATATGGAATTTGAAAATTGTAATGTGTAATCATTGGGTTGTAGTGAACTGACTTATATTTATTACATTCTTTTTTAAAAAATGTATTTGATATAGGGTCTCACTATGCAGCTCAGACATGTAGTGATCCTCCTGTCTTCAGCCTCCCAAGCACCGGGATTATAGGCATACACCCCCACACCTGGACTTGGTGGCCAGCTCAGTGAGCCTGGGGGCGGGGCCCATGTGGCCTGTGATGCCAGGGATCAAACTCTGGTCCCTGCACCTGGCCTAAGCAAGTGTGGAGCTATCTCACTGGCCCTGTTTATTACATTCTTCAAATACTTATTGAGTATGCCATATGACTAGAAAGATTAATCATTTGAATATTAAGATTACAGGTGTGTGCCCCCACACCTGGCTCTGAAATTTTTTTTTTTTTCCAAAGCACATCTTTATTTTAATAGGTTCTGTGGTATAGCACAGGAGAATCACTAGGTCCTTCAGTAGACTCAAGAATTTCTTAATGTGTAAGTTTCATATATATTTTGATTCAGAGAAAGAATTCAACCTTTCCAGACCTAAAAAGAATAGTTTCTTAAAGTAGAACAGGAAAGAAACTAAGTTTAATAAAGAAATGCCAACATACATAAATTCTGCTTTTACAACCTTATTTTTATCAGAATGAGGAATTTCTCATTTTTATAAGAAGCTGAGATTTAGCAAAGTTAAGTAATTCATTCACAGTCACATACAGTGGTGATTTCCTTTCCTTTTCACAAGTCTCAAACTCATGAATTTCTACCAACTAGAGATTCTTTAGGGATAAACTAGTTCTGCTTAGGGGTTAAACCTTTTTTTTTTTTTTATGCATTGTTTTCAAAACTTGGTGGGATGCAGGAATGGTTGGTGCATGCTTGTAGTACCAGATCTTGAGACAGGAGGGTCACATGCTAAAGGACAGCCTGGACAATTTAGTGAGACTGTCTCAAAACAAAAAGTGAAGAAGGTTGGGGAGATAGCTTGGTAGTCTGAGCGTCTGCCTGGCAAGCCCAAGGACCTGAGAGTAATCTCTGGTACTGCATACCGTTCTGGCCCCGCACCAAGTTGGCCCCTGAAACGCCTGGCATAGTGATGCACACGTGTAATCCCAGCACTGGGGAGGCTGAGAGGATCACTACAAGTTGCATAGTGACAGCCTGTACCAAATAAATAAGTTTTTTTTTTTTTTTAAAGTAAAAAGCTGGAAATAATAGCTCAGTACAAAAGTAAATCTTGGGCCTGCAAGGAAAGCCAACATTTTGGCCCTAGCCTTCCAAGGTCAATTAAGACTCAGTACATATGAGAACTTGTACTGTAACAACATGTAACTCAGTTGTGTCCCACATTCTCTGATCAGGGAGATTATGGGGCCAAAGAGGAAAGTGATCGATGATGTAGAATGTGCCTAAGGAGAGTCACATGGAGAGAAAACATTCTCTCAGGCTTTCACAGAGAGCACATTGGCCAAGCAATGGCCGTGACTCATCCACATGGCTGACACTGACAAAGGATCTACAATCTGAGGTACAGGATCTCAGGATAAATCCTGAGGGGATTTGACTGACCTTATCAGATCCAAAAGCTATAACTCTTGTTGCATAGTTCTTGCTTTATCTTGGTCTTAACCATCCAGCAGAAAAGTATAAAAATGAAGTACAAGAAGTAAAGTCATATTGTTATGTTGAGCTGTAGGGGACTCAGGGCAACAATTTCTGACATTGCCAGTTAAGTGGAAGACCCAGTACTGTTATGGACTACTGGACTATTTTGGAATATTTTGCTGAGTTCACACACCTATAATATTTAAATGATGGTACTAAACAAAAAAAGGGGATACAGATGAATGACCTGTTTGTATCTGTGTATTCAAAATGGTTAGGATAGATATATAGCTACATTCTCTTAATTCAAGGAGTAGAGGGATTTGTTCTAATAGTGTTTGTAAATAGGATATCATGTCTGCATCTTGTACAACAAATAACCACTAGGAAGGCAGTATGCAGTGTGTTAATTATTGGAACGGTCCTACCAATTTCATTTGAAACTGTCTCATTGCTATTTATTTCTCAATAAAATTATGGAAAAATAAATAAATAAAAATTTTTAAAAATAACTCTTGGCTTGATTCCCAGTACCATTTTTAAAAAGTACTGAGTTGTATTAATCACTATGTGTGGGTGATTATTATATAGAGCTTCCAAGGGGGCTTCCCTAGAGATTAAGGTTAGGGGCTGGGGATTTGCCTCAGTGGTAGAATGCTTGCCTAGCAAGCTGGAAGCCCTGGGTTTGGTCCTCAGCACCAAAAACAAAAAATAAAACCTTCCCTAAAAAACAATTCAAAAAAAAAAAAAAAATACAGTAAAATCAAAAAAGACTAAAAACAAGGCAACCTAGATTAAGGTTGTATAGCTATGAGGAGGGATCCTAGACTCTATTTACCAGTTAGACCAATTGTTCAGCAGAACCACTGCTTTATTGTCATCCATTTGAGGCTGAGGCTTGTTTTTTGGGAGTTCTAATGGGAGCTGGTGACATAGGAACACAAAATCCGGAAGAGGAAAATGAGGTACATACTTCGCCAGGCATGGTGGTGCACGCCCATAATCACAGCACGTGGGAGGCTGAGAGAAGAGGATTGCCAAGAGTGTGGGTTGGCTTGAGCTGCATAGTGAGTTCAAGGCCAGGCCAGGCTGTGTAGTGAGAGACCGTATCTCCAAAAGACAAGCGCAGAAGTACACAGCAGCGCCCGGAGCCCTTCTTCTCTTGGTTTTGCTGACCCACAATAAAAGTCTCTTCACAATGTATCCCTTTGAATGTGGAGAACATTCTGTGTATACATATTAAAACTTGGGCTCTTATTGCTGAAAGGTGGGTTTTGCTTTTTTAAAATCTCAAATTATTTTGTTTAAAATTAACACTTAGTAATTGTTCTGGTGGTTTGTTTTTTTTTTTTTAAATTTTGAGACAGTCTTGCTGTGTAGTCCAGGCTGGCCTTGAACTGATTATGTATTCCAGGCTTCCCATGAACTCTTGATCATCCTGTGGCATTTTAGGCCTGCACCACCTCATCTGGATTATTCCGTATGATAAAATTATATGATAGGTGGCATTTCCCCCCCTTTTTCGATTAAGGCTTATAGATGTTACAAAATGTTGGGTTTCAGTGTGTATCATGTATTTTGATAGGAACACAAGGCCCTTGTGTCCCTGTCCACCCCTACCTTACCCTTTTACAGCCCTTCCTCTCCTTCCTCTTTTTGTTATTCTTTCCTCTTGTCTAATAGTAGTCTTCCTTCTGTTTGACTTTTATTTGGGGGAGTTCGTGTTTGGGAGTTGGGGGAGGCTGCATGTTGAATCCAAGGCTTTCACACTAAGCCATTGTCTTTAGTCCTTTTTATATTTTTTTCATGTCTGAGCTACATATCCAGATCCTGTACCAAATAAATACATAAATAAATAAAGTACTTTAAAAAATTATTTGAAAAGTGGGCTGAGGAGATAGCTCAGTAGACTAAGCGCTTCACAAGGTCCTGAGTTCAATCCCCAGTACCACACACACACACACACACCTATATGATAGGGAAATGCCACCTATCATATAATTTTATCATACGGAATAATCCAGATGAGGTGGTGCAGGCCTAAAATGCCACAGGATGATCAAGAGTTCATGGGAAGCCTGGAATACATAATCAGTTCAAGGCCAGCCTGGACTACACAGCAAGACTGTCTCAAAATTTAAAAAAAAAAAACAAACCACCAGAACAATTACTAAGTGTTAATTTTAAACAAAATAATTTGAGATTTTAAAAAAGCAAAACCCACCTTTCAGCAATAAGAGCCCAAGTTTTAATATGTATACACAGAATGTTCTCCACATTCAAAGGGATACATTGTGAAGAGACTTTTATTGTATATATATATACAATTTTTAAAATTGCATTTTATTTTAAAGTTAGAAGTTATCTGCATATTATACAATAGTCCGAAGCTGGAAAAGCCTTCCTGTTGCCTGATTTCAGCCCCTGTTCCTCTTTCAGAGGCACCCAGTGATTCTAGTTGAAAAGAGGACCATTAGCAAGCACTGAGTCTGCTGAGCTATCTCGCTGGCCCTTGATACTGTCTTTCTGTGAAGGATTTTTTTTTTTTTTTTTGGTGGCTTGAACATGCCTTCAGGGCATTTCTGGTTTGGTGGGAGTATCTGGGTTCGAACTAGAGCAACTTGAGCCTCACTGCGACTTAAGCAGGCACATAAACAACTGAGCTAATGGGCAGGCCCCCAAGATACTGTCTTTCTGTGAAGTCCAAGCTGACCTTAAACTTACCACACGCCTGCTTCAGCCTCTCAAGTGCTGGCACACACCACTTGAGTTCTTTTTAATCATTTAGATTTGGGGACAGGGTCTTACTAAGTTGCTCAAACTTGGAATCTCCCTGCATCAGTCTCCCATAATGCTGGGATTATAGGTGTGTAGTGCCACTCCAGGCTTCCCTTCGCTTTCGTCTGTTTTAGATTCTACATGTAAGAGAGAATATAGAATATTTTTCTTTTTGAATCTAGTTTGTTTTTTTCAGTGTTGGGGATGGAACGCTGGACCTTGCGCTTACCAGGCAGGCGCTTATGTTACTGAGCTATATCCCTGGCCCTTGAATCTAGTTTATTTTATTCAACATTTCTGCTGATTGACTGTTTTGAATAATGATACTGCGGACATTTGTATTTTAAGTTTTTGTGTGGACATAGGCTTTTGCTTCTCTTACAAATAAAAATTTTTTTTGTGTGTGTATATTTAGTACAGGGTCTACAGGGTCTCACTGCATAGATGAGACTCGTAGTGATTCTCCTGTTTTCAGGCTTCCAAGCGCTGGGATTACAGGCGCATGCCACCATGCTGTCTCAGTCACCATCTCAGTGCGCCCCGCGGGCGGTGCCAGCGCAGCAGGCTGGGGATCCAGCCCCAGAGCCCCTGCGTCTGCCTAAGCAGGTACTTTAGTCCACTTTGCTATTGGGCCTGCCCAAAAATCTTTTATTTATGTATTTATTTGGTACAAGATCTTGCAATGCAGCTCAGACTCATAATGGTTCTCCTATCTCAGCCTCCCCACAGCATGTGGTACAGAGGATCAAACCTGGGTCCTTGCGCTTGCCAGGCAGGCGCCTAGACTGCTGAGCTATCTCCCCAGTCCCTAGTTTCTCAATGTCCTCTTTACCACTTATTTTACACTCATTGTGGCTGTGAAATAATACCTCATTGTCATTTTAATTTTTATTTCCCTGGTGATGTGTAACATTTTTTGGTGTGCTTATTAGCCATTTGTGTATATCTTTTTGGGAGAAATGACTATTTAAATATTTTTCCTTTCATCATTCTTATTCACTTGACAGGGTCAGATTATGTAGCCTAAGCTGGCTTTGAACTTGCTTTATATCCTGGGCTACCCTCAACTCTCTTTTCTTCCTCAGCTTCCTAGGTGCTGGGATTGTGGGCACATGCCATCACATTCAGCTTCTTTTGTCCATTTTTAAATTGGATTTTCCTTATGTGCTTTAAAAATTCTTTGTATTTTCTGGATATTTAGGTACATGACTTTCAGATAGTCTCTCTACTGAGTAGGTCTTTTCTTTGAAATGCTGTTAGCAGTAGTCAGTAGACTTTTATTGTAAAATGTCAAGCAGTTAATATTTTTGGCTTTGAGGACTGTGTGGCCTCTGTTACAGTTGTTCTACTCTACAATTAAAGTGTGAAAGTAGCCACAGACTGAATGAGTGTGTCTGAGCTCCAGTAAGACTTACGTAGCTGCAATGTAGTGATTAATATAGTCATGATTTTTAAAAAATTAGAATAGGCACTCTCTAGCTTTGTTTGTTTTCCACAGTGAGCTACATCTCATTACCCCCACCTCCCAGTTTTATTTTTATTTTTTTCCCCATTTTTATTTTTAATGTTTTATTTTGAAACAACTTCTTGACAGGTTGCCCAGGCTAGGGTCCAACTTGTGTTCTTCTTGCTTCAGCTTCCTGAAATACTCAGATTACAGGTATTTGCCACCATTCCTGGCTCTTGCTAAGGAAAAGTAGAGTTTACTAGTATGTATGTATGTATGTATGTATGTATTGCCTAGTCAAAATAATTTGTCAAACTTGAACTCTCTCTTTAAGATAGAACCTTTTTATATATATATATAGTATTTTTGAAACTTGCTGTACAGTGGTTTGGAGAATTTATTTTTCATGTTGAAATATGTTCAGAATCATGAGGAACTTCTATCTAAGTGGATCTCCTCAGGCTTGGTGAGCAGCTCACTTGCACAGTGCTTGCCTGACCTTCATGAGACCATGAATGTGATCCCTAGCAACACAAAGCAAAATAAGACCAGCAAAAGCAATCTGAAAATGTTTTGTCTAAGGCATTCTTTCTTATCTTTGACATAGTATACAAGTATGTTTTGAAAAGGATAGGCCATACTTATAGTAAGCCTTTAAAAGAAAAAATACTCCTTTGCAATTGAACAAAATTAGACTCTTGCCCCTTATTTTTAGGAATAAAACATTATATCATATAATGCTTGTAAATTTTTCTCAAATACCATTTTGATAAATATCTTTGAATCCTCAAACTTGAGTATACATATTGAACATATTTCAATGTAAAGTTGTATATGCTGTGTTAAGCAAACCTTCATCAATAAACAAAAGAGGCTATGGTAGGCTAGTATTTAATCTCATACCCTTGACCTAATTTCTTCAGAGAAATATTTTGTTAATATGCTCTCAGGCCAGATTTTCCTGTTACACAGCCTAAACTGGATCAGAGGCGTCCCTGCCCTTTAATCCTTGCCCCATTCACCATGGGTTGCAGGTATAAACTGGTGCCTTATTATAAAATAGAGGCACTTGCTATCTTGCCACTGATGGGAAATAGTGATTATATACTTGGGCTTGTGCTCACTGCACGTTCTTGGAATGGCTTGTTCTTCCTCTTTTTTTAATTTTTTTGAGACAGAGTCTTGCTATGTAGTTCACGCTGGCCTGGAACTAGCTGTATATTCCAGCTTGGCTTGGACCTCCACACTTGGCTGGTACTTTTTGTTAGACAAATATTTATAGTTGATCAATGATTAGAACACATATATGAGCCCATTATAGTTTAAAGTGTACTGCTAGAATTTATCCACATGGATTATTTTCTTTTTTCGAGATAGGTTTTCACTGTGTAGTCCAGGTGCCTGGGACAGCTATGTAGCTCAGGCTGGCTTGGAAGTTGAAGTCCTCCTGCCTCAGCCTCTTGAGTATTCTGGATTAGAGGCATGTACTCAATGATTTTTGGATTAGAGAAACAATGAAGTAAAGATAAATATGTAAAATAATTTCATACATTGATTTGGTAAAAATGCTCATATATGTGATAGAACCTAGTGACTATACCTTTTTATATCTTTAGGAAGTAAAATAGATTTATCTCTCTCAATTTTCATGTACATTTGAAAGTTTTCATTATAAAAAGTGGGAAAATAATCTACTTGTACTTTTTTGCAGTTTATTCAAGTATTTCTATAAAGTAGTTTTGTAGATATTTTCAAAAGTTTTTTAAAAGTGGGTAAAAGGGTCTCAGTCAACTTTTGGTCTTAATAAAGTATATCACGGAATGAAAGGAAACTAACTCTGGTGTGTGTAGTAATCCCAGCACTTGGGAGGCTGAGGCAGGAACATCACTGTGAGTTTGTGGTCAGTCTATTAAAAACAGAAAAGAAAGGAAGGAAGGAGCCTACTAGACATGAAAAGGAAGGTTTCTGACTGCATTTGTCTTTGTTATATACATTTTGTATATTAATGTATTTACTACAAGGTCTACAAGGTCTCACAATACAGATCGGACTCGTAGCGTTCCTCTGTTTTTAGCTGGGATTGAAGGTGCATCTCAGCACTCCCCGGGGGCGGGGCGAGCATGACATGTGGTACTGGGGATCGAACCCCAGTCCCTTGCTGGGTCTGAGCAGGCGCTTTAGTCCACTGAGCTGTCTGGCTGGCCCTTGTCTTTGGAGTATATTTAGTGCATAAGCCAGGCTGTTTTCTTGATTTGTGGTGTGAATCACAAACTTTTGTATTAATGCTTAACTTTTCGCTTATGATGAGTCTTCAAGTTCATAAACATCAATGGAGTTATTTTTATTATCTTCTGCCAACCTCTGTTTTCCTTTTCAGCATCAACTCGTTTTGTCAAGTGTGAAAAATGCCATCACTTTTTTGTTGTGCTATCTGAAGCTGACTCAAAGAAAAGCATAGTCAAAGAGCCTGAATCAGCAGCAGAAGCTGTAAAATTGGCATTCCAGCAGAAACCACCTCCACCTCCCAAGAAGGTACGGGCTGCAGTTCAGTCTCAGACCTTTTATCTTGCTTCCCTAACATGAGTATCTAATACTCTTACTAATTCTTTTAATAAGTTTTTTTTTTTAATTTTATTTATTTATTTGTGTGTGTGTGTGTGTGGCCAGCTCAGCCCACCAGGGGGCGGGACTGGCTGGCATGTGGTGCTGGGGGATTGAACTGCGGTCCCTGTGCTTTGCTAAGCTTGTTCTAAGTAGGTGCTTTAGACCACTGAGCCATCTCACCAGCCCCTCTTACTAATTCTTAATAGGCTACTCTATCCCTGCAAAATGTTAATGATATTTGATACAGTTCTTTGTCCTTTGTCAAGATTATTATGTGTAGTATCAATGGAATGTAGTTAGATTTTTTAATTTACTTTTTTTGTGTGTGTAATGGTTACAGTGGTACTGGGAATAAAATCTAGCTCTATCCCCAGCCCATTTTTCATTTTGAGACAGGATCTCACTAGGTTGCTCCGAATTTATGATCTTCCTGTCTCAACCTCGCTTAGTACAGGTATTATAGAGGTCTCTCAGCATGTCTGGGTAGTTGGGTGATTATTAAAATGGTATTAGAACCAAGTTGATGTGAAATAATACCCTTGTGTAGTTCAGCTATTGACTTTTTGGGGCCCCTAAAATGACACCAGCCTGCAGTGATCACCCTTACATTAGTTTATTTTATGGTAAAATAGTTCTGAGCCTAAAAGTATCAGTAGGTGCTTTTGTTGCCAGGCAGCGTGCCGGGGCTTCCCTGTGTATCACTGGAGCTCTTCCGTGCAGCCTCTCCGTGAGTCTCAGGCAGGGGGTGCTGTGGGCCTGTGAAGCGTGGCGGAGCACACACTAGCTCCTTGGCGCATGCACTGTTTTTGAACCAGAAGCTCTTGCCTCCTGGCGGAGCTCGTTGTCCTGGCTGTATCTCAGAGGTCTTCACACTGACTTACTTCCCATTTTATGCCTTCTTGTACTGTGCTTAGATACCAGTGCTTCTCTCTCTGTCTCTACATGTGCTGTTGTAGGTTGAATAATCATAGGTATAATCTGTGAAGAATGAAGGAGACTTTTTTTTTCAGGAGAGGAAAAAGTATGTAAATTTATTTTACACAGTTGGGTGAAAAATAAATTTGAGAGAAAGTAAGATAAAATTTAGTATGGTCTCCTATGCCCTGAAGGAGGTGGTGCCTGATTTGGAGGGGAAATCGCTATGTTGAAGGAGACCTTAAAATCTATTAAAATATATAACAGCTAAAGAATTTATCATGTAAAAATAATGTAATAGAAGATACAGCAATTGGTTTTTGTTTTTGTTTTTGCTTTTAAGACAAGGTCTTGCTGTGCAGTTCAGGCTGGCCTTAAGCTGACTTTGGCCCAGGCTGGTCTACTGTCTCTGCCTCCTCAGCACTGGTATTAGCAGGTGTGCACCACCACACCCAGCTCAGCAACTAAGTTTTGTATTTCTAAAAATTTGTGTACATTGATACATCCATGTAAAGTTCTAGAAAAGACAAACTCTCTTCAGGTGTTGCGAGGTATTAATGTTTATTTTTCCCTCCCCATTGGTACTAGGGATTGAGCCTCGTAAATGCTGAGCTGTATCTTCAGTCCTTTCTGCTTTTTAAATTGGAAACAGAACAGATGTGGTGGCTCATGCCTGTAATCCCAGCTCTTGGGAGGATGAGGCAGGAGGAGCGCCATGTGTTCAAGGCCAGCTATATAGTGAGTTTAAGGCCTGTCTGAACTACATAGCAAAACCTTGTCTTAAGAAAACAAAAAACAAAAGACATAAATGTGATACAAAATATCAGTAAGTTTCCCATGATTGGCCTTAAGCTCCCTATCCTCCTGCCTCAGCCTCCCAAGTAGGTGGTACTATAAGTATAAATAGTTCTTTTTTTTTTTTTTTTTTAATATTTTAGGGAAGGGTCTACAGGGTGTTCAGGGTCTCACTACTAGATGGGACTCATAGTGGTCCGCCTATTTACAGCCTCCCAAGAGCTGGGATTACAGGCATGAACCACCACGCCCAGTCTCTGCTACCCTTTTTTTTTTTGGCAGAACTGGGGATTGAACTCAGATCCTTGTGCTTGCCAGGGAAGCGCTTATTCCACTGAGCCATCTCCCTGGTCCACCACACCCAGTCTCAGTTGCCATCACAGTGTGCCCTGGGGGTGGGGCCAGCACCAGTGCGGCATGCTTGGGGATCGAACCCCAAACAGTTCATTAAAAAAAAAAAAAAAATTAAGACTCTCTTTGGTACATGGTGTGCTATGCAGCTTGGACTCGTGGTGATCCTCCTACCTCAGCCTCCCCAGTGCTGGGATTACAGGCGTGTGCCACCACACCTGGTTTCGGTGGCCAGCTCGGCATGGGGCTGGCACAGCATGCGGAGTGGAACCTGGGTTCTTGTGCTTGCCAGGCAGGTGCTTAGACTGCCAAGCTATTTCCGCAGCCCTAACAGTTCATTTTTATTTGGTAAAAAAACACTAAAAGAATTTACCCCATCCAAAGCTAGTGGCAATAACCAAGTATGGAATAAAGCTAAGAATGGGCTGGGGTGATCAATGATGTAGAGTGTGCCTAAAGCTACAATTCTTGTTACATAGGTTTTGCTTTATCTTGGTCTTAACCATCCAGCAGAAAAGTATAAAAACGAAGTACAAGAAGTAAAGCCATGTTGTTATGTTGAGCTGTGGGGGACTCAGGGCAACAATTTCTGACATTGCCAGTCAAGCGGAAGACCCAGTACTGTATGGACTACTGGACTATTTTGGAATATTTTGCTGATTTCACACACCTATAATATTTAAACGATGGAACTAAATAAAAAAAGGAGATATAGATGACCAGTTTGTATTTGTGTATTCAAAATGGTTAGGATAGATATATAGCTACATTCTCTTAATTCAAGGAGTAGAGGGATTTGTTCTAATAGTGTTTGTAAATAGGATATCATGTCTGCATCTTGTGCAACAAATAACCACTAGGAAGGCAAAATGCAGTGTGCTAATTATTGGAACGGTCCTACCAATTTCATTTGAAACTGTCTCATTGCTATTTATTTCTCAATAAAATTATGGGGGAAAAAAAAGAGAATGGGCTGGGGATACAGCTCAGTGGCACAGCACCTGCCTGGCAAGCATGAGGTCCTGAGTTTCATTCCTGATTCCCCCAAAAAAGAATATAGCTAAGAATAAAACTTTTAAGTTGGCCTTTGGGTTCATTAATTAAATTAAGATAATATTGGAAAGCCAGGTACGTATTATACTCCTATAATCCCAGTTACACCAGAGGATGAGCCAGGAGGACTAGTCTGGCCAGTTTATCCAACTCACGTCTCAAAATGACATGACATGAAATGAAAGGGTCTGCAGATGTGGCTCCATGGCAGAACACTTGCTTAGCATGCGTGAGGCCTTGGTTTCATTCACTCCTACCTTGCAGGGGATTAATATTAGTCTCTCTTTTTTTAATATTAGTCTTAACACACATGGATACTGGTAGGATAATGGCTTTTGGTAATATAATACCTACTGCTGAAAAAGGTAATTTTATAATCTTGTGAAGGATATTAT
Organism: Octodon degus; assembly: GCF_000260255.1. Taxonomy (NCBI): domain Eukaryota; kingdom Metazoa; phylum Chordata; class Mammalia; order Rodentia; family Octodontidae; genus Octodon; species Octodon degus. The sequence continues at coordinate 10,927,999 of NW_004524602.1, forward strand.
GTGGGGAGAAGTGTAGAAAGAATTTATTTTAGTTATTTACATTAATGATGTTAGTTTTAGACCTTTGGTGGCAGAAGTATTCCGTGTAAGGTCAGTGTCAGCTTTTGTGAAAAAATTAGAATTGATGGCATTACTTGTACATTAGAAACTAGCATGACACTCATAGAAAACAGTGGTGTTTTGTTAAGTGAGATAGGGTTTATAATGTTTGAATCGTTGTTACATAATGTATTGGTCCCTTAATTTGTTTACATTTTTGTGTATTTAAAGAAAGGGTGTTGCCGTGTATCCCAAGTTAGCCTTAACTCTTGATCCTTCTGCTTCCCAGTTGCTGGGATTATGCTGTGCATCCTTTTGTCCAGCAGCATTTCATTTAAAAAATCATTTATTTATTTATTCATTTTTTTAGTACAGCGTCTCCCTACCAGCTTGGTCTCATAGTGATCCTCGTGTCTCAGCCACCCCAGTGCTGGATTATAGGCATGCAACACCATGCCCATTTTCAGTGGCCAGCATGTCCTGGGGTTCCAGGACCTGTGACACCAAGGATCAAACCCGGCTCCTTGCACTTGCCAGGCAGGCGCTTTGACTGCTGAGCTATCTCCCCAACCTCTAGCATTTCTT
>NW_004524602.1:10928853-10935122 GCF_000260255.1 Octodon degus
CTGGCTGGCATGTGGTGCTGGGGGATTGAACAGCGGTCCCTGTGCTTTGCTAAGCTTGTTCTAAGTAGGTGCTTTAGACCACTGAGCCATCTCACCAGCCCCGTAGCATTTCATTTTTAATGAGTCCTTTTTCAAATCTAAAATCTGGGCAGAAGTGCTCAGTTGTGTGACTTTGTAGTGCGAGTGTTTATGGTAAAGCTCACAGTTAATTACTCATAACTAATCATTTTTCAGATCTACAACTACCTCGACAAGTATGTGGTTGGCCAGTCCTTTGCTAAGAAGGTGCTTTCAGTTGCTGTGTATAATCATTATAAGAGAATATATAATAATATCCCAGCTAATCTGAGGCAGCAAGCAGAAGTTGAGAAGCAGACATCTTTAACACCTAGAGGTTAGTTTTTTTGCTAATTGACCAAAATAGAAATTGCTGTGCTGAGAAGTAATCTTTATTTTTGATTCCTTGCCTTAGTCTTAAAATGCACTTGATACAGGGCAGCCTTTTTTCAAAGCGTGATCTGTCGTCCTTAGTGTAAGGTCTTGACATCATTTGGTATATTGCCAGTAGCATTAAAAAAAAATTAATAGATGTGAGTAGAAACTGCTAGAGTATATTAACTTGTAAGTGTTGTTTCTTAAAACATTTGCTTTCAGAAAGTTCCATGCACATGGGTTCTCTACATCATAAAGCGGAATATATTTCTTACTAAGGTTCTCAGTGAAGGAGGCTGGGAGTTTGTCTCACCGGTGGAGTGCTTGCCTAGCACGTGCAAGGCCTGGTGACATGGATTGAGCGTTGTTTGTCCCTGAGATCTTCCTGGGTTCAGGGTACAGAATTTCATTTGCTTAAGTCAGATGATAGCTGTTAATATAGCATACGCAGCATTCTTCCTTTTTTTTTGTTTTTTTGGCCCCTAAAACCAAGTGCAAGGTTAAGGGCTGATTTTTATGTGATTAAGGTTAGATTTTAATGTACCCATATACTTTGTAATCTCAGTATATACAACATATGAAGAATATTAATAGAATGACTTTACTAAAACATAATTATGAATACAGTAACATTTTCAGTATTTAGGTTTTTATTTTGAAGTTTTGAGTTGTAAATCTATTGAGTTAGTAACTACCAAATATATAACTGATTTTATTGAAGACACCTGTTCATTTGTTGAACTTACTGCAAAATAGTCATGTGGGTAGTTAGTATCAGTTACATATTCTTAGAAAACATAAGTCATAACTAATGGAACACTTCAAACTTTTTTTTTTGTTTGTCTGCTTGCTTGTTTTGTGTTTTGGAAGGAGAGTCATTCAGGCTGACCGGTGAACTCACTGTGTGGCCCGGCTGGCCTCAAACCGCCAGCTGTTCTCCCACCTCAGCTTCCCTGTCTGGTATTGCAGGTGGGCACCACCACTCCTGGCCAGAGCTTCAATTTTTGTAAGGTTCAAAAAGCACTGTCTAGTCATGGAGCAAAATGTTTGTTGTAATGCCTTCAGTCAATCAGTACTGATCACTTCTTAGCCATTTGTTAAGATCAAGTGTGAGAAATCAATATTGAAATTGCTCTAGGCGCTGAAAGAACAAATATATCTAATTCTTACGAGAGACTTAAATTATTATGCTGTTTTCTTAAACTAGCAAATTCACAAATATGAGTATTAGCGTTGGACAACCATCATTAGTCTGGTTATGTTTTGTTTTATATAGAGTCTAATATATAAATTCTTTCATAATAGGAAAAGCTCAAAACAATGGTAATGAACAACTATTTTAAATATATTTAGGAAAGGGCAAGAAGTGGGGTACTCAATTGTTTCCCCAAACTCAGCAAATATGTAATTTTTTCATGTTGCCTTCTTTCATCTTCTTTTTAGAGTTAGAAATAAGAAGACGGGAGGATGAGTACAGATTCACAAGTAAGTAACCTTTCCTTAGGTATCCTCCATCGACTTCCTTCCTTTTGAGATTTACTGTTAGCATACTTCACTCACTGAACTGTCTTAGCCATACTTAGCAGTAGTAAACACTCAGTGAAATGTCATAGCAGTGGTACAGATAGACATGTATTTGTATGTGTATTACCAAGTAAGTATGTTTTATTTATATATGGTATGTAAATTTATCATTTATGGCATGTAGAACTTGTGAACTGTTTTTATTGCTAATTTTTGTTGCTAATTTTTGTAGTTCGTTCATTTTACTTTATTTTCTCTCTCTCTCTCTCTCTCTCTTTTTTTTTTTTCTTGTGGAGCTGAGGATTGAACTCAGGCCCTTGTGCTTGCCAGGCAAGCACTTATTCAACTGAGCTATCTCCCCGGCCCTATAATTGGTTTATTTTAGATACTTGGCTTATCTTTCTGGGTTCTACAACCCAGGGCACACTGTCACTGAGCTACATCCTCAGCCCTTCTTATTTTTATTTTGAAAAAGAGTCTTGCTAAGTTGCCTGGGCCAGACAGAAAGTAACACTCCTCTGCTTCAGCCTCCCAGGTAACTGCCCCTGCACCTGGCTGTGGTAGCTCTTAAAGTATAACTTAGAGAAAAATAAAGTACTATATAGTTTTCTCCTATAGGCAAATTACATAAGTTGCATTTTAAAAAATCTGTAGTTCACTATTCTACATCATTTTTTGTTTTAATGCCAGATCAAAGAGTTGGCCTGCTATGATTATAGTTTCTATGAAGGCAGATTGTCTTCTTCTTCTTTTTTTTTTTGCAGAACTGGGGATTGAACTCAGGCCCTTGCGCTTGCTATGGAAGCGCTTATTCCACTGAGCCATCTCCCCGGCCCAGATTGTCTTCTAACTACTCTTTGCCAAAAATTAGACTATTTATTTTTGAAATTTATTGTATAGTCCTGCAAATTATGAATAAGCCCCATTCACTGTTTCCAGCCCTTGTTGCCCCTCTAAGCATCACATGGTGTGATGGAGAGTGTGGAAGGACCTGACTCATCAAGGAGAGAGGCCTTTCAGATGTCTTGACCCCTTTGGAGGGAGACACAGTTGTTGCACAGAGGCATAAATTCCAGAGCTGTCATAATAGGAGTCTTGTGGCTTTTTGTTGTATTGAAACAGCAAAGGAAACTTGGCCAAGTTTGATATTTTTACATTTGCCTTTAAACCAAGCAGTATTCTACTATTGCTTTAAGTACACTACATGCTCTATGAGCTGTGATAATATAACTAGTTTACCACTTCTGGCATGACACCTTATATGGAAGAAAATCATAGCCTCCTTTTTAATTTCTTACAACTTTTTAAAAATTAATTTTACATCCTAATGCAGGGTAATCTAAACAACAGATTTGCACAGCGTGCTGTGCCAGCCCAAGGCTCACTGAGACAGCAATTGAGACTGGGCGTGTGGCGCACCCTGTAATCCCAGTGCTTGGGAAGCTGAAAACAGGAGAATTACTATGAGTCTGATCTGTGTAGTGAGACCCTGTAGACCCTGTATGCCCTGTACTAAATACATTAAAAATAAATAAAAATAAACAAATTTAAAGACAACATTATGAGGCCAGGGAGATGGCTCAGTAGACTAAGCTCTTGACTGGCAAGCACAAGGGCCTGAGTTCAATCCCCGGTTCCTTCAAAAAAAAAAAAAAAAAAAAGACGTTATACAATGTAACAACCATTGTTGAATTCCTATTTCGTTTAGTGAAATTCTGTATTTTTTTTTCCTAACTTATAAACACATAATTTGTTTAAGAGGAAGGGAAACAACTTGGAATAGATCAGAATACACCTTCACATTAATCATTCTTTTCATATACTTCAAATTTGTACTTAATGCCTTTCTCCTCCTGGACCTCAGAAAGCACACCTGGGTATTTCGGGAGGAGCCTGTATTTCTTCAAATCAATTTCTGGAAAACATGTGTCACTTTCAAATTCTGGCATGATCCTTGTCACGAACAGTTTGACATGGCCTGGCCAATCCATGGCTTCCTTGTAAACAGCGCTGCCACCCATGACCCACACCAGGTCTACCTTGCTGGCTAATTCTGGTGCTCAATAAGCTTCAGGGCGTCATCCAGACTTTGGGCAAGAAAGTGAGCTCCTTGGGGAGGTCCCTTGAGCTCTCTACTGAGTACTATATTAAGTCTGTCTTTCAAAGGTCGATTCTTCTCAGGAATGGAGAACCAGGTCTTCCTACCCATTACCACCAGTTTCTGTTTACCTTCCACTGAGGTGGTTGTGGTCATTCTCTGGAAATAGTTGAATTCATTCCTGAGTGGAGACCAGGGCAAGTCCCCGTTCCTGCCGATACCCATGTTCTGGGACATGGCGACGATGCAGTTCAGAGGATGCACCATGGCGCCCCTTGCTCTGAGCTGGCCCGGGACCCTGAACTGAAATTCTGTATTGTTTCTAATTTTTTTATTCTTTTTTTAATTCTCTTTAAAAAATTAAAAAGAAAATTATATTATCCCTAATTATTTTTAATTTTACCATTCATGGTAAAAATGTAATCAGTGTAATAGAACTAGAGTATATGTAAGAATGTAAGATCTAAACTTCAGGTGAATGCATAATTTGTATTTCATAATCCAAAAATATCAAATATGGAATTAGTACTATACTCATGAATTTGAACTGATGACTCCTGAAACTAGTATGTGTTAGTAAAGAAAGTATATAGTATTTTGAAAGACCTATCTTATAATACATGTAGTAATTTAATGTAATTTTAAATATTAACAAATAACAGATTTTAAGAACATAACTGAAAGCCCTTTGTGACTATATATGCCACACCCAGGGCCACCACACCCAGTCCCAATCGCCTGGTCTCAGCGTCCTGGGGGTGGGGCTGGCACGCAGGCACTGGGATCACACTCCCAGCCCCTGCATCTCCCTAAGCAGGTGCTTTAATCCGCTGAGCTATTTGGCACCCCCCTACTCTGTGATTATATTGACTTGGAAATAAATATTTCAAAAGCTAAAATATAATTTATCATTAGATATAGTTTAATTATGTTCTGTGTGGGATTCTAATAAAGATTCTAAAGTTAGGACATTAGACCAAAATCATATATAATTAAAAGTATTTTTTAAGTCCCTTTGAAAATCCTCTTAGAATCTGAACAACAGATTTGATGATAAAAATACAGAACAGAGCAACTGTTGCTAATTAGCTTTTCTTGTTTTGAAAATCTGTAACATATGTATTGTTGATGTTACCCTGTTTGTCTTTGTTTCTGCTGTTAGGTTTTGCTTTTGTTTTTTCTCTTCAACATAAATTTAACTTAAATTAAAAAAAAAAAGAAAAAAAGAAAATCCTCTTAAGAGACCAACGTACAACTCTTTTTTTTTTTTTTTTTGGTGGAACCAGGGATTGAACTCAGGCCCTTGCGCTTGCCAGGGAAGCGCGTATTCCACTGAGCTATCTCCTCGGCCCAAAATATTACATTATCTTCTGTGTTTTTTTTTTTTTTTGCTGAACCGGGGATTGAACTCACGCCCTTGCGCCTGCTAGGGAAGCGCTTATTCTGTTGAGCCATCTCCCCCACCCCCAACGTACAACTCTTAGGCTGATAAAACTTGTTTTTTCTCCTTCACTGAAATATAGTATAATTTAAGTTGAACACCAGGTGACACCCTTGCCTTGCATTTAAGAACTATGTTGTATGAATAAACACCAGGCAAATAGTAGTAATAAGAACACACTCCTCTGTACCACTCAATAAAGCTTTCAGGCACTATGGGCAGTGTGTTCAGATATAATCATTTCATCTACCCCCAAACCTGTGAGAGAAACTGTTCACTTCGTCTTCATTTTACAGATGAGATAACAAAAGGGCAAAAATGTTAAATAGTCCACGGCCACACAGCAGATCAGCTCCATGCCATTGACCACTACAGCAGGCTACTCACGGACGTCCTCGTTACGGAGCTGCTTATAGTGAAAGATGTGTCGGAGTGAGGAGTAATTGAAAGGAGAGCCATCTTGGGTAGTGGAGGCATACATCTGTACCACTTTAGTCATTCCTTTTTAGCTACTCAGTAGATATGTGTACACTTATCATGGAGCCCTATTATAGTTAATATATCTTAATTTTGTTCATATTATCTAAGTTATTTTCTCCCATTGGGTAGAGCAAAACTAAAGCCAGGTCTCTTCCTGTATTGTCACAGTTCTGGATTAGATTTTGATGAAATTAAAAACAAAAAACAAAAAAATAAAAAAATAAAAAATAAAAAAATAAATTAAAAAAAGGGGCCAGGGCGATGGCTCAGTAGGATAAAAGCTTCCCTGGCAAG
>NW_004524602.1:10935625-10936102 GCF_000260255.1 Octodon degus
TCTCTGTGTTTTGCTTAGCTTAGCTTGTTCTAAGTAGGTGCCTTAGACCACTGAGCCATCTCACCAGCCCCAAGACCCGCTCTTAAGGCAGCCTGAGCCAGCCAAAAAAAAAGAAAAAGAAGAGAAAATGATAGCTGAGTGGAGTGGAATTATTATAAGAATGTGCTGAACTGTTATTCTATCTGTTGTTTTAGTTAAAATAATGTTCTGAAGTTATATGTGGTGGCTCATGTCTGTAACCCCAGCATTCTGGGAGACCGAGGCAGGAGCATCATAATTCTGAACACAGTTTGAGCGGTTTACTGACTTAATGAGACCCTGTCTCAAGGTACAGATTAAAAAGAAGGTGGAGGATGTAGCTTAGTGTGAAGACAGTGGGTTCAGTCTCCAGTACGGTCGGGGAGAAAACCCAAGAAACTGAACAAATTAACAAAACACTAAAAAGCACACACACACACACACACACACACACACACA
>NW_004524602.1:10936238-10949063 GCF_000260255.1 Octodon degus
ATATTCTTTATCTAGTTCATAGAAACAACCTAAAAAAAAAGACTTAGAAACAAGTGGCCAGGCAAAATCCCATAGTTTCTTCACTCTAGGAGGCTGAGACAGGAGGATCATAAGTTGGAACTCAGCCTCAGCAACATAGCAAGTTGGTGAGACCTTGTTTCAAAAACAGCAATAAAAACTAGAGCTATAGCTCAGTATAACTCGCTGGATTTATCTTTAGTACTATGGAGGAAAGAAGAGGGGGTTATAAACAAATATATGATCACAGGTGCTCGTTTTTATAGGGACCCTTTGGATAAATTGACACCTTACCAGCAATATTCCACCTAAATCTTGTGTCTATGTTAAAGGGACTTACAAAGATTCAGTTGAAATGCAATAAAATTTAAGAGTCAGATGGGACCAGGAATAGTGAGATTTACTGTACTTGGCCTGCCTGGTATTTGAATCACATTTAGATGCGGCAGACACTGTAACGGTATTTTTCATGTTGTGGGTAAGGAAGCAGGTCCAGGGCAGCTGAAGGACTTTTCATAGCCTCATCACCACAAAACAAGGGCACTGAAACTAAGTGTCCTAATTCTCAGCACTTTGTTTTTTCCTTTTTTGACTGTCCTGCTTCTTTTCACTCATACTGAAAAAAAAAAAAAATTCCTTTGGTTTAATCTTCAGAGTGCCTCTGAATTAGCTAGGTGTGGTCTGTAGCTGTAATCTCAACACTTGGGAGGCTCAGTGAGGAGGCCAGCCAAGGATATGGGCAACATAGCAAGTTCAAGACTAGCCTAGACTACAGAGCAATACCCTATTCAAAAAACAAAACAGGGCTGGCCAAATAGCTCAGCAGATTAAAGTGCCTGCAAGCAGGAGCAGGAGGTTCTATCCCCCGCCCTGCTGTGCTGCCCCCCCCCATGCTGAGACAGTGATTGAGACTGGGCGTGGTGGCACGCACCTGTAATCCCAGCTCTTGGGAAGTTGCAAACAGGTGGATCACTAGAGTCCGATCTAGTAGTGAGACCCTGAACACCCTGTAGACCCTTCCCTAAAATACAAAAAAAAAAAAAAAAAAACCAAGCTGGGTGTAGTGGTGCACTCTTGTAATCCCAGCACTCAGGAAGCTGAGACAAGAGGACTGAGGCAAGTTTGAGCCCAGCCTGGGCTACAGAGTGAGGTCAAGGGCAGCCTAAAATGCATAGTGAAACCCTGTCTCAAAAAGACAAAACCAAAAACAAATCCAATCAATTTAATTGTTTTCTTTCACCTTTTATCAATTGATAACCAGGTATGACTGCTGTTTTATAGATTAGGAACAGAATCAAGTCTGCATGGTTTGCCCAAGATCAATCAGCTGTTTAGAGACCAAGGAGGGCCACAGCCCTAAAACCTTCTAACTCCTAACACTGTTTTTCCTCCATCAAATGCCTTGCTTGTGTGAAGAGAATTCTTACACCTACGTAAAGGGGGATGCAAAGAATCCTTCTCTGGAGGTTCCTTGTATAACCCTGTTTGTGTACATTGTCACTAGGTAATTAGGAGTTTTCTTTCTTTTTAAATAAGACAATGTTGAAATACTTACATTTTTCTAAATAGATGCTTTGTTTTAGCAATTTATGGGGCTTTTTTCCCCATGTAGTTTGAAGTGCAGCCATAGTAATTCCTTTGACATTTTTTCAGAATTGCTTCAGATTGCTGGGATTAGCGCACATGGTAATGCTTTAGGCGCATCAGTGCAGCAACAGGTGAATCAACAGGCACCTCAGGAAAAACGAGGAGGTGACGTATTGGATTCTCCCCATGATGACATAAAACTTGAAAAAAGTAATATTTTGCTGCTTGGACCAACTGGGTCAGGTAAATAACTTAAGAAAATTTTATGACTCATTTTGTAAAAATAGAATATTAATGGTTCTCTATCATGATTGGGGATTTTGACTCTTAATAAAATCCAAGAATGTCTTCTAGATATGTTGCTCCTATTCTTGTTTCAGGTTCAAGCTGATTTGGATGTACTAGTGTTGCCTTTCTGGCCAGCCCCTAACTTCTTAACAGGAATAATAGAGCCACCAACAGATCTGAATGATAATAAATTTTTTTTGTATGCTATTTAAGTTTATTTTGCATATTTGTAAAAAATCATAGCTTAAATATATTTTTGCTAAACTTTTAGTTACTGTTTCTGTTTGTAGGTAAAACCCTGTTGGCACAAACATTAGCTAAATGCCTTGATGTCCCTTTTGCTATCTGTGACTGTACGACTTTGACTCAGGCTGGATATGTAGGTGAAGATATCGAATCTGTGATTGCCAAACTGCTCCAAGATGCCAATTATAATGTAGAGAAAGCGCAACAAGGTATGTTGTCAGAGTAGCTTGTTTATCTCCGTATTTAGTCTATTGGAGAAAGAGTTAAGATGGGAGAGAATTAAGATCATTCTTATTTCGTGTCAAGGGCTAAAATTCTGTTACAACGGTGTCTGTTACATACCTTATAGCATACTAATTGAGGGCCATGAATTTGCTTTGCCTTACGTATGGTCACTAAGATGGCAGGGTAAAAACGGGCCAAGTTATTATATTGTTAGGTTCTTACTCTTGTCATTGTTTTTTTCCTTCTAACTCCCCTCTAGTCTCTTAATGCTGGGTGGGGGTTCGGGTGTTGATCGGGGCAAGGGCAGGAGAGAACAAAGTAGATGAGTCTAGAAACAGTGCAGCCTGTGGACCTCCCGTGTATCATAGATGCTGCTGCTTCTTTATCATTTATACTTATGTATGCGAAGAGCTCGACCTCTTCATGTCCAGATTCCTTCGTGAGAAGAATATGCATGGAAAGGAGTAAGCTAATATTTTATTAGTACCACCATGTATATACCTCATGCTTCCACATTGTATCTCAGCTTTCTGTGGTATATAACGTGGGGCTAGGTACCCGTTGTCATATTTGAGTGTTTTATAGAATAACTTCTAAAATAATTGCACAAAGTGATGAGAAAATATACTTTTAAACTATCAAGCCGTTGTATTTTTAAGAATGAAAACTTGAGTGACCTTGCAATCTAGTCTTTTAAGTTGAGCCTGTTTTATGTTTATCTTTTTCATATTATAAATAGAATCCTCCTTAAATTATAGGAATTGTCTTTCTGGATGAAGTAGATAAGATTGGCAGTGTGCCAGGCATTCATCAGTTACGGGATGTAGGTGGAGAAGGCGTTCAGCAAGTAAGCAGTTGAATATTTTGTTCAAGCCCACTAAAAGGAAGGGAATACATCAACCTCCCAAATATTGTACGTTTGGTTTCACATTCAATTAGATTCTGTTTTGTTTATTTCTATCACCTTAAACTTCATATACCATTTTAAAATAGTTCAGATCCTTAAAAAAAAGTTATTAGTGATTTTAAGTACAGATTATCTTTGTTAGGAAGGTAAAAATATTTTGAAGAACAGAAAAAAAATAATTTTTTTGGTTTGTTTTTATTCCTCAAAAGCCCAATAAAAATGTCTAGAAGGAAAAAAGATGTCTAAAAGGCTCCTGAAGAAAGTTCTGGTTCTGGGTCTAAGCACCTGCCTGGCAAGCAAAAGGACCCGGGTTCAATCCCCAGTGCCACGTTGTGCTGGCCCCAGGCTGGGTGTGCTAAGCCAGCCAACAAGACTGGGTGTGGTGGTGCATGCTTGCAATCCCAGCACTGGGGACGCTAAGAGAGGAGGATCACTATGAGTCTGAGCTGCTTAGCAAGACCCTGTACCAAATGAATAAATAAATAAATGATAAAACAATTTTTTAAGGTTTAGGTTCTAACTAGATATAAACTATACATGCATCTTATTCCTTCCACTTAAAGAGATATGTATAAATTAAAGCTTCATTCTTTGTAGAGTCATAATTAAAATCATAATGATTTGCTAGTCAATTTAGCCTTTTAATAGTAGTTAATAGATGAAGAAAATTGCTTTATCTTTTTTGACAGACATACAGAGGTTATGAGTGCACTAGTAATATGTGCTGGATAATGTTTTTAATGAAGGCATCTTAAAATGCAGGTAATTCTTAACTGGAAATAGGATATAATTTGTATTTATGTGAGAGATAAAGCTTCAGTTACTTTCAAATTATGAATGTTCCTATCATGTTTGGATACCATAATTCTGTCTTTATGTCAGAGTTACAACTTTTTAAGCAGACTCTTCCTAAATGCAGTCTAGAGTTCTGTAGGCACTCTAGAGAATTTCATGAATTATTAATGTGATAAGGGCAGTTGATTTTCATGTTAGTTTTAGGAATGTGGGATTTTTTTATTAGTTAAGCTCATCATTGACCATAATCACAACCACATATTATTTTCTTCATTGAATCCCATTATCTAAAGTATAATATTACAGTGGAATATGGTAACCCTATAAATCATTCACTCTTTATGTAGGGCTTATTAAAACTTCTAGAAGGCACAATAGTCAATGTTCCAGAAAAGAATTCCCGAAAGCTGCGTGGAGAAACAGTTCAAGTTGATACAACAAATGTCCTGTTCGTGGCATCTGGTGCTTTCAATGGTTTAGACAGAATCATCAGCAGGAGGAAAAATGAAAAGGTAAATTTTTCTGAGAGTTACTTGGAACATTTAAAGTTATAGTGTTGGGTGCTCCGTTTTTGCTCCCACTTCTATGGGCTGCCAGTCATTGGATTTTCTTAGAGCACATCTGAAATATATTTCTAGTTGTTTTGATTTTAGAGTAGTACATTAGAGGATTTCAAGGTAGCATTCATGTGTGGGCATTTTAAAAATAGTAGTTGATGGGCTCAATTTTATGTTTTATCTAAAGCTCTTATTACTTGAGGTAGTTACTATATCAAAATTTCTGTCCATTCTTCCTGCCCATTTCATTGGAGCCTAAGAGTACCATATTAAATATATACCTAGATTTCAATCATATGTATGAAACATGAAATTGTTTATAGTTCTGTTATTCCTCTTTCTCATGACTTTCCCTAGCTCAATTTCAGCCAGCAAGTACCTCTTTTATCATCTTAAAAGACTCAGGTTGTTAAATGACCAGGTGATTCTTCTGTGAAGATTTTCTTGGTCACCTCTCTCCAGAATGTAGATTTCATCCCAGTACAGGGATCTTCTTTTCCAGGGCCACAGATCCTGTACAGTCTCCTGACCCCGTACCTGAGACATAAGCTCCTGTAGGGTAAAAGCATTTTCAGGTATATGGCCTCAGTTCTTACAATGTTTAATAAGGATTAATAGATATTTATATAAAATAAATGTGCATATATACTTAGTACTATCTACAGTAAGTGTTTAAAAAATTTTAAAGTTATTGAATGAGAGGTATTTGCTTTTTGATGCACTGACTGCCCTTGTGCACTATTCCGTAGAGAATCAAAGCAAGTGTCTCATTTTGCTTAGATTGCTGTAATAAGATACCATAGACTAGGTGGCTTGTAAACAACAGAAATTTCGTACAATTCTGGAGCTCGGAAAAATAAAAAATAAAGGCACCAGCAAGTCCAGTATCTGCAGACCTGTGTCCTAACAGTGGCTGTCGTCTCCATGGAACTTCACAGGGCAGAAAGAGCTTTCTCTGGGGTCTGTTTATGAGAACACTAATCCTGTTGGTTGTGACTTAATCACCTCCCAAAGGGTTCATCTCTCAATACCATTAACTGCATTACCTAATAACATACCATAAGGTTAGGAGTTAGGATTTCAACATAAAAATTTTGGGGAGAAAGCAACGTATTCAGTACAAGGCAAACTAATTTTTAGCTTAGAGTTTAGGTTATGTTCTCATGTAGTATGTGCTTCTCTTGTACCTTTTTTTCCTGGTGGTTTTTTTTTTGAGACAGGGTCTCCCTCTATAGTTCAGGGTGGTCTTGAACTCACTGTGTATCCCGGGCTAGCCTTGAGCTTGCAGCAGTTCTCCTGCCTCAGCCTTTCAAGTGAATAATTACAGGTGTGTGCCACCACACCCAGCTTCTTGTACTTCTGACGAAAGCTATATAACATGTCAAAATCAAACTTCCTAATAACTGACTAGGAGTACAGTTCTCTCATATTGACTATAGCAAGCCATATATACCTTTTGGTTTGTGGTTCTTAGTCTTTTTCAGCAAAGTTAGTGTTCTGATTTGGTTGTCACCCTTATATATTTCTTATAAAATATGAATTATTCTCAGTTACAGGTTGTTGAATATAGCCTCAAATCATGATTTTAGTAGAATTGTGGAATTTTTTTTTTTTTGTAAGGCTGTTTATTCTATAGGCATTGCCCTGTTTACAGAACTACAAAATTAATTTTGAGAGGCCGGGGAGATGGCTCAGTAGAATAAGGGCTTCGCTGGCAAGCACAAGGACCTGAGTTCAACACCCCCATTCCACAAAAAACAACAACAACAAAATTAATTTTGGTTTTGAAAAAATTACTATCCCTGTTTTCATTCTATTATTCATACTATCCCTATTTTCATTATCCCTATTTTCATTCTTACGTCATTTAGAAATTATAGTTGTCTGGGGCTGGGGAGATAGCTCAGTAGAATAAGCACTTGCCTGGCAAGTGCAAGGGCCTGCATTTAACCCCCAGTTCTGCAAAAAAGAGAGAGAGAGAGAGAGAGAGAGAGAGAGAGAGAGAGAGAGAGATTCCAAGTATGATTCCAAGAAATCATACTTGTCTGGAGGTCTTTGTTAAACCCTGCAACCTCATTATGAGAGTTCTAAGGGACTTCCCTTAGTAGTTCTTACCTGTTTCTACTAGAATTCATTTTGTGAGAGTCAGTTGTCGTGTAGTGGTTCTCAGTTGTGAAGGCAGACAGACATGGGTTGAAATTTTGGCTTTCCAACTTAGAGCTATAAGACCTTGGTTAAAATATTTAATCTCCATGAACCTGTTCTATACCTTAGTAAAACATGAATAATAACAGAATTTTCTTTATAGAGCTGTTGCAAAAATATGGAGTGTGCATGTAAAGTACTTAATACAGTGTAACTTCATTCTATTTATAATATGCATCATTTCTTTGGCAGTATCTGGGATTTGGAACACCATCTAATCTGGGAAAAGGTAGAAGGGCTGCAGCTGCTGCAGACCTTGCTAACAGAAGTGGGGAGTCAAATACTCACCAAGACATTGAAGAAAAAGATCGATTATTACGTCATGTGGAAGCCAGAGATCTTATTGAGTTTGGCATGATTCCTGAGTTTGTGGGACGGTTGCCTGTGGTGGTTCCTTTGCATAGCCTGGATGAGAAAACCCTTGTACAGATACTAACTGAGCCCCGGAATGCTGTTATTCCTCAGTACCAGGCCTTATTCAGCATGGATAAGGTTAGATTCTTTCTTTCTTTCTTTTTTTTTTTTTGAGGTAGCAAGGATCAAACTCAGGACCTTGTGCTTGCCAGGCAAGCATTTATTCCACTGAGCTTCTCCCCAGCCCTCTAGATTCTTTTTTTTAATAGTTAATTTATTATTGCAAGTGAAATTCTACATAAATTATCCCAACAGATTAAAAAGAGATCCTGCCCAAAGTGGATCTGTGAATCCAGGGATGCACATGTCATCGCAACACATTAGACATTTAGGAGTTACTTTTATCTTTCCTGAATGGAAGTTGTCGTTGTAATATGAAGTCAGGGATACATAGAGAAATGGTGTTATTAAGCTACCTCAGCCCCTCTAAGCCAGGTACACAGGGCTATCCTTTCAGCCTTATCACTCAAAGTGCTTTTTTGGGACATACTGGGTATCTCTTTTTTTTTTTTTTCCCCAGAACTGGGGATTGAACTCAGGACCTTGCGCTTGCCAGGCAGGCACTTATTCTATTGAGCCATCTCCCCAATCCCTTGGGTATCTCTTTGTCCAAGTAAATATTTGGTAGCTCCATGTCTGCCTTTCTGTAGCAAACACCCAGAGGTCAGTCTAGTTTGCACATCCTGTGAGCATTATTAAGTTTGAGGTTTCTGAATGTGTCAAAAGCTGTATAAGTATATTGGGAAAATATCAAGAAATAGGCTCAGTCTCATATATTTTTAATCTATTTGTAGTGTGAACTGAATGTTACTGAGGATGCTTTGAAAGCCATAGCTAAATTGGCACTAGAACGGAAAACAGGGGCTCGAGGCCTTCGGTCCATTATGGTAAGTTTGGGTCATTCTAAAAACTATTACATTATTTTTGGTCTCAATTTTGAGAATAATGAACTTCCATTTTTGTTTTGGAAATTTATCTAGAAGATTGGGGTGTGTGTGTGTGTGTGGTGGGTGGGGAAGAGTAACAGTGAATTTTGTTTCCAAAATGATACTCTGGTGTTGGGGTTATAGCTCAGTGGTTAAGCATATGCTAAGTGCCTGTGAGGACATGGATTCAATTCCCAGCACCACTACCCGCCCCCCCCCAAATCAATCAATCAATCAATCTATCTATCTATCTATCTGGCATACTCAAAGTGTTGAGGTTTGATCCCTAGTACCACTGAAAAAGGAACTGCAAGGTGTTTGTATCAGGGGACATTCATATGTTCTGACAGAAAATCAGAATCTTGGCAAGGAGAATTTGAGGAAATTGTACATGGTCTGTTTTGCAGTACTAGGAATTGAACACAGAGCATCATACACGCTAGAGAAGCTCCCTGCCACAGAGGTACAACTCAAATCCTTTAAAAACTTTATTTTGACATGGGTCTTGGTGAATTACTTAGGCTGGCCTTGAAGTTATAGTCCCCCTCTCTCAGCCTCTGGCTTGGCAGGGGTTATAAGCAGGCACCACCATGGTTGGCCTTTACATAGATTTTTTTACTAATCCCAGAGCCTTTTCTTAGACCTGTTGAAGTCATTTTGTTTAAACGTAAATTATAGATATCATGACATTTTACCCCTCTGGTTGCAGTTAGTATCAAATCACTTTTAATTTTGTTGCAAATCCTAGGGACATAGATTTACTTTCCTGCCACTACCCTCTTGAGTTCTCTCCCTACACCCTAGGTCTGGCTATATAGTGAATTACTGTTTATTTACCTGCTTACAAAGTAACCCCATGTTCCTATTCCCTTGTAGGAATTTCACTATGGAACTTTGCTTATCTCGGTAGGCTTCTGATTAGAACTCTATGAAATTATACTCTTTCATGAGGGCCTACAATTTATAGACATGCAAACTAGATTTATAAACATGCAGACTGGAAGAATAGGTAGTACAGTTGACACTTAATTTTGACAACAATTGCCAATTTTTCTTTAGATAGGATATAACTCAGCCCTTACCTATAGGCAAAGCTAGTTTTCTATAGTGAATAATTTTAGATGTAGCATTTGAGACAGGTGTTCATTTGAAGTTGTAGTTTGACACTGAAGACCTTTGTAAAGGTCATTTAGGAGTACTGTTTTCACCACTTTCTTTTTTTTTTTGTGGAACCGGGGATTGAACTCAGATCCTTGTGCTTGCCAGGGAAGCGCTTATTCTACTGAGCTATCTCCCCAGCCCCAGGAGTACTGTTTTCAGACTGAAGAATGCCAGTTGAATAGTTCCTCAGTCATAGAGTAATCTGGAAATGCCTCTTAAGTATCATCTCAGTCTGAACCTGTATGACCTTGCACTTGCCAGGCAGGTTCTTAGGCTACTGAGTCATCTCCCTGGCCCAAGACAGGGTCTTGCTATGTACCCCAAATTGGCCTTAAACTGACCGTCCTCCTGCCTCACTCGCCCAGTGTTGGGATTACAGACATGCATCACCACTGTAGTCTTTTTTGTATATGCATGTTGGCCTAATTAGATAGAAGCCCAGACTGATCGTTTATTCATAAAATAACTTTCTGAATTGTTAGAAGCTGTTTGTATATAAAGAATATGAAAATTTTTCATCAACTTCAACTACCAATTATAGAGACTTCATATTTCTTGAATGAATGGATTTACATGGCCTAATAAAATCATTTTCAGCCAAATCAATGGTGCATACCTAGAATCCTAGCTACTGAGGAGGCTAAGAAGATCATACTATGACCTAGGCCAGTCTGGTCAACTTAACAAGACCTTGTCTCAAATTTTTAAAAAGGCCTGGGATGTAACTTAGTGATAGTCTCCTTGAGTTTGATCTCTAATTTCTTTTTCTTTTTTTTCTTTCTTTTTCTTTTTTTTTTTTTTTTAACCAGAAATCAAATTTAGGACCTTGCACTTGCCAGGCAGGCACTGTCACTGAGCTATATCCCCAACCTTTGATCTCTAAATTTTTTTTTTTAAATTATAATTTATTTTCCATGTAATTCATTACTTTTTAAAATCCCTTTAGGAAAAGCTGTTATTAGAACCAATGTTCGAAGTTCCTAATTCCGATATCGTATGTGTGGAGGTTGACAAAGAAGTAGTGGAAGGAAAAAAGGAACCAGGATACATTCGGTAATGTATTTTACATCCAGAATAGATCCAGAATTTAAGATCCTTGTTTAAATAGATTCTTAAAAATTGCGTAATCTTTGTTTTGTAAGAGAAGTAAAAGTTGCCTGAGTTTTCTATAGAGAAATCTAATTTGGATTTATAGAATTATTTTGTGAGTCGTTCTGAAAACTGATCTTCAGAATTAGTCTCCACTTTTTTCCCCTATGGAAAAAGTATCAAAAGTGACACAAAAAATAGTAAAAAAAAATTAAGACATTAAGTTTGCTGATTTTTCAACGTCTTTCATAAACATTTCCATGATTTGTTCTATCAGTAGTTTTTTTTTTCAATAGTTTTATGCCAGTTGACAAATTGAACACATCCGCTGCCTCATTTACCTGTTCTAAAAATTAGCCTCCTTTTCTCTAAAGAGCTTATCACTTTACGGCCGTGGGTCTGTAGTGCAGCTACTCAGCTGCCTGCATGGCCCAGAAGCAGCTATGGACCGTGCGGAACAGCAAACGTGGCTTTATTTACAAAAATAGGCAGTAGGCTGGATTTGGCTTGTGAGTTGTGGTTTATCCTAACAAATCTATTAGGGGAAATGCTGGGAAATCTTACAACTCTGTTTTAGAGAGTAGTTTTCTTCCCATATTTCACCAGTAATACTCATTAATTGTCAAAATGCTCTTAATAGTTTGTATTTTTGTAATTTTTTAGCTAAGGGGATTACTTTACTGTTTTGAATCTAGAAATATGTTTACCTCCAGTTTTTGTTTAAAAGACAAACACTGGCCTTTTCTGTTGTAGGGCTCCAGCAAAAGAATCCTCTGAAGAAGAGTATGACTCTGGAGTGGAGGAAGAAGGGTGGCCTCGCCAAGCTGATGCTGCCAACAGCTAAGCGCCTGATGCCTGCCCTGTACATAAAGCTTCTCCTCTCTTGCTTAGGATCATAACTGGTTCTGCAGTCTTGAGACATTAAAGGCATTGAGTCAATCTGAGATATCATACATGGTCAGAAGGCTTTAGGATGAGAATCGGATCATGTACAGTACTGTAACATCACATTGATTTATACAGAGGACATTACGTGGACTTTAATCACATAATGTTTAGAGATAAAATGTACATTATTTTGGTTCAGTTTTTTAAAAAATATGCTTTAACAAAATTCTTAGTAGTTCTTTTAAGCAATGCAGGGGTTACAATAACTGGATTTTACAATAATGTTGCTCTACAAGTGGGAAAATAAAAAATAAATTCTTTACAATTGAATTTATTCACTGGGACACTTTTTTTTTTAAGATAGGGTTTCACTATGTATTGTAGACTGGCCCTGTAGCCCAAGCTGGCCTCAGACTGGCAGTGGATCCTCCTGCCTCTGCCTCCTGAGTGCTGGGATTACAGTGTACACCACCATACCTGGCCTGGATACCATTCTTTGTGTTAACTATTCTCTATCCACATTCATTTCCTGAAAATATTAGAATGTTATTCCTCTTAAAAATTGGACCAGGTAGTTTGCAAATAGTTTAAAATGTCATGGAAAAGTACCAACAATATTTTTGATGACTGTTTGGCATTTTGTAGAAGTACAGAGCTTGTTTTTTGTTTTGTTGTTTAGTGGTAGACATCAAATTCTTTGGCTTCATAGAACATTAAGGAAAATGTGTTGCTATCAGCCAAAGGGACTGTGTTCACACTCACAAGTTACTGATTCTTGTTGTATAGCAAAACTAAAAATTGGGATTTGACTTATCAAATGAACGTTTTGTAATTTGGTTCCATAAATATTAAACTATTTGGATAGTCCAAGCATTTTTATTTTCCTTCCATAATGATGCATATTTCTATATTATTCAGTTCAGACTCATTTAAAATTGTTTAAACCAGTATCTTTAAGTATTTATTTTCCATTTTTTGGTTTCTAGAACGTTTTTATTTTATCCAATTTTTCTTGGGAAACATCCTTAAACTATTAGCACATTTTAAGTCCTGTTGATAGTTGGGCGATGCTAGCCACAATACATGAGGCAAAAGGTACCTATTTAGAGTGAGAGTAGAACTGTAACTGCATTCTGAAGCTTGGAACAGAAACAAGATTTTCTACAGTCCCTAGTAGTGGTTCAGGTTTCCTCATGAAGTCTTTTACGCTCCAGCGTCATTCATTGTCTTTCTCTGACAGCATCGTTTTCCTTTTTGTAGAGTGAAAATTGGAGTACTTTTAATACATTAAAGGAAAACTCCAGAGGCGGACTGGGAGACTTTGTAGTCACAGCAGCTTTCGTTGGTTTTGGAAGTTGTTAACAAGCATAATTAATGTTTCTAAATCAGGCGCAACTGAGTATAAGTACAATTTGTATCTTGGAACTTAAGTTTTGCCATTTGAATAAAACAAAAGGACTAAGTGAACGCCATGGTTGTGTTATCTGTCCTACTGCAGCAGTGCAGGAGCACCGCCTGG
>NW_004524602.1:10949583-10956547 GCF_000260255.1 Octodon degus
GTGTCCGCGCACCCTGGGGGCGGGGCAGCACAGCAGGCTGGGGACTGAACCCCTATCCCCTGCGTCCCAGGGGCTCTAGTCCGCTGAGCTATCTGGCCCGCCGTTGGCTAACTCTTCAGGTGATGAAACTGAAGCCCAGAGTGGGTAAGTGGTTTTCCCAAGCTCATAGAACTAGTAAGTGACAGAACCAAGATTTAACTGACTCCTACTCTTAGCAAACATAGCGAGAGAAGAACAAAGAGGGACTGCCCTGATGACTTTAAACACATAACACTTTGAAAACTTGAGTGTGTACCAGTGTGTGGATGAGCAGCCAGCTCAAGGAAAAGAATGTAAAAGCCCATAAATTGATCCAGAATATAGCGGGGATTTTTTTTTTTTAAATATAACTTTATTTAGTGTGTGTGTGTGGCCAGTTCAGCCCACCAGGGGGCGGGGCTGGCTGGCATGTGGTGCTGGGGATTGAACCGAGGTCCCTGTGATTTTGCTTAGCTTAGCTTGTTTTAAGTAGGTGCTTTAGACCACTGAGCCATCTCACCAGCCCATATAGCAGGGAATTTAATACATGAAAAACATGACATTTCAAAATGGGAAAGGGAGGGGCCGGGGAGATGGCTCAGTGGAATAAGCGCTTCCCTGGCAAGCGCAAGGACCTGAATTCAGTCCCCAGTTCTGCAAAAAAAAAAAAAAAAAAAAAAAAAAAAAAAAAAAAGAAATTAGGAAAGGGAGAAATTTCAATAATTGGTAATCATAACCCAGTTGTCCCCTCGGGAATGCAAAGCTGTGTAATTAATTTTAAGCTAAAACAAGCTTCAGTATTACCTACTATCAAGTTTCTGGGAAGTCTGCAAAGTCCCTTAGAGAGAAGGCTCAGGCTTTCTGAATATTTCTGTGGTATGACCCAAGAGGTCACTATCAAGATAAAGAGCCCTTTTAACTTACCTTACTGCCCTCAGCTCTTAGCATAGATAGTGGTTAATAAAAGCTTGATGAAAATATAAGTTGGGCCAAATGCAGTTGCATACGCTTGTAATCCTACACTCCAGAGGCTGAGGCAGGAGAGTTTGGGGCCAGCCTGGGCTACATGGTGAGTTCAAGACCAGCCTGAACTATTCAGCAACATCCTGTTTCAAAAAAGAAAGAAATATAAAATTGGACATGTCCATTATTTGTTCCTTTCTCAGAATAACAGTTCTTTGAAAAGCAAGTAAGGGGGGCCTGCCTATGAGCTCAGTTGTTTAAGTGCCTGCTTAAGCAAAGCAGTCAGGCTCAGAATTCTGTGGTTTGATCCCCAGATTCTCATGCCTCACCAGACCTGCCCTTAAGGCATCCTGGGGTGGGGGGATCCTTGTGAACTTTTGGGCTGAGGAGCTAGCTCAGTGGCACAGGCACCTGCCTGGCAAACACGTGGTCCTGAGTTCAATCCTTAGTACCAGGAAATAAACAAAAAGGGAGCTAATGAAAAGCAAATACATCTCAGAATGTAGTTGAGAATGTAGGGTGTTTACCTAGCATGTGTGAGGCTCTGGGTTTCATTCCTGCACTGCAAAAAAATAAATAAAAGTAAAATTCCATAATAATGGAGCAACTAGACCTCCATAGAAAAAGAGAACTTGATCCACCCAAAAGACTCCACTTTATACAAAAACTAGCTCAAAATAGATCACAGATTTAAATATAAAACTTTCATAAGGTTTTTCTTTTTTTTTTTTTTTGCAGAACCAGGGATTGAACTCAGGCCCTTGCACTTGCCAGGGAAGCGCTTATTCCACTGAGCCATCTCTCCGGCCCCACTTACCTAAGTTTTTAAGGAGATCCTTCCTAAACAGCTAGTTGCTCCTGGGTTCGATCCCAGTACCACACATGTGCGTGCACCTCAGTGGAATGGTTGTAGTGATGGCACATAAGGATGAGATAGATGTTCAGCATAATCAGCCGTTAAGAAAGTGTGAAAATGACTATAACACTTAGGATGTCTGAAATAAGTAAAAACATGACATGCTTAAGAAAAGGAAGAAGGGCTGGTGAGATGGCTCAGTGGTCTAAAGCACCTACTTAGAACAAGCTTAGCAAAGCACAGGGACCGCAGTTCAATCCCCCAGCACCACATGCCAGCCAGCCCCACCCCCTGGTGGGCTGAGCTGGCCACACACACACACATACACAAATAAATTGTAAAAAAAAAAAGGAAAAGAAAAAAACATTTATTGGTATGGATGTAAAAAAGTTTACTCACACTAGAAATCAATTTGGCAGCTGCTTTAAAAACTAAGCATGCAACTAACATATGACCCAGTAATTGTGCTCCTCAGTGTTTCTTGCAGAGAAATGAAGGTTGGTGTACATACACACACACCCATACAAAAATGTTCATAGTGACTTTGTTCATAGTAGCACCAAGATGTAAGTGACCCTCAAGTCCTGCAACAGGCAAATGGTTAAGCAAAATCTGGAATAGCCACATGGTGGAACAATACCACTCAGCATTGAAAAGAACAGAATTCTTGGACAGTTTGGATGACTTCCCAGAGAATTATGCTGAGTCAAAAAAGCAAATCCCACTAAGTTATATACCATATGATTCCATTTATATGCCATTCTTTTTTTTTTTAATTTGTATTTATTTATTTAGTTAGTTAGTGTGTGTGTGGCCAGCTCAGCCCACCAGGGGGCGGGGCTGGCTGGCATGTGGTGCTGGGGATCGAACCACCGCGGTCCCTGTGCTTTGCTTAGCTTACGCTTGTTCTAAGTAGATGCTTTAGACCACTGAGCCATCTCACCAGCCCCTATATGCCATTCTTGAAGGGAATTTATAGAAGACTAGACTGAATCAATGGTTGCTAAGAATGAAGGAGAAAAGGGTTAAAGAAGTCTGATTGAGAGCCAGGGACAGAGCACACAGCAGCACAGTCAAGTAACAACATTGTAAAGATGTCTTATCCCTAAGTTAAGTTATAAATTTAGTATTCCATTAAAAGTACCATATTTTTAATGTTAAAATGAGGCAGGCTACCTCTTTAGGTGATGAAACGGAAGCCCAGAGTGGGTAAGTGGCTTTCCCAAGCTCACAGAACTAGTAAGTGACGGAACCAGGATTTAACTGATTCCTACTCTTAGGAATCAGTGACAAACACTACTCTTAACAAACACACAGAAGAATGAGGCAGTGAGTTTGACTCCAGGTACCAAAAAAATAAAAGGGGTATGGTTGATGGTTATAAATAGGAATTGTGGTAGTGATGGAATGTTCTGTATTTTGGCTGTACCAGTGGTAGCATTTTGGTTGAGACATACTGCAGTTTGTAGGATATTGCCATTAAGGGAGACAGTAATGAGGATACATGATCTTTTGTACTACTAATCTTTTTTTTTTTTTTAATAGGATCTCGCCTGTGTAATCCAGGCTGTCCTCCAACTCTGTGATCCTGCCTCAGCCTCTGGAGTGCTAAGATTACAGGCTCGGGGTCTTTCACCAACAACACACCAGGCCTCGATCTGCAGTTGTCTCCCAAATTGTTTACTCGTAAAAAATAGAATCAAGGGACTGTCGAGATAGCTCAGTGGACCAAGCACCTGCTTAGGTAAGCACAGGGACCAGGGTTCCATCCTTGCACCACCTGGCAGGCCAGCCCCACCCCTGGGTGCTCTGAGCAGGCCACTGAGTCCAGGCGTGGTGGTGGGGCACATCTGCAATCCCAGCACTTGAGAGGCTGAGGCAGGAGGATCACTTCATGGGGGAGGGGGGTCTGAGCTGTGTAGTGAGACCCTGGAGACTCTGTACCAAATACCTTAAAAAAAAGACCAAAACCAAGCCAGGTTTAGATTTTTGGTGCTTTGCATACACTGGCGTTTTCAGTCCTACATATATCCCTGTCTGCTAGCATATTCTTTTTCCATCAGAACTGTGCTTCCCTCCCCATTGAACTCCTACTTACTGGTCAGATCTGATTGAAACCTCAAATGGTTAGGACAATTTTCCTCAAAACCTAAGTTACTCATCATCTAGAATTTTCTTATGTATCTGGCACAGGGTCTCACTACGCAGCTTGGGCTCCCTGTAGTGATCCTTCTGTCTCAGCCTCCCCAGCACTGGCATTACAAGGCATGCGCCACCACGCCTGGTCTCCGTGGATAGCTGAGTACACCGGCATGGCACATGGTGCAGGGGTCAAACCCTGGTCCTTGCATTTGCCTAAGTGAGTGCTTAGTCTGCTGAGCTGTCTTGCTGGCCCTTGAAAGACTCATCATTCCATGTCCACATTTGTCTGTGAGAGTACCTGATAGCGTGTTTTCTCTACTAGACGGGTAGTTCCACATGTGCAGACTGTCCTTGTCTCTCTGTATCCTTTTTTTTTTTTTTTTTTTTGTGGTCTTTTTGAGAGAGGGTCTCACTATGCAGTTCAGGCTGGCCTTGAACTCACTTTTGTAGCCCAGGGTGGCCTTGACTTGCAGAGATCTTCTGGCCTCAGCCTCGCAAGTGCTGGCGTTACAGGCATGTGCCACCCCACCTGCCCTCAATATCTTACTTATTTTTAATATCTGAGCAATAGTGCTTTATTCAATACAAAGCTTAGTTTAAATGGATACAAAATTAGTGTGTAAAGTGTTTTGAAAATATGTTTCTATAAAGATTATCTCCTAGTATAAAACAGCTAGTAAAAGTATGTTTAGTATGTTTAGGCAGTAAAACAAAAGGGGATTTAGAAGTGTGCCCAGGCAGCCTTGGAGCCAAGAGCAGTACCTACTCAGATTGACATCTTGAGAATTTTTTCTTCTTCTTTTTTTTTTCCCCCCAGCTTTTAAGAGTAGTTAAGGCCCGGGGAGATAGCTTAGTAGAACAAGCGTTTGCTGGCAAGTGCAGGGTCCTGAGTTCATTCCCCGGTACCATAAATAATAAAAGCAGTTAATACATGTCAAATAACTAACTTATTGGGTGAGACTAACTTTTAACTATTTGGATGAGAGTACTCTAAAGTCAAGGAACACTCTTGTCTGCAGAAACTTCACACAATGAGCATAACCATACAGCCTTTGGCTCTTCACAATCATCTCACTATGCTGCTTTTTGGCCAAAACAAAATGAAATTTCCCCACATCACTGTGTCTCATCACAAATCACCCGTTTTCTTCAGTGCAACTTCTACTGCAATAAAATGAAAATACTAAGCCAGCACAACTGCTGTCTTCCTCACCCATTCCTTTCTGTGGCCTGTTTTTGTAAAGTTAGGGGGAATGTTGAAAAGATGACTCCAGGGCATCCATGAGCAGATGAAAGAGAAAAGGGCATGAAGGTGAGGCCAAGGCCACAGTGCAGGGAAGACAAAACTGTGGGCCCCTGGCCACCAGGCCACCAGCCTCTGGCCTGGATCAGAATTACCGTTCACTCTACAGGACACGTGGAGAAATCTGTCTTAGGCAGAATGAAGGGAGTGATGGGCTGAAAATAGATAAAGTTTGCACACAAAAAAGTAAGACCACTGCTCTTTTCAACAGCAAATTACTTAAAAAAAAAAAAAAACCAAAAAACTGGAAGAAAAAAAAAAAAAGAACAATAAGGGGATGTTCAAATCGGAAAAACTTGCCAGGCATCGGCTTCATGGTGCTAAGGGCAATGATTGTGGCAGGACCACCACCCCACACCAGGCTGGGAGTGGGGTGTGCCAGCCAAGCACTCCAGCTCCACCTCTGAGAAGGGTCTTCGCACCTCAGTTTCAGAAAATACATTGAAGTACAATATAAGACATTAAAGGCTGGTTTCTTTAAAAATTGTTTCTTAATTTAGTTGTGTAAAAATAATATATTGATACTGTAAAAAATCGTTGCAACATAAAGCAAGCTCACATCTGCTCTGGTTTTTCCTCAGCACACATTAACCAGTAATCGTGGAGAATATGATAACAGGTGCTTGTGATGAGTTCTCTGAAAGAACTCATCAAGGGGGCTGAAAAATAACTTGGCATCAGAGCAGACCCCTAACAACACTTTTAAAAAGCTATTCAAAAATAAACATATACCTGCTTCTTTGTATTTGGTGAAAGATGAATGCGCACAAGAATTAACCGTATTGAACTGCAGCAGTGAAGGGTTCAGGTGTGCAAAACCCAACAAAGGTAACTGGCTCACACAGTGTGACCTCGGAAGCAAATGGCCCGGCACCAAGTTTACGCAGCCTTCTGTCAAGAGGCACAAGTCCGCCACACAGAAACACGCTGGTTAGGCGTGCAAGGTCTGGATGTAAATCAGAAAGCTACATCAAAGAAGTTCAATATTCACTAAACATGCTGACTGGTCTCAGAAATCAATTCTAACATTAGTGGCTCAAAGGTCAGAAAGTGAAAATGAGTTCGTCTATTTTAAGTTGAAGGGGCAAGACTGGGCGTGGTGGCGCGCGCCTGTAATCCCAGGCTGAAAACGGGAGGATCACGGCAAGTCCGATCTGTGCACGCTGACCCTGTACTAAATACATAAATTAAGAAAAAATTGAAGAGGTAAAGCTTGAACTGCCGGCTTCCGCGGAGCGGCGCTTCCGGTAGGGCGTGTCGCAAAGGTGTCGCGTGGAGAAAGACGTCACTTCCTCCCGGAAAGCCGCTCCCGGGGACCCGCTGTAGATTCCTGTCACTTCGCAGAGCGTGTCCCTCGGCGACATGGCCCTGCCGCCCTTCTTCGGCCCGGCTCGCCCCGGCCTGCTGCCCCCGCAGCCGCCGCCTCCTGCTCCTTTCGGCTGCCCGCCGCCGCCGCCGCTGCCTTCCCCGGCTTTTCCGCCGCCCCTTCCCCAGCGGCCCGGCCCTTTTCCGGGGCCCTCCGCTCCCTTCCTCCAGCCGGCGCTGGCTCTGCAACCCCGGCCGCCCGCCGAAGCCCCCCGTCGCGGCGGCGGTGGTGGCAGTGGTGGCGGCGGCTTCTACCCGGTGCCGCCTCCGCCGCTGCCTCCGCCGCCGCCCCAGTACCGGCCCTTCCCGGGGCCCGA
>NW_004524602.1:10956804-10959196 GCF_000260255.1 Octodon degus
GCGCGCCCGGCTGCGCGGGGCTCTGCGCCTCGTTCGGCGGCTCCGCGGCCTGGGTCAGGCCCTGCGCGAGGCCGAGGCGGACGGCGCGGCCTGGGCGCTACTGCACGCCCGGGCCACGCCGCTGCGCGCTGAACTGGCCGAGCGGCTGCAGCCTCTGTCCCAGGCCGCCTATGTCGGCGAGGTTCGCCGGAGGCTGGAGAGGGTGCGGCGTCGCCGGCTACGGCTGCGCGAGAGGGCGCGGGAACGCGCAGCCGAGCGAGAGGCGGAGGCCGCGCGGGCCGCAGAGCGCGAGCAGGAGATCGACCGCTGGCGGGTGAAGTGCGTGCAGGAGGTGGAGGAGAAGAAGCGGGTGAGAGCGGTGGCGGCGCCGCGCGTGGGGGATAGTGGTGGTTTGGAACCCATGGTTAGCCTTTTTGCGCTTTCGTAAAATCGGAAATAGTTGGCTTTCCATATCGAACACTTGTATATAATGATGTATATAGCGCACAAGACATAAGCTCCACATGCACTATCCCGGCCCTGCAAACACAAGTTACAAGATTGTACAGTTGTGCCGCTGGGAGGACAGGTCACCTGTATGCTGCTGCGAAGTTGTATGCACTCATTAGTACTTGCCATTGTGTCTTGCACTGCGGTAGATGATAATTTTCCCTGGTCCTGGAAATTGACCCAGGGCCCTTTACTGTGCTACGTCGCCAGTAATTTTTATTTTGAGGCAGCGTCTTGCCCAGTTGTCCCGGCTGATCTCGCACTTTCATCCTGCCTTCGCTTCCAGAAGAGCTGAGATTACAGGTGTGCGCAGGGGCGCGCCAGCCCTAGATGATTTTAAGAACACAAAATAAAGAGAACTTGGTTGCCTACCTCCAGGAACGTACACCCTGGCTAGCTCATGGCTATACTAATCGTGATTTCCCCAGCGTGTGTCTACAGGTTTGACCCCATATATTTCCAGATTCTCCAGTGGTCTTTTTGAACACTGTATTACGCTCCCTAAGCTATGCCCTAAGGTCACTGCATACACAAATTCATTTTATAAGAACCCTGAGAAATAAGCAGGATTACTTAGCTTTACAGATAGAATCCTATAGATGAATTTATCAACAATCACATAACCAGTTTGTGGCAGTTTGACTTCATGTTTAAGCCCAAGTTGCCTGATTCCAGACGCTGTCTATCTCCAGATAGGGTCAAGGTGGCAGCTGAAATGGGTGAAATATTTGTGCAAAGCATTCACATGACTTGAGTGGTGCTGGGCTTCCTTTCTCCACCGTTTGCTATCTCCTCACCTCTGCTGCCACCCTTAGTGGCAGGCTTTCTCAGTGCGTCCTCAGGAATATCATTGCCTGAAAGGACAATGCCTAGCTTAGAACTCTGACCTGAGGGAATCTGAGTCAGTACAGCAGACATTTAATGACCTATTAGGTGCCAGGCCCAATGCCTGATAGAACAGAGCGTCCAGCCCCTGGGGCCTCTGGAGGCTTGTCCCCTCCCGGAAGGTTTCCCAGATGATACACATGTGAGTGCAGCTTTAAAAGAAGTGTTGAGGGAAAGTGACAGCAACAGGCACAGCCCTAACCCAGGCTGAACAGGGGCTGTTGGTGCTAATGGTAGATGTATAGGCAGACAGACCCTGGAACAGAGGGTGAGATAGCGGAGATAGAATCCCGTGAGGAATGGGAGTTATTACCATACGGTGAGCCAGCTCAAGAGTAGGATCATGGCTCTCAAATGTTTGGGAGCCAGCCACGTGCAAGAGGTTCTGGGGGACTTGAGAGCTGAGCAACTCGGATTGTGTAGCCTTTCACGCGGAGACTGCTGCAGAGTCCCATTCTTCAGCTTCCCCCAGCCCTACCTTAACAAGGTAGGATGGATGTGGATGCTCCCTGGACCACACTGTGAGAGCCCCTGAGAGAAGCAGAAGCCCACGGCCTGCATAGACGCTGCAGAGAGGACAGTGTTTCCTTTTGGAAGGGTGTAGTCAGTGCACGGGCTAAGTCCTTGGTGCTCTTGTAGAGGAGTGTGCGCTGGGCCTAGGAAATGGATATGGATTCACTAGAGCCTCAGCCTTGGGCCTGTGAGCTCCTCTGCAATCTCACTGCTGTGAGCTCCGCTGTAGGGTTGTTACTAATGCAAGGGCTTGTGGGCTCTGTTTCTCCTCCAGGAACAAGAACTCAAAGCTGCTGCCGATGGTGTCTTAGCTGAAGTAAGGAAAAAACAAGCAGACACTAAAAGAATGGTGGATATTCTTCGAGCCTTGGAGAAGCTGAGGAAACTGAGAAAAGAGGCTGCAGCAAGAAAAGGTAGCTATGGTTTTGTGTTTCTGCTTACATTTTTTTCCCTTTTTCTTCCTCTTCGTTACCCAGGGTTCCTGACCCCAAATATATATATATTT
>NW_004524602.1:10959376-10964895 GCF_000260255.1 Octodon degus
CCCTGATGCTTTGCCAAGCTTGTTCTAAGTAGGTGCTTTAGACCACTGAGCCATCTCTCCAGCCCCCCAAATATATTTTAAAGAAAGTATTTGGCACGCCATTTTTTTGTTTTGTTTTGTTTTGTTTTTTTAAAGATTTTATTTATTTATTTATTTTGTGTGTGTGGCCAGCTCAGCCCACCAGGGGGCAGGGCTGGCTGGCATGTGGTGCTGGGGGATCGAACCGTGGTCCCTGTGCTTCGCCAAGCTTGTTCCAAGTAGGTGCTTTAGACCACTGAGCCATCTCACCAGCCCTGTTTTGTTTTTTTGAGACAGGGTTTCGCTGTTGTTCAGACCGGCCTAGAGCTCATTGTGTGGCTCAGACTGGCCTTGAATTTGTTGCTGCCTTCCTTCCTGGCCTTCCTAAGTACTGGGATTACAGGTGTGCACTATTATGCCCTCCTGGGCCTCTTAGAATAATTGGGCTTGTCAGCAGTAACTTAAAACTTTTGAAATAGGAAGCTTAAGAAGTTGTTTAGCACTGGGTGGCCAAAATTGAAAAGAAAGGCATAGCCAGGTGTGGTAGAACATGCTCCTAGCATTTGTAATGCAAAGCCAGAGGCAGGATTGCAAGTTTGCGACCAGCCTGGGTAGTGTAACAATTTAAAGGGCTGGAGATGTACCTGGGTGCAAAGGCCCTTGGTTCAGTCCATCTAGCTAAAGGAAAGGAGGGCAGGTGTCAGGGGCAGGTGTGGGAGGCCATGGCAGCGTCCAGCCTAAGCATTCTTGGCCACATTTTCCAGGTGTCTTGCTGTGGCTGGTCAACTTTACCATGTGCCAAAGTGGAAGATTTCCTGTCCTTACTTGCTGTTCCAGAAAGTGGTTGGAAACTTAACTGTTCCTTCTGGTGCATTTGAAACCTGATGTATTGCTATTTGAAGAGATATGAATGATTGGACAGCTGTAGAGTAACTACGTACACCATTCATTCATTCATTCATTCATTCATTTTGCAGTACTGGGGATCCCAAAGCCTTCTCATTGAGCTACATCCTCAGCTCATTTTTTATTTTGAAACAGGGTCTTGCTAAGTCATGAAATTACCCAGGCTTGGCTCAAACTTGTGATGTTCCTGCCTCAGCATCCCAGAGTGCTGTGATTGTAGGCCTTGGCCACCATGCCCGGCTGCTTGTCACTTGTAGACTCAGGAGACCTTAGTGGTCTCCTTTTGCCCATGGAGGGAGTACCGGACACCCTAGCCATGTACCCAAGCCTCTACACAGAAGTTTGTGTCAGCCACACTGGTTTTCCAGAAGTTGCCCACTTGTGCTTTCCATTTGCCTGTCTCAGGCTTTCATTTCAGGGGCCTCAGTCTCACTTTGTTATGTTAAGATCTCATTGTCCCTCAAAACCAAATGTGGATGTGGTCTCCTCCGTCTTTCACACTTGCACCTTTCTAGTCCCGTCCCACATACTGCCTAGCTGCCGGGCCTTTGACATTATCCAGCGAGATTGAGAGTAAGTACTCCTGGGCTGAATGATTTTCCTTGTGTGGTTTAAAATATAAATACAAATAATTCTTTTAGACCCTTAAATTTTGTTGGATGTGACCGTTGTCATGAGGTAGGCTCATTTACTGGCTGTTTGGCTTCAGCATGTAGCAGTAGTAGCCAGCTCTCACTCACAGGTCCAAATCAGATGACTCCCCTGTTGTTACTGTTGTTCTTTTAGAGCACTTGTAAGTCCTAGACTAGCCAGCATCTGCCTCTCTCTTTCTTATTAGAAAGCAAAACATGAGGCCTACTTTTTTTTTTTTTTCCAGTGCTGGGACTTGAACCCAGAGCCTGAGGAGTGCTAGGCAAGTCCTGTCTACCACTAAACTAAGTCCCCAGCCTGAAGGCTGCTCTAACTCCCCACCCATACATCCATAAGGTGAGTCTTGGTACACTTCTGCCAAGTGAATTTACCAACATACATTCTGTGTATAAATGTCTTCCTTGCTTCAGTCCAAAAGGAGGAGAAAGTTTCTGGACATTAATTGCAGCTTCTAAAGAGTTGACTTGAATGTACAATCCTTGGGTTACTAGCGGCTAGTTGCATTGTGTATTTACAAGCAAGTAGCCTTCTGACTTGTCTCTTAAAGGTGCACCTTTACGTAGGCTGGGAGGTGTAAGCAGGGCCACTTCCCAAACTGTGACCAGGCCAGAGACCAGGCTAGAGTTCTCGCCTCTGCTTAAAGCTAGGAGAAATACTGGAAAGCCGCTCCGCGGAGGGTGAGGTGATGACAAAGCCCATTGCTGGCCGGGCAGGGACAGCTGGCGAGCATCCAGGGGAAGGGAGACACGGGCAGGCTATTACGTCCTGCATGGTGGTGGGAACTAAGTGAGGGAGAAGAGTAAATGAACTCAGGAGGTCGTGACTATGAGGGGCTGTGTGCATGTGGAAAGGTGTAACTTGGGGACTCAGCACGTGGGAGCTGCAGTTACACGAGGACTTGCAGGTTCGAGCCTGGTCTACTGAATGTGCATTGAGACCATTTCAGTGGAGCAAGATTGGTTCAGGCTGGTGTGCGGGTTTGTGGAGACTGCCACAGGCTGGATGGACACACAGCCCTGAGCCAGAAAGACCTTGTGGAAGGTGTAGGCATGAGAAGAGGGCCAGAAAGGCAAAGTCCTAGAGAATGTCAGAATCAAGGTGGGTAAGGAAGAGGCCGCAAAGCGGACCAAGAGAGGTCAGAGACTGGAGAACAGATAGCCTCCTTGAAGAAGGGGGCTCCCTGCCTCCTTGTGAAGGAGCAAGTGCTCAGAGTGATTGCTTAGTCTTGGGTAGATCACTTAATGTCTCTGCCCCGGATTCCTTCCCTGCAGAAGGGAGTAATGACAGCACCTGGTGCATCTTGAGGGGACTAACAAGTAAAGGACTCTGGAAAGTCCTGGTACAATGTAGACATTCTCTAAGTGTTTTGAGTTATTGTTCTTTTTACCACCAAGTAATATAAAGGCTAAGAGACATCCGTGGGAATAGGTACCCAGCCAGTCATTAGGGAGCAGTGCCAGGGGCTTTCCAGTGGGGGAGGGGAGTTGAAGTTGGGCCAGACCAGAAGAGGTTAGAGGGTGAAAGCAGATGAGACAAGCAGTGAATTCAGCGTACTGAAACTCCACAGCGTGCTGTGGAGAACAGGAGTGAGAATGAGAGCGGTATTGGGCTAAGTGTGCGGTGGGGACGCTGATGACAGGGTGCTATGGGAGTGAGGGCCAGGGGAGAACTTGAGCGTGTTTGACTGCTTAGGAGGGGAGCGTCAGATAGTGGTGGCTCCAGATCTGGGAGGTGCTGAGATCAGGTCCAAGGTGGAGGACTTGCTCTGAGTGAAGGAGGCCTCATCTTCCTTGGGCATGAAAACAGAGGCAAGGATGGGAGGAAGGCGGGTGGGTGTGCTCAGGGGCAGAGTTTGAGGGGCTTCCTGCTTGCCAGTGCATTTTGGGGAAGTAGGTCAGATGGTTTTTGGGAGAGCAGCAACAAGTTGAAGTAAGGAACAGGAGGCAGGGGTAACGGTCAGCTTGCTGGGAGGGGCTTTGGAGCAGCTGAGAGACACATGTACTGACACCAGGTCCCACAGTCTAGGGACTTACGTGCCACGGCTACGGAGCACAGGGCACGGAGCTGCTGAGGTTTTGTTTTATGGAGCCAAGCACAAGCTCTGGAGCAAAGGAGAGGGCAGAAGTGCCGATCCCGGGGCTGGAGGTTCTGGTGAGAAGTCTCGTGAGAGGGCGGAAAGTGGTAGAGAAGTGGGTTCCTGGGTGTGGATGGCAGAGGTGGAAAGCTTTTTCTGATCACTGAAGTCCAGAGGAGACCAGGCCCCGGGGTGACTGGAGGAGGCGGCAGTGGGGAACTGAGGTCGTGCCAGTCTGGGGGCAGGAGGAGGCGGGGGGTGCTGTCTCCCAGGGACTGTCAGAGTCACCAGAGAGTCACTAGGGAATGCCTGAGCAGGGAGATGAGTGGAGCACAGCCAGCAGGACAGAAGGGGCAGGCGACCATTCCTCCAGGGCCCGGAGGCTCTCATGGGGTGGGGGGGCTGCACTTTTACGAAACCAGCAGATTTTAATGACAGCAGACTATATGACACGTAAAACCTACAATATTTACTACGTGGCCCTTTACAGACAATGATAGAAATGAAAGAAAACCATTAAATTACTACAAAACAACATGGTGGCGTTTCCATTTCAACTTGGAAAATGTTAACCTGGTGACTTAGTAGAAGGTAAATTTGATTTGTAGCATTTTCTTGATTGCGAATGAAGGAGTATAAATATGTTCAAGCAAAGAGATAAGAAAATGATCTGGAGGCCCAAGGATATAGCTCCATGACATAAGCTCCTGCATGGCATGCACAAGGTCCTGAATTCGATCTCTGGTACCGCAAAAAAAGAAAAAGGATTTTTGTTTTTTTTGCTCCGAATGCCTTCAGGGCAGGTTTGACTGCCTGGAGATGTGGGGATCGAACCACAGCAACCTGAGCCTGACTGCTTTGTTAAAGCAGCCACTTAAAGAACTGAGCTAAGGGGCAGCCCCCTCCCCCCCCACAAAAAAAGAAAATGATCTGGAGAAATGTTAGCCTTGAAAGGGGAATAGGACAGCAGATTCCACAACTACATGGTTAGTAGTTGGAGAGGAAACAAAATCATTCTTCCAAATTAAAGCTTATAAGAAACAGAACTACTAAACTTGAGGAACAATTATTGTAGGCCACTTAATAGCCAGAATTAAAATTTTAGTGTTCAAAGCTGGCAGATCATACTTCAGAGGTGGCTACGTAAATTATAAAGCCCTGTTTAGATTATTCATTCAGCAAAGAAATAATTATTATTTATCTTGGTGACAATTGTTAGGTCACTGAGGAAATGTGTAGCTTTTTTGGAAGCAGTTTATTGCTCATTTTGGTAATCTTGAAAGTGAACCATAAATGTTTCCCCTTGAGAATTTACTTTATAGAAATTATGCATAGGAGGGAAAAATAACATCCCCAAGAGTATTCCCTGGCGTTGTATCATAACAGGGTGTTGGGGAGGCCAGAGGGCCCAGGAGTAGGAAGCTTGTTAATTACACTATGGGTGCATTGCTTTGTTGAAATTGGATAGAGACATTAACTGTGAAGACTGGAGTGGAATGCGGAGATTGGGCATGGAGACGTAAAAGTGACATACGTACTTGTTAAATGTGGGCCAAATGTCGGGCAGGTGGAGCACGCCTGTAATCACAGGAGGCTGAGGCAGGAGGATTGCAGTGAGTTCACCAGCCTGGACTACATGGTGAGTTCAAGGCCAGCTTGAACTACATAGTGAGATCTCATCTCAAAAACCAAAGAGGTGCGGGGAGGGCAGGCGGGCAGAAGGACTTAAAGGAAACATGGGGAATCAATGGTTGATTATAGTAGGATAATTAGGTTTTAAAAAATTCCTTGTGTCAGGTATTAAAATGCTTTGGCAAGAAAGTCTGTTTTCTTTAAACTCTTCTCAGGGGGGCCTGCCCCTTAGCTCAGT
>NW_004524602.1:10966336-10980320 GCF_000260255.1 Octodon degus
AAAAAAAAAAAAAAAAAATTAAAAAAAATATGTATTATATATATTTATGAAATTATTAAAAATTTCATACACAAAAATAAAATAATGTAGACCTATAATCAGCTGTGAATAATGTCCTTATTACACCAAAAAAGGGCAGTAATTCCTTGATATACTTAATCTGTAAACACATTTTCCAGCTATAGCTTTAACCATGTCAGCTGTACTGTTACCTGATGACAAAGTTAAATCAGGGTGAGGCACATCCTGGTTTTCCTGGGCCTGAGGGAGCACAGGGTTTTTAGTGCTAAAAGCAGACAAACCACAACAGCTGGGCATCCTATTGTCCCCAGCAGCTGTGAGGTCAGTGTATTTGGCTCTGAGAGTCTTGTCCCTGAGGAGAGCTGCACTCCCAGAATGCACCCTGTCAGAGGGACTGCTAGACCTGTTCAGTGCTGAGGGACTTCATGAACATGGAAGAGTTAAGGGAGGGGTCACTTTAGTAGACGCTATGTTCGGGTGGACGATCAGACCTGAGGGCTCAATGGTGTGATCCAGGGAGAGAGGAGAGAACGCCTTCAGGGTGGGTTCCATGTAATTGGAGATTGAGGGAGATCAAATTGAACCTTGAAGGGGGGGTAGAGTTTACGGATTCTAAGTGAACTCCTGCTGTAGGTAGGACATCGAGACTGCTTGTTAAACATGCATTCTGGGGTAAGAAAACATCTGTATCTAAAACGCCGCTGGCTCTTTTTGCCCAGGGGTCTGTCCTCCAGCCTCTGCAGATGAGACTTTTGAGCACCATCTTCAGCGACTGAGAAAGCTCATTAAAAAGCGCTCTGAACTGTATGAAGCAGAAGAGAGGGCCCTCCGAGTGATGCTGGAGGGAGAACAAGAGGAGGAGAGGAAAAGGGAATTGGAAAAGAAACAGAGAAAAGAAAAAGAGAAATTTTTACTTCAGAAACGTGAAGTTGAGTCCAAGTTATTTGGGGATCCAGGTGAGTTCCTGTGTACTTAGTAGAAAAAGGAAAATACAAAATTGACCGCTCTATGGTGGGAGATCTCAAGAGGCGAAAGCAGCTAAGGACGTGTTCTGATTGGCGATTCTAAACCAGTAGTAGGGAACGTGTGGCTGTAGCCAGCAGTTTGTTATTGAAAACTCAAAAAGATTCACCATCATTGTTCTAGACTGTGGGATGGAAGATGTGGATACATGTGAAATAGGCTTAGGGCTGGGGATGTAGCTCAGCGGTGGACGTACTTGCCTAGTGTGGAAAGGCTCTGGGCTCCATCCCAGTACGAGGAAAGGACAAAAATCAGAAGGACCAGACAGAACCGTATTGGTCATATTGTCATAATCATGGGCCCAGCCAACTTGCTTTGAGAACTGTCGAGCCCACAGCCAGCGTGGTGCTGTGACACTGTGCCTTTTCTCTTTCAGAGGAGTTCCCCCTTGCTCACCTCCTGCAGCCTTTCCGCCAGTATTACCTCCAAGCGGAGCACTCCCTGCCGGCGCTCATCCAGATAAGGTCAGAGGGGCGCGCTGTGCCTGTCGCCTTTCCCTTACATAGCAAGATTCTCTCGAAGAGGTACCTCCTTGTTGAGGTCGGCTGCTGTGTCTTTTTAACGTTCCCCACGGGTTCAGGATGTTGGCAGGTCTTGAGGATGCCACGTGTTCTCGTTTATTCCTCATGCTTCACAGAAGCTGTCTCCATTAGGCGGAGCAGCTGAAGCTCGGGTTGTGCCTTGCCCTGTGGTGTAGCCCTCGTGTTGATTTGCAAGCACTAGCTTTATTTTTCTAGTTCTCTTCTGACACCAAACACACCAAAGAAGAGAAGCCCTCTCAAGTGTGCACAGTGGAGACTGTTAAGACCCAGGCTGACTTCCGAGCGCCTGCAGGTCACAGCCTAGAGAGCTGGGAGCAAGAGTCTCACCTGAGTCATCAGGTGCTGCTGGGGTGAAGTTTGCAGCTCTTCTGCTGTGAAATAGAGGTGGCAAACCGGATGTAGCCTCCATGCCTTGGCAGCGTGCTCTTCCGCCTTGTAGTCAGTCTCTTGAGAAAGAGGTAGGCGAAACACGCATAGTGAATGGGGTTCCCAAGGTAGGTTGACTTTGTTGTTGCTGAGAGCACTTTGTTGTCTTCTCAGCTCCCCGGAATGTCTTCGGGAGTGTAGGAGAGTCTTCAAAGTATGGTCTCTGAGGTTCCTTTCCAGAGGGCTAACCATTTGTAGTGCTCATGAAAGAATGCTCTTTCACATAGCAGCTGTATTTCCTGGAGAGAGTTTGTTTTTGGCCATATTCAAGTTTTAGCTTTGAAATAGCAGTAGTGTCAGTTCTCATTGTTGTGTTCTGTCAAATCATTGTGAAGGCTGTAATGCGGGATACTGAACTGTTGCCTCTGATGGGAACACGGGATTAGGTGTGTTTCGGAGAGCCTCTGGTCACGTTTTCACCAGCTGACCAGTACCTTGTTCCACGTGTATCTCCGTTTCAAGGCACTCAGTATATACGATTGCTCTCCCTCCCGGCTGATAGCGCTGTGCCCTGTGCCTGCGTGAAGCTTATCTGACGCACATGTTTTCTCCACAAGGCACATCTCCGCTCTGGGATGCTTGACACCATGATCCTTGGAGGCCATTTTAAACAGTGAAGTCATTGGTGAAAAGGACCCTTATTTCCAATGCAAGAGCTGAGACAAGGCACACTAGTGAATGTTGCCTTGTTTGGCCTCAGCTCAGGATTTTGTGACTCCAGTTTTTTGCCATTCTTTGTATTTTCAAGTATCCTTGAAATCTTCACAAGTGATGACATAGAGGCCACAGTTAGATTTTAGTGAGTAGGCAAATTTGCAAATACAGAACCTGAAAATAATGAGGATCAACTATATCAATTAGTTGGTTATCCTTAAGAGTTTGTAAGTTCATCAGAGATTTTTTTTCCCCTAATTGTAAGGGCTAGGGAAATAGCTCAGAGTCTAAGCGCCTGCCTGGCAAACGCAAGGAGCTGGGTTTGATCCCTGGTACTGCATACCATGCCAGGCCTAGGCCAACCTGACCACTGAAACCAGGCATGGTGGCACAATGCTGTAATCCCAGCTCTGGGGAGGCTGAGACAGGAGGATCACTATGAGTCCAAGCTGCATAGTGAGACCCTGTACCAAATGCATTTAAAAAAAAAAAAAGTTGCTGTTAATTTTTGATTGTGACACATCAGATGGACTGTGTCATGTCCAGTAAAAGATATTATGAATTGTTAAAAAAAAATGTGAGCTTGCACGTAATTCCTAGCAATCAAGTTCTATGGTAGGTTAACATAATACTTAGGAGTAGAACATTTTTGAACATCTTGATTGGAAAAAAGTAGAAATGAACTGTTGTTCTGTAATGTTCTTCTGAAGGCACGATTGGGATCAGTACCTGGTGCCAGCTGACCATCCCAAAGGCAGCTCTGTTCCCCAAGGATGGGTCCTCCCGCCGCTCCCCAGCAACGATGTCTGGGCGTCCGCCATGAAACTGCAGTAGGACGGAAGCTCCGGGAGTGCGGTCCGCCGGCGCGCTCTCCCTCTCTGAGAACTGGTGATGCTGCCTTCTGTGCCGTGGACACCACCACAGCTTGTGAACTCCACGTGGCATGGCGTAGCCTCAAGTTATGCTTTCTTCTGTGCTCTGTCCTGGCCAGAGGTGCCTCTTGAAGCAGGGGGTTAATGTGGTTCTTGAGGAAAGGACCGAGGTAAACTGAGGTTATTGTCTTGGTTCACCAAATTTGCCTCTGTTTTGAGGGGCTTGGTCCCAAGTGACTCACTGATGGACCTTAGCTTCCTTGTGTGTTGAAGGAAGAATCGATACATTCAGATGCTCAGTGCGCATGTGCGCTGGGTAGGCTTTGCGGCCTTTCCCCAGTACTGAATGTAAGGGCAAGCCTGCTCAAAACCTTAAGCTTCCTACCCAGAGAGCCCTCTGACTCCCAGGAATAAAGGCCGAGAATTCGACTTTCACTTTTGTTAATTCCAGTTATGATGTGGTTTGCGAGGCTGCTGGTTAAGATGATGGCAGTGGCTGCGGTCCAGGCTAAGAAGATGCCAGCCTAGTCCTGGCGAGAATTTAGAAAATCTTGAGTGCCCGCGCTGCGTGACGTTCCAGTGGACCGCAGTTGTATTTCCCTCGTATTCCGCATCCTAACGCAGGCGCCTGGTTTTGAAGTTCCTAGGCATTTAGTTGTTCAGAATCTCCAAGGCCAGAAGTTGATTTTCCTATGGGAGTGGGACCTTTCTTGATTTTATTCAGTCATGGTAGGAGCTGGTAGGCTTACAGAAACATCTGTAGTCAAAGTGAGGGAAAAGCAAAAATGATAAAATTTATTTTTAATATTCACTAATAAATGCTATTGTGCTTAATCAGTCATATGTCAGGGTTTTGTTTTAGCTTTTACCAATTATTTCGTTATTTAATTTTTTAAAAACCTAAATACATGTTTTTATTTTTTAGTTTGTATGTTTACCCCAATCTGTTGCCTCTCAAATCTTTTGCTACATTGCACTGTCTTACCGCTGAAACATTCTTTATTCCAAATTCAAATTTATTACACAGGTCTTTACTACCAGAGAGTGATTTAAACATCAAACTCTGTCTGCAGAATCCAGCTGTGGGTAAGCAAAAAAGGACACTGTCCAGTTTGGGAACTCGTCACAGGAAGCTCTACGGTGCAGGACACTAACACCTCTGTCCCTTTTTTGTTTGAGTCACATTGTGCGGTCTCTATGCTTTACATTATAGAGTTAACAGCTCGGGGATGAGGGTCACATTTTTCCAAAGCTTGTCTGAGCTCAAAGACCGTAAAGTTGGGTACGATCAGCCTCCCAGTCCCAGTCCTGTGTGCCTTTCTTGTTTAACGTCCCCACCGTTTGCTGTCTGGTGAGATGCGTGAAGAGCAAAATCAGAGATGGACTGTATGCGTACATGTAGTGTCCCGACAGCCCTGCCCGAGAAGTCTGCGGTGATGGAGGAGAGGCTCGGGAAATTCAGGCAGCAGAGCGGAGGAGAAGGTGGCATCTGCCCGAGTAGAGAGCAGCCAGTCCCCTCTTCCTCTTGATCTACTTTCACCTGTGTTCTAAAGTGAACTACCTTCCTTCCTTCCTTCCTTCCTTCCTTCCTTCCTTCCTTCCTTCCTTCCTTCCTTCCTTCCTTCCTTCCTTCCTTCCTTCCTTCCTTCCTTCCTTCCTTCCTCCTTTCCTTTCCTTTCCTTTCCTTTCCTTTCCTTTCCTTTCCTTTCCTTTCCTTTCCTTTCGTCCCTTTCTTTCTGACAGAACTGGGGATTGAACTCAGGTCCTTGCGCTTGCCAGGGAAGCACTTATTCCACTGAGCCATCTCCCCGGCCCCTAAAGTGAACATTATTTATTTATTTTTATTTATTTATTTTTAAGTTTTTCCTGCTCTATTATCTGTGTGTGGGGGTGGCAGCAGCTCTGTTCTTTTGCAGATTTAGAATAGAATCTTGAATTTTACTTTCAAGAATGGTATAATAAATATCCTGTTCCATAATCTTTACTTTTTAAAACTTAACTATGGAAAATCTCAACTATATCTAAAAATAAGAATGGTACGTAGCCAGGTGTTGATAGCACATGCCTGTAATCCAGCATTCTAGGAGGCTGAGGCAGGAGGGTTGCAGAATTGAGGCCCGCCTAGGCTACATAGCAAGCTCAAGGCTGCCCTACACTACACAGTGAGCCACTGTGTTAAACAGTTACTTCCCATATGCCCACCATCCAGCTTCAAATGATTATCAATTCATCGCCACTCCCATTTCACCTATATCCTTACTGCTTACCCTGGATTATTTTGAAAGAAATGCCAGATAGCAGTTTACCCATGACTATTGCAGTAATTGGTCTTAAATTGTTTTTGTAATGTAACTATAATACTGTTATGGTTTGTGTGTAAAGTTGTCCCTCGAAAGCCTCATGCAGTCACCAGGGCAGGGTTCTAGAGGTGGTGAT
The DNA here is from genome assembly GCF_000260255.1 of Octodon degus. Taxonomy (NCBI): domain Eukaryota; kingdom Metazoa; phylum Chordata; class Mammalia; order Rodentia; family Octodontidae; genus Octodon; species Octodon degus. The sequence goes on from NW_004524602.1 coordinate 10,972,311, forward strand.
TCATTCATGATCCGAGGCTGGGGTTGTGGGTGTGAGTGCTACACCCGCCCTGGGCAGATAGCCCGAAGGCAGTAGAAGAGAGGGCGAGGCTTGCCTGGGCCGCTGTTGCCGCTGCTGCTCCTGCCCTTTTGCTCTTGCCGGTTTGCTGCCTTCTGCCGTCATGAACTGTTGCTCTCTGCCACATGCCACTCTGCCTTGGAGCCAGCTGAGTATGGACTGAAACCTCCACAAACTGAACTAAAGAAACCTTTCTTTCCTTCATTTTGGGTGTTGGGTATTTGGTCCCAGCAACGAGAGAAAGGTAACCGAAAAAAACCAGTGTCACATGTGAAGAAATGATTAGCAAAACGACTCCATCTATTCCAATTTCCTTTTGATGCATTTCGCATTCTGTTGAAGCAGAATTCATGCATTCGTCGTTGTGGTATCTCTTCCCTGATAGTTTCTCTCTTTCCTGCTCCCTATTATGCCCTCCATTTTTTTCGTCTTGAAGAAATAGCGTCATTTTCTCCCCGAATCTTTATAGTTTCCTTTCCAGTTGCATGCTGTCAGGCCAGGCCCCCTGGGTTCTCACCCTTCCGGTAATTCAGTGGTTACATAGCCCCATGGGAGTCCCATAAGTCACAGCTGATGGAATGTAAGCTTGAATTAAGATAGGTGTCACCTCTGGCCCTCATATGTCTTTTGGGTAGCACTGAGTAAAGGCTCGCTCACGTTCAGACCGGAGGTTTATGGCAACGATGCTGTACATATGTGTGTATTTGTATTTTGGAGGATGCTAATAGCTGGGGTGTATGAGTGCATTGCGGGGGTTTCAATCCAGGGCCTTCCACACCCCAGGCAAGCGTTCTACCACCTGATCCATACCTCTGGCCCACTGCCTATCTCTGATACGCAAAGTTACTGATACTCAAAACCTAGATTCATTAATTCACTAAGGGTTAAAAAATAGTAGTAACTTATTCTTTCTTTGGTTTTTAGCTGGAATACTTCAAAAAAAAAATTCCCCTTACCAATTACTTGGTTATAATTTGAATAGGCAGACAAGAGATAGATACTTTTTAAAAAAAATTTATTTGTTTTTGTGTATGTGTGTGTGTGTGGCCAGCTCAGCCCACCAGGGGGCGCCGCTGGCTGGCATGTGGTGCTGGGGGATTGAACCGCGGTCCCTGTGCTTTGCTAAGCTTGTTCTAAGTAGGTGCTTTAGACCACTGAACCATCTCACCAGCCCCAAGAGATAAATACTTAATTCCTTTTATTTACTAGTTTTCAGAAATGAGTAGGTAGCCTACCTGCCCTCACATGTGGTCAGTAACAGTCGAGAATTCACTTCTACATTTATCTTGTACATTTGCTGACTTGGAATCTCATACACACACACTCCCCAGTGAGCCCTGATTCCTCCTCAGAGGAAGCGCTCCCTAGGACTACAACCTGCGTGTTGGGGTGTTTGTTCTTAATGCTTGCTGTTGCTAGTCATTTCTTATTCTTTCCACTTAACAGAATTTGGAGCTACAATTCTGTTGAACCTTCAGCCCATTTCTAAATCATGTCCTTTTAGTAAAATTGTTACCTGCGGGGCATAGTGGTGCACACCTATAATCTCAGCACTCTGGATTGAGGTAGGAAGTTGGCTGTGAGTTTGAGGCCAGCGTAGGCTACATAATGAGTGCAAGGGCAGATTGAACTACATAGTGAGATCCTGTCTCAGACAAAACAAGCCAGGTCTGGTGGCACACACCTTAAATCCACTCGGGAGGTCAAGGCAGGATTGCCATGAGTTTGAGGCCGGCCTAGACTACAGAGTGAATTCAAGGCTAGGCTGAACTACATAGCAAAACCCTGTCTCAAGACCAAAAAGCAAAACAAAATGAAAAAAACCTGTTACCTGAATTTCTCCAGATATTGAACATGAGAGGAGAAAAGTAAAATTCAAAGGCTCACTGTACAGAATGTAACCAAATATTTGGTGACTCCTCACCTCCTCTATGCAAGAATACTCATTAGAGAGGAGATACGGAATTGTGAAAAGCTCTAAGAAAAGTATCTGTCTATCTGTCTGTCTATTTGGTACAGGGTCTCACTACACAGATCAGAATCATAGTGATCCTTCTGTTTTCAGCCTTTCAAGCCTCAATCCCTATCTTAGTGGGCCCCAAAGGTGGGGTTGGCACAGCACACCCACCATCAAATCCCTGCTGCTTCATTCTACCTAAGCAGCCACTTTAGTCCACTGAGCTATCTGGCTGGCCCTAAAAATCATTTCTTTTTGTTGGTTTGCTCTGTGTGTGTGTGTGTGTGTGTGTGTGTGTGTGTGTGTGTGTGTGTGTGGCTGGCTCAGCCCACCTTGGGGCAGGGCTGGTGCAACATGTGGTGCTGGGAATCAAACCCCCCATGTCCCTGCGCTGCCTAAGCTTGCTTAAGCAGGCACTTTAGATGGCTGAGCTATCTCACAGACCCCTAATAGTATTTACTTTTTTTTTTTTGTATTTACTTTTTAAAGAAATTAAAAATGGAAGAATATAAGTCTATAAGAGAGATTAGTTATATGTTAAATAGTATTTTTTTTTTTTTTTTTTTCACCAACTGGATGAGTTTATAATGTCAAAGAATGTACTGCCACACGCCAGCCAAATTAATCACTCTAAAGCCATTCATGTTTCCTTGTGCATGTGACTTCTGTAACAAGAGGCTTAGCTGGATTATACCATCTGTTTAGCCCTTCACTTCTGAGTGTTTTGTCCACAGAGAAGATCCAGGAATTGCAAGGTAAGTCCAAGCTACCTCTTGTTTCATTTAAATAGGGCATATAATATGGCAAAAGATAAGAAGCCCGTAAGATTGAATGAGATTTTTCCCATTGTTTTAAAGTTTAGAGGCAACAAATCATTCCTACATAGTGACTGACTTAGCGCTGTGTATTTATGCAGTAGTTCCTGGCCTGCCACATTCGGCCACCTATGAGGAATTTCCAATGCAGATTCCATTTGCTTTTTGGAATAAACTTTCTCAGAGTATTCTCTGAAGCAGAGATCAAAGTCTTTGAGGCAAGTGATGCTGGAATTCAAAACTGTGCAGGGACGTGGTGCGCTTTCCTCAGCTTTATGCAGGGTTGCTAGAAATCAGGATTTGAACTGTATTCTTTGGGAGATGATTGTTTCAATTTTTTAGGTACTTCATTAGGTGCCAAGAACAAGCAGACAGAATTCCTGCCCTCCTGGAGTTTGAATATAGAGCAGAGAAGTTTTAATGGTTTTGTAGATAATTAGAATCATTAATTATAGGTATGATAGTACTATAAGGAAAAGTACTTACTAGGAATTTGTATTTTTCATTATCCAAAGTGTTTTTTATGAAGTACCTGTTGAGGCCAAGCAAAACATAAAATATTCCCCAAACATAGTACAGGTTATGAGGACAAGAGGTGCTAATCCAACAATCATTTAAAAAATGTACAGAATATCTGGGTATGCTGGTGCACACTTCTTGGGAAGCTGGGGCAAAAGGACGGTGAATCTGAGGAACAAAACAGCTGAGCGTTTTAAAGAGAAGACCTGGTTCTAAGAGATTACGAAGCAGGAGCTTTTCTTTTTCTTTTTTTTAAGCATGAAGTGAAATAATAGGAAATAAGAATGACTGCAAGCTGGATAGAGTGGTACATGCTTGTAACCCCAGCTACTTGGAGGACTGAATGAAGCAGGGTGATTATAAACTCAAAGCCAATGTGGGCCGCTCTACGAGACCCTATGGGAAAAAAAAAAATGAAGGAATTGGAGCAGCTCAGTGGTAGAGCACTTATCAAATATGCTTGGGCCGGGGAGATAGCTCAGTAGAATAAGCACTTGCCTGATAAGCACAAAGTCCTGAGTTCAATCCCCAATACCGGAAAAAAAAAAAAAAAAAGGTTATGCTTGAGGCTCTGGGTTCAAGCCCCAGTACTTGGGAGGAGGGAATGATGATCCTGTCTACATAGGTATGTGCTAGCATACAAAACATGCTGTCAGGCACTGTGAAACTATATGTTAAAGCTACTATATATGGACCTAAGTAACCCACTACAGAACTTTTCCTATAGGATAGGGAAAGCTTTTTTTTGGTATAGGGACCTGCTATGGAGCTTGGACTTGTAGTGATCCTCCTGTCTCAGCCTCCCCAGTACTGGTATTACAGGTGTGTGTCACCATGCCCAGTTTGGGTGGATGGCTTGGTGCACCTGGGGTTCTGGGGCCAGCATGGCATGCAATACCAGGGATTGAACCTGGGTCCTTGCGCTTGCCAGGCAGGTGCTTAGACAGCAGAGCTACCTCCCCAGCCTGGGAAAGCTTTTTTGAGAAAGTAATGTTTTAAGTAAACACTGAAAAATAAGCAGTTTTTAACTAGTTGTGGGGAAAGACAAGAATTTAGGGAATATTGGTGGGTCAGGGAATGGTGGCAAGGCTAACAGCACTGGAATAAGGGGAGGTGAGCTAGATGTTGGCGTAAGGATAAAGAAAGCCAGTCCAGGTGAGGGAGCGGTGGCGGATCGATGGCAAAGGAGACACAGGGATAATCTTCCTGGGCCAGGGCAACACTGCCCTTGCAAGTAGGAGCTCAGGGTGGGAGGAGCAGTTTGCAGGCAGGGAGCTGCCTTGCTGGCCGTGACGTTTGAGTCTCTGAAGAGCCCAGCGGAGAACTGGAAATTGCAGGCAGCTGCCCTCTTGTGAGCAAGAAGGATTTTTTTTTTTTTTGGCTGGCTCAGGGTGCCTTAAAGGCAAGTCTGGTAAGGCATGAGGAGCTGGGGATCGAACCTAGGTGTCCTGCGCCTGACTGCGTTTGCAAAAGCAGGTGCTTAAACAACTGAGCTAACCGGTAGCACCCCCCAGCCCCTTAATATTTACTGATTCTGATTAAAGCGCCTGCAAGCAGGCGCAGGGGCCAGGGATTCAGTCAGGGCCTGCCGTGCCAGCCCTGCCCCCGGGGCACACTAAGACTGGGCGAGGTGGTGCATGCCTCTTAATCCCCACTCTTGGGAGGCTGTAAACAGGCGGATCACTATGAGTCCAGTCTAGTAGTGAGACCTTGAACACCCTGTAGACCCTTCCCTAAAATACAAATAAATAAATAAGTAAATATCTTGTGGGCAAGAATGAAGCCTCCAAAAGTGTACAGTGAGGAGCTTTAAAAACAAGGCTCCTGTCATTGCCTGGCGCCCCAGCCTGGCTGCCACGAGCTCGATGGGCCCCCTGGCAGAGGCAGTGCAGGGAGCGCAGGCCTCTTTCTGGGGTTTAAAAACACAACCCGGCTCTGCTGCTGTTGTTCTTCCACATCACCTCGCTGGGGTTTTCTCTGCCTTCTAACTGAGCAGAGTGTGAACCAGTGCTGGCTCAAGGCTTCCCCAGGCCTGAACTCTGCCCTTTTATTTTCAGTACTGATGATTGAACCCAGAGGCTTCCCACTGAGCCAAATAATACATACTTAGCTCTTACAGTACTTAAAATTTCATTGTTTATCTGGAGGCAGGGTCTGGCTAAGCTGCTAAATTGCTCAGGGCTGGGGCTTGGCGTTGTGACCCTTCTGCCTCAGCCTCCCAGAGTGCTGGGATGGCAGGCGTGCGCCACCAGGCCTGGTGACCGTTTCGATCTTAGTGCGGGCAGCCTCCTGGTACAATCATCTGCGCCTTGGCTCAGCCGTTCCTTCCCTGGAGTCCTGCTTTCACTCTGACCCTTCCTGCTCACAGGCTGTTCCGCCATCCCCCAGAGTCTGGGGCAATCTCATCTGTTTCCTAAAGGGTTCCCAAGCTCCATAAGGACGGAACAGTCTGCAGAGGCACTCTAGGGCAGGCTGGCCAGGAGCCCTAATATCGTACCTACTGATCTGCACCTCTTATTTTGTACTTAGTGAGATGTCCTCATTTTAAAGTATGTTTCACCTATGTCATATATATTTTTTATTGGTACCTGGAATTGAACGCATGACCTCACACTTGCCAGTCAGGCACTGTGCCACTGAGCTACAATTCCTGCCCTACATCATATCTTTTTTTTTTTTTTTTAATTTTTTTTTTTTATGTGTGTGTGTGTGTGTGTGTGTGTGTGTCCAGCTCAGCCCACCAGGGGGCAGGGCTGGCTGGCATGTGGTGCTGGGGGATTGAACCGCGGTCCCTGTGCTTTGCTAAGCTTGTTCTAAGTAGGTGCTTTAGACCACTGAGCCATCTCACCAGCCCCATCATATCTTTTTAAAAATAATATTTTTATTTATTTACTTATTTGGTACAGGATCTCATTCTGCAGCTCAGACTCACAGTAATCCTCCTGTCTCAGCCTTCCCAGTTCTGGGATTACAGGCATGCGCTACCATGCCTGGTTTCGGTGGACGGCATCGGGCGCCCAGGGTTCTGGGGCCAGCACAGCATGCGGTACCAGGGGTCAAACCCGGGTCCTTGCACTTGCCAGATATCTTAAACTATAGTCCTTGCTTCTCTTCAAAGATGTATTCCTTAATACCAGCATGGTGACACCTGCCTGTAAGGCCAGCATTGTAAGAGGCTGAGGCAGGAGGATCACAAATACAAGCCCAGACTGGGGAATTTAACAACTTAGCAAGACCATGCCTCCAAAAAAAGGACAGGGGATATAGCTCAGCACAAAGGCCTTGGATTTAGCCCCAAGCACAGCAAAAGAGGACAAGGAAAGATCCCCAGAATCCTCTAGTTGCTGTAGAAGCAGGCACAAGGCTGGCGAGGGAGACATCTTATGGTGCGGGTGCTGGGTTGAAGACAGGAAGCTGAGTGACCGGCAGCTGACAGCTGAGTCTCAGTAGATGAAAATTCAAACGACAGGTGGACACCTGATCAGTAAATCTAGGGTGCCTAAACTTGCCGAACTTCCCCGGGGCCCCGTGACAGCGTGAATCTCAGGTGTGCTGTTGGAGTAGCTGCTGGGACAGGTTGGATATGCTTCCTGCTTGAGAAGTCGCTGACCAGGATGGACAGGCACAGGAGGGGTAGAGGATTAAGGGATTTGCCCCCTGCCCTCATTTGACCTGTCTGCACCACCTCCGCATGATGAGCTCCTGCCAGGAACGGGCTGACCGCACCGTGACCCAGAGCAGCTGGCAGATTGTGTTGAGCCAGGGGCAGGCCCTGCTCACCCCGATTGTTCAGAGTCTAGATTTATGTCATACTCGGTTGTGCCATTCAGTCCAGTATAATTGAGGATTTTTTCCTTCAAGGAAACAGACTTGATATTTAACCTCTGATGCCTGTGAATATTGCTAAACTAAGGGTAGATGCTACACTTGACAGTAGCTTAAAGCCTACAAAGTGACCTGTGAATAGGTTTTTAATTCTGGGATGTCAGCATTACTTGGCACCGTTGATCAGTGCTCCGGAGCCCCATCCGCTCACATTCGCCTCGACGCTGATATCGTTGGCCTTTTTTGTATTAACCGTTAATGCACACAGGTGTCGTTGTTTTACTCTGCATATACCTGACAGTTAATGGGGCTAAAGGAGCGATCATGTGTATTGCCTTTTAGATAGCTTCTTTCATGAGATGCTTATTAAAATTCCTTGCCTTTTTTTTTAAAGAATCAATTATTATAGTTTATTTGAGTACTGAATTTTCTTTTCTTTTTTTCTTTTCTTTTTTCTTTTTTGGTGGAACCGGGGTGTGAACTCAGGCCCTTGCACTTGCCAGGAAAGCGCTTATTCCACTGAGCCGTCTCCCCGGCCTCCTTGCCTTTTTCATTGCAGAAGTTTTTTATATACATAGGACATGAGTCCTTTGTTTGAAGGTGTGCTGCAGGTTGGGATTAATGTATTTTTCCTCATGGGCCGCCCTTTCAGGAAGTATTTGCTTGTTCCATAGCCTTGAATCTAGTCTCTAATTTTATCTTCAAGTTTTATTTTACCTTCTGTCCATGAGGCCTGCAGTCTAGCTAGGACTGATTTTTGTGCACAGTGTGAGACCAAGTTTCCGCTTGTTTTTTAGTGCTGAGGATCAGACTGCTGAGCCACAGCCCACAGCCCAA
>NW_004524602.1:10982085-10982880 GCF_000260255.1 Octodon degus
AAGCACTTATTCTACTGAGCCATCTCCCTGGCCCTGAGATATTCTTCATTAGGGTCAGGAAAACTGCCTCAGTTCCTCAATTGCTAACAGTGTCGGGCTGTGATGGTGTGTGCTTCTAATCCAAGCACTTGGGAGGCTGAGACAGGGGGATCACTGCAAGTTTGAGGCCAGCCTGGGCTACAAGGTGAGTTTTTGGGTTTTGTTTTCGTCTTTTTGAGACAGGGTCTCACGATGCATTTCAGGCTGACCTTGAACTCACTTTGTAGACCAGGCAGGTCTAGAACTTGTAATGATCCTTCTGCCTCAGCCTCCCAAGTACTAGGATTGCAAGTGTGCGCCATACAAAAATGAGTTTAAAGCCAGCCTGAACTGCATAGGGAAACTCTTGTGTCAAAAGGATCGATAATAATCCCAGCACTTGGGAGGCAGAAAACAGGAGGGTCACTATGACTCCCATCTACATAGCGAGACCCTGTAGACCGTGTACTAAATACATTAAAAAAAAAAAAGGATGGATGGATGGATGGGTGGGTAGATAGGCAGGTAGGTAGGTAGGTAGGTAGGTAGGTAGGTAGGTAGGTAGGTAGATAGGTAGGTAGATGGATAGATAGATAGATAGATAGACTGATTGCTAAGAGTTCATATTTTTTTTGTTTATACTGGGGACTGTATCCAGGGATGTTCTACCACTGAGCTACATTCCCAGTGCTTTATACTTTTTTATATTGAGACAAAGTCTCACTAAGTTGCCCTGATGGGACTTGGACTTGTGATCTTCCTACCTCAGCCTCCCAC
>NW_004524602.1:10983166-10984370 GCF_000260255.1 Octodon degus
TAAAAGCTTTTTGCACCTATGTTCATGAGAGAGTGGCTTCTAATTTTATTGTCAAGTTTGTTATCAAGATTATGATAAGGTCAAAAAGAATTAGGAAGTATCCCTTATTTTCTTCTTTGCAAGAGGTTATGTAACTTGGTATTGTTTTTCTCTAAACGTTGGGTGGCAGCTCTTGTGCTGAGGTACGGTAGCACCAGTGTTGCAGGTCCTGTTTCATTCATTTCATCTTTTCCTTTCCAGGTGTGGGGCCCAGCACAGGACAGTAGTGAGACCACCAAGGCCTGTACCTGCTCCTTGGGACTCTGCACTGTCTCTACCATCAGCCAGCCCTGCCCCCTGAGCCATCTCCACCCCCCTCGGACAGGATGAGTGCCCTCGATGGTGTCCCCTTCAAGATGCCCAAGGGCTTCATGGTCAGCACAGCATCTCCCCCCAGGCTAGAGCTCAGTGTCCCGGCCTTCAGGGAGGTCCTGCTGGCTTCCATGGTAAGGCTTAAGTTAAGCTTAAGTGAAAATTTCAATGAGAAACCTATTGCATTTACACCGTAACATAGATGAATGGGGTAGAACGCAACATTGGCGTGATTGGTCTACAGGTTTACAGGGTCTCATTACATAGATCAGATTTGTAGTGATTCTCCTGTTTTTAGCCTCCCAAGTGCTGGGATTATAGGTACCACCACTCCCAGTCTCAATCGCCACCTCAGCACGTGGCGAAGTGCTCTGCCTAAGCAGGTGCTTTAGTCCACCGAGCTATCTGGCTGGCCCTATCACGATCCACTTAATAAGTGGTGTCCTTACACCATGACAGGAAAGCGCAGCTCCCACTCGAGTGACCCATGTGGTCACATGGTAGGTGAGTGACAGCCAGGATTCCAACAGGAGTCTCAGACCTCAGAGCCACACTCAGGCCCTCCTCCCTCCTGCCTTCCCAAGGAGTCCTAATTTCCAAGGCTGCTTTGTCCTCAGGGTCCCTTTCATCGACTTCCTTTTTCCTTTTGTTAGTTGTTCTGGAAGATACCTTATTGTGGCCTAAAAATTAGTATGTGTAAAATAAATTGACAAACTTTTTTTTTTTTGATAAGGGGCCAGATTATAAAACTTCTATGGCGGGTTGGTGAGATGGCTCAGTGGTCTAAAGCACCTACTTAGAACAAGCTTAGCAAAGCACAGGGACCGCGGTTCAATCCCCCAGCACCACATGC
>NW_004524602.1:10984800-10986585 GCF_000260255.1 Octodon degus
TTTTTTTTTTTTAATTGAGAAAGGATTTTGTTAAATTGTCCATGCTGGGATTAAATTTGCTGTCCTGCTTTAGTCTGCTAGAGTGCTGAGATTATAGGTGCATACCACTATACTTGGCTTCTATTACTCATTTCTAACTTTTTCTTTTAGAGATTCTCGTTTGTATGTGCAAATCCAACCATTTCCTCTTTTTTAATTTTTTAAGCAGAGACTGTAACTTTTATATACATTGTTCTTGATTTTTTTACTTGATGTACTATAAACTCTCTGTTTGAGTATGGAGAGCCCTTGCTGATCTTTGTCTCAGTCCAGGAAGTTTAAGTTTATATTTGTAAATCCTGGATAATTTTTTTTTTTTTTTTTTTTGAGATGGGGTCATGCTATGCAATTCAGGCCGGCCTTGTACTTACTTTTATAGTCCCCAGGCTGGTCTCGATCTCACATGATCCTCCTATCTCAACCTCCTGAGTGCTGGGATTACAGTGAACACCAACATGCTGGGTTCTGGGGCTAGCACAGCACTTGGGGCTGGGGATTGAACTCAGGACCTTACGCTTGCCAGGTAGGTGCTTACGCCTCTGAGCTATCTCCCCAGCTCCATGGATAAACTATTGGAATTCCCTCAAGTTAATGCCGATCTACCACACTCAGTGCAAATCATGGTGAGCATAAAGACACTGAGGCATATCTATAGTTTTGGAGATCCAAGGGGTCCTAAATCCAGCCATGATGACCGCTCTCTGAGACAAAGGCCTCGACCCAAGGCCTGATCCAGGTTTTATTCATTCATGAGGAAGGGAGTGGCTTGAGGAAGAGTGAGTGTGAGAATGGCCAGAAGTAGGTGAGCGCTGTGGGCTGGGCCAGGTAGGAGGCCTGCACTCACCTCGGTGATATGCAGAGAGAAGGGTATGCAGAGACTAATCTGCATTGTGCAACTGAGACAGTGCCTAATGTTTTGGGGTCCTTTAGCTCTGATGTGTCATCTTTTAGGCCCCAGGAAATCATAGCCTCTGTCTCAGGTTCCATCCCAGCCAGCAGCTTGGAGCACTGGCTCTTCATCTCATCTTGGCTCACACTAGGGAGCAGTAGGTGAAGGTTCCAGGGTGTCATCTTCAGAGACTACCCTCAGCACCTCGGCTGGACCGATATGCATTGCTTAAGGCCCATTGAAAAGTCCTAGTCAGCTCTGTACATGGGAATAGGGTCAAGTTCAGCCAAAATGGACACAATTGCCCAGGTGGTCCTCTGGTACACAGAAAGTGATTTTTTTTTTTTTTACTGCATGCCTTGTGCTATTTGGAGTTATTGTACGTTATTGCACTACTCCCCTGTGGATGCACAGTCATGTTGTTCCTAGTCTGTTGCTTTTATAAACAGTGCTGCAGGGAAGCACAGACTGGAGGTCAGCATCCTTCAGAACGTTTGCATAGATGGTCACACTGCCCTTTGTGTAGTCATAGTGATTTATACCCCAATTCACATGCTAGGTGTGCCTTTTCCTGCCGCCCCAGTCCCCAGTCCCTGTAGGATAGTGTCAGCAGACAGATGTGCCCAGAGTAGGCACATGGTATCTCAGGGTGGTTCTCCTCTGCCTTTCTCTTGTGACAAATGAAGTTCAGCAACTTTTCATACATTGTTTTTTTTTTTTTTTTTTTTTTTTTTTGCAGAACCAGGGATTGAACTCAGGCCCTTGTGCTTGCCAGGCAAGCGCTTATTCTACTGAGCCATCTCCTTGGCCTCTTTTCATACGTTTAAGAACCATTTATATTTTCTTTCCCGTAGACT
>NW_004524602.1:10988415-10990457 GCF_000260255.1 Octodon degus
TATATCGGACTCCTAGTGATCTTCCTGTTTACAGCCTCCCAAGCACTGGAATTACAGGCACATGCCACAATGCCCAGTCTCAATTGCTGCCTCAGCATTCCTCGGGGGCAGGGGCAACACAGCAGGCCCAGGGATCGAACCCCCATGCCCTGTGTCTGCCTAAGCAGGTTCTTTAATACACTGAGCTATTTGGCCAACCCTTGAACATCATTTTCATGATCTGGAAATAAGAATGACACTTACACCTACTTAGTAGAGCTCATCAAAGACTAGAAGATCACATTTTCTGGGCCCCAAAGTAACCTAGGATGGCAGCAAAGAGGAGAGGGAAGTTTTTATCACAGGGCTTAGCAGCTGGGCCTCAGATGCCCAGTGGATAACTAAGAACAAAAGGGCTTCACATTCTCAAGGGTTGGTGAGATAACTCAGTGGACTAAGCGCCTGATTAGGCCAGAGCAGGGACCAGGGTTCGATACCCAGAACCACAGGCTGCACCGACCCTGCCTCTGGGCGTGCTGACCAAGACTGGGTGTGGTGGTGCCTGTAATCCCAGTGCTGGGGAGGCTGAAGACAGGAGTCTGATATGCATAGTGAGACCCTATACCAAATATATATATGAATGAGAGAGAGACAGACAGACAGACGGAGAACTTTACATTCCCTTAACCACTCGGAAACTTTGGACCAGATCCCTGCTTAGTTGTGTAATACGCCTAATCATAAGGGAGCATTACAAGGTTTCTTAACCCTGACTTTACCCGGCTGTCTTTCAAGACTAAAAACACAGAGGAGAGTAATTTTCAAAATACAGGGCAGAGGAGCATACAACTGTCTTTTTTCTTTTTCTTTTTTTTTTTTTGCCTGCTTAGCCTGCCCTCAGGGTGGGGCTGGCGCAGCATGTAGTTCAGGGGATCAAACTGCAGTCCCCTGCACCTGCCTAAACTTGCCTAAGCAGGCACTTTAGACCACTGAGCTATCTTGCCGGCCCCATACAACTGTCTTAAAAAGTCCAGTTCCAGACCCTGAAACAATGCCTAAAGTATTGAGTCATTGTCCTAAACCTGCTGCCACCTCAGAGTTCAAGGAAAGCCGAGCCTTGCAGACCACCCCATGATGCTGTCACCCCTGTTGGGGCAATTACCCTGTGAGGGGGAAACTGAGGCTGCCCCTAGAGCAGGAGGTGCCATCTCAGGAGGGGAACTGATGTCCTCAGACGACAGTGGCTCTCCCAGGACCTCAGGAAACCACCTGAGATGGCCTTCAGCCCGACCTCGGCTTCACTTGGTTCTTACATTGCTGGCTGCGGAACCCCAGCCCTTGCCTTCATTCTCTTTTTCTATAAAATCCCAAAGTTTCTTTAATGGCTCTGTGCTTTCCAGTCTGACCACGCTGATAAAATCTCCTTTCTTGCCCTTGCCTGGCCCCAACTCCAGTGACAGTACTGCTATTCCTGAGGGCTGTCTGTCCCCCAGGACAGGCCTCCAGGACAGGCTGACCACTAGCAAATGGTGCTGGCCTCAGGTGAAGGCTTCTTTGCCAAGAACACGTTTTATTGAGAAAGAACTTCTTAAAGTAGCTCTGTTCAGTGACAAACTGAATGACTCAGGGCTTTAGATACTGAGTTTTGCCACATGTCACTGTAACTTGTTCCTCATCTGTGGGAATTTAGCGCGGCAGTGATGGCCCTCGACCCCACGCATCGCTGAAGCCAAGGGGGCAGTAGGGGGCGCATCAGGAGCTGCCCTGCGCTGGAGCTCCCCACCCCGACCCCTCACTGCGCCTCTCTCTCCGCAGCACGACTTTAGCCTGGAAAGAAAAGCTCTCTTCTGCGCAGAGGCCGCCGTCCGAGGCCGCGGCGCCTACCAGGGCGGTGACCTGGGCACGGCGTCGGCCCCTCCGGCCTGGTTCCTGCTGCTCAGTCCCGACAGCGGCCTGGCACCCGCGCCAGCGGAGCCCGGACCCCAGGCGCGGCCCGGGGAGTTGCAGGAGGCAGGTGACGGCCAGAAGGACACCTCCTCCGCCAGCGAGGACGAGCGGGACCC
>NW_004524602.1:10990907-10992840 GCF_000260255.1 Octodon degus
AGGGGACCTAGCTGCGGGCTTGACCCTTAGGAGGAATTGACCCATAGGAGTGAATTTGTGTTAAGGAAGAAGCCATGGTCCAGGGCTTCCCTGGAGGGGCTCAACTGGAGGTCCCCCTAGGGTGACTTCCGGACAGATGCACGAAGGAGGATATAGTCAGACTTCAGGACACAGCTGTCCGAGTGGACATGGGACAGGACCCAGCGTCAGGCGGGCACCAGGTGTGGAGAGATGGCCGGGCTGCCCAGGATGGAGGCTCGGGCGTGGGGGGCTCCACAGCCAAGCCAAAGAAGCGGCAGCCTCAAGGCCCTCACCCTGCCCCTCCCAACACCCTGCCCCAATATTATGTTTATAGCTGTGTGTCCCTTGTTAAGAGGTTCCCTCCGGATGGTTCAAGAAGCAGACTCTACAAAACCCAGCTCCAGGGCAGATGGAGTAGGACAGGCTGGATAGTAAAAGATGACTCCTGGGCACAGCTTTCTGCTCCGAAGTTGGGCCAGGAAGCACTGCAGAATAAGGCTGAGGTGGAATTGACCAAAGACAGACTTGAGGTCTGGCTTTGGCCCTCACTGGCTTTCCCTGGGGGAGGAGACAAGGCTGTGTCTAGGGCTTCACTAGCCAGGCCAGGCAGCACGCAGCGTAGGTGAACTCCACATCTCATTAAGATGCAGGGTAAGGAGCCCTCCAAGTCAGGGCCAGGTCCCAATGTGTGCTGTGTCCCAGGTGGTTCACGTCTCTGAACCTTGATCTCAGTGTCTTTTTGTTTTGGTTGTTTTTTTTTTTTTCCAGAACCGGGGTTGAACTCAGGCCCTTGCGCTTGCCAGGCAAGCACTTATTCTACTGAGCCATCTCCCTGGTCACCTCAGTGTCTGTTAAGCAAGATAACAGGATGGTTCTATCATATTTCTTGTAGTTTCCCCCACTTCTTTCTTTTTGTATGGGGGCGAGGGGACTGGGTCTCACTGTATTGCCCATGTTGGTCTCAACCTTTTGGGACTCCAGTGAGTCTCCTGCCTCAGCGTCCTGAGTAGCTGGGAGTGCAAGTGTTGTCACCATGCCCAGCTTCCTATTCCGTTCATTGTCAGAATGTTCTAAGAAGTAAATGAAATGCAGCCTTGCTGACAGCGCTGTGTTCACTGCCTTACCAACTACTGTTTGCTCACACTTCCTCAATAGAGCCTCCTAACGACTCTGTAGGGTACAAGTGAGGTGCCCATTTTGCATACCAGTAAAGTGAACGAACGACCCATGAGTTGGGGGGGCGGTCCGCAGGATGCCCTCAGCAGCACCAGGGCCCTACTCTGTATAGAAGGTGGTACTCAGATGTCCGGCCCCGCCAGCATGTCCTGTGGTAACTGACGCACCAGCCTGTCTGTTTCAGTCCCTCAGCCCCTACACCTGCCTGCCACCTCTCAGGGAGACACCCCGGCCTCTCAAGTCCTGCAGATCACACCCTGATTCTTCAGCTGACCTGCTGTCCGCTCTGAGCCAGGAGGAGCAGGAGCTCATCAGGCCTGTGGTGGCCCTGGGATACCCCCTGGCCAGGGCCATCACAGCTTTGCAGAGGACAGGAAGACAGAGTCTGAGCCAGGTGAGTGGGGCTGTGGTCCCCCACGGCAAGTGGCCGTGGCGTGGGTCCTTTTGCCTTTCAGTTGAAAAAGTTTTGCTTCCTTCTTTTTAGAGGAAAGAACACTGCCTCAGCCTGGTGTTAATTCCTGGGGTTTGTGAGCAAGTGTCCAGACACTTCGGATGCCTCCCTTGTAGGCATTTGTCAGCCGTTCCCACACCCACTGACATAGGCTCCATGTGCTACCCCTGTCCAGTTCCTGCCCCAAGTACAGGGAGCTGAGCTTTGGATGATCAGAGATCTCTCCCAAAGGGCCCAAGAGAACTTATTCTAGTGGGTTGTCTGTTTGCAGGACTGAAGATTGAA
>NW_004524602.1:10993525-11041662 GCF_000260255.1 Octodon degus
GGTGCTGGGGGATTGAACCGTGATCCCTGTGCTTTGCTAAGCTTGTTCTAAGTAGGTGCTTTAGACCACTGAGCCATCTCACCAGCCCCCCAATTACTTTAAATTCAAATTCAAATAGCAACATACAGCCAGTGGCAATCCCCCTCTGAACAGTTCACGCAGCCTTTCCCTTTCTACTTACCCATCCATCCCTTAGTCCTGACTATTTATTGGACACTTCCTTGGGTAGGCGGGAGCTGGGGGAAACCAAGACACACGTAGGCCTGCATGGTGGGTGGGCTTCCCTGGAAGCAGGCACAGATGGGACTCAACAGGCAAGATGTTTTAAAGAGGACCTTGGGACTGATCCTGTGGAAGCGAGGGGACAGAAGCCCAAGAAGCACCTGCCAGTCCCTCTGGTCCGAGGCCCCTCTACCCTCTGTGAGTGTCCTGAGAGGGCTGACGCCATGGTTGGGCCTTTATACCTCAGCTAGGTCTTGCCTATGGAAAGAGGTGACCTGAGAGACATGGGTCTGTGTAACAAACCTGTAAATTTAGTAGCTCAGCACAGTGACCATTTATTTGTTTGTGACTCTCCTGGTTGACAGTTTAGGGCTGGACATGGCTAGGTGGTTCTGCTGGTCTCACTGTGACTACAGATGGGTAACTGAACTGGGATGTAAGACTGCCTTACTGCTGGCCCAGGGTTGGTCGTGCTTGTCACCAGGCCACGTGGCTGCAGCAGGCGCCCACTGGGTAGCAAGAGAGCATGCGTGGAAGCTGCAAAGGCCTCCCACAGCCTCGGCTGCAGTGGGACACGGCCGCGCTCATCTTACCCGGCTCCTCAAAGCTTGCCTTAGACAGCCCAGACTTACAAGGTGGAAAAATAGACTGCCTCTGGCTGGGAGGGACTGAGCAGAACTTATGGCCATTCTTGGTGTGCCACAAGGAGGCTCCAGGGTTCGGTAGCGGTGTCCTGGAGGGGGCAAGCTTTGAGCCAAACTGCAAAGCCAGATTAGACTGACTTCGATGCGAGGAAAAGGATGATATTCCGGGCATGAGGGACAAGTGAAAGAAGAGGCCCTGATCCAACCAGTCTTATGGGCGAGAGTGTGCGAGACAGGCTGCTGGGAAGTAAGATGGAAGGGGGCTCGGGGACAGCCTGAGGGTGCCTGATCCAGGACCCAGTAGGTGCAAGTGAAGCCTGGTCGGTTGGGAGCAGGGCCGGAAGTGGTGTGAATGCCACCGTCCACACCCTACCCCCTCATTGCCTCCTTCACAGTGTTTTCTAAGCATCTGGCTGGACAGCCAGTCTCAGGGCAGTTGACATTTATTCCTTTTTCTCCTGTCTCTGCCCCCACCGTCAGGGGGCTTGGGCATCTTCTCCGTAGTCACTGATGACAAATACAGGTCCTGTCCACAAGGTCTGAACCTAAAACCTGCTTTGTGGGGAGAGATGGCGGGAGGGTGACTTATGCTGGAGCCAGAAGCAGGGTGTGCTGCTGCAGGCTGGGCGGGGGTGTGCTCCTGCCCCCAGCCGACTGCTGCCTCTGCTCTGCTCTAGCTCATCAGCCTGTGTCCTTTCCAGGAAGGACAACTCCAGCACGGTCACCCTAGTAGCTACACGGAACACCCTCTTTGCCTCAGTCTGAGAGGGGTTCAGATTTCTTCTTCTCTATGACAGATGAGCCAGGTGTGGTGCTCGCCTATACTCCTAGCACCCTGGGAGGCGGAGGCAGGAGGATCACAAGTATGAGCCTAGGGGAAGCTTAGTGACCTCTGCCTAGAGATGCAGCTCAGTGTGAAGATCCTGGGTCCAATCCTCAGTGCAGAAACAAAACCAGAAAGCACCAGGTGACCCAAGGGAGGCCACCGAGGACAAAGTCAGGGCACTCAGAAGAGTCAAGGGAGAAGAGGAGATACAAAAGCTAAGCTTTGTGCATCACACCGTCCTTGCTTCCACAGGCTGGCTCTGCCCACTGCCTGCGTGGTCAAGGGTCCATGGCGAGGCCCAGACTCGCCCAAGGAGCCCAGACACAGCCGAGCCTCTCGTAGGGGGTCTGCCCACCCACAGGATAGAGGGGGAACATGTGTGTGAGACTGATGACTCGAGGAGACCTTAGGATGATCTCACCTGCCCGGGAGCCTGAGGCAAACCTGGTGGCTTCTGCAACCCCATAGGCCTCAAGAGCAAACTGCAGAACCAGAATCTTTACGTTGCAGACCCCCAGGCCTATCCTGCAGGTGGGCCTGCTATGCAGTATGGCCTGGTGTCAGCTGTCCTTGGAGCTGCTAGCAGTGCATCCCAGTGTCCTGGCCACACCCCAGACCAGGGACAACTGAGCGCCAGAAGTGCAGAACAGGAGGTGAACTCAGTAGTGTACCAAGCGTGCAGGCTGGCTGCCACGAGCCCCAAGGTGGAACTGCTGCAGTGGACAAGCAAAGGCCGCAGGAGCATCCACCAGCGGCCCCTGCCCTCCCTGCCCTCCTCCAGGCTGCCCACTGTCCCCCTGCAGTACGGGAACCTAAGTGTCCTGGGCTCAGTGTCCTGGCCCCTCCTCCTCGAAACACCAGCCCTGCCTGGACCTCCATTTGTTCACCTGAGAAGGGTTTGGGTGTGTGGCTCAGCGTGCCCTCGGAGCAAGGTCCTGGTGACCCTGGCTGTCCCTCTGGCCCACGTGCTGGCTTTCATCTCCCAGGCAGCTCTGCCTGTAGCCAGCACAGTGGAGCTGCAGCAGCTTAAAAAGCATCCAGCCAAGCCCATCCCGCCTTCTGCCCGCTCTGAAGGGCCGCTGCTCCTTGTCTGCGAGCACCCTTAATTCCCCCAGTCAGAAGCCTTCATCTAGCACCGACGACCTATAAATCCTGCTTTGATTCGCCTGGCTCTGATGTTGTCCTGCATCTGGTTTATCTCCCCAGCTAAGCTGTGAGTTCCTTCAAGGTCATTCTTAATTCATTTCATAAATGCAGCATCTCTTGATTTAAGAGCTCCTTTCAGCTGCCACGCTGGGGCTGGGAACACAGTAGCTGGGGACGCAGCAGTGGGCAAGACCAACAGTCCCTCATGTGGAGCAGGAAGTGAGCAGGAAGGGGAGAAGGAGTAAGTGGAGCGATCCCAGGGCTGTGTGTGCCACGCAGGGGCCTCTGAGAGCAGCAGGGGCACGGGCAGGTATCAGAGGTTCCCCGAGGGGCCTGTGCTGGGACACTCGTGGCCTGCACAGGGTGAAATGGACCCTTCAGCATCCACCAACTCTGCCCTATGCCTCCTGAGAATAAATGAGGCCTGTTGATTTAAACAGCAAGTGACACTCAGAATCTAGGCCCTGTGGGTCCTTCCCCTGCCAGTGCCCCTTCCCAAGCTGTGAAGGCTCACGGGTTCCTGGGGACAAAGAAGTGTCTGGTGCGGGCAGGGGGCCTTTACAGAGCGCATTTGATCACCAGTAGTGGCTCCCTACTCCCTGAAAGCCCCTTTCCTGGATTCCAGTCTCCATCTTGGGGCTGTGGTGGGGACACAGCCCACTTGTCCCTAGGTCTTCAAAGGAGGCCTCTGCTCTGGTTCTGTCGGCTCTGGGAATCTCTGGGCTCTTTCCCAGCCACCTGGTCCTGAGCTCAGGCTGTACCCCGTTGGCTGCTCATCCCTCCCCTTACCAGCCCACTCTCTCTGCCTCTTCTGTCCAGTTTCTTGGCTACCTCAGCGCCCGGGAGAGGTTGCTGCAGCAGGGCTATGAGGAGGGCCTGGTGGACGAAGCCATGGAGCTCTTCCAGTACTCAGAAAGCAAGGTCAGCTGGGCCCACCGCCTGGGTCCCAGGAGATGGGGTATGGGGGTACACCTGTCCCTGGGGCAGTTGTGGAGGCATAGATGGAATGTAGTCAGAGGTAAAAACCAAGGGATGGCAGGGAAAGGGCAGCTGGGGGCTGGGTTTCAAGCCTGGGGTCAGAGGAAACAGCAAGCCAGTTTCTGGGTGCAAGCATGGTCCTGGGGCTCCTTGGCCTGCACCCATGCCCAAGCCCAGGGGTCGGGAGGAGCAGGAAGTGGCACTGAGGCCAGGCCAGGGCTTCCTTCACTGAGCAGAAGCAGAAGGGCCAGAGGCCACATTGCCCCATAGACGCAGGAATATAGCAGGGGCCACCCAGGGCTGGCTTGCCTGGTCTGTGGGGCCGCAGGTTTCTGGGTCGGGTCCACCAGGGTCCCAGCTCTCCCCACCCCCTCCACAGGCCGCGGAATTCCTGCGCCTCTGGGAACAGTTCAGTGATATGGGTTTCCAGCCGCAGCGGGTCAAGGAGGTGCTGCTGGTGCACGGAAACCGACGCGAGCAGGCGCTGGAGGAGCTGGTGGCCTTTGCCCAGTGACCGCCAGGCCACTGATACCGCCAGTGTCACACACCCTGCTGCCAGCAGTTGCCCTGTGTCATGGGAACCAAACTGGAGGTATACAAACAAAGCTCTGCAAGTTCATTGTAAAAGACACAGCTCCCCAGCATTGGGGGAATCACTGAGGCCAGCCCTCCAGGAGGGAAGGGCGGGGCTGCGGTTTTTGGGGCTGCGATTTTCGGGTAAGCCTTGTGCACTGCCTGGGCTCAGCCCTCTCTGTGTTAATAACTTTGCTTTTGAGGAAATTAAAACAACAATGACAACGACCACAAGAGATGGCCTGTTCTTTTGAGTCCTGCGGCATCCTGGTCCTCACAGAAAATCCACAGCCCTAAGTTCTGGTTTGGGGCTCTGTGGATCTCCAAGCTCAAGGGCTCTTGGGGCTCCATTTCCCAAAGAAAAGTAGAAAACTGTGATGAGGTCAAAATTTTCCAGATGGTCTATGAGATACTCTGACAGAAAGCACAGCTTGGCAGCCTTGTGGGCTTTGTTTCCTTGGTTCTTTGAGACATAGTCTTGCTGGTATGGATCAAGCAGTCCTCCTGCCTCAGCCTTCAGAGTAGCAGGAACTGCAGACACAAGTTCTGTTTGTTTTATGTAAGGAGCTTGCTGGGGTTCTCTAGGACGTCGGGGCCCACAGTGGTGTGTGTGGCCTTCCTGGCCAACCAGCCTTGGCCCCTTCTGCTCTGGCAGTCTGGGCCCCTAGGTCACCTTTTGTGTTTTGGGAGGCAGAAGGTTGGGGCCACAGCTGTCCTTTAGAGGCCCCAAGGATGGAAAGGACCACTAGCTGGAGCCACCCATGACTTGGGCCAGCAGAGGCCGAGACAAGGACTCCCCTGCTTTTCCCTATTGCCCTATGGGAAGCTTGCGCAGAAACCAGACCTCTCAGCCACTGTACCTGCAAACAGGGCTGCGCTTGTGGCAGTAAAGTCACAAGTGCCACGTGGCTCAGGGCTCAGACACCTTGTGTGACAGTGTTGCGGAGACTGCTGCGCCCTCCACAAGTCCAGGACTCGTCCTGGGCCCCTCAGCCCCATCCAGGCCCTTGATGTCTTCCACCAAGCCCCAGTGCCTGCCAACTGGAAATCACTTGAAAGCTATTCTTGACCTTCAAGTGTGCTTTGAATAAGGCAATGCAAAACTATTGGAGAAAATCAGCAGGATGGCATAAAGTTGGCTCACGCGTCTGCTGCCAAAAAGAAACCTAGACTTGGAAAAGATAGTATAATTAAAGCTCAACTTCTAAGATGCAGTTTTAGGGCCAAAGTTACTTTGGTGCAGACTAAATGTACCTAGCCTCAGGTCTACCGCTTCACTAAGCCCCCTGCAGAAGGGGGGCCCAGTTGTTAGGCCCTTACCCCTCCCTCCACTCACATCTTCTCCTGCCTGTGCCTACATTTCCACCCATAGAAAAGAACTATTTGATTAAAAATGAGACAGCAGGCCAGGAATGGTGGAGCATGCCTGTAATCCTTGGGAGGATTGGGAGCCTCTTGGGAGGCTGAGGCAGGAAGATCGCTGTGAGTTCAAGGACAGCCTAGGCTACAAAGTGAGTTGAAGCCCAGCCTAAACTACATAGTGAGACCCTACCTCAGGAAACAAGCAAATAAACAAATCCAGACAGCAATATTAGTTTGAAATATGTTTTAAGAAGCA
The DNA here is from genome assembly GCF_000260255.1 of Octodon degus. NCBI lineage: Eukaryota > Metazoa > Chordata > Mammalia > Rodentia > Octodontidae > Octodon > Octodon degus. The sequence goes on from NW_004524602.1 coordinate 10,999,533, forward strand.
GAATGATGTGGTTTAGAAGCATGGACTTCAAATTCAGATCCGGGCTGAAAGTACAGCCTATCGCTCACTAGCAATGTGGCCTTTGGAAAGCCCCTAACCCCTTTGTGCCTTCGTTATTTATCTGTAAAATGCAGATACTGAGCCTTTGGCTGTGCCGGGAGGGGCAGTGCGCAGGAAGCGGTGGCGCTATCTCTGTTGGCCACTTCTGCCGTCGAGTTTGGAGCCTTCTCCATCGCATGCTTACTCTGAGCACCAGCCTCATCATGCTTACGGCTAGTAGATCTCCAGCTGCTAGGTCAGTGCTGGTGTCCCCCCGGTGCTCCTGTCTCGGAGGCTTGGTCCCTGTAACGGGCCTCCTGGAGGAATGGCTGGGGAGTGAGGGTGGATCATGACGTCACTGTTAGGACCCTGCCCCTCTTTCTGGGTGCCAGAGGTGGGCAGCTCTGCTCTGCCCCGACGCCCTGCCACACCCAGGGCTAAGGCCAAACACAACACAGCCCAGTGACCATGGACTCTGAAACACTGAGTCCAAGAATCCTTTTCTGCTAGCTTGTTTTTCTTAGCAAGGGGCAGCTGATCCATCTCCCTGGCTGTGGGATCAACCTCGAGCACCTGGAGCAGCTCTCGCTGGGTCTCCCCTTCTCCGGAAGGGCCAGCTGGTGGAACAGCTGTCTCTACCACGGATACAGGGCTCTGGAGGCTCCAGGAAGCAGGTGACACTCTAGCCACCTGAAGTGACCCAATGATGCCTCAAGGGGAGACCAGGATGGCAGGAGAGACCTGGCCCAGTGCAGCAGGGGGCAAAGCTGCCCTGGCCCCTGCTCTCTCTCCATCCCCTCACATTTTGTCTCTCCTGTGCCATGGTGGTACCCCTCAAAGTCTCCCGGCTGAACGGCGCCACAACTGTGATGGGGGCTGTCTCTCTCCTAAGTGCTTCAGTCTAAGGCCCTAGGTTGTTTATGTGTCCCCTCCTCAGATCTCTGAAGGATCCTGGTGGTCCAGTGGGCTGCGCTGGTAACCTAGAATATTCTGTCATCCAAAAAGCCTTACCTTGGGGGCCAGGGAGATAGCTCAGTAGAATAAGTGTTTGCCTGGCAAGTGCAAGGGCCTGAGTTCAATCCCTGGTTCCACAAAAAAAAAACCCAAAACACCCCCCCCAAAAAAACCCCAAAGAGCCTTACCTTAATTATAACTGCAAAGCTCTTTTGGCCAAGTTCTGGGTTTCGGGATGTAGTTACCTCTGGAGCTAGGACTTGGCACATGACCGAGGGGCCATGCTTAACCCCAAATGACGCAAAACTCCTGTGGGATTTCTGGCAACCGCGCAGGGACTTTTGTTGTGGTTTGTATTGGTATTGTGCAGGGGACAGTTCCAGTCTTCAGAGACAGCAGAGCAGACCTCTGTGTGACCCAAACTTCCTATTTCTACTAGCTGTATGCAGACAAAGCAGCCACTCCCGGGGCTCAGGCAGGATTGTGGAGCAGCTGACCCTCACTGCACCCTCCTCTCTCCATGCCAAGCCTTGCCACCCTGTTTCACTTTGAGTCAGTGTTCTGCAGCCGGTGACATCTGGAGGGGCTGTTAGGCCAGAGTGGGAGGGGGCCACTCCCTGGGCTCAGTTGGCCTCGGGATCGGTGGAGGAGTCAGGAGTCAAGGCCTCTCTGGGGCTGCCTCCTCTCATACCCCAGGGTAGCACTCAGCTGCCCATCTGCCCGCTGGTGGTCCAGGAGGGTGCCCTGCTGATCAGTGCAGGGAGCACTCTTGGCCCCACAGGACAGCACTGGGTAGATGACCATGCTCACCCTAGACAGTGACTCGGAAGTGATGGGTGGCCCAGTCACAGCTGTCAAGGGAAGGGGCAGCCCTCCTGGCCCTGTGTAAGGTATGCCTCAAGGAAGACTTGCGGAGTCTTTCCTCATGGGGTTGGGAGCTTCAGAGCCCCCACCTTGGGCCAGCACCTCCAGCACAGCCCTGCTTACCCCCAGATCCTCAGGCTCCTGCTCCGGCCTCCAGAGGACCACACCACTCAGGGCCCCCACAGAGAGGTGGTGCCTTCATGGTGGGCACAAGGTGACAGTGAGCAGGCCAGAAACCCTCTCCTCAGCTGGGTCTGCTCAGCCACCCCTGGCTCATTAACACCTGCTGCATGCTCTGTACTGTCCTTCCAGGCAGAGGACACCACCCAGGAGCCAAGAGCGCTGGCCCCACTGCTGGCCCAAACCATGAACTATGGCCCAGTTCTCCCACGCAGCAGCCTTGGTGACACTGCAGACCACTGGCCCAGGAGTGGGACAGCAATGACAGCAGGAAGTGGCCTCTGCCCTGGAGTGGGTCCCCAGACTGCTGGGCTGAGCAGTCTGCACTGGGGCTGGGATGACAGCGGGAAGGCAGAGGGACAGGCAGTGCTGGCCCTGATTCCAAGGGCCCTGGAGGGGGCACGCTGCCAGCTCCTCCTGTGGGGCAGGTCTGCTAGGTGCCCCTGCCAGTTCCACAACCAGCCCTGCAGTGGGGCACCCACCCCACCCAGCCCCTGCTGTAGCCCTCCCTCCTGCCACTCTCCTCCTGTACCTGTCCTTATAAGGCCAGCCACTCAGGAGACGTGTGTGCTGTGTCCTCTGGGCAGCTGCCCGTACAACGTCACCAGCTGTTTAACTACTTGGGACTCTTAACCTATGATTTTATTTATTTTTTGTCATAAAGAAAATGTCTCCAGGTTGGCTAGGCACGGTGACACACGCCTGTCATCCCAGTGCTCGGAAGGCTGAGGCAGGAGGATCGCTGTGAGTTTGAGGTTAGCCTGGGCTACACAGCGAGACCGTCTAACAAAACCAAGTTTCCAGATTAAGCAGAGACATTAACTGGGTGTCATATGAGGATGGAAAGCTGGAAGCCAGTGGACAGGGGAGCCAGGGACCCCAGATACACCAGCCTCAGGGCCTATGCTCACACGAATTCGATACTCAGCAGCCAGGAGATCCCGAGGACTTCAGAACCCCAGTGCTGGCCGTGGCCCCTTACTCTTCAGTGACACCCAGGGTGGGGGGAGTTCCCCTCCCCGGGCTACAGATGGCTTCATGTGCTGACAGAGCGCCTGTCCTGGGGAGGGGCACATGTCACCCACTGCATAGGGCCACTCTGACCCTGGCTGTAACCTTGGAACCCAGCCCTCGTCCTGGCCACGGCCTCAGAGGAGCTGCCACTGGCTCCGTGCTGTGGCTTCCCGCCTCCCTGGCTGGCTCTGTCCTCAGTGAGCCTGAACCACCGCAGCCCTTTGGTGGGGCAGATCTGGGCAGGCAGGGAAGGATAGGCAGAGAATGGGCTCCTCTCTCACCACCCTAACGCTCGGGGACTCAGGCAGGGGCTGCCGGCCGCAGCAGGGCTGGGGGTCTTGGTGCTCAGTGAGAGTACGGTCACCACCAGGGATCCGCCTCATGGGCTTGTCGGGCTGACGGGGCTGTCCCGCTCCTAAGCAAGGCTGGGGACAGGCACTGCACGCGGTTACTCTCAGCCCCAAGCCAGGCACAGCTTGCGGTTTGGGGGGACACATGGCAGTGATTGCTGAGTAGGGAGAGAACAGGAATAGGACAGAGGGGAGCCCAGAGAGTGCCCGCGGGCAGCACCATGACTTCTGAAGGTTTTACTGACTTCCTAGGTGAGGAGGCCACCAGAGTGTGACCACCCGCGCCGCAGGGGTGACACTTCCTCCACATCTAGCTCTTCAGATGGACGCGAGGCCCCCAGAGCCTGCCCCTTTACCCCGCGTCACCTCCCTCCCAGCTCCACCAGGGGGCGCACCATCCTGCACCCCTAAACCATAGGGGCTCAGGGGTTGAGCCCACAGGAGAAATGGGGGTTTGTGCTCTCCTCTTGGAGCTCCTATGCATGCCACATGCCCATCCATGGCTCTGCCCCAAAGCGCAGCGCTTTCTGGATTACTGACCGTGGGCCTGCACCTCAGAGAGGTTGAGCAACTCGTTGTTGAGCTGACAGCAGGAGTGTCTGAACCACTATGCCAGTCCCTGCTGCGAGCTCTCACCTGAGGCCATGGCTACCATGTGCCCCAAGCATGGGCTGTCATCCTCAACGACAGACACAGTGCAGTGCTGAGAGCTGAGGCAACTGGTGTGCTGTCACATAGCAGGAGTGGGCCTGGAGCAAGGGTCTCCAGGGCTCCCTGTGGTCCCTGGACCCCTCGGGTAACCACAGCGGCGGTCAGGTCTGACTGATCAGTAGGCAGCCAGGCCCACTTAGAGGTGGCAGAGGCTGGATGCCCAGAAGCTCATGCATCCACTTCCGATCCTGATCCCAGCCACTCCTCAGAGAGCTCCTTAAGGTCAATTTTTTCCCTCAGATTCAAGCAAGGGAGGCAGCCCTGCCTGGAAGACAGTCCTCGGGTTCTGATCACTGTAACATGGAGCCAAGTGCTGAGAGGGATGTTTCCCAGAATCCCTTACTGTGCCAGCCTAGCCACCTGGGACAGAGGCCCAGAAAGCCGAGGCCCAGAGGGCACAGGGCACACAGCCAGCTGGCTCCCGCTGGGAGAGGATGACAGCGCCATCACTCAAGTTGGTCATTAGAGGAGAGCTGAGGGGAGGGGCTGTTTACATGGGGCAAGGCCACTCCAGGGGCAGGCAAGCTGGGGACAGTGGGGCCTGGAATGGGAGGGACAGGGTGACCACCCCACCCAGGAGGCTGAGGGGAGTGCACAGGGAAGGCCATCTGCTGGGAGCTGTGACCTGAGACGGACAAAGGAGCCAAGAAACAGCCCCCTGGCCTTGCCCTCTGTGGGCTTCCACCTCCTTTGGTACCCTTCTCGGAGGCCCAACAGGCAGACTTAGGGGCATCCAGCACAGCTTTCTGATACTTCTTCAAAAATATTCTGTGGCACTCCACTTCCCACTAGCTTAAGGCTGTCTGCTCAGCGTTCAGGCTCCAGCTGGCCTCGGGCCTTCCAAGGCAGGCGTGATCACTGGTGACGCCGCTGTACCGTATTCTTCATGTCCGATTTACAGAAACCCGCTTTTGCAGGACCACACTGCTGGCGAGTCATGCAGCTGGGGCCAGAACCAGGTCCCCAGGGCTAAAGCCCAGACTTAGTGGCTCCACCAGCTTCTGCCCCCTGGGTTCCAAGCACAGCCTGTGGGACAGTGTCCCACTCGGAGCACTGTGCCCATGAAGGGTCATAGAGAAGGTAGGGGAGAAAGGAAGAAGGGAGGGGTGCATGGGTGGGAAGTTCTCACGTCACCCTGTGGCTACCCCCAGGGTGGCCAGGCAGAGCCAGCTGCAGGCCCAGGTTTCCCTCTGTTAATGAGCACTTTAAGGTTAGCACCTCTTTGCAAGCCCCAGGGAGAGGGAAACTAGTTTCCTGCAAAGAGAAGCTACTAGGCCTTTGAGAGGACAAAAGTGTGTGTGTGTGCGCACACACGCTCGTGTGTGCATGCGTGTGTGTGAGAGAGAGAGAGAGAGAGAGAGAGAGAGAGAGAGAGAGAGATGATTCTAAGGACCCAGATGTCAAAATACTACCAACTCCTTTATGACTCTTTCCTGAAACAGAGTACAAAAAAAATGGACACAGAGGGTTGATACTTATTTCTTTTGTGGCGTTGAATCTTTGCCTTGAGCTGCACTGCCCCACCCCACCCTCTTTATTTTTTATTTTGAGATAGGGTCTCGCTAAGCCTTTCAGTTGCACATGTTGGGCTCCAGCTTGCAGTCTTCCTGCCTCGGCCACCTAGGGCGCCGGGATTACATGCGCAGCTCAGAGGGGTGATCTTTCCAGGAAGGAAGAAGGGTGGAGCTGTGGGCCGAGAGTGGGCAGCCTGAGGACTCACTGTGGGGCTCATCCTAGAAGTCCTGGCTTGTGCTCCTGCACAGCGTGGTGGGAAGAGGATTTGGACAGCCATGGTGAGGTGAATGGCCTGCGCCCTGGTGGCTGAGTGAGACGTGCATGCCTCCAATGCCTGAGATCCCACAAACACCCCCCTTCACAGTTCCCAGCTGCTGAGACACCACAGAGGACCCCTTTTTTCCTGCTTCCCACGCCAGTGGGGGCTGCAGAGGACCTGCTGGATGAGACCCCTCTGCAGGGTCCCCTGTCTCTCCTGTGCCCGGGACTGGCACTCTCCAAGGCAGCCCTTCTCCTGACAGCTGTGTCTTCCCGCAGCACAGTTAATTTTCTGCTGTTCAGGGAAGTGACAGCAACTTGAAGCAAAGCAATTAGGATGTAAAAGAGCCCCAGCTGCTTGGAGCCAAAGGAAAATAAACAGACAGGCCTGTGTATACTCTGCTGCCAAGAGCAGCCATTCTTCATGGGCCGATTAGCACCGCCGGCCCCAGCCTCTTCCCCTCCCCAAAAGGAAGCGATGTGACCCAGGATCGCCTCTGTTCTCAGACCCCATTCTCCCCAGTCATGCCGCGGACTTGACAGTCTTCCTGGCCACCTGCCCGTGCCCAGGGCCCTGCAGAAATGGTGCCCTCCCCTCTGAGGCCCGAGCTTGCCACCTCCCTGTGGGTTTACCCTGATTGATTGATTGATTGATTGATTGATTGATTGGCTGATTGATTGATTAATTGATTGATCAGAGGATTCACTCATTCATTTGTCTGTTCATTCATTCATTGATCCTTTCAACAGACATCCAGTGAACACAATTCATTCACTCAGCAAATACTCATGAAGCCCCTGCAGTGTTCTAGTCACTGTTCTAGGTCTTGAGCACTTGATTCAGGGGGTGTGCAGTGGGGGTGTAGCTCAATGGTAATGGGCTCATTCAGCCTGCTTGAGGTTCGATTCCCCAATAGCAAAAAGCAAAACAAGCCCTCCCCCACCAAAAGAAATTCATGAAGTTCAAATTTTAGTAGGAGAAAAGAGACCATGAGTAAAGGTTAATACAGTGTGAAAAATGAGGCTAAATGGGCTGGCCAAATAGCTCAGGAGATTAAAGCCCCTGCAAGTAGGTGCAGGAGCCAGGGGTTCAATCCCTGGGCCTACCGTGCAGGCCCACTTCCAGGGCACGCTGAGACAGTGATTGAGACTAGGCGTGGTGGTGTGCACCTGTAATCCCAGCTCTTGGGAGGCTGTTAACAGGCAGATCACTAGGAGTCTGATCTAGTAGTGAGACCCTGAACACCCTGCAGACCCTTTCCTAAAACAAACAAACAAACAAACAAACAAAAAGGTGCTAAATGTTTTGGAGGAAAGAAACAGGGACAGGAGGTAGGGAAGGAGAAAAAGGGGAGGGGGAAGCTTAAGGTCAGGAAGGGCCTGAGAGTGACATCTGACAAAGACCTGCAGGGGTGGAAGAGAGGGAAGGGGAGCCAGGCAGAGGGATTTGGAGCAGGCCTGGTGTGTCTGAAGAATGGTAGTGGGGCTGGCAAGCTGAGAGGAAATGAGGTGGCGAGGTCCTGAACGGCCTTTGGGTTGCCACCCAAGGGCTCTGTGGGGAGGAGTGACTCACCGGTTGCCATGGCAATGGGTGGGGGGACAAGCAAGGCCACAGGCCCCCTGAAGGGGGCATTGGAAAAGCCTGGTTGCTCCTGCCCAGTCCCTCAAGCTACATAAACACACGAAGTCTAGGACAGTGTGGGTGAAGCCCCCAAAGAGGTGGGCACAGAGAGTAGGGTGAAAGGGAGTTGATGCAAAGGAGCCTGTCTGAAGCTGCCTGCCCATCTCAGAGTGTCACCACAGGAACATGCATGCTTCTGCGTTCAAAGTGGGTCCCGGCCCCTTTTACTCATGTGACCTCTGAGTTTGGGTTTGGTTTTTTTCTCTCCTTTGAGAGAGGTGCAGAGCTGCTGCTGAGCTACCTAACACTTAAAATTCCTAAAAACTTGCCAGGATTGTTGGAACACATCTGTAAAGCCAGCACTCAGGAGGCTGAGGCAGGAAGATCATCCCCAGCCTGTACTACATAGTGAGACCCTGTCTCAAAAAAACCAACCAAACAGACATCTTAAAAACTCCAGAAAGTCAACTGTGGGAAACAGTTTACTCCATGTGATTACTGTGCCGTTTTAATTCTGCACAAAAGACATCTCAGAATTCCTGCTTGGAGTGAAGAACTGCCAAATGAAGGAGCCAAACAGGCCCAGCTACTGCCCCCTGCGCAGCCCAGCAGTTCTGTGGGTGGGAAGGCCCGAGCTGACAGGCCTCAGGGTCACATATTTCACATATTCAGCGCTGGTCAGGAGGCCAGAGCAAAGAGGAGGTACTCTGTGTTGCTAAGAAAAATGATCCAGATGAGAATGGCAGCACTTGTGTGCAATGCCAGTGCTCTAGGAGGCTGAGGCAGGAAGGTTGCAAGTTCGAGCCCAGCATGGACAATTTAATGATATAGCAAGACCCTGACTCAAAATGAAAATGAGCTGAGCATGGAGCTCAGTGTGAAAGCCTGGGTTAGAGGGAGAGAAGAAGAAAGAAAGGGGGAGGAGAGGGGAGGGAAGGAAGAGGAAGAGGCAACTTTGGGAGCAGGGCATAAGGACCCCAGGTCTTTTCAGCATCCCCAGGTCAGGGCTGAGCATCAAAGGTATTTAATTACCCAGCAGCAAGTACCTTTGTTCTCCCAGCTTACTTGCTGATTAGGGCTGTGCCTCTGAGGTCTCACGCTACCCTGAGGGTGCATGTGCCCAAGTACAGAGGTGCTTCTAGGACACAGCCACAGATATGATGGTTTTATTGCCCCATAAAACAATATCCAGTTTCATCACTAACCCAGCAAACTTACTTCAGCATGTCTTTCCCAACTTAATATACAAATCTGTCTTTCAAATGCTCTTTCTGACCGGCTTTGCCCTCTACTGGTTCCACTACAAATTGAATCAATCACTGACATGTGATAGAAAATATACTTTGGCAGAACCAGAACTGAGGGGCTCTGCAGTGCTGGGTGGCTTTGGGCCAGCCAGTCAGCTTCTCCGCGTATCTCACTGGCTGCACAGCGAGGGCACCGGCTCCCAGGAGGACATTGAAGAACTTTGTAGCATTCACAGGAGCTGACAATCAGGGTTTACTGTTGTCACTCATTGGACAAGTCTATTCCAGGGATGGAAGGTCCTGAATGAAGGTGGCCTTCTGTATACTTGGAACACCAGGGTAACCTGAACCAGTGTCCTGCCCAGAAGCCAATCCTGGATGTCCAAAGGGGATAAGACTTTGTCTAACAATGCAAGTCAGTGGCAGGTCCCTAACCAGTGGCCCCCACAGTTTGAGTCCTTGCAAAGCCTCATTTTATTCTGCAGTTTTGGAAATGCCCCTAGCTAACAGCATAAGGCCTCTACTCTGACTCTTGTGTGCAGCTGCTGTGTATAGACACACTCAGAATGATGTCACAGCCAGGAGTCCAATGAGAATGCTGGTAGCCAAGGCCAGGCAAACAAGGAGCTGGGTCAGCCCATCCTGCGCAGAACAGGTGGAAGCCAGCAGACAGACAGAGGGACAGGAAAAGCATCCATTCCAGGCCCAGGAATAGGCAGGAGCATTGGCTGGAAGGAGAAATGGGGCCTGTAGGAATACACTGAGGAGTGAGGCAGGACTGGGCTCTCACCTTGAGTGATCTGAATGACCTGAGGCGTGAGGGTTAAGGCTCCACCCTCCCTGTGGGGATGGCAGAAAAGGGCAATGGCAAACTTCATGCCCTCTGACCGTCTATGTACCCAAGGGAGGATGTAGGGAACCCTTCCCTCCCCCACAGGCTGCACCAGGAACAGCCCAGTTGCCTCCACCCACAGTGCCTCAGCCTCCAAGGTTCAGGGGTGCACCTACAATCAGTCCATGCTCCTCGCTCTGAAAGCTGTTCATTTCTCTTCTCCTATGTCTCACTTGCCCAGTCACGCCTTTTTTTTTTTTTTAAATCAGCATGTTGTTTTCAATCCTTTATGGAGGGAGACAAATATGTGTAAAACTTTTGTCCTAAAATATTGTCTTGGGGCTGGGGAGATGGCTTTGTGGAATAAGCGCTTCCCTGGCAAGCGCAAGGGCCTGAGTTCAATCCCTGGTTCCACCACAAAAAAAAGAAAAAAAAGAATACCTAAAATTGTCTGGTTGGGACTGAGCTGTCCGGAGGTTGATCTCAAGCTCTGTGGCCCCTGGCCAGTGACCACACCTCTCCTAGTACTGTACTGGGCACAGGTTAGGCACCTAGTTCTTGCCCACTGATCGGCGGTTTGGTTACTATCACCTAATCCATGTCCAGCCATGCTTGATTAGTGGCCCAGTCATGTACAAGCATGGGTTACTCAAATCCTAAGCCACTACCCCTCCTGCTAACACTGTGTGACCCACCAGCTCTTGGCAGGGGCCAAGCGATCTGAGGACTCCAACCCCAGCATCCTTGGTACTCCCTGAGAACCTTGGTTTGCATCACTAGACCAAGAACCGATGGTCTCCATAGGTCAGAAGTTCTCAGAGGTCCCCCGGGCCAGCTTCACACTCCGCCTCTGCTCAGGGACAATTCTGGGTGCCTCCTCTACAGCCACTCTGAGATCACAGCTCTGGCAAAGGCAAGGCCACAGGTCCAGGTGCGCCAGGGGGCAGCCTCAGCAGGAAGGTTTGCAGGGATCCGGGCCGGGGAAAGCCAATCTTCTCTCTGAGCAGCCGCCAGGTGCCTTCTTCGATGGCATAGAGCAGCGTAGACAGGCGGTTGACCGTGTAGACCGTGTCACCGCGCACCACAGCTGTGAAGAGCGCTCCCTTGCTGTTGACAAACTGGCCTGGAAGTGCTGTCCACTGTCCGGTGACCAAATTGAGACAGTCGATGGCGCAGTGCAGGAAGTCGTCGGAAGGTCCGTTGCGCACCACGTACAGGCTGTCGCGATGGGCCACCATGCAGTGGCCGTAGCTCTGTGGACGCCGCAGCTGGGCCACCGGTTGCCATGCGTCAGTCCGTGCCACATACTCCACGATGGTCGTGGTGTCCGCAGGCCGCCACAGGCACACAAAAAGGCGGCCGCGCGCCTGGGCACAGGGAACACCCGCGGCAGGCTGTGGCAGGTCGGCTACAAAGCTCCAGCAGCCGGTGGCTGGATCATAACGTTCCACGGAACTAACGGGTGTCCTCTGGAACTCTCCCCCGATGGCATAGAGGCAGCCATCGAAGCCGGCCAGCGCCAGGTCGTAACGCGGCTGATGAGGGCTGGGGAATTCGTTCCAGGTGCCGCGGTCAGGGTCGTAGCAGAAGCCGAGCTCCACCACCTCCTTGCTGGCGCCCCGCACGCCACCCACGATGTACAGCTTGTTGCCCAGCGTGGCCACGCCCGCCAGCATCGTGCTGGCCTCCAGGGGCAGCGCGGCCAGCGTACGCCACGCGTCCTCCTCTTCGTCCAGGTAGCACATGGTGCGCGACTTGTCCTCCAGGAAGCCGGGCGCGGGCGTGTGCGTGCTCAGCGCCACGTAGTAGCTAGGCCGCAGGGTGGCCACGTAGGCGCGGGCTTCAGGCAGTGCCAGCCCGGCCGCCAGCTCGCAGGTGCTGTCGCGGATGAGGAGCGCGGCGCTGTGGAACACGTCGCGCAGGCCGAAGACGGCGGCCGCGTCGCACAGCAGAGCGCAGTTGTCGGACGTGAGGCTGTGCTCCAAAAAGCGCGCAAGCGCCGGCGCCTGCAGGAAGGCGGCGCACTCCACCGCCTGCAGCAGGTCGTCCTCGGCTGCCAGCGCCGGCCGCTGCCCGCGCAGCACCTGCAGGGCCGTGCGGAAACCGTCGGCGCTCAGCGCCCCTAGACGCACCTCGGCAGCGCGCGCCTCCCGCATGCCGGAGCGGAAGAGGCCGCGGAAGAAGCCGCAGTGCTCCACCAGCAGGCCCTGCTCGGCCTGGAATAGCTGACCGTCCACCCACACCTGCACCGGGACCTCGGGGCCCCGCGGCATGCTGGGCCACTGGGGCCGGGAGCCGTGGGCCACCAGCACTGGGGCTCCCCTTTGCAGAACAACTTCCTCCGGGATATAAATACCTCCCTGGCTAAAGATAGTACGGCTCATGTGATTTGGTGGCCAGCAAGCTGCGTGGCCACCGGCCCGGAGGGCATCTGGAGACCTGTGGGGTCACTCTGATAGAAGTGACAATAGTGGCCGGATACTGAGCGCCTACTGCATGCTGGGCCCTGAAACAGCTGTATGCACCAATAGCCCTGCTGCACAAATAACCAGGTTAAAGTTAACTCTAACCATATGCCCTTGTGCAAAGCAAGGGTCCTAACTTCCAGCCTCGTTTTCCATCTATTTTATTTATCTTTTTGAGACAGGGTCTCACTATGAACTTCAGGCTGGCCTTGAACTCGCTTTGTAGCCCAGGCTGGAACGTGCAATGATCCTCCTGAGTGCTGGTATGACAGGCGTGCATCACTATGCTAGTCTTCTTTATCCTTAAAGTGACACCTATTTTACAGGACTGAGGCGGTATCTGCAAAGCATTCTGAATGAGACTCAGTTTGGGCTGCTTGTCCCGGGAGGCTCAGGGGGAAAAAATCCAGGACAGGATTAGTCAGTACTCAGCTCAGGCCATGGGCTCAGAAGGGCTGGTGGTGGGGTGGTGGGTGGGAGGGAGTTGACCAAAATGAGTGGTTCAGGATCAGGGCTCTAATATGGCCTGAGTTTCTGCCCCTGCTTCTGAAATGAGCCTGAGGCTTTTGTGAGTTTCAGTATTGTTTGTGTAAAAGGGGAGGAGAAGCGTCCCCGATCTGCCAATGAGTGGCCAAGAAGCTACCTGTGCAAATAATCCCGATGCGGTTGGAAGTGAGCAGCTGATGTCTGTTGTTCATTTGCCAGACCCCGAGTCGCTGTGTGGTTCTGGACTCTAGAGAAGGAAGAAAGGGGTGTGTATGTCTGTGGGAGGGAAGAAGAGTTCTGGAAATAATAACTTTTTTTTGCTGGTAGTAGGGATCTAGTGCAAGGCCTTTGCACAGAACTGTATCCCCAGCCCCTCATAGTTTTATTTTATTTTAAATTTATTTATTTATTTATTATTTTTATTATTTATTTATTTATTTGATACAGGGTCTCACTACACAGTTCAGACTTGTAGTGATCTTCCTGTCTCAGCTTCCCCAGCAGGTGTGCACCACTGTGCCCAGTTCCTTTTTAGTTTTAAAGTTTATTTATGTTCATTGTGAAACAGGGCCTTACTAAGTCACTAACTTGCCTAGCCTTTGCTTGAACTTGCAATCCTCCTGCCTCAGCCTCCCAGAGAATTAATAAGTAGGCTTAATAAGTAGGCTTATACCCTGACACACTGGCTCTATTTTCCCATCACACTTGCTGCAGGGCTCCCAAAGTAAGGACAATGTCTACAGTGTCTCCTCCATGGACCAGAGGGCACCCTGGGACAGTCCCCATCTGACCAGGAGCTCCTCCAGGGTAGGATGGGGGTTCCACTAGACAGACAACAAAGCCAGGTCTGGGCTGCAGAAAGGCTCAGGGTCTGCTGTGCCTTCCTTCCCAGCCCTCAGCCCCTCCTCCAAGCGGTGGGGGTGCCCAGTAGAGAGGGAGGGAGCGTGGGATCACCAAGAGGCTTGGTCACATGGCCAGAGATTGACAGACCTAGGACTGGAAGCAGCCACTTTGAATCTAGCACAGTGGTGGTGAACATCGATGGTGCAGGTGCCACAGCCGACTCTTTGCACTGAAAGCTCTAAGAGGCCCACCATCTCTGGTCTGGATTGTGTGCTCCTGACCGCTATGCTTTGCGGCTTCCCTACATTACCTATGCTGGGCAGTTAGGTGGCGCCTTGGGCTCCTGGGTCCAACCTTTTGATTACAGGGGTGGGGACGTGGCTGGGGTATGGGGTAGAGGGAATCGCTGGCCCAGGCTGCCTGCTGCTCAGCCCCCAGCAGAACTTTCCTAGGTGCTCTGCTGAGACTCTGAATCCCACAGTGTCAGGTGGGAGGAGTTTATGGTCATCTTTGCGTGCCACTTGGAACCTGAGGCCCAGACCCTTGGTGACTGCTATTGATCACTGTGTCTGTCCACTTGGCTGCACCAGGGTGGGGCTGGCATGCTGGGGCCACTTGGCTGAGCCTGGGAAGCTGGAAGCCTGTAGGAGGCAGCCAGAAATATTTCCCATGATCTGCCCCAGGGACCAAACAGGAAGAGGAGGCGGCAACCAGGGAGTAGGCAGGAGTCCCCATAGGATTTCCCAGGCCCTCTGCCAGCTTCTCATCTTCCCTGAAGCCAGGCACTGGCTGAAAGAGCCAGGAAGGTCCAGGAAGCAGGCATGACACCCCCTCCTGGGGCAAGTGGGGGCTCTGCACTGGCTTTGTGTTAGCTTGCTTCCAGAAGGATCCATCCCTGGCCTGGTCCCTGAGGCAGAGTGGGTCGGTCTAGTGCGCCACCAGCTCTCAACTTCCTGCAACCGGCTTGGGGAGAGGATCACCGAATGGGGCGTGGCTCTGGGGCGGGCCGTTGGTCCCAGTCTGATCCCCAAGGGTGCCGCCTGCTGCTGGGAGCCTTTCCTCCTCCCAGGCAGAGAGTCCCTTTGGGACTTGGAGAGGACTCAGTAGCATCCTGGCTGTGGGCGGCCTCCAGAGTTCCCAGGCCCTGGCGACCCCGCGCTCCCTCCCTCTCTACTGGGCACCCCCACCGCTTGGAGGAGGGGCTGAGGGCTGGGAAGGAAGGCACAGCAGACCCTGAGCCTTTCTGCAGCCCAGACCTGGCTTTGTTGTCTGTCTAGTAGAACCCCCATCCTACCCTGGAGGAGCTCCTGGTCAGATGGGGACTGTCCCAGGGCGCCCTCTGGTCCATGGAGGAGACATGGTCCTTACTCTGGGAGCCCCTGCAGGAAGTGTGATGGGGAAGCCCGGGCAGTGAGTAGCTTGCACTGCCTGGACCTGGAGGAGGAGTCAGAATCCCTGCCCGTGTGTGTGTGTGTGTGTGTGTGTGTGTGTGTGTGTGTGTGTTCTTGGAGGTTGAACCCACTGTGCTGAGCTATCCTCCTAGCCCTTCAATTTTTTTTCCAGTCCCTAAAGTATGGAGGCTTGGCTGGGACTTCAACTCCTCCTGCCTCAGTCTCCCAAGAGTGCTCCAATTGCAGCCGTACACCATCACACCTGGCTCTTGCCTGGGCTTTGCCTTAGCTTGTGAGAGCTCCCAACCCAACTGTGACTCAGTTGTGCATCTGGGAAGCGGAGTTTGGATCTGACTTCTAGGTTTCTGTCCAGCTTTGGCATCTGAATTTATCACCAGAGCACCACAGGAGTAGTTGTCCTGTCTCCAGGAAAGGTGGTGGCATCGCAAAGGACTTATAGATTCTTAGTTTTTCTGGAGCGGCTCCTGGAGTCACCTGGAGCCAGGCATCAGGAAGGCCTCCTGCAGCTGCAGGTCACATGAGAGACAAGTACCTGCTGCATGTCCTGCCCTTCCTTAGGGGGCAACAGCCTTGGTGGCCTGAGGCGGGGAAGTGAGCTCCTTGCCCTAACAGAATGACCTCTCACCTGAGCTCAAGGCTCCAAACTCCCACTCTCTAAACTCCTGCCCACCGAGTTCTGGGTCGGTGGGTGGGAGCTGTGTGCTGCAGAAGGCACAGCAGGAGCTCGCTGCTGCTTTTGGGGGCCCTGAGCCACGCTCTGGGTGGGACTTCCTTGTTCCTTAAACCTTCATATCCTCCCTGAGGAATTGAGGCCCACAAGGGCCAGGTAGCTTATTCGAAGGCCCAATAGTGAGGAACTTGATTCCCAAGACCTTTCCAGGCCACTGTGGACAGCTGGAGAAGTTGAGGAGACTGAGGGTTGGGACAGGGACCCACAACCTGCAGGCGGGCACATGTCTTCCCAGGCCTGACTCTGAGCGGGGCTGTAAGGAGCCAGGCACAAGCTGGGAAGTGGCAGAGTCCACGTGTGCAGGCTGGCAGCACGTCCCTAGCCCCGCAGTCCTCTGCTGACAGTGGTTCTCTCCTCTCAGGGCCCCACTGGGAACTGCTCTGTCTGTACAGGACACACAGGACAGGCACAGTGGTGGGGCTGGAGCTGGCCCTCCACTTTCCCAACTCCTACAGCTTGAAGGGAAACCCTGGGCTGTTGGCTGTATGAGCAGCTCCGACCCAGGGTGTGATGGAAACAAATTCCCCCGGGCACTTAGAGCCTGAATAGCACACCTGGCTTACTGTGATCACCCTAAAAACGTTCCGCTGAGTCAAAATTCATGTGCAATCCAGGAAAAGTTTCCCTTCATGCTGTATGGGCCGGGTTGCCGTGGCTGCTTCTCTCGTGGATGAGTGGGATGGGTGAATAATCAACTGGCCATCTGAGGGACAGGGGACAGGGAAGAAGCATAGTGAGGCTCCTGTCCCCTTCCAGGCTCCAACCTGGAAGTTTTCCAGAAGATGGGGTGGATTCTGTCATTCTCTTACGCCGGAGTCACTTTGTGGCATTTTAGATTTATTTCCCCTTGCCTTTCATGCTTACAGCTGGGGACACAACAAGAAGCGAGGAGACTCACCCAAGGTCTTGCTACTCCTTGATTCAGGGGAAGGCACACACCAGATCTGAAGTGTCTGGGTTCTTGGTAGCCTCCTGCCCTGTCACTAGCATTTTACCCCGAGGCCCAGGGCAATGGCCAGGTGGTCTTCAGGCTCACCAGCAATCCCACCACTGCCTAGGCAGGACAGGGAGCCAGGTTTTAGAACAAACGTCCATTTACGCAACGGACAGCTAACACGTGCAGCGCATTAGCTCTCATCAGGAGAAACAAACCTGGGTGGATTAGGTGTCGGAAGCTGAGCCACACCGGCACAGCTGTAGGAGGGGCTCTCACGCCTCTTGCCATGAGCCTACATTCTGCAATGATGCCCGAGTGCCCCGCACCCAAAGGCCGGGACGGGGGTGTAGCGGGCCAAGGGTGTGATCTAAAAGTGCCAGGCAACAGCGTCAAGCTGGGAGGCGTCCTGGAGGAGGAGGCAGGACGAGTGGTGGGTCAAAGAAAGGGGAGGGTTTTCTTGCTGCTGGGAAAAGACCAAGGGAAAAAGGCTAGAATCAGGGTCGTCTGTATTGGGCCGTTGGCCGACACGGAACCCCCTACCCGCGCCAGGGAGGGACGATCCCTTAAAAGGAGTTCGCGGCTCGGCCCCGCCCGCCGCCCCTCCCCCACCCGCGGCGGGACGCGAGCGCTGGGCTCGGACCGCTCGGCGCCGGGTGGACACCGACGGGCTCGGGGACGCCGGCAGGCGCGCGGCTGGGGTACTCGGTCCACTCCGGGGCGCCCTCTGCGGTCGCCATGGCCTCGGTGTTCGGAAAGCCCCGCGCTGGCAGCGGGCCCCCAAGTGCACCCCTCGAGGTCAACCTGGCCGTCCTGGGGCGCCGCGGGGCCGGCAAGTCCGGTGAGTGGCGCTGCCCAGGGCGGGGCCCGGGAGCTGTGGCTTTGGGGGGCCTCTGAGATTTTCTTCTTTGCCTCAGTTTCTCCGTTGCTGGCTCTCTCAGCTCTTCTGCCTTTGTGCGCAGCCCCTCCTTCCGGTTCTTCCGTCCTCTGCTTCTGCCTGCCTCTTCCCTCTGTGTCCCTGCCTTGCTTGGCTGTGACCCTTAACTGTGCCCTCTCCCACCCTGAACCCGCTCTCTCTGGGTCTGCAAACCCTCTCCATCTCCACTCCATTTCCCCTCCCTGGGGCAAGCAGAGAGCCTGGGTGACCTTTGAACTTGGCTATAGCCTTCCTACTCCTTGATTCAGGTTGTCACCTGCGCACAGATGCGCCCCCACACATACACCCACACCACTGAAGAGAGTTGGTAGAAGTTCCTGGCATTAGAACATTTCAGGCCTCCCCAGTTCCTTGGGATCTGGGGACAAGCCTTGCATGCTTGTCAACTGTGTTTATTTCAAGTCACACCCATCTCTTGATGTTTTGGAAATATGCTGGGCTGTGACAGTCCCAGGTGGCTGAAACTTGTCTTTTTTTTCCCCCTTCTAGAGATTGAACCCAGAGCTATTCACACTGAGTTATAGCCCTAACCCATGTTGTCTGTCTGTCTGTCTATCTGCCTGGCTGCCTTCCTGTCTGTCTATGTATGTATGTATGTATGTATGTATGTATGCATCTATCTATCTATCTATTATTAATCTTTTGAGACAGGATCTCTCTATGCAGTCCAGGCTGGCCTTGAATTCAGTATGTACTCCGTGCTGGCCTAAACTCACAGAGATCCTCCTCTCTCAGCCTCATGCATGCGCTACCACGTCTGGCTTTATTTTTAATTTTGAGACAGTTTCTTGCTAAGTTCTGAAGTCACCCAGAGTGAACTTGAACCTGCCATCCTCCTGCCTCTCAGTGTCCCAGACGGAGGGACTGCATGTCCAGGGCCATCTTTGTCCCACACCTGACTCTGGGACTTGTCTGTGAAGAACCAAGACCTTGGGCTTCCACTGAGACCATTTCTGCCAATGCTGAACTGTGCCTTCACCACTCCTGACTGCTGTCACCATAGACTGAGACCCCAGATAGACCGTTGGCCTTTCTCTGCTGCTGACAGCTACAGCAGCTGGGGGACACGGGACCTCTCCACTGGCTATCTGTCCAGTTATGCCTCTCAGCAAGTGTCACCCTCTCTGCTCAGGGTCTCCAAGACTCATGGGGAACAGGGACTGCTCTGATTTTGAAGCCATCTGCTGGCTCTGAGAAGGTTCCCAGGGTCTGGTTTTCCTCCAGAAAACATTTGTCCTTGTCCATTTGAAAATCAGTTTGCTGTTTGTAGCTCTGCAGCTGGTCCAGGTTAGCTGGTGACTATAAGAATGAAGGAATTTAAACCTTCACATCTATTACCTCAGCCTTTGTTGGTAAACTGACCCTGTGAGGAAGCCTAGGAAAGAACTGAAAGGCTTTCTTGACTTCATAGCAGGCTGGTGGCGGGGCTGGCTGACCCTCCCTTCATGAGGTTACACTCGGACAACCTAGGAACCTCCCAGTGTCCTCTGTCTGCAAGAGCTTTGTCCTGGAGTCCTCCATCCTGCTGGGAGAGACGAGGAGGCCCTCAGAGAGCTGAGCCTTAGATGTGGACTCCAGGACCTGGGTGCGATTGCTGGGGCCTAGATGTCTCCACACCTTGTGTGGAATCCTGGCCCTTGGGGCTCAGACCCTCAGCGGCCTCCACCCCAGCTCCACTCCTCTGGTCTCTCTGGGTTGCAGCCACAGCTGGCATAGATGCCTGTGCTTTGGAAGCTCTGTGATGCCTGCTCCACGGTGAGGCCGTGTCCCCCCCATTGGGACCACACCAGGCTGACCTGAGTAACCGACCACTATGTCTGGGTCCCCACCAGCACCCCCTTAGCCTGGCCTCTCCTTACCTTCTTGCTATTAAAAACAACCCTGGGAGGGTGACTACCCAGGACTTGGCCCCCGGATTTTTGGTTCCTTCTGAGCTGCACGTGACCACAGGAACTGAGACCCTCTCTTTCTCCTTCCCACAGCTCTGACTGTGAAGTTCCTGACCAAGAGGTTTATCAGCGAATATGATCCCAACTTGGGTAAGAAACCAATGGTCTTTGGGCCTCCTGATGCCCGCCTGTGCCTCACCTGGTGTGCTCCCAGGGACTGGCATCTGTGGACAGCAGTAGGCCCCTCCAGGATAACTCAGCAGTGGGGAGATTATTTTTTCTGGCATTGGGGGTTGGATTCAGTACTTTCTCACTGAACTATGTTCCTTTTTTATTTTTATTTTTTATCTTTTAGTGGTACCAGGGATCAAACTCAGGACCTTCGCTTGCCAGGAAAGCACTTATTCCACTGAGCTACCTCCCTGGCCCCTGAACTACATTCCTGGCCCTCTTTTATTGTACAACAGAGTCACACTAACTTTGCTAAGATGCCCAGGTTAGGCTTGAACTTGTGGTCTTCTTGCCTCAGCCTCCCAGAGCGCTGGGATTCCAGGCACAGGCTCCCAACGGGGGAAATGTTTTAAGTGTCGCAGATCCCCCCTCCATGGCCCATTAGAGGCAACCTGGAGGTTGGCCCAACTCAAAGAACTGAGAGGCTGACTTGCCCCCAAATAGGAGGTGTGGTGAAACTTTCAAAAATGAAAATAAAAAAACTCCAAACATAGCAGATGTCCACATCCAAAGAGGTGTTGTTCTTTTACAGGGTCACTCAGTGTTCTTTTCTAGAAAAGCCGGGCAAGAAAGACATTTGGAAAATACTCTGGTGGTGCTGGCTTCAGACTGTTTGTTTGGTTTTTTAAATTAATTTTTATTTATTTATTTGTGTGTGTGTGGCCAGCTCAGCCCACCAGGGGGCGGGGCTGGCTGGCATGTGGTGCTGGGGGATTGAACCGCGGTCCCTGTGCTTTGCTAAGCTTGTTCTAAGTAGGTGCTTTAGACCACTGAGCCATCTCACCAGCCCTTCAGACTGTTTTTGAATGCATGAAAAAAATCTAGTCTTGCTTTTTGCTGATTGTGTGGTACTGGGGGCTGGCCCAGGGCTTTGCACATGCTAGGCAAGCTCTCCTCCTCTGAGCTCTATCCCAGACCTTTGTAAAGTTTCCTTTTGACGCAGGGTTTCACTAAGTTGCCAGGCTGACCTCAATTTGCTGTCCTCCTGCCTCAGCCTCTTGAGTAGCTGGGATTAGAGGTGTGAACCACCACACCCCATTTGTCTTGTGTTGTAGTTGTATCATGGTATATTGGAAGAAGGGATATTTTCATAGCTGTCAGCTAGGTTCAAACACTTGCTTTGCCAATTATTGGCTGTGCACCCTTAAGAGAGTTGCTTACCTTCTCTGAGCTGTTGTTTGTTTCTCCGTCTGTAAAATAGGAGTACAAATACCTGTCTCAGAGAATTACAATGAGGATCCAAAAAAACAATGCAGGAAGATCCAGCCTTGCCTTAACCCACAGGCAGCATCTGCTCTTTCTTCTTCTAAAACCCAGTGGCTGAGGTTCCCTCGGATTAATCCGATCACTGCTCTTGAAAATATTTTCAGCTGCAGGATATTTTCCTAAAGTAACTTCTTACATAGAACCTTAATATTTAAATGAAAGCAGAATTTTATTGGTTCCAGTGTTATTTATTTATTTTTGGTACTGGGGATCAAACTCAGGACCTTGCACTTGCCAGGCAGGCAATTATGCCAACGAGCTGTCTCCCTGGCCCAGTTCCAGTGTGACTTAAACCTCACATTTATAACTTTTTGTTTGTTTGCTTTTTATTTTTATATTTATTTTGAGACAGGATCTTACTATGTAGCCCAGGCTGGCCTTGACCTCATGATCCTCCTACTTCAGCCTCCCGAGAAGGGAATTTGGTGTGCTCCACCAGGTTATTGCGCCACCAGGCAGTGACATGTTTTATGAAACCTCTCCTGGGACCGCTAGGGCGTCTGAATGGTGACAGGCTTTGGGAAGTGGTGTTGGGTTAATTCCTCATTGATAATAATTGAGTAAGCATTGGTAGGAAGTCTACAGTGGGACCCAGGCTTGGTGACACAGGCTGTACACCCTAATGGTGCAGCAGGCCCCTGTGAAATGCCACTAGGATGCCCAGAGGGAAGAGCTGAGCCCACTGGTGCCCCCAGCCCTCTGGGTGAGGTTGGGCAAGGGCACTGAGTCCCAGGACCTAAGCAGGGCATCCTTAGGGGCCACTTAGGCTTATTTATTTATTTTTTCATAAATACAATAATCCCTTCCTCCAAAGAGACCTTAACAGAGTGCCAGGATGTCAAAGCAAATTTGGGTAAATCAGGAGGTTGTAGGATAGGTGATGTGGTGACAATCATCAAGGACTTTGATCAGTAGAGGTCACCTCCTGGGGACATGGGATGCAGTGTCCTGCTGGCTGGGCTGGGGCTCAGGAGAGGACAGAGCTGGAGGAACAGAGGACAGGGGAGATGAAGGCTGGGAGGGATGACACGTGAGCAGGCAGGTGTCTGGCAGGGAACAAGGGGGTTCCCAAGGACATTCTTCCCCATTCAGGTAGTGTGTGTGTGGGGGGAGATCTGCTTGTACGAAGACCTACTTCTGGTGCACCCAGCATTCAGACCCACCTGGCATCCTGCCTCTTCCCTGGCACCCCTCTTTCTCATCTCTCCTTCCCGGCCCCAGTCCATTCCTTGCCCCAGGGTCCTGGATGAGCCTGTTCCAGCCTGTTGAGTAGCTCTGGGTTCTGACCTGGTGGTGGAATGTGTACAGTCAGACTGTGGGGGACTGGGCAGCAGTCCTGAGCTGCAGAGACTTTTAGGGGGTCTGTGGCATCCCTGAAGTTCTGTTCTACTGCTGGGAACTGCCTCAACTTTCTGGTTTCTAGTCCCCTCTTGGTTCTAGCAGCAGCTTGGTCTGGGGCCCCAAGTCTCTTTCTGTAGAGAGAGCTCAGCCAAGCCTCCGACAGATGTTGGCAGACGGCTCTTTTGCCTTTGCCAGGGACTCCCAAGACCTTGGGTGCATTTGCTCCCCCCCATACCCCAGAAAGAAACTTGAGCCTAGTTCCATCAGGGGACACAGTACAAGGCCTGACATAGCCTCTTCACTGGGGTATGAAGTTTTTTTTAGGACTATCCTTCAGAGAACTCCTATTATTATCAATACCCATTTTACAGGCAGGGAAACTGAGTCTGAGGATGCAGTGATTTGTCGAAGACCACAGAGAGCGTCAGGTGCCAAGGAAGATGAAAAACCACTCTACTGAATGCAGTAGCAGTGCCTTGTGTTATGGGGGGCTGCATCAGAGGCCCATTAGCCCTGGGCTCTGAGCCTCAGTTTCCCCATCTGGAAGATGGGATGAATAGCCTGAGCTCTGACACTGCTGGACCTGGGCCGAGCGTGGACTGTGATTGAAAGCTGGTAGGAAAAAGAGGTCAGTGCCTGTGAGGGGCTTTGCCGTGCTGAGCCCTCAGAGCAGGACGAAGGTGCCCAGAACCCTGCTTTCTCACAGGAGGTGGGGACAGTGACAGCTTCACCTCTGTTTTCTCTCTGTTCCATACATGGATCAGACTTTTATGGGCGCCTTTTAAAAAATGATTGTTGCTATCAATGACAGAAAAGTACTTTGCATGTGAACTTTTTTTTTCTTTTCTGGTACTGGGCTTCAAACTTAGGACCTTATGCTTGCCAGGCAGGTGCTTATGCCACTGAGCTATCTTCCTGGCCCTGGAAAGGTACTTCGGGACAGCTCTTTTCTCAACCCTAAAGTGCACAGACTATCAACGAGAGCTAGGAGTTATGGAGCGCGGACATTTGAGGACCCCAGAGCGCCCCGGGTCAGGGAGGACTCAGCGTTCCTTGTCCTCCCCTGCCCTCTGCTCAGAGCTGGGCTCCAGCCGACCCACCATGCAGTTGGGGTGTGAGGAGCCTGGGTGGGGAGCCCACCCCCCCACGCTCAAGTCCCGTCTACTCAGAGGGTGCCCTGTGGCATGGGCGGATGAAAGGCTCATGGCTGTTCAGGATAGTGGGGGATCATGGCCAGGCCGGATGGGACTTTGTGCCTGCTGGAAGGACCGAAAGGGTTGCACCAGACAACACTGGAAGGAAAATAAAGACAAACCTGAACATGATGTCGGCATCTAAGGCAGCTCTTCTTGGGCCAAATATAGTTAAACATTTGGGGCTTGTTTTCCATTTGACATTTTTTTTTTTTTTTTTTGTCTTTGCATAAGGGCAGCTATTTATCCAAGTCCCTAGAGCAGGCTGGGGAACGAGGCCCTGTCTGTGATTCATGCTGGATGCGAGGGGCCCTGGCGAGCATCCAGGATGGCCTGGCTGCCAGCTGCACTCGGGGGGGTGTACCTTCAACCAGGGCAGGGGTGGCATCTCACAGGGGCTGCTGCTGGGGGTAACATGCCCCAGGGGGTGCCCAGGGGAGGGTGTGAATCTGTGCCCGGGTCACAGGGAAGACTGGGGGTGGGGCCACTCCTTGGTAGTGTGGCAGTGGTGCCTTATTTACGTGCCTGAATGCTGACCTCTAGCCACTTTCTGAAGTTTGAGGTCATAAGAAATGGAAAAAAAAAACAAAACCTTGTAAAATCCAAAGAAGTTCAGTTCATGGTGGAGTACCAAGGTCGCTGTCTCAGTCTGGTAATTGTGTTTGGGTTATATAAGGAGTTAGTATTGGGGGCAGCGTAGGGGAATGTGCTCAGGAACACTGCGCTGTTCGGCAACTCAAGAATCTGAAATGGTTTCAAAGGAAAAAAAAAAAAAATCCGCGAGGAGCGGGAGCCTGCCCTGGCTGCTTCAGCACTCCCCAGCACCCAGCCCTTTCCAGGTGGTACCGGGCCCTGGGCCCGTCCAGCCCCGTATAGCCCGGGACGTGGGCTGCCAGGCGCAGGCCAGGAATACGCACTTAGCACAGCACTCAGCACACGGGAAAGGAACAGGCTTGGAGACTGCTGGCCACTGTCCCTCCTTCGTGCCCACTTTCCGATGATTTCAGATTCCCCTGAGATCTGAGCTCGATCTGAGCCTTGTCCCCAAGGACATGGCTAGAAAGTAGCCAAAGTTGGCTTTGGTTCCCCATCCGCAGTTTAAAACTTTTCTGCCATCACACAGACTAGGATTATTTGTAAAGCCCTCTTGGTGCTTCTCCTTGGGGCCCGACCTCCCTCCATCCAAGATGTCATGTGCTTCTCTCTTCCCTCCTCCCCACTCCCACCGGGGCAGGCGTTGTGTTTGGAGTCTCCCGTGCGCCGTGTCCTGGTATTGGACAGGCTTGCAGTTTGGGGAGGAAGGGCTGGCGGTGTCATTCCTGAGTCTTTGCTGCTGGCTAGCCAGGTCTCTGGACCGCCACTGTGCCCTGCTGGCCCATGCTGCAGGGTGTGATGCTGTGGCCTGGGATGCTTTGAGCCCTGTAGGTAAAGCAGTGTTTCTTGGGCGGGAGTCCTCCCGCATCCATGCTCAGCTGAGTGGCCCACCTTGCCCGACCTGACTGATCCTCTGTGTTGCAGAGGACACCTACAGCTCGGAGGAGACTGTGGACCACCAGCCTGTCCACCTGAGGGTCATGGACACTGCAGACCTGGTAACCACCCCGCTTCCCTTTGGAGGGCAGAGAATTTGGGTCCCTTTGAAGGAATCCAAAATGAAGCAGTGATTTCCCTGAGCCTGGATCTACCATCTGCCAAATGAGGATGGGATGGGGGCTGGGCCAGTTGCCAGTGGCAGCTCCGGACCCGGTGCCATGGGGCTATTCGCTCATGCACACACACAGACAGGTGTTCCTGGTGAGAGCCCTGTGGTTATCCCCCTGGCCCTTCCTGCCTCCCTTGCCAAGGCCAGATGCCAGCTATTCTCAGAAGCCAAGAGGGCAGCATGAACTTGACCCGAAACCAGCAGTGTCCAGACAGCAGGTCCCTGGAGGGGCTGTACCAGGTCCTTGGCCCTATGCCCACACAGCCAAGGTCTCCAAGTCTCTGGTTGGGTGGTGGGAGGGGGTCACGGGACAATGTCTCCTTTCACACCAAGCCAAGTCCCAGCTCAAGTGCTCCTTTGAAAAGGGCTCGGGTGGGGAACAATATACAGAGACCCGGCGTGGGCAAGCAGGAGGGATGGCTCAGGTGAAGGTCTCTGTCCCAAGGCCGTGACCTCGTGTGCCCTCCCATGCCCCCCTTGGGGGGCTTCTCCCCTCACTGCAGGACACCCCCAGGAACTGTGAACGCTACCTGAACTGGGCCCACGCCTTCCTGGTGGTGTACAGCGTGGACAGCCGCCAGAGCTTCGAGGGCAGCAGCAGCTACCTGGAGCTACTCGCCCTGCATGCCAAGGAGACGCAGCGTGGCTACCCAGCCCTGCTGCTGGGCAACAAGCTGGACATGGCCCAGTACAGGTGAGTGTGGTGAGCGCCTGCGAGGACAGTCATGCCTGAGGAAAGGTGTTGAAGGCATAAGGTAAGTCTAGGCTTCCCAGCAGCCAGCGACCAGGAAGGTGAGGCTGGACCCCAAATCTCAGAACTGAAGCTACTCCTTCCGTTCTCATGGGCTTCAGTGGTTTCTCTCAGCCTCGCCTTTCTTGCCTGAGCCAGTGTGACCTTCTGGTCCCACCCCAGTGGCTAAATGATTCCGGGCCCAGTTCCATTCCTGGGTCAGGCTGTGAGGGGCCCTTGGGTCAGGTGGCTGCTCTGGTTCAGCCAACTCTGCCCCACCCGGTGTGGCCCCCGGCACACAGGCAGCTCGTCTTCGACAGGCTGGACTGGGCCAGAGGGTGGATGACCACAGAGTCGGCAGCCGTATTTTGCTTGGCCAGCGCGGTGCTTGACAAGACAGGAGCTGGAATGTTTTGGGGTGGGGCCTGCTCCCGCCCCATGGCCACCGCCTAGCTGTTCCCCAGGTTCCTCTCCAACTTCTGCTGGCCCAGAGGCAGTTGAGACTGGGATGCCACACTAGATGAGTAATCCCACCGGAGTCTCCCTGGCAGTCACTGTTCTGTCCCCCAGCTACCTACCCAGCCCCCCTCATGGGCTACCCACTCCCTCTCAGGCCCTAGAGCCCCTGGGAACTGGTATTAGCAGAGAGGGGACCTGTTGCCTAGAACAGGTTGGGTAGGCAGTGGGAGAGGGGAGTTGGCTTCCTGCAGGGGACCTCAGTCAGGCCCATAAGAATGGCATGTCAAAGCAAGGGGAGTTTGGGGGTGGGGGGTGGGGGTTGGGCCTGCATGAGGGCCTCCAAGTACCTGACTGAGTAGGCCTGTTTTCGGTATGGGGAAACAACCTGCAGATCACCGTGCATTGCCAAAGGGAGGGTCTCCAAACGGTGCGGAGCCGCTGACTGAGAACACAGGTGGAGTGAGGCAGCGTTGGCTCCCTGAGGATGTCATGCTGGTACACACACACACACACACACAGACACACACACACAGAGGTGGGGTCCCCCCGGCCTTAGCGGTTCGGGATCCTCAAGGCCCACTGGATGCTTTAGCAGCTGCCCCAAGGTCAGCATCCCCCACGAGTGTCTTGCAAGCTACAAGGTGGGGATGGGGTTGGGACAGTGGTCCCCGAGCCTGGTAAGTTCAGCAGGCTGCAACAGAGTAGGAAAAAGGACAGGACCTGTCGGCCCTCACCCACAGCTGTGAGTCTGTGAGAACCCATAAGTCACTTCCTGTGAGGACAGAGTGCCAGTTCAAGCTTGTGAGGAAGGCAGAGCCTGAGAGTTCTCTTTCCAGAAGGTTCCTCAAGGGGTGGAAGGCGCAGACCACACACAGCCCTGGGGGAGGGTGTTAGGTGTGCTGCTGCCGACTGCTGTGTTCCAGTTGCCTCCTCCCTGTCGCCCTGCCACTGGTGAGCAGGACCCGTCCCCACCAAGGCCCACTCTAGGGCCTTCTTTTTTTTGGTACACGGGATCAAATTCAGGACCTTGCACTTACCAGGAAGGTGAATATACTGCTGAGCTGTATCCCTAGCCTGGCATGGGTAGGTGTTTTTTGGGGGTGGGTACTGGGAATCAAATTTAGGACCCTGTGCCTGCCAGGCAAGTGCTGTGCCACTGAGCTATATTCCTGGCCCCACCCTCAGGCTTTCTTTCTTTCTTTCTTTCTTTTTCTTTTTTTTTTTTTTTAATCCTGCCTCAGGTTTATTTGTACAAAGAGCACAGGAGGACACCAGCCCCCACAGATGACACCCCAGGGGTCACAGCAGTCTTTCTGTTTTTACATCAGCAGATAAGAGGCTTTTACTGTGGAGCCTTCACAGGGGTCTGGGCACCTTTGGGAGCCTGGGCTGGAGCAGAAGCTGGAGCCTGGGCCTTGGCTGGAGCCTGGGCCTTTGGCTGGCAAGGCCTGCGACCCTTGGCAATGTGGGCATGGATACGCTTCCCAAGCTTGGGGTGGGCGATATAGGCAAGTTGAGTGAGCCTGCGGTTTACTCCCTTTGGAATGATCTTGGGCTTGATCTCCCTGGGCTTGACGAGGGCCTTGATGGCCCTGGCGCGTGCACTCATGGCCTTGGTATTGTTTGCTTGTATCTTCCTAAAGCCCTTCTTGTGGTGCTACTTGACAAAATGCATGTTCCTGAGGAACTTAGGATCTACCTCCTTCAGAGATTCGTATCTTTGTGAGTGAGGTTTCTTGATGCCATTTCTGTGCTATTTTCAGGACTAGTTGTACGTGGTGTGGTTCTTGGACTTGGCCATAACTGCACTGTAAACTGCAGCTGCCAAGCACCTGGAGCTGCCACCTTAGGATCTTCTGTCACCTCTTGTGCTGTGCCACTGTCCCTGGGAACGATGGGTAGGGCAGCCCAGTATCTTTGGTTTTGACCCCCAGACCTCTTCCATCCCAAGAGCCATCCAGTCTGCTCTTTCCCCTGTTCTCCATTCCAAAGCATTCAGGTCAGAAGCTTCCAGAACCTTCTTAACCTCAGATGATCCATCCTGTCATCACAGGAAGTGGCAGAGAACCAGGCAGGGAAAGACACTGGCACCTCTCTTTGTGTCCCTCTGCTCATGTGAAATGTCACCACATCCTCCCTGGGCAGGAAAGCAGACACACCCATTAGTCTTGAGAGCTGTACCTGCCATAGGCTTTCAGAGTCACCTCTGTGGTCCATTCAGTTGCCTTTCGAAAGCCAGGGTGATGGTGGCTCATTTCCTGATCGAGGGCCCTGTGCTGTGGCAGAGTAAGGAGACTGGGAATGGGTTTCCTTTAGTCGTAGGCAGGTCTATCTGGGGCACTTTGGCCTGTTCCCCCACCCAACCTTCATCCTCAGTTTATCAGCCATTGTGTATCAGGGCACTGACCTGAACCAGGTACTGTGCTAAGCACTCAGTACCACTTGTATTTCTTCTTCTTCTTCTTTTTTTTTTTTTTTTTTTTGGCAGAACTGGGGATTGAACTCAGGTCCTTGCACTTGCCAGAGAAGCGCTTATTCCACTGAGCCATCTCCCCGGCCAATAACCACTTGTATTTCTTTTGATACTGGGAATCAAACTCACGACCTCACGTGTGGCCAGCAGGTGCTGTGCCACTGAGCTATATCCCCAGCCCTAACCACTACTTATATTTCTTATTTTATTTTTTTAACCACTTGTATTTCTTAATCCTGGCAATCCTGAGAAGCTGAATTCCCCATCCCATTGTGTTGATGAGAAAAAACGAGCTGGGGTGGGGATTGGGATGAAGATGCAGGCAGCCCCAGCCGGGTGAGGAGTGGGGCAGGACCCTCCACGCCTGCCTGTGCGCCTTCCTCCCTCACTGCCCCCGCTTCCTCCTGCCAGGCAGGTGACCAAGGCCGAGGGCGCAGCTCTGGCGGGCCGGTTCGGGTGCCTGTTCTTCGAGGTCTCCGCCTGCCTGGACTTTGCGCATGTGCAGCATGTGTTCCACGAGGCCGTGCGAGAGGCTCGGCGGGAGCTGGAGAGGAGCCCCCTGGCCCGGCCCCTCTTCATCTCGGAAGACAGGGCCCCGGGCCACCCTGTGCCACTCACCGCCCGGCCGGGGTTGGCCAGCTGCACTTTCAACACCCTGTCCACTGTCAGCCTGAAGGAGATGCCGGCCGTGGCCCAGGCCAAGCTGGTCACCGTGAAGTCATCCCGTGCCCAGAGCAAGCGCAAGGCGCCCACCCTCACCCTCCTGAAGGGCTTCAAGATCTTCTGAGGCCCCTTCCTGGCAGCCCAGGTTGGCCACTGGGGCAGCTGCAGGTTTTAGGGGCTGGCTTTCAATGCCAGCCCTTCCCACCAGTGGACCAGCGGCCCCCTCCTGCAGCACCCAGCGGCGTCCCCACCCTGTCAGCCAAAGCCACTGCGTGGGGTGCTGTACTGTTGTTCCTGGCAGGCCTTGGTCTCTGTGGTAACCACTGCATCTAGGACCTGGAGGGAAACAGCCATTGCCGCAGCCCAGAGACCTGGGGCCTGCAGTAGTAGGGACAAGCTGTGGCGTCCGCTCTGCTGCGGTGACCTGTTCTGCTGCAGCTCTAGCCAGGCTAGCTGCGTCGTGTAGTGGATGGACAGCTCCCAGAGGTCGACGGGAGAGACGGCCCGGGGTCCTGGCGCCACCTGGTGGGAGGCAGCGGCAGCACAGCTGCCTAGAAGTTGAAGCTCGGCGGTTTTGTCTTCTGACTGCGCCGGAAACCAGGGCAGCAACCCCCTTTGATGCATGAAAGATCTGCTTAAGTTAATTATACAAGAAAGCTGGACAGGACAAGGGGCTCCAGGTGGGAGTGTTCCCAGCGCTTTGCCTTTCGGAGAGGGGAGAAGGGCACCTCCAGGGGGCTTTCACCATGGTTTAGGGTCTTCTCCACACTTTGCTAAGGACTCCATTTGCACACTCTCATGACCAGGCTCCTCAAGTCTAATGATCGAGGATGCAGAACACAGTGTACTCCCTACTGATGGTTCCAGGGCCCAAGACAGCCTACAGAAGGCAGGTCAAGTGCTACCTGGTGGCCGCCAACTGCGCGCTCGCTCACAGAAACTGCCTAAAGTTTATAGTGTAGTTTGGCAGGACCCACAACCTTCAGATCTGAGCTTTCCAAGCCCACTTTCTTTCCTTTTTCCAGCACTGGGGATTGAACCCAGGGCTACATCCTCACAGTGATCTCAGATCTTTTATTTTTTATTTTGGGATACTCTGCTAGATTGTCTGGGCTGGACTTAAACTTGGGATTCTCCTGCCTTGTCCTCCCGGAATGCTGAAACTACAGGTGTGCATCACTGTGTCCAGGTCAAAGCCTACCTTTGTGAGACAGAACCTGAAAGATGTTGGGCTACTAGAGCCAATTTTTGCCTGAGTTCTGTGGTGTTGCCACTTCCTAGCTTATGCCACAACATCATGGCTCAGACGTGGGCTCAGGCTCCTCCCTGCAGTCCCCATTGGTAGCAGGAGAAGGCTTCAGAGGCAGGGGTACAGGTGTCTTCCAGCCATGTTGTACCACGAACCCCTCAGTACTTACGCAGGAGTGGGAGGGGGCTCTGGCTCCCAGAAGGGCTGGGAAGGGATTCTGACTCCAGAATTTTGCTTCCTTCCATCTCAGTGCCCAATTCCAGGAGCTGGGACTCAAAATACCTCTCACCCAGCCTTCAGCCTCAATTCTATTGAGGGAGAAGCTGAGGCCAGAGGGAGACTGGGAGTCCCTCCGAACCACGTGCTGAGGGTCCCGCCAGGCTTCCTGAGCCCTAGGCTGCTAGGGAGTTTGCACTTTGCTTCAGGCCACTTATGTGTGTGCGTGTGCCACCTTTTGAACAAACTGTGCAATTACCCACTTCCAGAAGCATTTAAATAAAAGATTTTTTAAAATAATGGAAGCTTTATTTGATTGCAGTTCATTCACCATGTCTGCTGGTAAAAGCAGGCTGCCTGGGGGAGGCAAGCCCCGGTGCCTGGCTTGCGTGGCATCCGTGCTAGCTGGAGGTTTCCGATGGGATCGGAAGGAGAACTACTGGATCATCCCGTTCCTTTGATTCAGTCCCCAGCATGGTCAGGGCTGGCTTTTCTGTGAGCAGAGTCTCTTTTAGGTTGTTCAGGCTGTTGTTGCTTCCGGTTTTGGCCTCGTTCAGCTGTAGGATTTCAGGTGTTTCCTTTTCTTGTGGCTGCAGCTTTCGATTTCTAGGGGAACAGGAACGCTCACTGGTGATACCGTGGGGCAGGAGAGGTCTGGCTCTCCCCAGTGGGTTGGAAGGTTTGAGGGGGTCTTGTGCTGTCTGGGAGCCGCTAGGGTGAGAAGTGGGGGAGTTCACGCCCCTGCCACAGAACAACGGTTGACATGTACACGGGGAAGGTTTCACAGATCTCACAGCCACCTGTGAACTCGACATTTATGGTCACACTTTGCCCTCAGATATGGAAATGGGGTTTAAGGAGCCTGGAGAAATCAGGCTGGGTGGTGTAGGCCTGTAATTCTGGGAGGCTGAGGCAGGAGGACAAGTCCTGGGCAATTTATTAAGACTTTGTCTCAAAATGAAAACTAAAATAAGGATGCGGGGTATAGCTCACCGCAAAGGCTGTAGGTTAAGTCCTCAGTTTCCCCAGTCTTATCCCCACCGGAAGGCCTGTGTTCTTTGGACCAACCATACAGCCCCCTAGGGCTGTCATCCGACTAAGTACAGGTCCTTGTCCCCCAGCTGCTGCAGGAAAATCCTTGCCTGCTCCCAGCTCCGCTCTAGCCTCCCACCCCACCAGCCACCCCTGCGCCCCTTCACAGACCCCCATCATCCCTTTCCTCAGCCTGCTCTTCCTTTCCGAAACTCCCCCCATCCATCTTCTCTCCAGATTGGTTGTCTTCAAGGTGGTCTGGATTTCCTGGCCACAGTGGCTGAGTGACAGCCTTCCGCCGCCATGGGCCACAAGGCCAGTGTCTGCTGCTTTAAGGACAGCACCTTGCCTCTGAGTGCACCTTGATGCGAGGCTTCCTGACAGGTGGGGGCAAAGCTGCCTTCTTCTTTTTTTAAAATTTGTTTTATTTTTTTAAATTTTATTTGTGTGTGTGTGTGTGTGTGTGTGTGGCCAGCTCAGTCCACTAGGGGGCGGGGCTGGCTGGCACGTGGTGCTGGGGGATTGAACCGCGGTCCCTGTGCTTTGCTAAGCTTAGTTTGTTCTAAGTAGGTGCTTTAGACCACTGAACCATCTCACCAGCCCCCAAAGCTGCCTTCTGCTTTTTCTTTTCCTTTTCTTTTCTTTCTTTCTTTCTTTCTTTCTTTTTTTTTTTTAACTCCCAGGACTGGGAGTGGAACCCAGGGCCTTCACACTGAGCTATGTCCCCAACCATTCTTATTTTTTGAGACACATTTCACTAAGTTGTTCAGGCTGGGCTCAAATTTGTGATAGTCCTGCCTCAGCCTCTCAGAGTGCTGGAGTTACAGGCCGGTGCCACCCTGAGAGCTTCAGAGCCACCTTCTCAATGGCTGCACTCCTCCGGGTCATGCCTGCTTGTCCCAGAGCCAGTTGCCGTTTTAAAAAGAGCTTTGGGTTCTCAAAGGTGCCAGAAGACTGCATTTGCTGTCCCAAGGGCAGTGCCCTCCCTAGATTTCCCTCTGGGTAGGCAGGGCCGCTCCCCTCCACACACCCCCAGACCAGCTCCTCACCTGTTGGCCTGGATGCTCCTGACCAGGAGGAACAAGCTGAAGGTGACCACCACGACTGTCAGTGCA
Source organism: Octodon degus (assembly GCF_000260255.1). Taxonomy (NCBI): domain Eukaryota; kingdom Metazoa; phylum Chordata; class Mammalia; order Rodentia; family Octodontidae; genus Octodon; species Octodon degus. The sequence continues at coordinate 11,032,484 of NW_004524602.1, forward strand.
AGGACGGAGTAATTCCAAGCAGATGCTGAGGAGGGACATAGGGCAGGGTGCTAAGGATGGGCCCAGCACCCCTCTGCCCCCCACGAGCCAGCCAGGCCTGGGGCTCAGACCCAGCCCCAGCAGTGGCTGTACACTGCTGTGCATAGCAGCTCCAGCTCTGGGAACTTTTCAGGGGAGATATAAGGTGCTTTGAGGGAGGTGGCACTGGGGCCAGATAACAGTGAAACAGCAGGGCCGTGGGTGCCCTGAGGTGGATTTTGCAGTCAGCAGTCTGACCTCCCTGTGCAGTGCAAGGAAGAGAAAGGAGGTGGGGAGGAGGGCAGGGAGGAGTGACCGACTGGATCCAGGAGCTGTGGGCAGCTAAAAGGGAAAGTGGCTGATGGGAAGGGGAACCCCGCAAGGCAGGCTCCAGCCCGGGGCTTTTCACTCCTGTTCTCCCCCACATCTGAGGCCAAGTCTTTATTAGTGTCCTCTTGTAACAGGGCCCTCCTTGGCCTCCCTGCTGCACACTTGGGGTCTCTTCTGATGCTAGGGTGACAGTACCGGATAAAACCCAAACACCTCCCCCTCAAGGGGCGCAGGTCTGGTGGGACAGAAAGTAAACAAGGTAAATGACAACCATGCATGGTGCAGAGGTGACATGAAATAAGACTACATGGAGAAGCACATAGTAGGAGCTTGCTCAATGCAGCCGGACAACTGGGCGACCCAGTGAGAGGCCGCAGCCCACAGCAGGAAGGTGCAATGCAGCTCCGGCCTGATTGGCAGGAATGGGCCAGCAGACAGGGGTGCAGACTACAAGAGAGTTCTAGCCAAATCCTGTTCTTTCCAGCCAAATCCTCCCCTCACCCGTGCCACCCCACCTTTGCCACCTGTCTCTTGCCACTTACCGTCTTCTACGCGGAAAAACCAAATCATTTCTTCCAGCAGCTCCTGGGGCACCGCAGTGCCAGCTGGGGCTCCAATGGCCTCCTCATTCTGATCCATGACCCTGATCCTCAGGTCCCCTGGTCTCAGCTGCTTCGCTGGCCCCCTAGGTGCTGGCACCAGCTGCCTAGGTGCCCTGGGTGGATGAGTCCGAAAGACCCCTGGAAACAAAGCAGAGAGCATCACTGGACATTGCTGCCCAGGCTGACCTTCCCTCCATGCCCAAAGCCAGCTTGCCAGGGTTTCAGGATCAAAACAGACTGAACACGGGAGCAGACGGGGTGCCTAGAGGTGGGAGTGACTAGAATCCCTTAGCAAAACTCAGCCCCACACATATGTGGGGGAGAAGCGCCGATCTGGCGTGAAGAGGATGAAGCCAGTCACCAGTCCAAGGCTGTGGGACCCTTGTAGGGGACACCCTACCTCTACCCACCCCACCCCATGCTTCGAGGCTGGAGGAGCCACCAGAGGGCTTTTACATGAGTGTGTGACAAGGCTGGGCCTATCACGGGCTCAGTTTTGGTGATTTGCACACCTGAGACCCAGAGCTGGGAAGAGAGAGGGGAGTCAGAAGGGGCAAGTGCAGCAGGGTGGTGAGCGCTGCCCAAGTGATCAGAGAAGGCCCATCCTGCTCCTTGGATAAGTGTCTTCATTTGAATCTGATTGTGTCAGTGCAAAACAAAGCAACTTGAGTTGTGTTGGCCAGACCTCAAATGGCCTTGAAATTGGGCCTATTTTATGCGTTGTCCTTCCGTTACTACTTAACTAAAAATTGCTAGTATCCATATAGAAAGAAACAGTAACCAGGCGTGGTGGCACATACTTGTAATCCCAGCACTCGCAGGCAGAGGCGGGAAGATCACCTCAAGTTCAAGGCCAGCCTGAACTACATAGCAAGACCTTGTCTAAAAAAAAAAAAAAAAAAAAGTGAGGTAGCTTTGACAACGTAAGTCATTGAAGCCAACATTTCCAAAATATCATTTTAGCGTGTGTGAAGCTTCACATGTTTTGGTTCCAAGTCTTTGAACTTGAATGTAAATTGGATACTTTAGGAGCTATCCCAACTTCTACTAGTCACACTCCAAGTATGACTCCCAGCTCTGTAGCCACATGTCGCTGGCTAGTGGCAATTTACTGGACAGCTCCAGGTTTTGGCAGCTGGTCCTCCGATCTGGTCCCTCGGCCCCTAGCCAGCAACTGCTCCCTGCTGCCTTTGCCCCTGGGTATCTGCGCCTCCCCTGGGATTGCCAGGGTCCCCGGAAGAACAAAAGAAGACGTAAAGACAGAGGAAGAATTGCCAGTCTTATGGAAAACCTACTACTGTTATGGACTACTGGACTATATTGGAATATTTTGCTGAATTCATGTACCTACAATATTTAAATGACAATGGAATACTCTTCTCTAACAAAACTAAACAAAAAAGGGAGATACAAATGAATGACCATTTTGTATCTGTATATTCAAAATAGTTAGGATAGACATACAGCTTCTCTTAATTCAGTGAATGGAGAGAGTTGTTCTAATAGTGTTTGTGGACAGGATACCATGTCTGCATCTTGTACAATGAACAACCACGAAGACAACAATATGCAATGTATTAATTATTGAAACTGCTAGTAATCAGTTTTGAAACTGTCTCATTGCTATTTGTTTCTCAAAATTATTTTTAAAAAAAGATAGAAGGGGGGCCGGGGAGATGGCTCAGTAGAATAAGCGCTTGCCTGGCAAGCACAAGGGTCTGAGTTCAATCTCCGGTTCTGCCAAAAAAAAAGAGGAAGAAATCAGCAAGGTGATGCTTCCCTGGCAAGCACAAGGGCCTGAGTTCAATCCCCGGTTCCACCAAAAAAAAAAAAAAAAAAAAAAAATCAGCAAGGTGAAAGGGGAAAGTAGAGAACAGGAACAAGCCCTAGCTTTTGAGCTAGGGTTTTGTTTTGTTTTTCTGGGCTGGAGGGTTAACCCAAGGCCTTCTTCAGGATGAGCTAGAGCCTCAGCTCTTTTTATTTTGAGACAGGATCTCAAAAAGTTGCTGAGTTGTCAGTTATCTTCATATCGGCCACGTTCACTGTGATCCCAATCAACATGGAGTTTTTGAGACCCTTGATTCACTTATTCTAAGTTATGCAGAGAAATAAATATTTGCAATGAGTCAAGTCAACCTTGTAGGTAAAGACAGTAGCTATACAAATACAGTTCTGGCACACAAGATGTTTTTGTTTTTGTCTTTTTGAGACAAGGTCTCGCTCTGCCATTCAGGCTGGCCTTGAGCTCACTGTGTAGTCCAGACTGGTCTCAAACTTGCAGTGATCCTCCTGCCTCAGCCTCCTCAGTCCTGGGATTGTGGGTGTGTGTCACCACACCCGGCCTACAAGATGCACTTCTGATGAAAGACCCCTAGATGGAAAGATCGGAGTAGAAATTAGTCTTTGTGCACATGGGAACTTGACACACAGTAAAGGCAGCTCTGTGATTAGTAGTGACAGAAGGAATTGGCTACGAGGCAGGGTGGAGAAGAACAATGCCGTTGTGAAAATTCAAAACGTATGCACAGGGAGAGAAGAGTGGCTCACTACATGGACAAAAGTAAGCATGGACGCACATCTCACAGTGCCCAGGGGGAAAGCCTCCTTCTCAATGTCAGAGGAAAATCTGAGGCTAGCAGAAGGGAGTAGGCTGTCCTAAGAAAAACCACGCAAGTGCAGATCATTCAGTGAAAATGGCAGGAAAAACCAGAAAACTTTACTAATGTGCATAAAATAAGGCTGCCTGTTCTTGACTAAATCACTAACACATTTTCAGTTGGGATTAGATGGTCATCGTGCTTAAAATCAAGGTGGGATGGAAAGCCAGACTATCTGGGAGTTCTTGCAAGTCCGTGAAGAAGCGCAGGCCCCAACAGATGAAAGACTTAGAGTACTCGTGGGATGGTCACAAAGAAGCCTAAAGGCTGGCGAGCGTATGACACCTCATGGTGAGCCGAAGAACGAAAGGTGAGACTGGAAGGAGCTGCCGCCTGGCATCTGTTAGAGATGGGCATAGTGCAAAAGCGGGATGATGAGACCCGTCAGGGCCTCTGTAACCTTGGACTCACCCAGGGGGCAGAGGCGGGGCAGCCACCTAACCAACAAGTGATTCCAGTCAGCGGAACACACCCCATGACACAGCAGCCCTCAGCTGAGAACACGTAATAGAGAAAGTAGCCTAGAGGAGGCAGACCATGCCATTGTGAAAATTCAAGATGTATGCACAGAAATGACAGGCCGTATCCCCAGGCCTGCCATGCGGGCCCACCCCCGGGGCACACTGAGATGGCGATTGAGACTGGGCGTGTGGCACGCGCCTGTAGTCTCAGCTTTCGAGGTCCCAGTAACGTCCTACCTACTTCCCCATGTGGGTGGATATAATAGGATGCCTAAGAGATGGAGTCTATATTCCTGCTCCGACTGACTGTTGAGACCGTCGTCTCAATAAGAAGGCTGGGACATCCTGTTGAGTTGCAGCTCCTGGATTAATTAGTAACACACTCTAGAAATGCCCTCTGAAAGTAGAGCCATCCTGCCTGGATTAATTAGTAACACGGCCATAGGCCCCGTCCGGTGTGCACACCGCCAGCCTGCACGCCTGTGCACCGCCACGCGGTGTGCCTCATGTCTGCTTCTGTGTTGTACGGGTTTCTTGTGTGTATGCACCACATTCATGCAGACAACATGTGTGTGTGTGTGTGTGTTTCCCCCATTTTGTCACTGCTGGGAATCGAACCCGGGGCCTCACACACTCTAGCCAAGTGCTCTACCACTGAGCTGCCCAGCCAACCGATCCGATTTTCAGGATATATATTTTGTCCATGTTTGTGCATACATTGTGTACCTTTTGAGACAACATCCCAAATTTTAGGCATCTTATGAATAGAACTAATTGGAAAGGTATACCAAGATGCACAGCTCAGCGTCTAGGACTTGCCTAGCATGCATGGGGCCCTGGCTTGGTCCCTAGAGCCACAAAAAAAGTGTCCAATACGTATAATAATGCTACAATAAACACCTATCATGAAGCACAAAGCAAAAGGCCAGGATGGCTGCAAACCCAAGCCCTTCCCAGCTGTTAAGTAAAAGATACAAGCGAGGGTTGTACCTTTGTCTGAGTACTTAGCCAATTTACTTCTAGAGAGAGCATTACTTTATCATCCTTTAACCATTAAACTAAACTCTATGCCTCTTTGGGTTTCATTAGTTTCCCCATTAATGTCCTTTCCCCACTCCAGGGTTCCATCCAGACCACGCTGTATGGCATTCAGCCGCCCTAACTCCTCCAGACAATCCCTACATGAGACAGAGCTACCGGCTGTGACCCCTGCCCAGCCCAGGCCACTGTCCGGGGGCAGGGAGAGAGTGCTCACCTGATCCTTCGCGCTGGGCCTCGAGCTGCTGTCCTGCGCAGAGCTGATTTCCGTCACTCTCCTCCCGTCTTCTCTGGAGCCCAGGCCCCCAGTCTTTGTTCCTGACCTCTCTCCAGGAAAGTGCAGCTGCACCCCAAGGCGCAGTGTCTGCGGAGTCCGTGGCAGCTGAGCCCGTAGAGTGGCTCTGCCCTCAGCACACGCCCCGGCCTACGCCTTCTCCACCATGGTGGGTCACTGTCCTCTTGAACCATGGCTCAAGTGGCAGTCAGGCTCCGCCTGACCTTCCGGATCTGAAGTCACCATCGTTGTAGAGCATCCGCCCTGTGCCTCTATTTCTTAAGTATCATCAATATTTAACCACGGAGCAGGGAGTCAAGGCTGGAATTTTATAACCGGTGCTTTTGGTAGTGAAGGTTCAGGCACCGTGTGAATTCCCCAAAGAGCTGTAAAACAACTCGGGAGGGCAGGGCTGAGAGAGGTGGGGAAAACCAGTGAAGCCCAGAGGAGGAAGCAGTCCAGATTTGCATGCTTGATGAAGAAGCAGGAGAGGGGCGCGCCCCTCTGTGGTCTCTGGCTCTGCGTTGTGAGCAACTGTTGTCACTGGCCAAGCCAGGAGGGGACTTGCATTCCTCAGGTGCAGAGACAGAGGCTGAGTCAGGGCCCCTGCTGTCAGGTCCAGATTCCTGGCCGGGCATGGTGGTGCACACCTGCAATCCGAGCACCCTGGCAGCTGAGGCAGGAGGATCACCACGAGTTCAAGGCCAGCCTGGGCTACACAGTGAGTTCAAGGCCAGCCTGAACTGTATACATGAGACACACAAAATCTAAGTTCCGTGAGGAGGTCAGCAGTGGGCAGGAGTGGGAACGACAGTGTGGTCCAGGGGGAAAGAGGATAAGAGACTCAGCAAGGACCCGACGTGAAATTCCGGTTCTTCCCCACTTCATACGTCATTCGTTCATTCATTTGTTCATTCGTTCATTCATTCAGTAAATATGACTTGAGTGCCTGCTGCTGTGTGGATGCACAGCGAACAGGGCAGGTGAGGACTCCCAGGAGACAGACAAGCAATGAGACCAAAAACATGAATGGTGTAACTGTGGCTAATGATAGTTGCTGTGGACAATTTAAATAACATGATGACGGCGACAGTGCTGGATGAGCTATAAACAGAGATATGGTTATTCTACAAATGTACTAAAAAAATAAGCTGGGAAGGCTGGCACAGTCCTGTAAGTCCAGCACCTGGGAGGAAAGGGTGGGAAGACTGCGAGTTCAAATTCAGCCTGAGGATATTAGCGACTTTGTGAGACTCTGTCTCAAAAGTAAAAAGAATAAAGAACAAACTGTAGCTCAGTGTGAAAGTCCTCGGTTCAGTCCCTACTACTTGGGAAAGGAATGATGAAGAATTAGTGGGCAAAGGCTCTAAAGACCCCAACAGCTTACCGAGCCAGAGGAATGAACAGCTGACCCGTGGGGCTGGATTCTGCCAGGCGGGCAGCAGGGGCCCGCACAGAGGCTTGTGAGGCAGAGGAAGAAGTTTGCATTTTACCTAAGTGCATGAGAAGCCAGGACCCAGTGGGGCTGATGTCTGTGGAAGACCTGGTGGGCAAGCAGTGGGTTGTGGGGGACCAGGGCACCCCGGGAGACTCTTTCGTTCATCAGAGGAGAGCTGTGTGCCAGTCGGGGTTGAGATGGTGAGAAATAGTGAGATGGGGTGCATTCTGGAAAGAATAGTTGGAGATTTTGAGAAAGAAGTCCAGGCACTCCGAGTCCCCTTGAGGTTTCTTCCTAAGGCATCCCCCTGCTTCTCTCTGGGTGCCAGGCTCAGGGCCACAGGCTGGCATCTCCAGACAACAGGGCCAGGCTGTAGCAATCCGGACTCTTGCTCTTACAGCCAGCAGGGAGTTAATTCATTTTCCTAACTCTGGTTTGAACATTCCTGGGTCATGGTGACCTGGGTTCTGCACGCACATTCCGGGTCCACTCTTACGGCTGAGCCAGGGTGGGTTAGGCATCGTGGGATCAGCGCAAGCCTGTGCCCACCGGACAGCTGGGAGAGAGAGGCCACTCCGGTGTGCATACCCAAAGGTCCTTGGGCACAGTCCTTCCTCTCTGCCTCGGGGGAACGCTGCAGGGCTCTGGTGGGAGTGTCCCCCTGAGAGAAGCCTGCCAGCCACGGATCTCCTCTGCTTCGCCGCTGTCTTTTCTTCCCTCTCTCACTCCAGTTCTTTTTTTTTTTTAATTTTATTTATTTGTGTGTGTGTGGCGCCAGCTCAGCCCACCAGGGGGCGGGGCTGGCTGGCATGTGGTGCTGGGGGATTGAACCGCGGTCCCTGTGCTTTGCTAAGCTTGTTCTAAGTAGGTGCTTTAGACCACTGAGCCATCTCACCAGCCCCCTCTCACTGCAGTTCTCTCGGCTACTTCTGACACAATGATTCTTACTCCATACCAGGCATCTGCTAGTGTTGAACGCACAGACATCATCCTAGATCTCGTGGGATTGCAGGCGACACACAGATGTCCACAGCAGGGGTCATGTGGCAATGGCCCCTGTGTAGCCAGCGTCCCAGGGGAGGCACTGGACAACGGCATGTCCCAGAGGCCTCTCTTCCCCCTAGCTTCGGATGTCACTGAGCTCCATCCCCACACAGGCCTTTTTCATTTTTTAGTTTGAGACACAGTTTTGTCAAGTCGCTAAGTTGCCCAGGCTAGGATTGACCTTGCAGTCCTTCTGCCTCAGTATCCCAGAGGGGTGGGCTTTCAGGCACACACACTTGCGCCTGGCTAAAAGTTCCTTCCTGGCTAATCCCTACCTTGAAACCTTCTTTGCTGAATTCTCCCATCCCTTACCTTCTGGCCTAGGAGATGGAGGGTAATCAGCAGGGCAGTGGAGCAGAAGGGCCTTTGGGCTTCTCTTGGCTAGTGTAGTATCTCCCACTTCATAATCCTACTCCCAGTTTACATGTCACCTTCTCAGGGAAGCCTTCCAAATCTACTGAGGATTGTGTTTGACTCTGGGTAATAAAGACCCAATTTGGGGCTGAACAAATAGCTCAGTGGATTAAAGTGCCTGCAAGCAGACACAGGGGCCGGAGGTTCGATCCCCAGGCCTGCTATGCCGGCCTCACCCTCAGGTCACGCTGAGACAGCAATTGAGACAGGGTATGGTGGCATGCGCCTGTAATCCCAGCACTTGCAAGGGAGGCTATAAACAGGAGAATCACTACAAGTCTGATCTAGTAATGAGACCCCGAATACCCTGTAGACTCTTCCCTAAAAATACAAAATAAATAAATAAATTAAATTAAATTAAATAAACACATAATGGCAAAAGGAAATCACAGAGCAAGGTCACTTGTACAGTCACTGGGCCAAATCTGACCTGCAGCCTGGTTTTTAGATAATGTTTTATTGGTGCCTGTAGTCCCTGCTACTGGGAAGACGTTGAAGGAGGATCGCGAGCTCAAGGTCAGCCTCCATGACTTTGTGAGACCCAGGCTCAAACTAAAATGCAAACAGCTGGAGATGTGGCTCAGTGGAGGAGCGCTTGTTCTGCCTACTTGAGGTCCTCAATTGGGTCCCCAGCACAGGGAAAATGTTTTATTGGGACATGACATACTATTATATGATGTCTGTGGATGCTTTCATGCTATATTAACAGAACCAAGCAATTATGATTTTGATTTTTTGAGACCACAAAGTCTAAAATAGATGTTGGTTGGCTCTTTACAGACAGTTTACTAATCCAGACATGAATTAGAAGGAACCTGGGTTCCATTGTGCCACTCCCTCCTCTTCCTCCTCCTCCTCCTCCTCCTCCTCCTCCTCCTCCTCCTCTTCTTCTTCTTCTTCTTC
>NW_004524602.1:11041803-11043033 GCF_000260255.1 Octodon degus
TTTTTTTTTTTTTTGCGGAACCGGGGATTGAACTCAGATCCTTGCATTTGCCAGTCAAGCGCTTATCCTACTGAGCCATCTCCCTGGCCCCCTCCTTTTTCTTGCTTTGTATTTGGTACAGGGTTTTACTATACAGCTCAGACTCACAATGATCCTCCTGTTTCAGCCTCCCCAGCTTTGGGATTACAGGCATGTACCACCATGCTGTCTTGGTGGCTGGCATGGCATGTGGTACTGGGGATCAAACCCAGGTCCTTGCATTTGCCTATGCAGACACTTAGACTGCTGAGCTATCTCCACAGCGCTCCACTGTGCCTTCTGTGGATCACGTGTCCATTTCTGGAATGTACTGTGGGGAGAACATGTGGGGTCTCCATGTTACAGAAGTATAGCCTGCAGTATAACAAATACATGTGAGACATGCTCACAGACAAGTTGCATACATGAATAACATGGTGGCAGCAGAGCTGACTTCTAATCCTGTCCATCCCGGCTCCAGGCAGCTGGGTGACTGAGCTAGTGTCACTGGCTAGCATGGGTCCTTGCCTCACTGATAATGAAAATTTAAACTGAGACACAGAGCAAGAGTTTACGGGACAAAGCTTTAATGCGAAAGGAAGGGCAGAGGAAGAGGGCGAAGCTCTGATGAAGCTCAAGCTGGCCGCCTAACAAGGAAAGAGAAATAAGGACAAAGGTTTCCGTTGGAGGGACCAAGAGAAGCACAGGTCTGAGGAGAAGGCCCAGACTGGCCCGCCAACAAGGGAGTGGCCACCAGTTTTAGAGGCTGCGGTGGGCTGAGTGATCATTATCTCAGCCCTGGTTTTGTGCCTCCTGTGGAGGAATCCAGCGGAGGCTGAGGGCAAGGGCGGCTGTCTCTGATGAGGGCAGGTGTAGCCATGCAAAGTTTTGCTAGAGTCCGAGGTGAGCCTAGATTCAGGACAGTGGAAACGTCTAGGTGCAGCTTCATGTCCTCATGTACCTCTTCTCTTGGTGTCTTTGGTCTCATAGGGAGATGGGACAGGATAGGACATTTATAGCTAATAAACTTTGCTTTGTCAACTTTTCCTTAATAATTAATATAGCTATAGCCACAGTTTTAAGTAATAAAGGTTATAAGGTGAAGTCAAGCACTCTGTCCCCCTTTCTGTCCCTGTCCCTCTTGCTCTCACCCTCCTCCTATTGGTCTTCTATTTTTATTTTATTTTATTTTTTTGTGGAACTGGAGATTGA
>NW_004524602.1:11043268-11047063 GCF_000260255.1 Octodon degus
ATTGATCCAAATGAAAAGTCACCTTTTTTGACAACACAGCAAAACCCTCACCTGCTTTAAAACCATCATCTGCTTTAAAGAAGTAATAGGTTGCTAAGAAAAAAATACTAAAAAAAAAAAAAAAGAAGAAGAAGAAGAAGAAGTAATAGATTAAAGGCCCAGGAGTTTGTTCTCTGTCCCTGTGTGTTCTTGGTGACAGTAGCAGTCACCAGGAGATCAATGTCTTTTCTTCCTATGCTGTCCAGGCTGCTCGCTACTTCCTGGGCTCAAGCAATCCTCTTGCCTCAGCCTCCTGAGGAGCCAGGACTCCAGGCTGGAAGGAGACTCAATTCCTTATCAGCCCCAAAGTTCTGTCAGGACTCAGAAGGGGAAGTATTTTAGAAGTTTAACCAGAAGAGGATGGTTGTATAATGACTAAGTCTAGGCCTTGTTTAAACTTTGAGAATTTCACCTGGAGCCAACCAGATGGCTTTTCTACTAAATAAGGTACAAAACACAGAATGAAGAACCTCTTTCTTAAGCAAAGGGGGAGAGGGGCTGATGAAAGTGAGCTGTCCAGGGTCCTGAACCCTCACATGGGCTAGGGCGGAGGTTCTAGACACTGTCTGCCCTAGCTCAAGGAACTGAGGGGCAGCTTCTTTCTCTCTCCATCTCTGGCCTCCTCACAGTGAAGGTGCTGTGGTTGCCAGGCTCAATCAAAGCCCAAAGTATTCAGAGCCTTTCTAGATCTTTCCTGTATTTCTAAGTCAGGCTGTTTTGCTTTTAGGGTGGCCCATGAACTCCCAGCATGCCAGTGCGGGGGGGTGGTCAGGTCCCTGGCTGTTTTTATAGCTGGTGGTACTAGGGGTAGAACGCTGAGTCTTGCACATGCCAGGCAGACACTTTATCACTGAGCTGCATTCCCAGTCCTAGTTTGCTCTTGTTCTCATTTTTATAAGTATCACTTACACTTAGAAGCAAATTTAATAATGCAGTTTGAGGGCCAGTGAGATAGCTCAGTAGACTAAGTGCCTGCTTAGGCAAGCACAGGGCCCAGGGTGCAGTCCCTGGTAACACATGCCACGTGGGCCCTGCCCCTGGGCATGCTGAGCTGGCCACCGAGACCTGGGCATGATGGTGCACGCCTGTAATCCCAGCACTGAGGAGACTGAAAACAGGAGGAACATTATGAGTCCGAGCTGCATAATGAGACCTTGTATCAAATACATTAAGTAAAGAAATAAATAAAATGCAGTTTGAGCTTGGCATGGTGGCATACTACTATAACCCCTGCTACTCAGGAGGCTGAGGCGGGAGAATTGCAAGTTTAAGACCAGCTCTGGCAATTCAATGAGAACTTGAACAAAACCTAAAAAGGGCTGGGAGGTATCTCTCAGTGCTAGAGTGTTTGCCTAGCATGCACAAGGTCCTGGATTCAAGCCTCCTCCCCCCCCCCCGGCAAATTCAGTATGAATAGGAGTTTTATTCAAGTCTATAGTAGCAATTCATTATCTTCTCAGTGTGGAAAACATATGTGGAAGGATGTTCACAGCAACATTGTTGAAACAGTTTTTTAAGTCAAAATGCCCAGAGTCAGAGGAGTGGTAAATTGTAGTCCCAGAAGAGCCATATATTTCTTTGAGAGACTAATTTTTATAGTAAACAAAGAGGAAGAAAAGCCAAATGGTGGAATTAATGCTGCTGATAGCTGGTAACTGCCTGCCTCCCGTGAACTTGAAAGGTATCCATTGTCTCTAATTGACATTGTGGGTCACCAACACACCCAGAAGTGTTTCTCTCTCCAGCCTACGTGGAAGAATGGCTCTCCTGACATTCTGCTCTCTGACTTCTCCTTTGCTAAAAGTTACAACTGAACAGTTGCCTGTGGGAACACTTCCCCTCCTTTCTCGTTCTCAGGTAATCACTTCAGCGGTCAGGACCATGAAAGAGCTGGCTAAAAACTCCTTTGCTCCTGATGCCACAAGCGTAGATGGGAAGCCAAAGAGCCACGGATTTGGTAAAGTTGAAGACCAAGACAGTGGTAAAAGTATCGGGGCTGTGGATGGCCTTGTAATGGCAGCGAGGTATTATACCTCTAAAGTAATAGTCATGAAAACCCTGAAATTTTGAGCGCTTCTAGTTTTTAGGGGGAAGGGACTGGGGTCAATCTGTTATGTTATTGAGTGACTTGGACCAACCCAGTTAAGTTGAACAGGTCAAAGAGAGAGACAGTGTCTCATGAGAAACACAGCCAAGACCACAACAATGAAAATAGAACTAACTAGAGATCTTTGTACCAACAACAAATTCACTTAACTCTATTTGATCAACACATAGTACACACACACACACACACACACACACACACACACAGATGCCCACACACACATGCACACACATTCTACAAAATAGGATCATGAAAAAATAACCAAAATACTTCTGAGAGTTCCAACTCTACTAGAGCACATCCTGAGGGCATAGATGGAATAGGAAATCAAACACCTAAGGTCTGAACCCCACCAAAGGATTAAAGAGGAAGCAAAGAAACTCTGAGCTCAAAGATGAATAACCTGAAAGACAGAATGAACAAAGCAACCAAAGTGGTGGTGGAAGAGACAAAAAATTAATGTTGACTAAAACTATTCAAAGTATGAATGACCAATTGACCCAAGAAATATACTTCATGGAAAAGTGCCAACAAAATTCCCAGACATAAAAAATTCTATTCAATACCTATACAACTGAAATGACAAATTGGAGGACACTATCTCAGACATCATGGAAACATGATGTTATACTAAATAATATCTCAAAAACACCCAATAGCTACTAGACACACCAGGAAGATGAACCTGAAGCTGACTGGAGTGAGAGAGAAATTAGAGGGCAGCACACATGGAATAAAACAATCTGTTTACAGAAATCATAGAAGAAAATTTTCCAAGTAGGAGGAAAGAACTCAGCATTTAGGCGAGCAAGGGTCACAGAATGCCAAACAGTAATGATGAAAAACATACACTCCCTGGGCTCCCAGGGACTACTGTATCAAAATCTCAGAAGTCTACCACAAGGACAAAATTTTAAAAGCTGTCAGAGAAGAGAAAAAGCCATTTATAAAGTTAAACCCATTAATATTACAGCAGACATTCCAGTAAAACTTTAAAGGCCAAGAGAATCTGGAATAAAGTATCCCAAGCCCTAACAACCAAAACAAAACAACAGCAACAACAACAAGAACAACAAAACAAACTTTCAACCAAAATTAATGGTGCTTAAACCGTGACTTGACTCATTTATCTGAAGTACAGTAGCTGAGAGGAACGATGGGAACCAAAGGGAAGCCATCTTTATTCTGAGGTAAAGTGATCTCAAACGAGCAACTGTTCTTTCAATAGACATATATTTTACTGGAAGCATTTCTATAATATGTTCAAAATGTAGAAAGTTTGGGCAGGAACTGGTATGAAATAATAAAGCAAGTACTTTCTCTAATCAATGATATTCTACAGAACATCACCACCTTCTGCAACCGGATTTCATATTTTCCATGTCAGTCACCCCTGCTTACTGTCCTTAATTCTTTCTCTTACTTTAACTCCTTGGCCCTGGTTATAGTATAACCAAATAGCTTCTTCAACTTCTGACTAAGTCAGAGTCCAAAAGTGGAATAAAATTAAAGTTTATCAGACTTCCTTTTGGCTATATGATGCCCTTGAAATTTAATCTTTCTAACACACAGCATGTTTAACTTCTTTCTCTCCTTTTTCTGTCTTCCTATGCCATTGATAGATTCCTTGCAGTACCTCATGTTTGCAG
>NW_004524602.1:11048570-11065114 GCF_000260255.1 Octodon degus
TCCCCAGTCTCCTTCTTCAGATAATTTAGTTTGTCAGTGTTATTCTAATCTTGCTATAAAAAGCCTTACAGCAGTCCATTTAGAAAATTAACTTTCAGTGTATGGTTAGTTAATCATTATTAGACTAAATTTTTGAAATATAAAAATTTGTGGTCAAAAGGTCACTAGACTCTTGGCTGATTTGAGCTGGCTGGGTGGGTGACTCATTTGCAGAACAAGTTCAATTGCCCTTCAAGGTTATCAGAACAATTTCTAAGCACTTTTTATTAGCACATGTTTGCAGTCCATGCAGTACACAGTCACTACAGTATCTTTTTAATCCCATCCCCTTCCCTTGAAGTCGGGTATTGCTCTGCCTCCTGATTTGTCCTCATTGCCCAAAATTACTTTGGCTATCCTGGGATTCTTCCAGTTCCATTTGAATTCTGGGATTGTTTTCCTTTTGATCAGGACTGCATTGAATCTGTGTAGCCATTTTGGGGAGGATGGCTGCTTTGACAATATTGGTTCTGCCCATCCAGGAGCAGGGGACGATGTCTTTCCATTTTCTGAGTTGTTTCACTTTCTTGATTAGGTTAATTGCTGAGTGTTGCATTTTCCTTGAAGCTGTTTTCGTAATTCCCTTCTCATTCCATTGGTTGTTGGTGTCCACACATGCTAGTGACTTTTGTGGGTGCTCTTATAGCCCGCTGCTTTGCTGAAGTTTGCTATTAATTCTGAGAGGTTTTGGCTGAGTTAAGTCTTCTCTGCAGAGTATCGTGATATCTGCAAATAATGATAATTTGAATTTTCCCTCTCCTATATGTATCCCCCCTTTTAAAATCACTTGTTTGTTTGTTTGTTTGGTACAGGGTTTCTCTAAGTAGCTCAGACTCATAGTGATCCTCCTGCCTCAGCCTCCCCAGCACTGGGATTACAGGTATGGGCTACCCCCTGACCCTGTATCCCTTTTATTTATTTTTCTTTCCTAATTTCTCTGGCTAATGTTTAAGTACTATGTTTAATAGAAAAGTGGATATCCTTGTCTTGTTTCTGATTTTAGGTTAAAACCTTTTAGTTTTTTCCCCATTTAGTCTGATGCTGGCTATTAGTTTGTCATAAATATCTTAGTTATATTAAGGTATGCTCCTTCTATACCTGTTTTCCTTGAGGTTCTTTTTTTTTTTTTTTTTTTTTTTTGTGGAACCAGGGATTGAACTCAGGCCCTTGTGCTTGCCAGGAAAGTGCATATTCTACTGAGCTCCTTGAGTTTGTTTGTTTGTTTGTTTTTATCGTGCAGGCTTTGGAACTAATAATAGTTTACTTGTTTTTGGTGTTTCTGGAGGCATAACTTGCTGTATAGGTTAGACTGGCTTTGAACTCACTACATAGCCTAGGCTGGCCTCGAGCTTGTGGCTCCACTCTTGCTCAGCCTCTAGAGTGCTGGGATTACAGGCGTGCACCACCCACCCCCATCTAGGGCTGTTGGGTTTTGTCAGAAACTTTTTTTGCATCTATTAATATGATAGTGTGGTTTTTGAATTTGCTCCTGTTGGTGTCGTGCTTTACATGTACCAACTTATGCAAGTTGAACCATCCTTGTGTCTCTGAGGTGAAATCTACTTGTTCATGATGTACAATCTTTTTTGATAATGTGGTACACTCCATTTGCTAATAATATAAAATGTTGAGGTTTTTTGTATCTATGTTCATTAAAGAGATTGGCCTATAGTTCACTTTTTTAGTTTGGTATTTGTCCAGTTTTGAGATCAGGGTGACCCGGGCTCCCATAAATGCGTGTGGGAGCACTCAGTCCCTTTCGATGTCTCTGACGAGCATGAGGAACATTGGTAATACAACATCCTCAGAGGAGCCGTAGACTTCAGCAGCGAAACCATCAGGTCCTGGGCTTTTTAGTTGGTAGATTATTATTATTATTATTATTATTATTATTATTGTTATTTGTATTTGTATTTGTATTTTAGGGAAGTTCTGCAGGGTGCTCAGGGTCTCACTACCAGATCAGACTCGTCGTGATCCGCCTGTTTACAGCCTCCCAAGAGCTGGGATTACAGATGTGTGCCACCACACCCAGTCTCAGTTGCCATCTCAGTGTGCCCCAGGGGTGGGGCCAGCTTGGCAGGCCCGGGGATCACATCCCTGGTCCCTGCACCTGCTTGCAGGTGCTTTCACCCACTGAGCTATTTGGCCAACCCTGGTAGATTATTTTTTAATTAATTAAGTCTATCGGTACATTTTAGGTATACACAACGATCACAATCTTCACAGGAGATTTGCACCTTTATGTGATGTAACTATATTCTTTTCTTCCCATCTTCCCTTCAGCTCCTCCTCACTGTCTACCAAAGCTTTGTTTTCGTTTTCCTTCTCTCCTCATCACTTTTCTCTTTTCCCTTTCTTCCTTTTCCTCTCCCCTCTCACCAGCTCCCCTTTCCCATGTGAATATTTTCTTTCTATTTCACAGTATCTATTACACATTTTGGTCCTTATTTAAAATGTTGAGAAACCTTGGAGTATTTCCATATGTGTGTCTGATTTATTTCACTTAAGAGTATGGCCTCAAGTTGCATACATTTAGCTAGAAATTTCTCAATCTTATCCTTCTTTATGGCCAAGTAGTACTCCATTGTATTTTTAAAAACCACATCTTGGGGCCGGCCAAATAGCTCAGTGGATTACAGCACCTGCAAGCAGGTGCAGGGGCCAGGGATTCTGCAGGGCCTCGCCCCCCGGGGCGCACTGAGATGGCAATTGAGACTGGGCGTGGTGGTGCACGCCATAATCCCAGCTCTTGGGAGGCTGTAAACAGGCAGATCACTATGAGTCCGATCTATGCAGTGAGACCCTGAACACCCTGTAGAGCCTTCCCTAAAAAAAAAAAAAAAAAAAAAAAAAAAAAGAAAGAAAGAAAGAAAGAAAGAAAGAAAAGAAAAAGCACATCTGATGTATCCATTCATTAGTTGATGGACATTTAGGCTGTTTCCAAGAGTTACTATTACAAACTGTGCTGCTATAAATATGGATGTATATATATATATATATATATATATATATATATATATCCTTTTGGTATGATGCTATTGATTATTTGGGAAGATACCAAAAAAGAGAATAGCTGGGTCAAAAGGGACCTCTAGGTTTAGTTTTTTGAGGAATCTCCACACTGATTTCCACAGTGGTTTCACCAGTCTACATTCTCCCCAACAGTGGAGAAGGGTTCCTTTTATTCTCACAGTGCTCCCAGCATTTGTTATTGTTTGACTTCTTGATAATAGACATTGGGGTGAGATGGAATCTCCATGTTGCTTCAGTTTGCATTTCTCCAATGACCAATGATGTTGAACATTTTTTCATTTACTTCTACTTCATCTGATAAGTGACTGTTCATTTCAGATGCCCTTTTTGGACTGGGTTTTTTAATTAAGGGTCTGGCTGGGCATGGTGGCACATGGCTGTAATCCCAGCACTCAGGAGGCTGAGGCAGGAGGATCACGATGAGTTCGAGACCAGCCTGGGCTACAAAGAGGTCTCAAGGCGAACCTGAGCTGCATAGTGAGACCCTGTCTCAAAAAGACAAAAAAATTGGGGTCTGATTTTTTTTTTTTAGTTCTTTATGTATTCCAGATCCTTTTTCTTGGGAACAGCAGGAATTTTTTGCCCCAAACTTTGGGTTGTCTCTTCATTTTGATAGTGTTTCACTTACTATCCAAAAGCTTTTCAGTAAGATAAAGCCCAAGTTGTTGATTCTTTGTGATAGTTTCTGTGTGGTTGGGGTTTTATTTATAAAATCTTTGCCTTCACCAAGGTCTTCAGGAGTTCTACCTGTTCTATCTTTCAGCAGATTTAGTGTTTTCATTTTAATCTTTAGATCTTTAATTCATTTTAATTTTAGTTTAGTAGATAGTGAAAGATATGTCTAATTTTAATCTTTGGCATGTGGAAAGCCAGTTTTCCCAGCACCACTTGCTAAAGAAGTCATCTTTCTTCCGGTCATCATGTTTGACATCTTTGTGAAAGAAGAGGTGAATAACTATGTCTGGAGTTGTTTCCTCATCTTCTAACTTGTTCTATTGATCCTGTTTTTATGCCAATACCGTGCTATTTTTATGAGTATTGAAGTATAATTTTAGTATAATTTCAATCTGGGATTCTGGTGTCCCCTGCTATGTCTTCACTGCCCAGAATTGCCTTTGCTATTATAGGTTTCTTATGGTTCCAATTGAATTTTAGGATTGTTACTCTAATTCTGTGAGATGCGATGTTGGAATTTAGATTGAGATTGCTTTCAATCTACAAAGCTATTTTGGAAAATATGGTCATTTCACTTGGTTGATCTTCCTACCCAAGAACAAAAGATGTCTACTTTCTGATATCCTCTTCAGTCTCCTTTTTCGTGGTACTGTAGTTTGCAGGTAGAGGTGTTTTACCTCCTTTGTTAGATTGATTCCTAGGGATTTCAGTTTTGGGATGCTATTCTGAGGCACGTTGTTTCCATAGTTTCTCTCTCGGTGAGTTTGTTATTTGTGTAAAGGAAGGCTGTAGAGGGCACTTCCAGGTCCTCGTCTCGGTCCAAGAAGCCAATGTTTGTAATCCCAAAGTCACGTTATTGGAATCCCATCAAGTTGATTTCAATCTACCACTTTCAATGCCACCCATGGCAAAGATAAAGAAACTAAATTATATTTTCAATCATCGGGGAGTCAAGGGGCTCTAAGTCCAGCCATGAAGACGGCTTCCCGGAACAAAGAGAGAGACCCAGGGCTTCCCCCAGTTTTATTCAGTGGAGGAGTGGCTTGAGGAGGATTGACTGAGAATTATGGGCAGTAGGTGACTCTGTGAGCTGAGCTAGGTGGGTGGCCTGCATTTACCTCTGTCATATGCAGAGACAGCAATCTGTGTTATACAGTATCTACTGTTTTGGCAAGTCTGGTGCTTCAGCTTTGGTGTAGCCTTTCAAGCCTATGAGTTCGAGCCACATAGTGAGACCCTGTACCACATATATTTTTTAAAAAACTTTTATTATTCATTTATTTGGTACAAGATCTGGCTACACAATTCAGACTCATAGGGATCCTCCTGTCTCAGCCTCCCCAGTGCTGGGATTACAAGCATGCGCCATCATGCCCAGTTTAGGCAGCCAGCCCAGCAGACCCAGGGTTCTGGGACCAGCACAGCATGCAGTACTGGGGATCAAACCCCAGTCCCTGCACTTGCCAGGAAAGCACTTAGACCACCAAGCTATCTCCCCAGCCCTGGGGGAAGGTCTTTTTATTAACAGCCTCTGCACATGAGCAGAACGATGTTACCTCCTGCTTCCAGACATATGCCCTTGTCCAGTGCCCTTCTGCAGCAGCTTTCCCACCTGTAGTCTGAGATCCCCAGTTGCTCCACTTCAGTGCCAGGCTAGGGTCATTGCCTTCTTGGTTTTGGCCACTCTGATGGGCATATGTGTTATCAACTGTAGTTTAAATTGTCTTTCCCGAGTAGCTGGTACACTCACTGGCCTTTAGGAATCTTCTTTTGAAAAAGGTCCAGCTCATTTACTTGTTGAGTTATATGCCCTCTTTTAAATTGATTTGTGATAGTTCTGGAAATAAGTCCCTTTGAAGGTACACTACCAGTTTTCTTTTAACCTCCCAAATTTAACTCGTCCAAGTATTTGTCATGACCAAAATGATTGAGCAAACCTATCATTGTATTCAGTCCTCTTGCATTTGTTTATCAAGTATACTTACAACTGTCATGTTTTGTGTCTAGTTGTTCCCCCAAAGCCTCATGCAGTCACAGGGTGGTTTCTGGAGTTTGTGATTGGTCCTTGTGCATGTGGGTAGATAATCTGCACTACAGTGTAAGGAGGGGAGAGAGGCTAGCTAGCCACTGGGGCTGCTGCCCCTCCCTTTGCTCTTTGCTGTTTTCCACCGCCATGAGCGCCTGCTCTGTGCCCTGCCGCTCTGCCTTGGAGCCAGCTGAGTATGGACTGAAACCTCCACTAACTGTGAGCTATATAAACCTTTCCTTCCTCAATTTTGGGTGTTGAGTATTTGTCCCAGCAACAAGAGAAGAGTAACTAAAACAACAAATTTTAATATCTTGGTATAAAAATTTTACACAAGCTGGGGAGATGGCTCAGTAGAATAAATGCTTGCCTGGCAAGCACAAGGGTCTGAGCTCAATCCCCGGTTCTACAAAAAAAAAAAAAAAAAATTTACACAGACTTCTTGGGGCTGGTTTAATACCTGTTTGTATATCTTTCTCTTTCTCAGACACCTTCTATTAAATAGTATTTCATTGTTCTCTTTGGAAATATTTTAAATCTTTTCTCTTTTTTCCCCTAAGAGTTTTCGTGCCCATTTATTCTGATTTATATATGCACCTATCATTCTCTAAACCAGTCAGACAGGGTCTTCACACTGAATTATATTCTGATCTCGCTCTCTCTCTCTCTTTTTTTTTGTGGAACCGGGGATTGAACTCAGGCCCCTGCGCTTGCCAGGGAAGCACTTATTCCACTGAGCCATCTCCCCGGCCCACATTCTGAGCTCTTAAAAAAAATTTTTTTTTAAATAATTTTTTTTAAAAGGTCAATCATGAACAAATATTTATTGCTAAATGAACAATGAAGTGTTACATATACAATTTGGGCCAGTTCAGTTCCAGCTTGGAATGGCTCATTAATAGCAGAGCTTCTAAATTATTCTGCTAAAACGAAACTCATCTGATCTCACTAAAAGAATTTAAAGATAGATCTTTGCTGAAATGCCTGAGCTGAGCTCAAGGGCTCAGACTTGTGGTCCTCTTGCCTCAGCCTCCCAGACTGAGGACATACCATTGTACCTGGCTAAATGTGAAATCTTTTTAATTTCGTGGGCATAGGAGAAAGTGGTTTTCTCTTTCCCCTGTTAGCCATGTGCGGTTTTGTTAGCATCATGAAGTGTTTCTCCCTGGCAGTGGTCCTGGGGCACAAGCCAGCTCTCTGCGACCCTTCTCCTCTCAGTCTGGCCAGGAGGAACCTTCCTGTACTTAGACTGCTTCTTCTAGCGGTGATATCACACCTGACTTCTCCTTGGGGGCCTCCTGGAGCCTCTTAGAGGTAAGATGGCCTCTCTAGTCCCTCTCCTCAAGGTCACTCTGACCTGTGGGTCCTTTTTATTTTTGTATTTTAGGGAAGGGTCTACAGGGTGTTCAGGGTCTCATTACTGGATCGGACTCGTAGTGATCCGCCTGTTTGCAGAGCTGGGAGTACAGGCGTACGCCACCACGCCCAGTCTCAATCGCTGTCTCAGCGCGCCCCCGGAGCAGGGCCGGCTCTGTAGGCCCGGGGATGTCCTGTGGGTCCTTGCCACCTCCACAAGCTCTACCGTGCGATGGAAAGACATCCCAGATTTCTAGAGACAGTCTATGCATCGTGTGTGTGTGTGTGTGTGTGTGTGTGTGTGTGTGTGTGTGTGTGTGTTTTCATAGTCCTGATTTACAGCGTGGCTGGGCAGACAGAGTGACAGAGCAGTCAGAGGTTCAGACGACGGCTCCACCTCCAGACACTGGAAGGGCTGGTGCAGAGCGCCCCCTCGTGTACAACTGGTGTAACCACAGTCAGGGGACTTCAGCACGGCGCCAGGAGCAGCGGATCCAGGCATGGCTTGCCAGGGCTGCGCGCTGATGCTCTGGGCGTGGCCCCGGCCCGTGTGCAGCAGTTTCCATGTCATGCGTCAGGTGACATTGTCCACCAGGCCACAACAGGAGTCCAGTGGACTAGGGCCTGTGCTACCCTAACACAGGGGTTCTGACCCGGTTCTGCCCGTTCCCTTTCTCCTGGGAGCGCCGTCCACACCACAGGCTCCTAAGAGGCAGAGGGGGTGCTTCCTGCCCTTCCTGCAGAGGGGGTTGGAGGTCGCCCCCGCATCTGTTTTCTCCCAAGCCGACCTCCCTTTGCTCCTCACACCACTTTAGTCCCAAAGCCAGCAGAGCCAAGCAGTTCCCCTCTCAGTGAGTGGCACTGCTTTTCGTTTGTCACCCACACTTGGCCCTGAGGTAATTTCCCTGATTTAACACACACACACACACACACACACACACACACACACACAACTCATCAGAGGAGGGAAAATTCCAGAAGCTTTCTTCTTTTTTGCAATACTGGATACTGAACCAGGTGTCATGCTTGCCCCCACTCATACCACGGAGCACCCAGGGCTTTTTTTTTTTTTTTTTTTCTTTTTCTTTTTCTTTTTGAGACACAGTCTTGCCAAATTGCTTAGGCCTGGTCTTGAACTTGTGTCCTCCTGCCTCAGCTTGCTCACTAGCTGGCTTTACAGGCTTGCGTCCCTGCATCCAGTTTTGCCTGCTTTTCTTTTTGTTCTCTCCCTTTTTAAAATAAATTTGCTGCTAATGAAAATCTAGAAGGTTAGATGCCAGTGGTGAGAGGTGGCTCTGTGGAGGGAAGAAAACAGGTTGGTATCAGACCTTCCAGCTGAACATTGGCAGGGACCAGAGATGCTGTGAGTGGCTCAAGACAGCTCTGTGGAATGGGGCTACTGACAAGCACTGGCTGCTAAAAGTGAAGGGTCATATAATCTGTGTTCTTCAAGAAGCTTCAAATCCACTAGAGGAGGAATGGCACAAACAGAAATACAAAGCATCATACTTTATTTTTATTTTTTATTTTTATGTATTGAGTACAGGGTCTCAGACTCATAGTGATTCTCCTGTTTTCAGCCTCCCAAGCACTGGGATTACAGGTGCGTGCCACCACCCCCAATCTCAGTGGCCATCTCAGTGCACCCCGGGGGTGGGGCCAGCACAACAGGCCGGGAATCGAACCCCAGCCCCAGGCGCTTTAATCTGCTGAGCTATCTGGCCAGCCCAGCATCATACTTGAGGCAACAGGGTTTTTCTAAGATGAAAACTCAGATGAATTTGCATTGAATTTTTAGGTCATGTTGTATAAGGAAAGTCTGTCATTTTCTGCATAGTTTGCCTGCTCTGAGACAGGATCCTGGGACAGAGCTTGGTGAAGGGAGTCGAGAGGGCCTGGGTCTCCTCTTACATCATTGCCACCAGAGAAGCACAGTTTCTGAAACTTTTCTTTTCACTTTTCTGTTCGACACACAGGTGGCGAAAGTGCCAGTGTCTACGCACACGTTGGACAAATTTTCTCAGGAACACCAGCCATGAGAAATAGATGTCCCCACACTGTCCTGAGGGGGGACCCTGGGGACAGACATCAAATCCACGAAGCAAGAGCTCAAGCTTTGGTGAAAATGTCTCAGCTTGGCTTTGAGCGGTGGGCATCACTTAGGAAGAGGGTGTGAGGGCAGCCTAGGGAGGAGACAGGGTATGCGCAGCCACAGAAACTAGGGTGCTGGTCCTGGTCTCTGGGTCGAGTGGCAATGGGGTGCAATGTCAATGAAAATAAGAGGAGAAGGGAACTACTCTAAGCCGTGAACCTCGTGGATATGGGCCCATCCTCCAGGAGGCCACAGCGTTTAAGCTCTAATGATGATCAGAGGCTTTCTGGGAATAACTAGCCCTGCCCACTTTCCCTGGGAATCTCCACCCCGGGACCCTCGGAGGGCAGGGGCCAGAATGGAGCATTCAGTTCATAAAAGAGGCCAACGAAATGGACTGAGCCTCTTCAGGTGCAAGACCTAGGTTCGCAGTGAGGTCAGATGGTGAGATCACAGGCGCTGCAGCTGCAGGAACAAGGCTCTAGCACTGCCCGCCATTTACTAGCCTGGACCTCAGAAACTGACAGCCCTTAGCTTCAGAGCGCAGATTCCCCTGGGTGGGGTGGTTGTGATCCACGCCTCAGATGTTAATGTGAGGTTGGAAGAGACAACGGATATAAATTACATAGCCAAGTGGTGGCGCACAGTAAGGACTCCGCATATATTAGTCATCTTAATGGCTGAGAAAATGATACTGTAAGGACGCGTATGATCTGTTCCCAGAAGAGTTCCTTTGGTGTTTCGGCAACCTAGAGCAAATAAACCACGCAGAGGATGCACTCCCCCAGCGTTTGCTCAGATTGGCCACACCTCTAAGACGGGAGACCCCGCCCCTCGTCCTCTGGACACGCCTCCAGCACTGGCTTCCTCCCGGCCCCGCCCCGGCCCCGGCCCCGGCCCCGCCCCCGGCCCCGCCCCGACGCGCCTGCGCGATGTGTGTGCGCGGCCGTCAGCTTGGGCGATGAAGCTTCTCGTACGCGGCTGGTGGAGACCCAGGCTGGGCCGCGGTGCGGCGAGCGGGAAGGCGAGCTCTCCGCGGCGGGTGGTGGCGAGCGGGCTCGGCGGCTGTCCTGGCTGGGAGGACGGCAAGGACGCCCGAGGCCGCGACAAGCCGCCCTGGCGCGTGCTCTTCTTCGGCACAGACCACTTCGCCCGCGAGGCGCTGCGTGCGCTCCACGCCGCCAGGTACCGGGCGGGGCAGGGCCTGGGCAGCCGGGGCGTGAGCTCCTTGTCGCGGACCTGGCAGAGGGGATTGGCCTCGGTGTCCCCGCGCGCATCTTCCGGTCGGCCCTGGGGCGACGGGGCTGCACCCCAGCCCGGCCCGGTCAGTGCCGGTATCCCTCGACCGGCTTGCAGGTGCGGAAGCCGGGGCTCAGAGGTCGTTCCGCTGCCCAAGGTCATCAGCTAGCGGTTAGGACCAAAACCACCTCCGACCTCAAAGCACCCCTTTCTAGCTCCTGACACCGAGCCTTCAGGCTTGTGGGCCCGGACCTTGAGCGTGGGCTTCCCGGGTGTGCGCGTTTCCTGCACGCCGCTCTTCCTCCTCCGCCCCAGACCTGCTGCACGCCGGGCTCGGATTTCCTGAGCTGCAAGCGAAGACACAGCCCGAAACGAACCATCACAACTCGAAGGGCTGTACTTAGTATTTATGAAATTTAACAAATCTTGCTTACTGGAAGTCTATGGTATATGGTGGCACCTACTGCTCTATCCCCCTTTACCCCCATTGTTTCTTTTCCCCATTCTGTTTTTTTTTTCTTCTCTGTCCCAATTTTTTTTATTATTAATTAAATTTATGAGTACATTTTAGATACACATATGATCATATCCATCATAGGGAATTTGTACCCGTACATGATATGTTTTGATTCCGCTTTCCCCATTCATGTCTGTTACCAGAAATGGTCTCCCTTCTATGTGGAATCTCTCGTCATTCCTTTCCTTTGTTGTTTTCTGCCCTCCCCACACTCCTGTGCCCACACCCCTTGAAACATCCCCGTCACACCAAGGGGGCATTCTGTCTGCACCTTGCTGTTTTCCATATTGCCACATGCACCTTTCTTCTGGTGATTCACTTGCCTGCACCATTAACCCTGACGTTCTTTTAGTGCCCTGGCACATAATCCTTTAGCTGTAAGTCTTTGGCGTGTTCATGCAGTACCCATTTACTAAATAAACACACAGCCCCTGCGTGGCAGGCTGTAGCTCAGTGTCAGTGGGAGACTGCTCTGGCTTTGATCTCCAGCACAATGAATGTATGAGTGAATGTACAGCCCCTGAGCACTGGAATACTGTACAGTACTGTACAGTAGCTGAAAGTGACAAGGTGGCTTCAAGTGCTACCATAGGATGATGCCTATGGTGTGTACCTTTATTTTTGAATAAGGGGGCAGCAGTGTGCTAAGTAAGTTTGCCTGTCGTGCTGAAGGCCTGGGTCCAGTCCCCATGACTGCAGAAAACAAAACAAGTCAGTATTACTTGACTGATACAAGGTTATATTACAAAATTTCATTGATTCAAAGATAAACAGTGAATGGGCCAGCAACATAGCTCAGTGGACTAAGCTGATACGCCTGTAATCCCAGCGCTGGGGAGACTGAAAACAGGGGGATCACTATGAGTCTGAGCTGCGTAGTGAGACCCTGTAACAAACAGTTTTTTTTTTTTTAAAAAAGTTTAAATGGTGAAGAGTTGTTTTCTTCTATCTCTGGCTTTCATTTCTCAATTCTCCCAGAGACAGTCATTGAGCTCGGTGTCTTCTGGAACTGCTCAGGGCATGTTCAAGCATATGGATATTTAGCCCATCTTTAAATGATTTCTATCATAGATATAGAGCCCATTATTATTTATTTATTTTTTTGGGGGGCAGAACTGGGTATTGAACTCAGGCCCTTGCGCTTACCAGGGAAGCACTTATTCCACTGAGCCATCTCCCCGGCCCCTGTAGAGCCCATTATTAAGAGGAAATAACTAAGACATATGCAGAAGCATATGTATAACATCCCAATTGTATAAGATAATTGCTGTATATGGTTCTGTATGCACTAAAGTCTCTGAAACGGTACTGTCCAAAGGGTAGCCGGTAGACATATATAGCACTTTAAATTTAAAACAAATAAGCCAGGTTTGGTGGCTCACAGTGATTTAAGAGGCTGATGCAGCAGAGTTAGTGAACAATTTGGTGAGACTCAGTCACGAAATACAAAGGCGCTAAGGCGTAGTTCATTGGTAGAGTGCTTTCTAAGCATTCAGCAGGCCGTGGGTCCAAGCCCCAGTGCTACTGGGGAATGAGGGAGGGGGATTAAATAAAAATATAAAAAGCCAGCCGGTGGCACTGCTTTTAATCATTTAGCCATACATGCTTTGTGAGTTTAAGCTATAAAAATGCCCAAACACTGACACATTTTTCTTGCAATCTTTCTCATTCAGGGAAAGCAAAGAGGGAAGGTTGATAGAAAAACTGGAGGTGGTCACGATGCCCTCACCATCGCCCAGAGGACTTCCGGTGAAGCAGTACGCCGTGCAGTCCCAGCTTCCGGTGTATGAGTGGCCGGACGTGGGCTCCGGAGAGTATGACGTAGGAGTGGTGGCTTCCTTTGGCCGGCTTTTGAGTGAGGCTCTTATTCTTAAATTCCCCTAGTAAGTTTTATTTGTAAGGAAATACGGTATGGAGACCTTGATCTTTATAAATGGACCCGGTGTCTAAAACACTGTAATTTAAGCTCAAGTGTGCTTTCTTTCATCTTTTGAAATAAAGATCCTCAAAGGACTTTTACCCACCCGCATTTAAATTTAATGACAGCTCCCAGATTGCCCCTCCAGCTCAGCCCTGCCCTCGCTTCAGGTCCTATTGCCCACCTGTCCATAGGCCTGTTTTGATGTCCAGTAGGCACCTTACATTCAGGGTGCCCCAAACCTCCCAGAACTTTTGTCTCAGTGAAGGCACCTGCCCTGATTCACTCCAGCCACACTGGTCTCCTTGTGCCGTGAGCATTTGTCTCCCTGGAGAGCTTTGTATTAATTTTTCTGTTGTCTGGAAAACTTTTTTTGCATAGCTATTGTGTGCCTTGTAAGGACACTTTAGTTAACAGTGGACTGCATATCAGACGATGGTGTCGTGACAGTGTGTGGGATGCTGTGGCCATCTGACCTTGTATAAGAGCACACTCTGATGTCACACAAGCAAATCACCTCACCAGGCGTGTCCCCTTTGTAAAGTGATTCATGATTGTGTCAATCATTCTCTTACTCCTTCAGGTCTTTGCTCAGTTTCTTATTGACAAAAACTTCTTAGACTTGGGTTAAAATTATAATCCTCCCCCCGTCACTCTTGTCCCTTTCTCTCCTTTGTTTTTCTCCACAGGCCTCAGCATCATCTGACAAATATTTTACATCCAGTAGTTTGTGTTTTTTTGCTCATCTGCTGCCTTTTGCATATGAGCTCCCCAGGAGCAGGAATCAAGTGATGGAAATTGTGTGACTAAGCTATTGTGTAACTGTAACTTGCTTTGTCTCTGAGATGCATATGAAGATTTGAGTAGTTCTCAAAGTAGTAATAAATGCCTTTTAAAACTGTATCTTAAAACTCCAGGTATGGAGTTCCAAAGCATCTTTGGAGTCATGACTAGCTGTCCTTGCTCTGTTTTTAATTAAGCATCATGAATTTCTTATGGACAGAACTTTGACTTTTCTTTTAGGTGCTAGAGAACTAGACAGAGCTTTCAGATGTGTCAAATTTCTGGGAAGGTGTCATGGTGCACAGTAGCGCGCTAGCGTAGGCAGCGGTGACTGCGTGCTGAGGTCCGTACTGATGCACAGGTTTCTGCGTTTTCCAACCCAGCGGCGTGCTGAACGTGCATCCCAGCCTCCTCCCGAGGTGGCGGGGCCCGGCCCCCATCATCCACACGGTGCTCCACGGAGATCCTGTGACTGGAGTGACAATCATGCAGATCAGACCTAAACGGTAGAGTTCATTTTCTTTTTTTTGAGATTTTTGTGATGTTTTAAAATGTTGCTATTGGTCTGTTTGAGGTACGTGTGGGGAATTGAGTGAAAGGACAGTGCTCACTCCTCTGCCCCAGGGAGCGGTTCCTTTCCGTTTGTTTATTTATTTCATGGTACTAGCGACTGAATACAGGTTCCTTAGATTAAGCTGCATCCACACCTCTGTATAAATAATTTTTTTTTTTTTTTTGTATTGGGGAAGGGCCTACAGAGTGTTCAGGGTCTCACTACTACATCAGACTCATAGTGACCTGCCTGTTCACAGCCTCCTAAGAGCTGGGATTCCTGGTGCACACCACCACACTCAGTCTCAATTGCAGGCCCAGGGATTGAACTCCGGCCCCTGCACCTACTTGCAGGCGCTTTAATTCGCTGAGCTATTTTGCTGGCCCCCTTTTTTTTTTTTTTTGAGAGAAAGGGTGTTGCTGAATTGCCCGTTCTGAGCTCAAAGGTGGAGTCCTCCTGCCTCAGCCTTCTGGGGTTCTGCCAGTATAGGCATGTGCCACTGCCTGCTTCCTTTGCTTTGATACAACTTTGTTCTTGCTCTCTAACCTAAGCTGTATGCCTCTTGGTATATATGCGACATCTCTTTAAAGTTCTTAGGAATTTCCTAATTTTTCAGTTGAAAAGAAGTATATTATTGGGCTGGTGAGATGGCTCAGTGGTCTAAAGCACCCACTTGGAACAAGCTTAGCAAACAGAGGGATCACGGTTCAATCCCCCAGCACCACATGCCAGCCAGCCCCGCCCCCTGGTGGACTGAGCTGGCCACACACACACACACACACACACACACAAATAAATAAAATTTAAAAAAAAAAGTATATTATTAATAGTGAGTGCACAGTGGAACACATGCCTGTCTTCTGCCTTGCCCCGGAGCAGGTGGCCAGATAGCCACTGGTGCTAGAGGAAGGGTGGGTGAGAGGGCTGCGAGTTGGTTAGGCCTCTCTGGCTGCCAGGCTCAGGGGCTTGGTGAGGCCAGCGTACCTGCATGGTGCTCTCCTGACCGAGTTCCTCCAGTCTCCACTTCTGCAGGGGCTCGAAGCTGTATCCCCTCCCAGGAGTTTTCTTGGAGGCTTTTTTGGTCCCATTTGTGAGAATGATGTTGTCCTTAAGGATGAGGAAACACAGAAGATGGTGAAGAGTGAAGGTGGCACAGTAGAAAAACGCTCCTTTCTGTGATGGGCTCTGTTTGAGGAAAGGTGAACCCAGCCCTTAATCAACCTGGAGAGGGGCTAGAGCACCGAGGAATTAGAACTGAATTTGTAGGTCACGTTGAACTTCTCAGTGACAAGAGCAATACTCACAAATTTGTAAACCTTGTGAAAGAAGTGGCCTTACCTGAGAGCTGGCTCAGCAGAAATTATGATTTTGAATTTATGCAAGTTGAAAAGCCATATGAGTCTTCCATCGACGCCAGTGGCTGCCGGAGGTATTTTCTTAAGGTGAGAAGACTGACCGACTCGGTGAAGAGTGTGTGATCGCTGTTCCTGTTCACCAGCTTGCCCACATCCTGACATTAACATCTCTATTGAAATAGAAGAGTGCATGGAAGATCATGTACATACAGAGCTTGACTATAACAAATCATAGTATCATTTAAAGGATGGGATTGTTGGAATTTTACTTCTTAGTAAGAAAAAAATACAACATGTGGAGTTACAGTTGATCAAGAAAGAGGTCACAGGAATTGTACCCAGGACTACAACTGGAATAGACACCATCGTCAACTATGAAATAACAGATAGTGCACCAGTAAAAGGTGAGTCCATTCCTGTAAGGCTTGTTAGCAGGATGTGACCAACGCCAATAATGGCAGACTGAACAAAAAATGTTCAGTAAGGTACTCTTTGAATCTAGTGCTTGTTGGAAGGCAGAGAGACTTCAAGCAGCAGGAAATCATCTTATGGAGAAAATCTCTTGAAACACTAAGGAAAGAGAATGAACTTCCATCTGCAGTTTGAATCTCCAGACTCACCGGCATCTGCTGAACAGCATGAAATATGAACTGAATAGGAGGAAAGGAAAAGAATCCATACTTGCTGCAGTGGAGTTCGGAGGTTAAAGGTGGTCGCAGCATGTGGCGTGGGGAGGCCAAAACTCCACGTGTAACAGTCCTCCTGTATGTTCCAGTGCTGCACTTATTTTACAGTATAACTTCGTGTGCTTCAAGTAGAAATATTTTAAAGTGTGTTTTCTTTGAAATGCTGGCGATTTCCTAAACTGCCCATATTTTTATTTTATATTGCATAGATTCGTGATAAGCACTCGGATACTGTATCAGCATAAACATTAAAGATTTTCATTCAAGGG
>NW_004524602.1:11069654-11073055 GCF_000260255.1 Octodon degus
ATAATAATCATGTTATCAGTCTGCTTTTTCTGTTTTTCTAGGTTTGATGTAGGCCCAATTCTCAAGCAGGAAGCCATCTCTGTGCCACCCAACAGCACTGCCAAGGACTTGGAAGCAGTGTTGTCAAGACTGGGTGCTGGCATGGTACGGTGCTCCCATCTTCCGCTGCTTTTTGTGCATTTCATAGTTTTCCTCAGTGGTTCTGGTGAAAAGGATATGTGTATGACCTGGAATCTTTAAACTTACAAAACAAAATGTGGATTTTATCCTTGGCTTCCTCAGCATGAGCCTGGTATTTGTGATCACATGGAGGTCATCTGAGAGCCTGCAGAGTGAAGTGGGCCATCACCTGCTGTCCTTTCATGGCATAGTGCAGCCTGGGTAGCCCCTCCCTCGTCCCCTCTTCTCGCTGTCATGCGCACCTGGCCCCCCATCACACTGAGCTCATGGTCCCTTCCGGGTGGCTCTTAGCTCATGTGCTTCTTCAGTGCCAGGTGCCAGCCACTTGCCTCTGGAAGCTCTCAAGACCAACAGGAGGGTCTGGCAAATGCTCAAGGAATGGATTCGGAGTTTTACTTTGAGCTAGTTCATTTTGTACAGTGGAAAGTTCCCTTCCCGGGACAGGGACGGTACTTCCTGTTCAGGGCCCTCTTTTGGAAGCCACCTCATCATAGTGGCTGCCTTCCCTTCAGCCTGGGCTGGTGTGCCCGGACCGTTGCATCTCGTCTTCCCAACAAACATTTGAGGAAGTTGTTGCTGTTGATTGTCCTATAGATCAAGACTCCGAGGGCCACAGACAAGTGTAATAATTTCCACACGGAGACAGCTCCTAGGTAATTGGACTGGGAGCCAACCCAGAGCCTCGTGAGTGTGGGGCCTCAGCGTCTTCCCTGGGGTGACAGTGTGGACAGCTGAGAGCAGGCTGTCCTGGTGCTGACGGCTCACGTGGCCCAGCAACGCCCAGCACCGTCTAGAAGCAAATGCGTGATGTGTGCAGAAGGGGGTGCGGGCTCGGGTCACTTTGCAACTGGCCATGCGTCTCTGCTTTGTTCTGCTCATCGAATACATCATGTGCGCTCTCTCTTTTTGTAGCTTATTTCAGTTTTGAAAAATCTGCCTGAAAGTCTGAGCAATGGGAGGCAGCAGCCAGCCGAGGGGGTGACGTACGGTGAGTGGCCGTGTGCGGAGGTCCCGTTCGTGAAGGCGCCTGAGCAGCTGGGCCGCCTGCCTGGGCTTCTGCCCTGGTTTTGAGCTGTCACGCTCTCCTTTCCGTGGCGGGTCTCAAGAGCAGTTGTGAAGGTTCCTCCCTCGCAGCAGGTAGCCTCAGGAAGGACTCAACTTTTTTTTTCAGTGTTTTATTTTACAAAGTATTAAACACAGAGATAAAGTGAAAGGCTAGTGTAACAGACTTTAGTTTACCTGAGTTTGCAGTTATTACTATTTGATCCTATTTTTTTGTTGTTGTTATTTGGCTTTTTGAGACAGCATCTCTCTGTATTTCAGGCTGGCCTTGAACCATGTAACCCAGGTTGGCCTTGAACTCACGACGAGCTCCTGCCTCAGCCTCCTGAGTGCTGAGAGTCCGGGAATGTGTCATCATGCCCAGCTGTGATCTTATTTTCTGTGTGTATGTTTAGTATATATAGTTTAGGATTGTGTGGTCTTTTGCAAATTTGAATGAGAACTTTTGTTTCTGAGTCCTTCAGGACACTTTTGCTAAGAAAAGAAACCATTCCCTGGTAGTCTCTAATAACCCTGTCCATAGAGACATTTTCCTCATTGTGTACAAATATGTTTGATAGCTGGCTTTCATTTTTTATATTTTAAGGTAAGATCCAGGGAGTGCATTTCTGAAGACTGCTTGAATCTGTTGTTTTCTCCAATTACAAATCTAATTAACTGGCTCCCAATAGATGTAATTTTCTTTGAAAAAAAAAAATTTTTTCTTTTAATTTAGGACAGAATATCCAGAGTCCCACTGCGCAGATCAGACTTGTAGTGATCCTCCTGTTTATAGCCTCCCAAGTGCTGGGATTACAAGCGCACGCCACCACGCCCAGTCTCAGTCACCATCGCAGCTCACCCCTGGGGCAGGGGTGGCAAAGCAGTCCTGGGAATCAAACTCCCAAGGCCCTCTGTCTGCCTCAGCAGGCACTTTAATCCACTGAGCTATTTGGCTGGCCCTTGAAAAACATTTTAAAGTAAAAAAAGTAGTGACACACGGGGCCGGGGAGCTGGCTCAGTGGAATAAGCACTTACCCTGCAAGCGCAATGGCCTGAGTTCAATCCCCAGTTCCACAAAAAAAAGAAAAAAGAAAAGAAAGTAGTGACACTGTAGCTTAGCAGTAGATTAGTTTAGTAGTCGATTACTTGCCTAGCATGCTTAAGGTCCTTGATTTCTAGCACTGCCAATTTATTTAAAAAATTAGTGTTAGTATCTGGTCATTAACGGTTACTATCTCATGTTGTCTCTTTAAAATTATTATCTTTCCTCCTCTACCATGTCATTGATATTTTGAAGAGACCAAGCTGGTTGGCTAATTTGTTTCATTGTAGTTTGATTTGTTTCCTGTCTCTAATTTCCTATAAATTACAAATTTTAAAGGTTTAATCAGGGTCAGGTTTTTGGAAAGAATATTCCATAGATGCTCCTGTGTTTTAGTACCATTTGTTTGGTTTGGGGATTACTTTTTATTTTTCTTTGCAACTTAATTTTTTTTTTCCCAGAATCAGGGATTGAACTCAGGCCCTTGTGCTTGCCAGGCAAGCACTTATTCTACTGAGCCATCTCCCCAGCCCCTTAATTTTATTTTTGAATGTGTAAAATATACACCTGATTCGAACAGTAAAACCATTTAAAAGGATAAACTCAAAAGAAGTTTTGCTTTTGCCCCCAGTCTTAAGAATGTCACTTTAGGAGGCCAGGGAGATAACTCAGTAGAATAAGCACTTGCCTGGCAAGCGCAAGGGCCTGAGTTCAATCCCCAGTTCCACCAAAAAAAAAAAAAAAGAATGTCACTTTAGTAAACTGCATCAGGTGACAAAGGACAAGTGAAGCTCAGTGTGACCACTTGGTGGAGCTGGTGACCACCAGGTGTTTCCAGAGGAAAGGAATCTCCTTTGTCCAGAGCAGGCTGTCAGTCTGGGAAAGCTGCGGCAGGATGCAAATATCCTTGTTTATTTGCCATGCAAGTGTTATAGTTCCATATTGCTCCTGGGAGTAAAATTAAGGAGAAGATTGAGGATTTCTTTATAATTTTTTTTTAACATTAAAATGCATCCTACCAAGGGTATACAATCATATTAGCATAGTGAAAATCTGTGGGCCAGAATTATTTTTTCTATGCAATTGTTATACCTTTGGAGGTCTTGTTTATTTATTTTGATTGACTTTTTTTTTT
>NW_004524602.1:11073687-11090422 GCF_000260255.1 Octodon degus
AGCTTGTTCTAAGTAGGTGCTTTAGACCACTGAGCCATCTCACCAGCCCCGTTTCTGCTAGTTCTGATTTAACCTTCCAGTATCTGCTTTTGTCAACATAATGTATGTAGTTATTTCCCTTTTTTTCTTTTACAGAAAGGTGACATAAAAGGCACACTATTAAATACACACTATAAAATGTCCCCATCCTATTTCCTTAGTGTATCGTGGAGGCCACCTCCTGTCAGGAAGAAGAGATTTTCCTCTTTCTGCTTAATAGCAGCTAGTTCTCAGTTATGATCGTATCATAATTTGTTCAACAGATCCTCTCGGGCTGGGCATTGGCTTGTTTCTAGTCTTTCGCTGTTTCAAATACTATTGCTAACCCTAAGTTTGTGTGCACAGTACTTATGAATCTAATAGCTAAGAAATTGTGTCTCAGGGTAGTTTTAATGTGTGTTATTCCTGTGAGTGAAATTGAGGACCTTTTCATTTGTTTGGGGACTTTTCTCATTTCTTTTTTTCTGGGAGGAATCGTAGCATTAGCCCATTTTTCTATCAGGAGTTTGTTTCTTCCAAGCTGCTAGCAGTACATAGTCCAGAAATTAGCCAGCTATGATGCACACTGCAAATTCTTGAAGTTTGTCATTTGTTTTTAAAACTCTTTATACATGTTTTATTTTTTAATTTATTTGGTACAGCATCTTGCTGTGAGCTGAGACTCATAGTGATCCTCCTGTCTCAACCTCCCCAGTGCTGGGATTACAGGCATGCAGCACCATGCCCGGTTTCCATTGCTGGGGCGTGCCTGGGGTTCTTTCTGGGACCGGCATGGCGTGTGACACCCGGAATTAAACTCAGGTCCTTGTACTTACCAGGCAGGTGCTTAGACCACTGAGCTATCTCCCCGGCCCAGCTTGTTTTACTTGTGTACAGCCTGATGTGGACCTTGAGAAAGGGCATTTTATGTTCTTGTGGTATAAAGTGGTTCATTCTTTTTTTAAGTATTTGTTTGTACTTTATTTTGTAGGAAATGTTAAACCTACGCAAAAGTTGAGGGCCTGCGGTAATCTCTTGTGCTTGTTGCTCAATGTCAGGACAAGTTAGCGCATGGCCGCTGAAGCTGACGTGCGCTCTCGCTCTTGGCCTTGTCTTGTAGCACCTAAGATTTCTGCTGATACCAGCTGTATAAAATGGGAAGAACAAACCTCAGAGCAAATATTCAGACTGTACCGCGCCATTGGAAACATGGTAAGTGGGGAAGGCAGGATGCACTTTTACACATTCATTGAGGTTTTTGTGTGCACTGCCATACCAGGCTGTAGTCTGATTCTTAGGTCATTGATTTCCACATGCGCTGTACAAAGAAAAAATGTAATTTCAGTTTGTTAAGATATCTGAGTTCAATTCTCATTTGCTGGTTTATTTTTTCCTTTATTTGTATAGTTGCTTATATTATTTGGAAGCTGCCCTACCAAGTATGATAGGTGGATTTTAACGGACCACCTCTGAAATTAGTAATATTGGGCACAACAGGGAATTAGCCCGGGATGTCTGTAGCACGCCAAGTTCATCAGTGAGGATTATACCTCGTGTTATACTATTGTCACATTTTAAAGCTGAAGAAATTAGCCCAGTGTGGTGGCCCGTGCCTGTAATCCCAGTACCCTGGGAGGCTGAGGCAGGAAGATCACAACTTCAAGCCCCAGCCTGGACAGTTTAGCAATTTATCAAGGCCCTAGCAAGAACTTAGGGTATTCGTAGCCCTTTGACAGCTGGGTAGATAGTGTGACCTTTTGTGTTAAGAATGTCCCGAGGGACATAGATGTGGGGAGGGACCTCAGTAGCTCAGTTTTGGCCCTGTTAAGTTTGAGCTCCTTAGAAGATGTCCCTGTGGAGGTGCTAAGCAGACCGCTTTCTGAGAGGCCCAAGCCACCCTCGAGCCCTCCTGCTGTCCCTCACTTGAGTCTTCTGCAGCTCACCCTGCCCGGCCACTGAGAAAAGCTTTGTGCTGTCAGAGTTTCCACTGAGCCTAAAGGTGGAGCTTGAGTCCTAGAGCCGACCTTCCCTAACCGAGAGCGAGACCCTTGTGTTCTCTCCGCTTCTGCCTTTTCTCCTCTACCTTGGGGTTCCTGATCGTGTGTGCAGCTGTTGAGCGCGAGCGAGAGGACAGTGTGAACTTACGTCCACTCCAGCGTGTGACTTAGTCAGCACTGATGGGGGGCTGCTGGATGCTCTTTGCCTTCCTCCAGCAGTGCTCTGGTGATAAGGTAGCGTGGCTGTCGGGCTTTCTCTGTGTGTTCCTGGCACGAATGCTACACTAAGTAAGTACAGATCTGTTCTAGTTGGCAAGCATATTTTAATAATCCATGTATTCCTATGAAAGAAAAAAGTGCAGCTGCTTATGGTAGACGCGTTTGTGATCACGGTAGTCTGGGAGGCTCACGCTGGAGGATCACAAGTTCCCGCTTAGTTTGGCAATTTAGTGAGACCCTGTTTCAAAATAAATAAAAAAGTGATGGGATGTAGCTTGGTGCTAAGGTCCTGTGGTCTTCAATCCACAGTATCAGAAAAAAAAAAAATAATTTGCAGGCAATGATATTGATTCTTATCTCTGGGTGAGTAGAGGGCCAGAGTGGAGGTGGAGGGGAGCTGGGGATGTAGCCCAGTTCTGTAGCTGGTACCTCACAGGCAAGAGGCCCAGGGTTTGATGCCAAGCACAGGGATAAGAAGAAAGGAAAGAGAACTGAGTTGCGAGTCAGTGCATCACCTCATCCTGGTGCCGCCCTTGGGGAAACAGCTGCATTCTCTGGGCCTTGCTTTCTCGATCTAGGAAATAGAGGAACAGTCCAAAAGGAGATTATTCAGTGTGGAAAACTGAGAGATTGTGAGAACTTATTTCCTGGTATGTAATCACACACACACACACACACACACACACACACACACAAATACACTCTGGCATTAAACCCAGGGGCTTTGCACTGAGCAAATCTCTAGCAACCCCTTTATGGACACAGGGAGTTCCCAGTTATCTAGGCAGAATTGAAACTGCAGCTGTCCTGCCTCGGCCTCCCAGGGTGCTGGCTTTGCAGGTGTGCCCCACGTCCCCCAGCCTGTGTTCATCTTTATGAACAGAGTCGAGTCGAGTTGGAGATCTCAGGTCTGGGACGTATGTGATAAAGGTGCTGCTTCACACCGGGGCGCAGGCTGAGACGGACTGTCCATGACAGTCTTACATTATTGTGAACTCTTCATTCCCATGTCTGTGATTGCATAACATCTCAGACTTCTCTCGCAAGAGACACATTTATCCTGTTCATTCATGCATCTCGTATGGCGGAGCTAGCTAGCATCCTACCCAAGACGACTTTGGAAATAAGACAAAATAAATATCTTCATTAAATGGCTAGATTATGAGCAGTATGTTTGAGCATTAGCTTGTGGGGGACATATATAAAATATATTTTTCTTTTGTGCATACACACTCTGAAAATCTTTTAACAAAATTCTTGATATATTGAAATTTTTATAATTTTATAATGATAATTTGTTCATAATAGCAAAAAATTGGAAACAACTGAAGTGTCCAGTTATAAAGGAACCGGTTGTGGAAGTGACGATGTGGTCATAAAATGAGATGCAGCAGTCGGTCCAGGAGAGGTAGCTAAGTGTGCAGGGATCAGAATTTGGCTGTGGTTTAAAATAGCACATTCTAGAATTTTGTAACAGTAGTTATAGAAAAAATTAGAAGGAGGGGTGGGGATGTAGCTCAGTGGCATAAGCGCCTGTCTGGCAAGTGCAAGGTCCCGAGTTCATTCCCTGGTACCAAAAAAGAAAAGAAAAAAATACAAGGAAATATACCTCAGACTGGTAACAGTGGTTATGTATAGGGCTGAGAATAGTTTCACTTTCTCCATTTTTTTTTAAATTTTTATTTATTTATTTGTGGGGGGGGCAGCTCAGCCCACCAGGGGGCGGGGCTGGCTGGGATGTGGTGCTGGGGGATTGAACCGTGGTCCCTGGTGCTTTGCTAAGCTTGTTCTAAGTAGGTGCTTTAGACCACTGATTCATCTCAACAGCCCCTCTCCATTTTTTTTTTAAACATAAATGCTTAACATAAATCTTTTCCTTTCGTTTCAGATTAGTCATATTTGTTTTACTGAGTTTATAGTTCATATCATTTGAATTAGGACTTCACTGAACTGGCTGCCCATCAGATTGGATGAATACCACAATTTATTGTATTTTATTTTTCTGAAACAAGGTCTTGCTACATAGCTCAGGCTGAGTCAGATTCGTGGTGATCCTCTTGCCTCAGGCGCCTGTTTGCATCTTTTGTAGTGAACATAAGTATTTAATTGGACAGAAGCACTGATTTAAAAATAATGTTTATGATCTTATAAGTCCTGTACAGACTGAAATAGAAGGTCCTGTTCATGTTCCGCTCCTCAGCATTTCCTGATGCAGCCCCGTTCCTGCTCGGGGGGAAGCATTCAGAGTGGAGCCTCACACCCGTGGCCGGAACCACACACCCGTGGCCGAGAAGGGCGTGGGGCGGA
This sequence comes from Octodon degus, assembly GCF_000260255.1. Taxonomy (NCBI): domain Eukaryota; kingdom Metazoa; phylum Chordata; class Mammalia; order Rodentia; family Octodontidae; genus Octodon; species Octodon degus. Next base: position 11,078,229 of record NW_004524602.1, read on the forward strand.
GGTGCGGCCCTCTTCATTCCTTCTTCAATGTTCCTTGCAGAGTCCGCTGCAGACGCTCTGGATGGGCAGTACCATTAAACTCCTGGATTTCGTAGAAGTGGACCGCTCAGTCCTTGCTGGTACTAACTTTTGAATAGCTGACATGGAAGATCTTTTCACTATAATTGACTTGAAAATGAGTCTTTTTACCAAAGGTTACATTTACTAAAAATAAGCATCCTTATAGTTTGTTTAGTTCCGTTGTAACAGCACTCAAAGTTCACTTAATTGTCATTCTTTACAGAGAATAAGCCATTCAAGTGTATTTTCTTATTTAATTATCCCAAGCACCTGGGAAGTAGGTAGTCTGAGGAAACTAGAAACACAAAACAGGAGGCAAGAGACTGAACAACAGGCTTTTGTGGAAGCACCTAGGCCTATGTGTAATTACCTGGGTCCCGGTAGGCAGAGAGCCACAAAGCTGTCTGCCCTGAACAAAGAGAAATACGCCCCTTTTATAAGGTTGGCAAAGGGGAAGTTTGAACAGACATCTGTGGTTGAAGTTTTCTGTTAGCCTTGTATCCCAGTGAGCAAAGTCCTTGAAGTGTCTGCTGTCAATTTTTGGTATCTCCAGGGCCTGCAAGCTTGCTTGTCCTCTGTCGTCTCCTTTCCTGCTTGCCAGTGGCAGCCTCAGTGCTGAGCTGAGCTCCCTGCACAGAGCAGCGCTTCTGCTGGACAGCAGGCTGGGGCTGGGGGAGGCAAGCCGGGTTGGACTCTCCCAGCTAGAGCAGTATCCCTGGGCCGTGTTAGGCTGTGATTCCCTGCATTAAGGCTTTCCAGGATTGCAGAGGGTTTTCCTGATCTTATCCTGGTGATCACCACAGTGGGTCTGTCCAGTAGGGAGAGGTAGACCCAAGCGCAGCTCTCTGTGTCAAGGCTCCTTCCAGTGCCTGCCAGTGCTCCTGGTGGTGCAGTGAGGAAGAGACAAACCACCAGGCTGCGGTTCAGCCCAGTGCTCCTGGGAGCTGGGCGGCCGGGCCTGCTGGGTGGCATGTAGGGCAGCCCAGGTCCTGGCCTCAAGTCATCCCGTGGCAGGTGGCTTTTACCCTCGCATGGCAACAATAGAACTTGACATTGAGTACCTTAGCCGATCACTGGGACTCGTGGTGGAGGGCTGGTAGCTTCGCATGTGCACGGAGCGCCTTCCTTTCTGCCTGTGATGTGCAGCGTGCCTGCCGAGGCTCCATGGTGGACTTGAATTACAAGGCCAGGACATGAGCAAGTGCGCAGTGCCAGTATGTGCTGCCTCTCTAGGGTTTGCGTATTTTTAAAAAGTACTGTGCAGTGACATAATTACTAATTTTTCTCTTTCTTATATCATGCCCCTGCCCCTGTTCATCAGATCCAAAATTCTCAGGACAGGCTGCTGTTCCAGGATCTGTCACATACCACAAACAGTCCCAGATGCTGCTGGTCTGTTGCAAGGTACATTTTCCTTTAGTTTCAGATGAGTCATATTTGTTTTACCGAGTTTATAGTTCATATCATTTGAATTAGGACTTCACTAAACTGGCTGCCGATCAAATTGGACAATTATTTTATTTTATTTTATTTATTTTTATTTTATTTTATTTTATTTTTTTGGAACAGGGGATTGAACTCAGGCCCTTGCACTTGCCAGGGAAGTACTTACTCTACTGCGCCATCTCCCTGGCCCCCTTTATTTTATTTTTTGAGACAGAGTCTCACTATATAGCTCAGACTGGGTCAAATTTGTGGTGATTCTCTTGCCTCAGCCTCCCAAGTTCTGGGATTAACAGGCATAAAAATAGGCACACTGGGCTAGTTTAATTTTCTTAGGAAATGGTGGAATATCTGGCATACTTTTTTTACTAATCCGATTTTATGCTTGATAAAAAAAGACACTCATAGCAAAGTATCTGGCTGAATTACTGCATGGCATGCACACTACTTCCTTTGCCTGCTCTATGGTAGATTTAAGTCTACTGGACAATTTAAAATGACGAGACCCATTGTTTATAAGTCAGTGGTGTATTCCTGAGACATGTTCTACACCCCTTCCATATCCTGGGTATTAATGGTTATGTGGTATTCAGTTTAGACCTTGCATATGTGAAAAGGGGGTGTTAAGAACATGGGAAGGGGCCGGGGAGATGGCTCAATAGAATAATCGCTTGCCTGGCAAGCGCAAGGGCCTGAGTTCAATCCCTGGTACAAAAAAAAAAAAAAAAAAAAAATCCCTGGTACTGCAAAAAACAAACGAACAAACAAAAAAACACATAGGGCTGGCGAGAAAGCTCAGCAGACTTAAGCACAAGGACCAGGGTTCGATCCCTGGCACCACATGCCATGCCCACCCCTACCCCCTGGCACACTGAGCTGGCCACCAAGACCTGACCGGGTGTGGTGGTGAATGCCTATAATCCCAGCGCTAGGGAGGCTGAAAACAGGAGGATCACTGTAAGTCCAAGTTGCATAGTGAGACCCTGTACCAAAAAAAAAAAAATCCACGTAGGAGACTGACTGATCTGACCTGCAGCCCCTGGAGGTGGAGGATGCAGCCTCATCTTTCCCAGCTTCTCCTGGGTCAGGGTTGGGCACATATGTTATACCCTGCTCGGCTGGGTCTGCATGTTTTCCAGCTTGCAGTTTGCAGTCATAAAAGAATCAGGCCGATTCAAGTGTGGATTTGAATCTGGCCAGCTGTGGTACCTTAGAAAAAATTTACCCACCTGCCGCGGCCTTGTTTCCTTTTCTAAAATGGGGACAGTACTGGATCTGCGGCCTTTTAGGTTGTTTTCATGACCGGTCCCAGTGAGATATACAGACGCACCCTGGAAACTGCACAGCACCATGCAAATGAACAGCTTGTTATTCTACTCTCTGTGTGTCTAAGTAGGTCCATGCCGGTCTGTGTATTTGTCTCCCCTTCATAATAAACTTTTTTTTTAAATTTTTTTTTATTTTGTGTGTGTGTGTGTGTGTGTGTGTGCGCGGCCAGCTCAGCCCACCAGGGGGCGGGGCTGGCTAGCATGTGGTGCTGGGGGATTGAACCGCAGTCCCTGTGCTTTGCTAAGCTTGTTCTAAGTAGGTGCTTTAGACCACTGAGCCATCTCACCAGCCCCCATAATAAACTTTTAAAGTCGAGGAACTGTATGTGTTACTTTGTAGTTAGGCATTCAGTGGAGATTTATTGATTTGTTTCCATGATAAAAATTTTATGAATGATAATTTGCTTAGTTGTCTTCTTTTGCCACCACTGCCTGGTCACTTTTGTCCTTTTTCCCTTAGGATGGCTGGGTTGGCATCCGATCAGTAATGCTTAAGAAAACACTAACAGCTACTGACTTCTACAACGGATATTTGCACCCGTGGTACCAGAGAAATTCCCAGGTTCAACCAAGCCATTGCAGATTTCAGACTCTCAGGCTTCCTACAAAGAAGAAGCAGAAAAAAATTGTTGCTATGCAACAGTGCATTACGTAGTCAGGAAGACGGTGGATAAGAACCTATTACATATTTGTAACTTATTAAAAGCCTTATTTACAAGGAACTGCCTTGACTTTCAAAGAAGATGATGCTGTCCGAGGAAGTAGAGATTTTTATTGAAAACATGGATAACCCCACTTTCCATTTTTTTATTTAATAGTCATTAAAAGTGGCTTTTTCTACTTAAGTAACAAAAGAAGTTTAAATAAATTTGTAGTTGTAATGTCACACTCAAGAAGATAATATTTTTTTAATGAACAAAAATAACTAACTGGTACGTGCATATTTCAAGAGAGATTTTCTTTTTTTTTTTTTTTTTTGTCGGACCAGGGATTGAACTCGGGCTCTTGCACTTGCCAGGCAAGCACTTGTCCTACTGAGCTATCTCCCTGGCCCCAGATTTTCTTTTTTTTTTTTTTTTTTTAAAAAAAAACGGTGCATCAGGGGCAGGCCAGATAGCTCAGCAGACTGAAGTGCCTGCTTCGGCAGGCACAGCCACCCAAGTTTGATCCCCCTATGCTGTGCTGGCCCCGCCCCCAGGGCATGCTGAGGCAGCCACCGAGACTGGGCTGGGCGGGATGGCACACGCCTGTCATCCCAGAGGGTGGGAGGCTGAAAATAGGGTCACTACAAGTCTGATCTGCGTAGTGAGACTCTGCTGAATTTCTGAAGTGTGTGTCCCCATTTGTTATGCTACCGTTTTGAGGAAGATCTAATCTGCACTTCTAAAGTTAATCAGGTAGTAAAGTCAGCTTTTAAATTCGCCTGCTGTCTAGGTCTTACCAAGTAATAAACACAGATAATGTTTAATGATCCCTGCCATGTTGGTGCGGACCATAAATTCACGTGAAACCTCAGCGCTTTCTTGCAGGAGGGCGAGGTCACGCTCTTCGGCTTGTCTGCAGTGAAGGTTGCTGAGCAGCTGCTCTGTGAGCCCGTCTTCCCTGTTGGGAGGAGAGGCTGTTGTGGAGGAGAAGCAGTTGCCGAGCCCACTGTTTGCGAGACTTTCTTTCTTTTTCTTTTTTTTTTTTTTTGTGGAACCGGGGATTGAACTCAGGCCCTTGTGCTTGCCAGGGAAGCCTTATTCCACTGAGCCATCTCCCCGGCCCATTGAAAGACTTTCTATATCAGCTTTTCCTGCCTAGATTCCGTCAGCTAAAATCCTTTTCCACTCTTTGGTTTATTCATTCCACCGTGTTCATGGGGAGGGGGGGATTATATAATTGGTCATCTCAATTAGACCACTTTGAGGAGTAAGCAGTAACAGTTACACCACTCTCCCCGCACAGCAGGCGAAGGCTGGCCTCCCCTGGACACACCGGGCAGTCTAGACATCCTGGTTGTTGAGAACCTGCAGCGTGACTGGCCTCCGCACTGATTGCTCGCGATTCATAAATAGTATGTAGACTTCAGCCTAGCGGGGCGGCGCAGATGCCATGATGACCATGTAATGGAAGCACGAGTGTCCCTCGGAGACTCGGTGGAGACTTCCCACAGGAGGTAAACTGAGGCTCCAGAGGGTGAGTACACTAGGCAGATTAAGGCCTGGAAGGGCAGCCTAGCGTGGGCAGAGGTGTAGAGGCTTTGAAGAGCACTTTTCTGTATGTTTTGAGCACTTTTTGAGACAGAGTCTTGCCAAGTAGTTTGAACTCACCTTGAACTTGCTGTGTAGCCCAGGCTGACCTCAGACTCTCAGTCCTGCCTCGGGCTCCGAGTGCTGGGCTTTCAGGCACACCCCGCCAGGCCCAGGAAGCGGCGCTGTCTCCCAGGAGGCCTTGGCGATGTGACTTCATCGGGTGAGGGCGGCACAATTGCTCTTGCGTTGGCGTTCTTGATACCGTGAAGTTCCTTACAAGCCAGTTCATGTACATAGCTGCAGTGGATCCTGGGAGAGACAAATGGCGTGTTAGACATGGCTGGGGACACACACTGTGCTGGAAACAGATCGCAGGCGTTGATGGGAATGGAGTAGGACGATAGGGGTGAGCCTGGAAGAGCAGGCTGAGGCCAGGGCACGGAGAGCTTTAAAGTGGAGAGTGTGGGCCTCTGATTGACTCAACTGAAGAGGGATGTGGCCGGATTTGCGGTTTGGAAAGTTAACTTCCAGAGAGGCGTGGAAGAGACATCGAGTGCAAGACCTGAGCTGAAGCTCTGTTAGGAGATGAAGATCTGAACCACAAGGGAAGCTGTGAGGCTGAGAAAAATGATTTACAAGATTTTTGCCATGGAGGTGAGAAGCATTGGCTATTAAGGTTTTTGTTTTGTTGTAATGTATTTCAGTACAGGGTCTCACTACATAGATCAGACTCAGTGATCCTCCTGTTTTCAGCCTCCCAAGTGCTGGGATTACTGGCGCCACCACACCCAGTCTCAATGGCTGTCTCAGTGTGCCCCGGGGACAAGGCTGACATGGCACACCAGGGACTGAACTTTGGCCATTGTGTCTGCCTAAGCAGGCGCTTTAATAGGCTGAGCTAGCTGGCTGGCCCTTTGACTAAGTTTTAATGGAGAATTTCAACATCACCGCTGGGAGACCATGTGAGGGTGCTATACTTTTCGTACCTGGTTTGTACTGAGCACATAGTCCCTTGCTGGTTTATGATCCTACTGGCGAATTCAGAGCAATCAGTGGCCCTTGGGAGTAATTGCTGCGGGAGTCTAAGGAGCATGTCTTAGCCAGCTTTTCATCACTCTGTCAAAATACCTGAGATAAAGTCTATCAGGAGGAGATAACCTTTAAGGGCTCCCTTAGCTCATGGGTGAGCTAGGGTTCCGGGGGTTCAGCCTGTGGCTGATGAACTCTTGCTTTGGGACTCATAGCACAGTCTGTTGTGGTGGTAGCAGACAGTGGAAGGAAACTTCACCTCATAACAGCCAAGAAGCAAAGAGAAGGAGAAAGAGTACCTCACCCCGTGACCTTTCTCCATCTATGTCCCACTCCCTAGAAGTTCTGCCATTTCCCAGGAGTGCTGGGGACCAACCCTTGAACACACCAGCCCTTGGCGACACACTGCCAGAGCTATGATCCAGGGAAGGCTAGCCCCCCCGTCCTGCCTAAAGAAATCTCTGCCCTCCTGTCCCATCAGCTAGGGTCACACCCTTGGCAAGGATAGCATCTGGGATGCTAGGGGTAATCCCAGTGGGGATCCATCCAGCCCTAAGGTGTAGTGAAACCAGAAATCTTGAAGTATGAAGCTGACTCTTGGTTACAAAGAATGTGGCTTGAAACCCCTCTAAGTGGGGGGCCAATAGGCCGTTTGGTCTACTCAGGACTAAATGGAGTACTGTTCAGACACTTAAAATCTGGAAGTGAGACCCATTATATAGGATGCAGTTTCTCAACCAGGGACATTCAAGCGCAACCTGGGATATAGTAGGGTAGACACAGATGTAAGAATGCCATCCTCAAGTTGGCAGCCCATTCTGAGAAATTAAGAGATAGTATTAAAAATATGACTTTAAAAAATTGATTACAGTAAAAACCAAGTGTGATGGCACAGCCTGTAATCCCAGTGTTCAGGAGTTCTGAGGCAGGAGGATCACTACCAGTTGGAGGCCAGCCTAGGCAACATAGCTCAAGGCCAGTGTGAACTCTATAGGGAGACCCTATCTCAAAAACCTGAAAAAAAATTATTACAGTAAAATACACATTGCTGTAATCCCCCTCAAAACCCTCCCCTTATCCCGTCAAATGCCCTTATTCCATCCTTCTTGCCGCTTTGCAAAGCAGTTCTAGAAATCCTCTTCACGGCTATCTCTCTGAGGTGTGATAAATATGGCGAATGCGGCTGCCAAGCGCCATCCAACAGAAAGAGCTGTAAAAACCTGACAGTGTGTCCTCATCCACCTCATTCTCCAGATCTGGCACCATGGGACTTGAAGATCATCCCCACAGTCAAAAGGACAATGAATATGCCAGGGGTGGGGGCCTACCCCGGATCCCAGCACTCGGGACCTGAGGCAAGAGCCTTGCTGTGAGCCTCATGACTCAAGGCTGGTCTGAGCTCTACGCAACAGCCTGCCTGAGAAAACCCCTGCAGACCATGAAAGATAAACATTTCACATCAGTTTAGGACATCAAGGCAACCACAACAGTGCAGCTAAACACACAGACGTGGACTTCAGAACTGCTTCAGAAAGCGTCAGAATGATAGGAGGTGTGTGGAAGGAGGATTTTTTTTTTTTTTTTTCTTTTTATACTGGGGATCAAACTTGGGAACTTGTGCTTGCCAGGCAGGCACTTATGCACTGAGCTGTATCCCTGATCCTAGACGAGGAGGATTTTGACAGGAGTTAGTGGGAATGTCTTGTTACTATAACAAAAAAAAAAAGTGGATCTTGTATCTTTGAATCACACCTCGTGAATGATGCACAAGCCATGTCAGCCTCAGGAAAGCACATACCCACTCTGGTCAGGCCCCTGTGGAGAACATAACCCAGAGTTACTGGGCAGGGCTTCTCAGAACCAGAGGCCTCCGGAATGGACTTGGGCTCAACTCCAGGTCTCGAATCAGAATGTCTGCATGCAGCACTGCATGTGTTACTATACTCATCAAACAACCTTTGTACCATAGCATGAGTGGTTTCTCCGTGTTCTCTCTCTCTCTCTCTCTCTCTCTCTCTCTCTCTCTCTCTCTCTCTCTCTCTCTCGCTCTTAGTACTGGGCCTTGAACCCAGATACTTTAGCACTGCACTACATCCCAAATCCTCTTTTTAGTTTTTATTGTGATACAGGGTCCCACGAGGTTGCATAGGCTGGCCTCAGATCCTCCTGCCTCAGCTTCCCAAGCAGTGTGTTATATTGTATGAATCTGAGCCACACGTTGGCCCCTGGATCCACACTTTTACAGATTTTCATATACAATGTCTCTTTGGTTCTGGTCCTGTGAAAGACACATGCTGTGTGTTGGATTCAGAACCGAGTTCTGTTATTTCCTGGTTGAATGACCCAGGACATGTTTGTTGAATTTGTGAAACTCATTTATCAGCTAATAACATGGGTAATACCTGCCTTACAGAGTAGTGATAGGTGTGGGAAATGCTCAGGCAAGTGGCTGGCACCTCGGAGGTGCTCGGTGAGGGGTAGCTACCGCTGTATGCATGCTGGTCAACATATGTGACTAGGCCTCAGGGTGCCCAGCTGTCTGGTCCAACATGCTGAGTATGTCTGAGAATGTTTCTGTGTGAGATTAATATTTGGGTGAACTGACTCACAGATTGACACCTGTGCTAGTTGTTTTTCTTTCATTGCTGAGACAAAATACCTGTCGCCCAAAATTAAGGAAGGAAAGGTTTATTTAGCTCACAGTTGATAGAGGTTTCAGTCTTTACTCAGCTGGCTCCAAGGGAGGGTGGTGTGGAAGAGGGGTAACTGATCGTGCGGGTGGAAAGCAGCAAAGGCCACAAGAGCAAAAGGGGGGAATAAGGGGCAAAAGGGGAGAGAGCCAGCCTCTCTTCCTCCTTCATGGTTCACGCAAGCTGCCTGCCCCACGGCAGGTGCAGCACTCACACCCATAATCCCAGCATCAAACAATGAGCCAAAAACAAACTAGATTCACCCAGCTCCAAAAAGCCTGCCCTCATGACCGCATGAGGCTTTGGGGGCACATCCAGAAACCTCCTACTGCAGTGAGCCTTGTCTCATCAGCTGAAGACAGGCTTAGTAAGTGGGAACTCACCCTGCCTGATGTCCTTTGAGCTGGGACTTCAGTTAATTCCTGCCTTCAGACCTGCGCTGAAACGGCCAGCCTTCGACCCTGCTAGCGTTCAGCCCGGAGCTATTCTGTCAGCTCTCCAGCATTTCTAGTGTGTCACCTGCAGGTTGGAAGTTAGCTTCCATAATCACAGGAGTCTCTTCTTTATTACTTATCCTGGTTTTTCTGGAGAGCCCTATTAAAAGCATTAGCACATGGGCTGGTGAGATGGCTCAGTGGTCTAAAGCACCTACTTAGAACAAGCTTAGCAAAGCACAGGGACTGTGGTTCAATCCCCCAGCACCACATGCCAGCCAGCCCCGCCCCCTGGTGGGCTGAGCTGGCCACACACACACACACACACACACACACAAAATAATAAATAAATTTAAAAAAAAATAAAAAATAAAAAAATAAAAGCATTAGCACAGCATAGCCCCAGCATCATCCCTTCTTTAGGCCCGCAGCAGTATGTTCTGTGGAGGCAGTTCCAGCTGGTGGGGATGCCTTTGGACGGAAGGAAGAAGTGCTTGTTTTAGAGATGATAAACTAGAACCTTGTGATCCTCCTGCCTCAGCCTCATGAATAGTGGCATTACAGAAGTATGTTACCACACCAGGTTCAAAGCAGGACACGAATACCGTTAATATGAACTTAAACCATTAACATAATTAGCTATGATTGTTAATTGAGTACTTGCCATGTTTCTAAGGATTTGACCTGAACTATATCTTTCTATCTGTAGTGTCCCTTGAAAGTAGAATTGGTTTTCATTGCTTGGGAATCTTCAAGGGCTGGTAGGTGGTGGAGCTGGGTTCACACGGATACGCTGACTCAAGGCTGTGCGTGCAGTCGCTCTTTTGCCATTCCTGTGCTTGCAAATGTTTCTGTCCTGGCCTGGGAATGGAATGTGTTAGGCTCTTGTGCTCAGGAACAAAGCAAGGGAGCCCATTAAGCAAGCGCTCATCATAGACAAGCACTGTGCTACACAATTTCTGGAAGCTTAGCGTAATCATTGTCCTTCTTGTACTCCCAAGATTCACAGTTTTCTAGAACACTACAGATAGAACCGCCGTCTCTTGATGTAAATATGGTGACTCTTCTCCACGGTTTTTATTGGTGCTCCTCCTCACAAAGCCAGAGTCCCTGTTCTTATTTCTTCTTTGTTTACACCATTGTCCACCTTGTAGAAACATTGTTGAGATGCTAGGCTGGCAGATTATGCAAAATATGTGGTTCTTTTGCATAGGAAAATTTCAAATTAAAAGGCCCTGGGTGTACAAATCAGAGAGAGCGCAGGTACTTATTATGTGTGAGGTTCAGTCTCCACCACTCCCCCAAATGTCACTAATGAACATTCTTTTCCAAGAAGTGAAAATGCTCTGTCTGGGGGTAGGGACGTAGTTATCTGGTCGGGCATTTTCTCAGCGTGTGTGAGGCCGTGGGTCTGATTCCCAGCACTGCAAAGGGCGGGGCGGGGGGGGGGCACTCTTTCTGAGTAAGAATTTTTGTCTCTCTCTCCTGTTTCTCTCTCAAATTTGGAACTTGGAGGGGAGGATTATAGAGAAGAGCAGCTTTGAGGAAAGGGTGTTGTATTGTGCATCTTAAAATGTATAGAATCTAAAATGTTAGAATTGGAAAAATGGGGAGAGAGAGAGAGAGAGAGAGAGAGAGAGAGAGAGAGAGAGAGAGAGAGAAAATGTAAATGTGAATGCTCTTCCCAAGGCTCGAAGGTAGCTTTTTCTTTTTTCTTTTTTGGTGTCAAGGATTGATTCAGTGTCAAGGACTGACTACCTTGTTCTTGCCAGGCAGGCATTTATGCCACTGAGTTACCTCCCCGGCCCTGAAGGTAGCTTTCTTAACTCCCAGGTGACAACTAATAAATTCTTTTTTTTTTTTTTTCCCCCAGAACCAGGGATTGAACTCAGGCCCTTGTACTTGCCAGGCAAGCGCTTATTCTACTGAGCCATCTCCCCGTCCCAATAATTACAAGTAACTGCACGTGACTTCTTTGACAAGGCCTTTGTGTTGCCAGCTTTAGCACAGCCCTGGCAGCGTCCTTGCCAGGCAGCTAGGATGCCCCTTCTGCCTCTGCCTGAGCCCTGTAATCTCCGCAACACGCCTCGAACCTGGCTTGGTGAGGAGGAAGCAACGTTCTTTACTCTTTAAAAAAACCAAAAAACCCAACCCTAGTGTTGAGCTTAATTTGGTTCACAGTGCAGTCAGTGGGATGGTCGGAAGCTTTTAAAAGGAGGATATGGGGAGAACGGGCATTTGTCTGAACAACCAAGTCACTTTTTGACACACACACACATACACACACATACACCTTCTGGGGAGTAAGAGGAGAATTCACTGCACTGGCTCAGGGTGGGGAGGCAGCTTAGGTGGTGGGAAGAGCGCACACAGGCGTCTGGAGGCCTGAGACACGCGGGCTGCCGGAGGCCCCCCAGGCAGCAGAGACCTGGAGGTGACGCAGGCCTGGTTTATCTTTCACAACATACACAGATAATACATTCAAGTATGGAAATACCTGCAGAGAGGTTTGTCCCGGATTATTTTGTAGGTGTGTTATAAAATCATTATTGTCAAATGCTCAGTTAAGAGAGACAGAGCTTAGGCTTGGGAAGGGGGCCAGTGGGGCACCTGTTGGCCTTGCTTGGGGCCCACGACATTATCTGTGAACACTCCAGGTTTTTAGGGTGATCTTCCCATGGCACGAGGCACTGCAGGAACAAGCTGGCAGCCCCAGCGGGACAGCTGCAGATTCCTAGCACCCCATCCACCTGTCTGCCAGCCTGGGGCGGCAGCAGCTTGCTGTCTGCACTTGCGTCTTCCAAGACAGCTGGGATCGCAGCTATGAAAGCCTCCTGGTCGGGGCCTGGGAGTGGTCAGGGTGCTGGCCATGTGCTACGGAACAACAGGGCACAATGATGACCGCGGGGCACAAAGACAAATGCAGGGGCTTCTTCTTTTTTTTTTTTTTTTTTTTTTTTGGTTAAAGGAAATGAA
>NW_004524602.1:11090793-11094427 GCF_000260255.1 Octodon degus
CTGAGCTAGGGCCAGGCCCCCTAAATATTTTATTTATTTTGTTAGTTAGCTAATGTGGCCAGCTTAGCCCACCCTCGGGGTACAGCTGGCACAGCATGTGGTGCTAGGGATCGAACTGTGGTCCCCGCGCTTGTCTAAGCTTGCCTAAGCAGGTGCTTTAGACCACTGAGCTATCTCTCCAGCCCTAAGAAATAGAGTTTTAGAAATAGATTTATTTATTCACTTATTCAGTATATGTTTATGGGCCAGATCATGTGCTAAGGCGTGCGTTGGTCACTGTGCTCTCTTTTCTCTATACTGAAGCTCCAAGTCCACCCAGGGGATAGATAACCACGGTCAGGAATGTCCACAATGGCTCCTTTCTGCTGGGGATGGAACCCATGTCTCACACTGGCTAGGCAAATGTTCTACCACAAGCCACATCCTTAGCCCTTTGTAATGGGTTTTACAACCACTCAGTTGTTTCATCCACTAAGTGATTTCCAGTTATTCCACTTGTCAAAGTAGTGCAAAGTTTTGATAAGTTTCTCAGTATTAATATCTTAAGAGATGTGTGCCTCAGAGCCAGGGAGATGGCTCAGTAGAATAAGCGCTTGCCTGGCAAGTGCGAGGGCCTGAGTTCAATCCCCAGTTCTTCAAAAAAAAAAAAAAAGAGAGAGAGATGTGTGCCTCATGCCCCTGGGGGGAAAGGGTGATCAAAATACACATTGAATATTTACATTTTGAAAGTTATTACAGTAAAAGATACATTGAAGCACATGCCTCTAATCCCAGCACTCGGAAGGCTGAGGCAGGAGGACTGTTGTGAGTTCAAGGCCAGCCTGGGCTACATAGTGAGCTCAAGGCCAGCTTGAACTGCATAGTGAGACCCATTTTTTTATGACCCAATCATAAAAGAAACTGAAAGTATCTCTTTCAAAATCCTCCTCACTTCACACACACTTAGCCCATCATGCCTGGTGCTTGCTGAAGCACTTCTGGAAATCTTCTGTGAGTGTCTTCATGAGGTATGACCAAAAATACAGCAAAAGTAGCTGCCGAGTGCCATCCAGCAGAAGGCAGGCTCAGAAAAATGTCGCACTGTGTCTTCATCCACCTATCCACCAGATCTGGCACTGTGTGACTTCAGAGTCTTTCCCAAAGCCACAATGACCAGGAAAGGAAAATGTTTAGAATCGATTCAGGACATAGAACTGATAGTTTCTGGCCCTAGTATGAATTGCTAAAATCATTATGGAGGTCATCTAATATGGCCAATGCCCTTAAAACAAAGCCCATCTTCCCCAAGACCATCTCCCTCTCTTTTCCAACTCAGCCCAGGACTTAATTTACTTTTACCCTTCCTGCTGTCTCAGGGAAGATCCCCAGTCAGTTTCTCAAGTATATCTGAACATGCCCTTCAAACCTCTCCCCTGGCAAAAGGTCATAAAAGCCTCAGCCTCCCTTTGTCTGGCCCAGAGAACTTACCTTCCTTACATTCTCTTTGTCCTCAAAGAAAATAGAGCCCCTTTCCCTTTTTCCTTCTGCCTGTCTCTCTGCTGCGCCTGAAAACACCTATCGAGAACCAGCCTAGACAGCACAGTTAAAGACATAAAAGACTTCTACAACTGCTTCAGAAAGGGCAAAAATGAAGGGACGAGCATATTCAAAGCTGGCGAGTCAGGTGGGTATTTTGAAGTAAAGGCCACGCATCTTTTACTGTAATAATTCTTAAAAGAATTTTAAACATTCACCATAATTTTCAATCATACCTAATATGCTACACAAAAACATAGTATCACTTCCTGGCTGGATGCACTCTGGGAGGCTGAGGCAGGAGGGTTCTAACTCAGTCTAGCTGGGCAACTTTGTGCTTTAGTGAGGCCCTATTAAAAAGGGCTAGAGACGCAGCTGTGTAAAGACCCTGGGTTCAATCCTCAGTGTCAAGCTCCCCTTCCTACGACTGACTCACAGCTCTCACAGAAGTGACATGGAAAAAATAGGTGCTTGTCGCACCTTGCTGTTGGGAAATGCATTTGGGAGTTATTCAGGTCCTAGACTGGAATAAAGGCCCCTGAGCCACAGGGGAGGGTCACGAGTAAGGATGCAGTTTAACTGGGCTCTACCCTGACCTGAGGCCCACAAACAGTCGCCTGGGTCTGGACAAAGTCCACATGCCTTTTAGCAGGGTATAAGCTCCCCCTAAAACACTGCGGAGAGCCATTTCCAACAGGACCATGTTCCAAGATCCCTAAGAATCATCAAGCAAGATTTAAGTGTCATTCAATCTTATACGTGCAAATGTTTTGCTGAAAAAAGGAGGCCTGAGGGCTGCAACATAGTGTTTAAGAACAATGATCCTAATGGCGCCTGCAGGTATCGCTAAGGAAGGCGGGGCTCAGGAGTTTGTTCCTAGACCCCACCCCCACCCCAAGACGTCAGCACCTGGCAGGAATGGAAGGCGGGAGCTCAAAGTGGAGGACCGAGGAGGGCGTTCCAGGTTGTGCCAAGGGGGCGATCCTACCTAGGAAATAGCCCTTTCCATCAAAGCTCAGAACCCAAAAGTCTCTTCTAAATCTTTCCACGAAGATCTGCAGACAGAAGCAGGTCCCCAGGGGCCAAGCGTCTCCTTTTTATTTACTAAATTACTTTTGGGGTTTTTTTGAGACGGAGTCTTACTATTGTAAAGGGTTAACAGAGTTTTTGTGCCCTAACTGTGGAAATTACAAAAACCCCTTGTGCTTCCTGTTATCTGCTCTAAGAAATGTGTTCTCCCTTTCGGCTCAAGGCTGTTCAACAATAAATGTTTCTTGTCAAGGCAGCAAGCTAACACAAACTCCCTCCTCAAGCATCTCCTGTAACATAGTCAGCTTAAGATATATCTTATACTACTTTCTTTCTTTCTTTCTTTTTTTTTTTTTGGCAGAACCGGGGATTGAACTCAGTCCCTTGCGCTTGCCAGGGAAGCGCTTATTCCACTGAGCCATCTCTCCGGCCCCATGATATATCTTATAAAAATATACACTTATCACTAAGCTGTAAAAAACCTTTTAGTTATAAACAGTTTGCAGGGGCCAGGAGATGGCTCAGTAGAATAAGTGCTGGCCTGACAAGCGCAAGGGCCCGCGTTCAATACCCGGTTCTGCAAAAACAAAACAAGTTTGCAGCTGTGTCAAATGAATGTAGTTTCTGTTGTTCGGTACTAAATAATGTAATGGGTTAACTCACATTTTAGACTATAAATGTAAATCTTGTGTTTTCTGTTGTGTACAAATGTATACTTACCACTGTTCTAAGTTGTTTAGTAACTAGTGGCTGTGTCTTGCTGTTTGCTAGATAAAATTCCTGTGACCCTCACCAATTCCTGTCTGCAAAGTTAGCTTACAGAGATGACAAAGGAAACTAACTGGGCTTTATCTTCTAGTAACCTCCGGGCTGTGTAAGGCTGCCTGCAAGTACTCAGGTGAAAATTAACCAGAAACTGAAACAAAAGCCCCCGAAATGTAGTTTGAGTTGTGGTCCCAATCACTCTAAAAGCGTTATTTTGTGTCAGAAAATAAATTTGCTTATCAAACTCAATGTGGTTCCAGGCTTTAAAACCCCTTCCTGCTTCCTGGGCTGGCGCCTTTTCGGTTCTCTCCTGCGTGCAGACGGG
>NW_004524602.1:11096215-11100444 GCF_000260255.1 Octodon degus
TTTTCTCTGGTATGATTCTAGCAGTGGGATTACTGAGTCATAGCTTTTCTTTTTGGGGAGGCACGAAGTGTGGAACCCAGAGCCTCACTCCTACCAGAAGAGGCCTCTACACTGCACTACACCCTCAGCCCATGTGGCTTTCTCAAACTAATTGGTTTCATTTTCTAGTGCAACTTGTGAATAACATTTTTTACTTTATGTTGTCTGAATTTATAGGCGTGTTGTTAGTGGCGTATGTGCATTGTACTTAAATACAGTGTTTCTGAATTCCTAAGTGCTGTAGCTATCTCAGTGTGTTACCCCACACACACTGGTGGTGAGATTCTGTGCTCAGTGATAGCTGAAGCAGTTTACAAAAGGAGCACTCACGATCGGGGTGATTGGGGTCTCAGGATCTGCCTTGTGTTTGTGTATATTTAGGTTCATCTGTTTGGGGCTTCTTTGGGAGGCTTTTTGGCCCAGAAATTTGCTGAATCCACAAGTCTCCTAGAGTCCATTCTCTCATCCTCTGCAATGCCTTCAGCGACACCTCCATCTTCAACCAGACCTGGACCGCAAACAGGTATGGTGGAAACGTGAAGCCAGAAAGAGATGGATTTTTTTGTTGAGTGGAGTTTAACAGATGTTGGCCTTAGGAATTTTGGCCTTAACTGGGGAAAGAAAGATAATAACTTCAACTGTCTTCTACAGCTTCCCTGGCTTTTAAAATTAGAACATTTTAGAAAAGAAAGGATCTGAGTGAGCTTTGCAGCCAACTATTTCAATACTGTAATTATTTAGCATATGTTTATATAATATTAGTTTTTTCCCAGTGCCTCTATGTAGCTGATACTGTGTTCTGCTGACCCAATTTATTTTATGTGAATATTTTTGCATATTGAGTAATATTTCATTAGGTATTCATGTTTTCCCAGTTTTTCAACATTCTGCTATTAAATCTTTATACAAATTATTATTTTCCTTTGCTTTCTGGGTTGTTCCCCAAGTGGAAAGTCTGAAGCATATAATCCAGCAGCAGATGTTATGTAGATACAACAATTGATGTTAAGCTCTTTATTTTTATTTATTTTTTTGTTTTGTGTTTTCGAGACAGGGTCTCACTGTACAGTTCAGGCTGGCCTTGAGCTCACTTTATAGCCCAGGCTGGTCTCAGACTCACAAGGATCCTCCTGCCTCAGCCTCCCGAGTGCTGGGATTATAGACCTGCATCACCACACCCAGCTCAGTGTCAAGCTCTTTAGAAAGGTGGAAAGGGTGGAGATGCTTTAGGGGCGGTCAGTGGTCTTCTATTGTCTTTTTTTTTTTTTTTGGTGGAACTGGGGATTGAACTCAGGCCCTTGTGCTTGCCAGGCAAGTGCTTATTCTACTGAGCCATCTCCCCAGCCCCATCTTCTGTTGTCTTAAAGCTGGCTTATGATATGATTCTTTCATTGCCAGCAAGGTGAGGCTTTATTCTATTTATTTTTGTATTTATTAGAGAAGGGTCTACAGGGTATTCAGGGTCTCACTACAGCCTCCCAAGAGCTGGGATTACAGTCACGGTGGCCACCAGGCTCAGTCTCCCTTGCTGTCTCAGTGTGCCCCAGGGGCGGGGCTGGCATGCCACAGGCCCCGGGAGCTAACCTCTGGCCCCGCGACCCCTGGCCCCTGCGCCTACTTGCAGGCACTTTAAATCCTCTAAGCTATTTGGCTGGCCCTGAGACCTTATCCTATAAAAAAGCGTCATCATGCCTGGGTAGTTTTGCTGCTTGAAAAGAGCCCATTGATTTGAGGTCAAGTTGGCGCAAGGGTAAGATGTTTACTCAGTAGTCCAGCAAGACCAAGAAGAATGGTGGGCTCGTGGACACAGATTTTTAGGAGGAAATAATTTAGGGACCTTGGTAACTGGTGATCTTGGAATTTTCACAGCCAGCTTAAATGAGGAGAATGGGTTGTGCGCTCAGGGAGGCGCAGACCGTTCCAGCGCTGTCAGTATCCTATCCCGTGATCCTGTAGGACAGGGCCAGTGTGCGCACAATGGAGCTGCCTCAGCTGCAGCTGCAGCGGGGTCTGTTCAGCTGAGCGCTGTCCATAACCTCAGTTCTGATGCTTCTCCAAAGCGAGGAGGTACAGCGTGCTGTTCCTTCCCGACAGAGTAGGCCTTTCCCCATATACCAGCTCCAGGCCGGGTTAAACTAAGACAACATTCCCGATTAGGAAGGCGCAACTAAATCCCTATTGTGGGATACTGCTTAGCGTTGAGATGGGCTTGTATTTGGGTAGGGGTGCATCTGTTTCTTATGGGGTTTGTCCCCATTTCCAGTAGATGAACCTCTGTATAAGAGCCTCCCCATGAACTTTCTGGGTAGGACCTCAAACAAGGTTGTCCCTGGCATTTGTTCACGCCTCCTTAAATAGTAAACATAACAAAAAGTCCAGAGCTATAGGACGTCTTGAGAAGGGGCCATCTCCATTGAAACAGGTCAGTTTTCTTCCCCAACACTAGCATCCCTTGTCAGACACAAAAGGTTTGGTCAAGTCTGTGAGGGTCCCCTTCCCATCGGGGCCGGAGGAGTGTTGTAAATATTACTCATTAATATTGATGAGCTTTGACTTTCTCTCAAGTATTGGGAGGTTCTCTATTATGGTGACAGTTAGGAATCTGACCACCTCATTGTGAGCGTAGACTTCAGTCACTTGTGTTGCCCTTACAGGGACTCTGCAGATAGTTTGACAGAAGAGTAAGTTCTTGGAAGAACTTCATGTGATCTAGTCTTCGTTCCCTCCAGGTTTTTAGAAGGACTCAGTCACTGGGTTGAAATAGCCAGGTGTCATTGGGCACGTGGATCTGTTGGAAGCCAACGTGTGGGCAGAAGTGAATGTGATCCCCAGTGGTTTCACAGTCCCCGCTCTCTGTGATAAGCCAGCAGGTTCCCTCCTGTGGGGGCAGAGATCTGAAATGGGCTACTATGGAGTATTTTAGAAGGACTCAGTTTGTGGCGGTTGGCAGTGAGTGCTTTAGTCCAAGTTAAATTGATTTCTTGGTGGGTTTTTGCAGCAGCTTTCCCTAAAGTGACTCATCTTCTGCCTTTCCTGTCAATGACTAAAGCCTCCAGAAAAAGTACCTTCTAAGTAATATGCAGTATGTTAGATTCCTGTTAGATAACAGCTGAGACAAATATCCATTGTCACTTTGGATTGTGTTAGGTAAACTACAACTTGGAACAGGCTCGTAGAAGGTGCTTCATCTTCAGATAAAAGAAATGGTGTCTACAAAACCAACAGATACCTGTATTTTTCCTGGCTCTGGGCCTTTTAGCAAAACCAATCTGCCCGTTTTTTTGGGCCCAGGTACCATCTATGAAGGCCTGATGATTGTGCCTCCCTTTGCATTATTTTTGGCACGTACTATGTGGTTCTGAGTGATATATTGAACAGCTTTTTGTAAATGGGCCCCCTGCTGTGTTTCTGGATTATTCATTCGGGATGGCATTTGTCCCAAAGTGAGTGTAGTTGTGTGTTTCATCCCAGGCTCAAGAATTGTGTCTGGGCATAGAATTACCCCTCGAGTATTGCATTCCACCAGGGACTGCTGGGTCAGAAGTGAAGCCCCAGGCAGTAACCCTTTGAAATAAGTTCATTCAGGGAGCCAGAAATCCTGCTAGGGCTGTGACCTCACTAACTTTGGCAGAAGGCTGCTTCTGTCTGTGAAGAGTTCCAGTTTGTCTGGAGAACGGCTGATTAGAGAGGCC
Organism: Octodon degus; assembly: GCF_000260255.1. NCBI lineage: Eukaryota > Metazoa > Chordata > Mammalia > Rodentia > Octodontidae > Octodon > Octodon degus. The sequence goes on from NW_004524602.1 coordinate 11,099,947, forward strand.
CGGCCATCCAGCTGTAGTATACGAGTTCTGGAACCTACAGCTCCTTGTGTTGGGGACGAGAGGGTCAAAGGCCTCGTTGGGAGCCACGTTGGGAGCCAGGTGACCGGGTGGGTTTGTCCAGCAGGATGGTATTTTTCGTCTTCCTACCATGAGCCAAGACTTCCTTTCTGTTCTAAGAAGGGGTGGGGAGCACATACACAGGCGGAGGCTGTGTCCAGGAGAGTTTTTCTGCCTCCTGAGGAGCGTCATGAGCGGCCGTAACTGCCTGCAGCAGAGGGCCATCCTTGCCGTGTGGACTAGCTTGGCAAAACTGTGCCACTGGATGCAGCACCTTTGCCAAGGGCTGAGTCAAAACTCCAAGCCACAGTCCTTGTTTTTGATGAATACAGGAAGAATGGCTTTTGTAAATTGAGGAAGCAGTCAGAGGCCTGTGACATTCCTTGGTCCATTCCAGGGGCTCAAGAGCACGTTCCCTGAGGGCCTCCTGCAGTGGTTTTA
>NW_004524602.1:11100544-11110609 GCF_000260255.1 Octodon degus
CTGGATGTGATTTCTGTTATAAATACCCCCTTGCTACCTACGTTCGGGCCGATCAACCTTCTCCTGCGAGAGAAGTGGCTGACGGACCTGAGCTCAATAAATAAAAGGCTCAATTCTCAAATTTCTATCTGGCTGATCTGGTTCCTATGCAGAGTGACCCATAACAACTAAGTGGTCCAGGTTGGCCTTGAAATCGCAGCGATCCTCCTCCACCCGCAGCCTCCCGAGTGCTGGGATTTCAGGGTGCACCACCATTCTAGGCAAAATGCCTCTTTCTTCCACAGCCATAACCTCCTCCTAGGTGCGCAGGTCAGATAGGTGAGCCGGAGCTCACATACAGGAGACTCAGACTTCTTTCAGCGCCTCCAGGTCACTCACCCGCAGTGTTCCAGAGCCGAGAATCTCACATTCCAGGCTCCGCCCCTGCCGGTGGCCATAGTGACCGCCCGGACGCAACCCCGCCCCTTCCTCGCGACGTGGCCCCGCCCCCTCCGAACCCGGAAGCGGGAGCGGACGGCTCAGGAGCTGGGAGCGCCGCGGCCGGGGCAGGTCGGCTGGCGCCCCGCCTCCCGGAGGCCGCCTCCCGCGCGCCCCCGCTGTAGTTTGCAGGTCCTCGGCGTTTTGCTTCAGCCGTCGGTGTCACCCGCGGTGGAGCTGCAGCCCGGAGCCGCCCGCGGCAGGAGGGAAGGAGACGTGGGGGTGGCCACGGCAGGTGAGGGGTGGGCGAGGCCCCAAGAAGCCGGCGTGTGGGTGTGTGGGGTTGTAGGGGTGTGTGTGGAGCATGCGCGTCTGCCTCGGCCGGGTGTGACTTTGTGGCGGTAGCCCAGGAGTGGGCCGGTCCATGTGATCATGCACGTGATCGTACGTCGATGTTTGTGTGTCTGAGGCCACGTCTGGGTTACTGCGGGTGGTCCGGGTGCCGGTGGCCTTACCTTTGCGTGGCTGTCCCCGAAGGGACGAGTGCGGGGCTGGGGGGGGGGCGGAGAGGGGTGCAGAAGCCTAATCACGGCACCCGGTGTAGGTCTATCCAAGGGTGCCGGAGCTGTAGCCCCGGAACGTTTTATTTCAGTAAACTTTAAGAGCTGGGGAGAGCTCAGTTGTTTTGGACCTCGTCCCGAAAGTAACAAACGTCTTCGTCATTGCTGAGTACAGGCCAGGTGCGAGGCTTCTGAAAAGTAACAGGACCAGAATGTCTTGCTCTTCCCCCCCTTTTCCCGGGGAGTTAGAAGTCGGTGGCTTGTGCAGCTTCTTTGTCTCGCCTACAATGGTTCAGCTCCCTTTGGAACAAAGAGTCAGCAGGGTGAGGAGTAACCTAATAGCAGCGTCCAGATTTCCTAGCGCGCTCATGCCAAGAGCTCGGGAAGAAGTGTTACAGGAGAGGTGTCAAGAAGGCAGCTTTTCTTCTACGAAGTTTAGAGATGATGAAGAAAAAGCGGCGGGGCAAGGGGAGCGTGTAAATCTTCCTGACGGGAACTGAGGAAAGAGTAGCCATATGTTGGTGTGGGAGGGTTGGAGCCTTGCATTAAACAGGCAGCTGTGGACCTGGGGGTGTGGCTCAGTGGTAAGAGGCTGCCTAGCCCTCCCCAGGCCCTAGGTTAAATCCCTGACCCCCCACAGGCCTCCAGTTGTACCGTATTGTCTAGAGACTCTTGGGGTCCAGTGCTCTGTTTTTGCAAGTATTATTAATAAGCACAGATTGCTCATATGTAAATCAACTAGGTTGGATAAAAGATCAGAAACTTGGGACTCGTTAAGCTGGTTATATGGTTGAAATGTTTGTGAAGGTGATTTCCTTGATTGTGAACTGGCGGAATCAGTGGAACCCCTGAATGACATGACTTAACTGTCACTTTTATTGTGTAGCTACAGTAGAAGGGAGTCAGGCAGTCGGCAGCACCCCGGGAGAAGAATTCCTTAAGATTAAGGCTAATCTCTCTGGCCCTTCAGCCACCAGCACAAACAGGTGCTTTTGTTTTTGTGATGCCCCAGATCACAGGAGGTCACATCAGTGGCTGATCTGTCACCCACATGTTTATTTCATCTTGGCCAGTTTTGTCACAGTCTCCGTTCACCTTCTGTGCCTTAGATTCTCTTTTCATACCGCACCCAGCTGCTTTCTCAGGCTTTTCTCTCCTCAGTGTCAGCTGGTCAGATGCGACAATTGGTATGTGTCTCACCTTTCATTACTGTCCAGCTAGCACAAGTGTTAAAATCACTTGGCCCGACAAAAAAATCAATCACAGCTGGGTGGACTGTCCGTCCAGCAAGATTAGCTGTAACACGTTACAGTAGTGAGGTGGTTGAATGGTACTGGGTGCTGCTGGTAAGGAACAACTTTTACTTCTTGTTGCGGGAAGGAAGTGGATGTGTGAGTGACTGTACCACTGTGTTCTTAGGGTGGTTTGGTTTGTGCATTGTATTCCAAAATTAGGGATCACTTCTTGTCCCAAACTTGTTGATTCTCAAGGCAAGCTTTTTAGCTGAGATTAGAAAGATATTTTAGAAATCTGTTGAGATTTTTTTTTTTTTTTTTTTTTTTTTTTTTTTTTTTGTTTAATGTGTTTTCTTACATTCTTTTCTGTGGAGTACTTGTTTCTAAAGAGCAATAATAGAAAATGTCTCCAATAGGAAATGTTTAGATGATATGGAAGTATAGCGAGTCTGTCCAGGTAGAAAATACTCTAGAGCGAAACGTGGTGGACACCTGTGATCCCAGCACTTGGGAGGCTGAGGCAGCAGGATCCTTGGGAGTTCGAGACTAGCCTGGGCTACAAAGTGAGCTCAAGGACAGCCTAAACTGCATAGTGAAAGCCTGTCTCAAAAAAAGAAACTACTCTAAAATTAACTCAATGTGGTAGTTGCTCTCATTTAAAGATAATAATCAATGTAGAGAAAGACTATAGTTAAAAATGGCTTTTTAAACATGCTAATAATTAAGATAAAACTGTGCAAAGATTGATTTCTCCTTTTTAGTATGACTGGTTTTCACTGTCAGTTTGCTGGTGAATTTCTTAGCAATTTGAGATTTTAACAAAGGTGCTATTTTAGTTTGGAGAGAAACATTCTTATGACGTTAGTTATAAATCAAGTTTAATATTGTGCATTACTGTCTCGAGGCGTGGAGGCTAGTTTAGTCGCTCCTTGAGGTAGTAATTGAGACTGCCGAGGGCCTGTGTCCCTGTGGGGACTGATCTGGAGGGCCAGGGAAGAAGAAAGAGGTCTATCAAGTTTTGCGTTCCCTGCTCCCAGCCAGTCCAGAGAACCTTTTCAAAGAGGACAAGGACAGTTCAGAGTCAGCCCAGGAGTTAAGTCCTAGAGTCTGAAGCTCTGCTAGGAAGCGGGGGCTTGCCAGTGCAGGAAAGGACGTGGAGTAAGACCTGGCTTTGTAGCCTTCCAAGCGGACGGATGGAAGTTCCTCAGTGGGCAGTAGGAATCTGAAATAAGGAACTATAATTTCCGGTTCTTGGTCTTCCATAACACGGTCAGATGCCGGAGCAAAAAGAGGGGTGTCCATTAAGTTGCAGATGTTCAACAAGTGTGGAGTTCCTAGGTGCCGGGGTTAGGAGGGACTCTTGGAGGACCTAGTTCCGTCCCTTCAGGATGTAGGCAGTCACTTAGCAGATAATGTCTGCTCAGTACTGTGTGCTATTCTAGGGCCTGGGGATAGAGCGGTGATGGATGAGGAAACCAGCCCAAAGGCAGTCACAGCTGATCCAAGGTCAGCGTGGGGATGTACTCATCGGTAGAGTGCTTGCTTAACGCGTGGGGGGCCCTGGGTGCAAGCCCCGTGCCTAAAAACAAAACGTCCACCCAACCCCTTTCCCCCAAAAAACCCCACAAACAAACTAGAAATCACTAAGCTCACAAAAGCCCACTTTTTTCCCCCTAAAGGCAGATATTTTAGTGCTAGGTTTAGTGCCTTCCAGTTTATACTGCTGGTCTTCCAGAGTGGCTTTTAGGTAACATTCAGTCATCTCACTAAAAATGGCAAATTGACCTGTGTGTTGTATTAGGAGCTACATGTGTAGTTATGTTCCATTAGAGTTAAATTTATGGGATATTGTGAATTTATTAGGAAACAGGCTTATTTTAACTCCTTTTAGCGTGAACTGTTGCCTATAGTCAGACAGGAATATCTTTATTAAATGCAAAGCTCAGGATCTCACTACGCAGTTCAGAGTTGTAGTGATCCTCCTGTCTCAGGCTTCCCAGGGCTGCGTTTACAGGTGTGCGCCACCATGCCCAGTTTTGGTGCCAGTACCGAGGATCAAACTTAGGTCTTTGCACTTGCCAGACAGGCGCTTAGACTGCTGAGCTTCCTCCCCAGCCCTAAAATGCGTTCTTAAGATTATGTCAAAAGGTGACGGCATCCCAATTGGCTGTCAAGTAATGGAGACAGTCAGGCTGGCCTCAGGAATGATTCCTGTGTCTATTCCTAGTTTATGTTAACCATATGACTCGTGGTAGTTTGTTCAAATTTCCTAGACTAGATTCCTCTTCCAGAGGAACTAAAGGAGTTATAGTAATTCTTTTTCTTGGCTCTCTGATTATAGTATTTCACTGAGTTGTTTTCTGTAGTTGAAGTGTATATTGACAAGGTAAAATGGCCCATTTCTTTGGTCTTAATGTGTTATTGGTAAAGTTGGGCCAGTCTTTATGTTCAATTCTGATGTAAACACCAGTTCTTCACTTGCTTTTATTTCAGCCTCAACCTCCATCTCAGCTAATCATGGGCGAAATTAAAGTCTCTCCTGATTATAACTGGTTTAGAAGTACAGTTCCCCTTAAAAAGGTATGTGCAGTTTTGCTATACTTCTTCTTTTTTTTTTTTTTTTTGGCGGAACCGGGGATTGAACTCAGATCCTTGAGTTTGCCAGTCAAGCGCTTATCCTACTGAGCCATCTCTCCGGCCTGCTATACTTCTTATTTGTAAAATCCTGCATTGTTTTTGTGTGTGACTTACACGTTTTGCCTTAGTGATATTTGAAGGGTAAACGTTACGGGGGGTGTGGTTTAATGGTCCAACACTGACCTAGCCTTTGTGCGGCCCCATGTTTCATCCAGTTCTTAAAAAAAAAAAGTTACTAAGAGTGTGACAGTTTCACCAGTGAACCACCAGGGTCTCTCCTGAGAATATGAAAGTAAAGATTTTTCCCAGTATTGGAACTTTGGATTACTGAACATGAAGTTTACCCCTTTTCTGTTGTCATATACAATCAACATTTTTTTTTCTTTTTTGTTGGCTACACTGGGGACTGAAGCCAGGGAGTGCTGAGCTACATCCTCAACCTTATTTATTTATTTTTGAGACAAGGTCACGTTGTCCAGGCTGGCCTCAAATTTGTGATCCTCCTGCTTCAGCCTCCTGAGTAGCTGGGGTTACAGGTGTACACACCAGACCCGGGAGATGAGCTCCTTTCAATGGACTGTGTCACTAGAGCCAAAACACCCAGACATTCTTTTTTTTTTTTTTTTTCAGAACCGGGGATTGAACTCAGGCCCTTGTGTTTGCCAGGCAAACGCTTATCCCACTGAGCCATCTCCCCAGCCCCCACCGAGACATTCTTGCACGTAGTAGTTTCTTTGATGTAGTGCTTTTTATGATTGTGGACCCTCAAGGGGAAAAAAGGCAAGCAGGATGCGCAGGAGCCAGGTGCCCGGCAGGCATCCAGCGGTCTGCAGGGATCAGCGCGGATGGCCTAGCTGTCAGTGATTTGATCCACAGGTCATGCGTATAATTTTGTGATGCTCAATTTTAAATTATCAAACAGATACAGCCCTGTGTTCTCTAGGAGAACGCTGAGAAAGTTACAGCGATAAGCACATTTAGGTACTCGTGACTTCCGTGTCACTTTTCAGAGCCTATTATTTCAGAACATGCTATTTGTGTTACTTTTCTCCCAGCCTGAAACGTTGAAATAATCCCCTAGATGCTTTTAGAGATCTGATAGCCTCATTTTGTTACTACAAGATTGGGATTCGTTGTCTGCTCTGTCAGAGGTCATTGAGTTCTTTGGTTTTGTGTCTTTAGTCACAGTTACAACAGAATGACAGGTTGAAAGGCAGAACTGTAAAAGGCAAAATGCAAAGGTCAGAAACACAAGCTTGAGCTATCTGTCACCGTCTGCAACCCCAGGAAGTCCAAAGGGAAGCCATTCGGACCCTTTGGACTTTGCCCCACCTGCTCCCAGGGCCAGCAGTGACCCTGGCTGGCGCACCACTCCACATGCAGTGGCACTGTGGCGTCCCTCGCACTGCCGGCTCACAGCTCTCAGGGCAAAGCCCCCAGAGGCCTTGGCGTTTCGCAGGTAAAAGTGAATCGATACTGGTTGAATTGGCAGATGGCTGCGCAGCGCATGGCTGTCCTCGCTGATCCCTGCAGACCGCTGGACACCTGCCAGGCACCTGGCTCCTGCGTGTACCCTGCTTGCCTTTTTTTCCCTCGAGGGTCCACAATCATAAGATCAGGGAGGTTTTGAATGCCTGGCTCCCCTCTCTGCCCATAGAGCCAGTTTTTTCTTGTGTCTACTCCTCAAGGAGCAGAAAGGTTGAAGTGTTCCCCTGGGACAGCACACGTGTCCCTCGCCTTCCCAGAGGGTCGATCCATATCACGGTCCTAAAATATCCCCTGGGCCGGAGTTGTCTCTACCCAGCTTCTTCCTGGGCCTGGAGCCTTGGCATCTGGTGGCCTGTCCTGTTTGCCCTGCTGATTCCAGCCAGTGCTGAGCCAGCACCACCAGAGCATGACTCTGCAGATACACTCATTGTGTGCACACAAATGCATGCTTGCACATGCGCGTGCACACACACAGGCAGCTAGAAGTGTGGGGAGAAATAAGGTGCCCTTTACAATAAGATGTCATTTGCTGTTTAATGGCAAACAAACTTTTTCCTATTATCAAGATTGGGCAGGACAACTAAAAACAGAAGGAAGAGGAGAGAGAGGGAGGGAGGGAGGGAAAGAAGGAGGGAGAGAGAGAGGGAGGGGAGCGACCCCAAGGAAGTTGATAAAGCAGTTCTGTGGAATCTGTTGGGTAAGAAAGTTAAGGGAACCCAACCAGTTTATTGTGCAAGTTAATCTGGTGTGATCTCAGGTAACATTGTGTAAGGCAGCCACAGTAAAGTGGTCGGTGAAATTATCATGTAAACGAAAAACAGCAAACCCAGGTCCGTGGGGTGGTTCATTTTGTTCCTGTCTTTTCTCTCCAGATTATCGTAGATGATGATGACAGTAAAATATGGTCGCTGTATGATGCTGGTCCCAGAAGTATCAGATGTCCCCTCATATTTCTGCCTCCTGTCAGTGGAACAGCTGATGTATTTTTCCGGCAGATTTTGGCTTTGACTGGATGGGGTTACCGGGTTATAGCTGTGAGTATTATTGTGTCAATGATAAACTTCAGATTTGGTGTTTGTGCTTCTGTTTTTGATCAACTACAGTAATGAACACTTTTTTTTCATTGAGATAAAATATTTTCTTTTCTCTTTTTTTTTTTTTTGTATGATACTTGGATTGACCCTGAGGCCTTCACACTGGGCTCCACCCCAGGCCTCTATTATATTTAATTTTAAGACAGGGTCTCACTAAGTTGCTAAGTTGCCCAGGCTAGGCTTGAACTCAGATCCTCCTCCCTCAGTCTCCCAGAGTGCTGGGATTATAGGCATGTGCCACCACACCTGGCTGTGTTCCTATTTTAAAGTGTGAGGTGAATCCTTTGCAGATTTGGGTGCACAGATATACGGAGGCTCTGAGGGGACAGACCACACCGCAGCCTCCTCTGTCCCCAGCTGTTAGGTGTATCCTCTCCCGACACACAGCTCGTAACTCCTAGCGGCAGGAAGCATTCTGTTCTCCTGTGTGGCTAGGGACCCCGAGGCCCAGATGGTTTTAGGGTTCACCCTAGGTCACATGGCCAGCACGTGGTGGAAGGAGGAAGCTAGTCCAGCCTTCCGACCCCATTTCCCTTACTGGGTCTCCTCACACCACTGCTTCCAGAAAGCCAAGTGCAGAGCACAAGACAAAGGCATGTGCTTAATCAGATGATGCAAAGCTCGCTTTTCATGTAAACCTTGGCCATTTGAGATCAGGGTCTTTGGTCAGGGGCTAGCCATAGCGTTTGGTTAAGAAGTTTTTCCTTTGTTTGTTTCTCACTGTTTCCTAGCTGGGTTTGGTTTCAGTGTGCTCGCCTCTTTATCGTTCTCAGCTTCTTTGGAAGGGAGGCGCGTGCCGGGAAGAAACTGTGGGTTGCGACCAGTTTCTCACAAGCCCAAGTGACAGCTGCGATTGGTAAAGAGGTTGAGTTAGTGGCTTCCCAGGAAGGAGAGGCCCTTCTTTAGCTTTGGAGCGCAAAGTGGCTCAGAGACCTGGGCTGTTAGCATGTTCCCTGCATGCTCTGTGAGAGTCCTGCTGCGGGTACAGGTTGCTCACTGTCTACAGGAGAGGTCGCTGAAAAATCTGTGGTCTTAGCACAATCTGGGACCGCAAACAAACCCAAGTTCTCTTCTCTGGCTGCCTACCCCTGGGGAAACACCACCGCCGGGGTGTGCTGGGTCTCCAGCCTCATCCCCCACTGGGCTGGGTCTCCATCCTCCCCACCCCCAGCCTTCAAGGAGGGGAGGGGCTGCAGCCCAGCAGCCAGGAAGGGAATCCGCCACCTAATAATTTTTTGCCTTGAGGGTTCTTTTTTTTTTTTTTTTCCGTATTTCAGTACAGGGTCTACAGCGTCTCACTGTGTAGATTTGACTCAGACTCATAGTGATCTGCCTGTGTTCAGCTTCCCAAGAGCTGGGATTACAGGCACCCACCACCAAGCCCAGTCTCAATCCCCCTCTCAGCACGCCCCAGGGGCACCCCGCCAGGCACACCAGGGATCCCACAGGCCACTGCATCTGCCTAAGCATTGCTCTGAGGGTTCTTGAGGAGAGCTTTCCCTCTCCTGTGCTGGACACTGAATCAGACGAGGCCAGTAGTGACTTCACCTTGGTCTCCGGGTCAAAATGCACAGCCCCCTGAAGTTTTGAAACGTGACTGGATATTTGTCAGTGTCTAGCAGGTGAAGTGCACCATCTTTGTCATTTAAATTTTTATTGAGGCGATTCAGGCAATTGGAGAGTCACATGCATTTGTAAGAAATGCAGAATGCTGACTGTGGCAGCACGTGCACTAACGCCGGAGGGACCTCGAGATCAGCGTGGCCCCTGCGCGAGGAAAACAGGAGTTCATGTAGCATTCCAACATTGAAAAAATACATTCTTTTTTCCTGTTACTTTTTTGTTTTTTGGCTGGCTCAGGCTGCCTTCAGGGTGGCTCTGGTGTGGCTTGTGGAGCGGGAGATCAAACCATGGTCCCCTGCCCCTGACCAAGTTTGCCCAAGCAGGCGCTTTAAACAACTGAGCTAACCTGCAAGCCACGCTATTTCCTGTTACTCTTAGTCCTGAACATTAGATTATTTTTTCTCCCTGTGAGATCAAAAAGTGCCTTAAGCATATGACTGCAACTAGAAAAATAGAATTCACGTGCCGATGGCGGCTATATTTTCCTTTGTGTGTGAATTTGTAATATAGATGTGGAGACATAAGGCAAGTCAGGGTGTTTCAGTGAACAAGTTTCAGCAATTCAAGCTCGTGACAACTGCAGATTATTTTTTGGACAATGGCAGTTCCTGGATTTTTAGAACTGATTTCATACCGCAGCTAAATGGTGTTTGCAGCATTTATGTCGTATGGTAGATTCCATCCACTTCCAGCGCTTCTAAGTGAGCTGCGCTCGTGCAAGGGCATGTTTTTAGTGAGGTTTGGCCTTGGTGGTCTTCAATAGTAAAATGCATCAGACCATAGAAAAACAAAAGCAAACTGGGCAGGGGATGTAGCTGAAGGGTAGCATCCTTGCCTAGCAGGAGTGAGGTCCTGCTTCCTATTCCCAGGCACAGATGTGCACAGCAGAGAAGTATGTTTACACCCTGCTTAGATTTCGCTCATGAACATTGTGCGCAAGTGTGATGAGATACACAGCTAGAATAGTGATGTTAATACAGTCTATTAGGCATATGCAAATCATTTTATTCA
>NW_004524602.1:11117879-11129101 GCF_000260255.1 Octodon degus
CCTGTTTTTAAGGCAAAAATTAGTAGCACATCCTGCTAAATAATTGAATGTTCATGTTGGCAGGGCACTTGGCTCATGTACCTCAGGCTCACTGTGCCGCAGATTGTAACAGGAATCCCTTGCCTTGCCTTGGGAGACTTCACATTTTAACTAAAATGTACTCAAACAAGAGACCTCAAGAGTTTAGCTAGCGTTTTCCTGAACAAGATAGGGAAATTCTTAAAAGCCTGGGGGGACAGTACAATCTGACAGTGTTGTTGGTTGGACTGAGTGTCTGCCACTCCACTCCCAGTTAGTGCTTGGGGTTTCTTGTCTAGCAGACTCGAAACCCAGACTCCCTTGAGATCCGTAAGTGAAAACGGTCTGTGTCCTTCTGGGAGAGCTGTTGGCAGAGTGGATGGGTGTGTGCTGGCCTCACTGGGCTTGGGGTGCTGGTATCTCCTAGAGGTGATTTATAGATCCTTCCTGGCCTGGGCAAAGAATTGGTCAGGACAAGCAAAAATGCTAATAAGGCTTTGCATTTATTAGAGGAAGGAAAAATAGACTCTGCAGAGTGAATTTGGGTCAGGTAAATGTAGGGGGAAGAAGTTAACCTTTTTAGCATGAGGACGGGGTATTGTTTTTTTTATATTATTTTTTTTGAAAGATAAGCCAGTATTTATTTTTATTTATTTATTTATTTTTGTGTGTGTGGCCAGCTCAGCCCACCAGGGGGCGGGGCTGGCTGGCATGTGGTGCTGGGGATTGAACTGCGGTCCTTGTGCTTTGCTTAGCTTGTTCTAAGTAGGTGCTTTAGACCACTGAGCCATCTCACCAGCCCGAGGATGGGGTATTGTGAAGGGACACAGTAGTGAGAGTTCAGTGGCAGCTGTTCTGGGTCATCCTATCAGAAACTTGGTGAAATTCTTGCCAGAAGTCCAAGAGCAGAGCTTTGGGACGTGTTCTGTGCATGTGTCGCAGGATTTTGTGACAAGCGGGTCACACTTACTTTCCCCCAGCTTCCGCTGCCTCCTAGCCTTCGTCTCATTTCCCCCAAGCTACACCTATCCGCATAATTCTTTATGAAGTCCTGGGGGAGGGGAGGCTCCGTCTTCATACAGCTACTTCCTCTAGAAGGGGCAGGAGGCCCTGCCTGTGGGGATCATGAGCTCTGTGCCTACCTCGGGGTATTATGGCTCACCGACTGGGTTGAAGGTTGAAAAATAAAACTGTTAGAAGACAAAGAGAAAAGCGTAACTTTGCGTTATCTGTTTCATGGGAAGAAGAAACTAACTTCACTATTAGGTTGGGGATGCAGAGTCCAAATAAGAGGAGCAGGTCAGAGTTGTGCACTTCCTGTGGAGAAGAAAGTATGGCAAGAGGGATGTCACCTGCCGTAGCCAGGGTCCATTTACTTAACTGCACTCAGGGCAGTACAGAAGTCATGTATTCTGAAGAGAAAGCTCAGGTATTCCAGAAGGTCATAGAAATAGCCTTTTCCCTTTGGGTGATTTCTCTCCCCCTCTCTCTGTCTCTCTGTCTCTCTCTTTCTCTGTGTCTCTCTTACTCGCTCGCTCGTTCTTGCTCTCTTTGAAGACAGTGGTTATGGCAAGGATCACTGAGAAGGGACCCTTCCATTCTGGTTTTTGTTGGTCTGTGGGAGCTCCTTCTCTCTAAGTTTTAACGAACACTTTCTCTGCAGGGCAGACACTAGGGGGTCACCGTGGGCCAGGAGCTGGCAGGACTGTGTTCCTGTACAGTTGCATAGCCTTTTGTACTTGGCCTAGAGTGATAAGATATTGTAAGAATCTCCTGATTCTGGGTCTGCCATCGCATCAGAAGATGACAAGGGCGCCCATGTATCATCTCAAATGGATTCACATTTAGCCCAGTTTTGGAGGTTTTTCAAACCCTTCTGAGGGTTGTCATTAGTAATCAAAGCCAATGCTCGGGCCTGTCTTGGCAGAGACTTACCAGAGCTCACTTTAAGGTCTGGTTGACTCTCTTAACATTTCTAGAAGACTGAGGTCTGCATGGAAAATGGAGATGGTACTTTGAGTTATCTGACAGGTAAAAGAAGGACCATTGACACTGTGAAAGGATGCAGGTAATCCAAACTGGGGAATGATTTCTTTGAGGTGCCTCTTGGTCACCACTGTACCCTTCTCTGAATGGGTGGGGCAGGCTGCAGTCCAACGTGTAAAGGTGCCAGTTTGGATGCGTATCTGTTCAAGTCCCTCACGTGGTAGGGTGTAAGTAAAGTCTAATTGCCCACCCTCTCCATCGTATGTCCCTCGGTACAGGAGAGGTGGTTGGGGCTGGCCAGGGTTATCTTATTAGCAGCACTTTCCACAGTTGATGTACGTTGTCAGGGACCCCTGCAGTGAGTCCCCAATCTCCTGCCTGTGTCATGTGTATGGTCAGAAAGAAAAAGGCAAAACACAAAATCTGTGGTGAAAAAAGGGTGTATAGGATGACCAGTGGTTCTCTTGGAACAAAAGGCCAGGAGTCAGAGTGGCCATGGCTTTTGGTGTTTGCGATAACGATAAACAAACGTAGGGTAAAGGTCATGACTGAGTGCTCAGGAATGATGGCTCCTGCAGGCATGGCCCGTGAAGGAGAACAAAGCATTCTTGCGCCAAGCTCGAGGCTCCTCACTTAGATAGTGGTTTAACAAACAAGTTGATGTTTGGAGAAGGAGCTGGAAGGTATTCTTCATTTCAGAGTCTCATGGCCTCAGGAGAGACATTGTCTCATATCCCTGAGATTTCTCAGGCTCTGCTTGAGCCTCCTTTCCAGCTTGGGGGGAGGGGGCTTCTGGCCCCCAGGCTGCTGCTTTGCTTCAGTGAGATGTGTTGGTGCCTTGGCTGGGCTTGGTCACATTCTTTTTAGCCAGTTAAAGGAACACTTACCTCTGCAAAGCCAGCTTTGCTCATAAGGTGAGCAGGACAAAGATGAGAACTAAACAGAATGGGGCAGTGTGCTTCATTTCTTAGGGGAACATGGCTTGATGGCCCCCACATTATCGTAGGCAGATTGGGCAAGCTTTGCAGACTTGCTGGGTGGCTGTTGCTCATCCTAGCCTTTTAAGACTTCGCGTGACCATTTCCCATGTAGCATCTCTTTCCCTGTGGAAAGACTCATGAGGACTTGGATAGCCTTCTGCTGTGTCCCTTGAGGAAGGGCCAGTTCGTTTTCTAAGTACATTGACCCTTTTTAATTCTCCTTTGACCTAAGGCTCATTTATCTTCTTGGGGACTGTAAGCTGGTTTCTGTGGTTGCTCAGGAATTAGGAATAAGGCTAGGGTCTTGAGGGGTTGTAAGACTGCCCTTTTTGCTTTGTTATCAGCCTTTTAATTTCCCAGAGAGACTTTAGATATGCGTATGATTGGAAAGCACTACGGTGACCTGCTTGGGAAGACAAAATGCCTTCGGAGTTGTAGAGTTTCCTGTTTATGCTCTATAAGTGATTACTTATTAGCTAGCAAGCCCCTTTCTTTCCAGATTGCTGCAGATGCATTAGCACCAGAAAATACATATTGGAGTCTGTATAGATATTTATTAGTTATTATTATTATTATTTTAAATTTGTGTATTTGGTGTAGGGTCTCACTATGCAGATTGGACTCGTAGTGATCCTCCTGTATTCAGCCTCTCCAGCACTGGGGGTATAGGCATGTTCCACCATGCCCGGACTCTGTCCCAGGCTCAGTGTGCCCAGGGGCAGGGCCCACACGGCAGGCAGGAATCAAACCCTGGTCCCTGCACTTACCAAAGCAAGTGTTTTATCTGCTGAGCTATCTCGCCAGCCCAATAACATGGTGGGCTAACTTTTTTTTTTTTTTTGTATAGATATTTAGTTTTTTGCCTTTACCTAATATCAGTGCCCAGGCAGAGCTATTAGCTCTGCCTTTGGAGCAGAGGTTCCTGGCTGAAGGGGTTGGCCTCCTGATGCGCTGTGAGTGTCAGCTACATAAGCCTTCTTGGCCAACCATGTCTCCCAAGGGTTCGGGAAGGGCATATTTCTGATACCCTGCGTGCTTGCCTGTCCAGGAGATCACTTATTCTCCTAACTTCAGGCAAGGGATACAGTTCAGCAGCACAGGGCCTGCCTGGCAAATACAAGGTCCTGAGTGCAGTTCCTGGTACCCCAAAGGAAAAAAAAAAGTAGCTAACTTCTTAGCCTATAGGCATCAAAAGAGGCAGGATTGAGTAGTACAAGTTTTTCTAATAACCTCGGGAGCATCTAAGAGCATAGCCTGATGTTTGGAAAGAAAACCTATTAATGCTCAGTTTTCTAGAAAAAGTAGTTTAATCATTGGGAAGAAGGCCAGTTAGGGAAATGAGCATCATCTTAGTGTCTATCTCACTTGAAGGTATGTTGAAATATTGTTTATAGTTATTCTCTTTTTTATTTGTTTTTTTTGAGACAAGGCCTCACTATGCACTTCAGGCTGGCCTCGAACTCCCTGCGATCCAGTGCTGGGATCACAGGCATGCACCATCATACCCGGCTTGGAAAGTGTATATAGAAACAAGACGCTGAGCTCTTTGAAGGGAGGTCTTTTTATAGCTGGATTCTAAGACAGTAATTGCAGAGCTTCAGTGTAAACAAGTATTTGTCCCTTTATGTGTACTGTGGGCAAATTTAAATGATTGGGACTTTGTCTTTTCTTTACAGCTTTTGGCTGATGCCTGCCTTTATGCTCAAAAAAATAGTTCTTGGAAACTTCTCATCTGGCCCAGTGGACCCTGTGATGGCTGATGCCATTGACTTCATGGTGGACAGGGTAAGGGCTGTGGCACGGGGTGGGGACACCTTGTGCTGGGGATGTGCGCAGCTCTGGGCTCCTCCTGAGTGTCTGCTAGAGATCTTTGTCAGGCGATCCGCCTCCACAGAGGTGCTGCTGCTGGCCAGGGCTTGGTCTACCTCAGTGCTTCCCAGTAGCTGTTTGTAAGATCCCACAGGAAGTCTTCAAAAGTACAGCTTTCAAGCTGGAGATGGTGACACACACCTGTAATCGCAGCCCTCTGTGAGGCTGAGGCAGGAGGATTACAGGTTGGAGCCCTGTCTCAGAAGGGAAGAGGGCTGGAGCTCGGAGCAGAGGCCCTGGGTTCAGTCCGCAGTGCTGCACACCGAGAGCAGGTGCCAGGGTGACTGTAGGTAATAACATGCTGTGCATTTCAGAAAGCTGCAAAGCCAGATGTGGTGCCCAGCTGTAATCCCAGTAGTCAGGATGCTGAGGAGGAGGATCGTTAGGAGTTTGAGGCCCGCCTGGGTCACGTAATGATTTAAAAGGCTGCCTGAACTACACAGTGAGACCCTGTGTCAACAACAACAAAAAAAAAACTAGATTTTTGGAAGGTTTTTTTTTATTATTATAAACCTTACAAAGTATGTACATATATACAAACAATGCATATTATCCCATTAATATATACAATACTTAATGCTTTTACATGATAGTTAATTTAGTTATAAAAAATGAAACAGGTGCAATAGAACAGGTTTATAATCCCACTTACTTGGGAGACTGAAGCAAGAGGATTCTAGGTTTTGTTTTGTTTTGTTTTTTGAGATAGGGTAATGCTATATAGTTCAGGTTGATCTTAAACTCTATATATCGCAGGCTACTCTCAAATTCATGGTCATCCTTCTGCCTCAGCCTCCCGATTGCTGGGATTAGGGGCATGTAGCACTGTGCCCTGGAACTAGAGGATTCTGAATTTAAGGTCATCCTGGGGGCAATTTAGAAGACAGACCTCATCTCAGAAAACTTATTCCAAGGCTTCAGACCAGACAGGCCATCTGCAGTTCTTGGGCTCGGGGCGTGGGAATGTAGGTTTTTCCGTCATCCCCTCCACTTCCTCTCAGATACATCTGCCAACTCAAAGTGTGTATTTAGGAGCTCAGGGCAGGACACTGCCGAGGTTTCTTCAGCCTCCAGCCTCCAACGTGCACGAATTGGCTGGCTGCACGTGGGCCCCTGGGCTGAAGCAGGCCAGTTAGATTGAGGTCCTGAAACTAGGAAAGGGCTGCGGGGCCCATTTCAGTCTTTGAAATAGTTTCCTCCCTTTTCACTTTTCTGGCCCCACCACATACAGTAGCACTTTTATAAGCCAAATGGTGTCTGTGGGTGTAATGTAACCATAAAAAGAAAATATTTTTAAAATCTTAACATGTATTCCTGTTTGCAGCTGGAAAGTCTGGGTCAGAGCGAACTGGCTTCAAGACTGACCCTGAATTGTCAAAATTCTTACGTGGAACCTCATAAAATCCGGGACATTCCTGTAACCATTATGGATGTAAGTGAGCTTCCTTTGCAATCCCATAGATGCTTCACCTTTCTAGATACACGTGTCAAGGTATAATTGCTTTATAACCTGAAATGTGCTTCTTCACATGCTACTGGGCTTTTGTTTTTACCCCCAGCTTCCTCAGTTCCAAAATAGTGGCTTTATCGCTTCTCCCGACAGCTATAATACCACCGCTGAAATACACTTCGGGCTGAACATGTAGCTCAGGGATAGGGCACTCGCTTAGCGTGTAAAAGGTCCTGGTACGCTTAATCCGTGTTAGTGCGGTTCTGCTTTCGCATCAGCAGACATCATTCTTTAGCTGTCACATATCTGGGCAGCAAAGAGAAGATGCCTCTTGAGGCAGAGAATGAGGAGCTGTGTAGCGTCCAGTTGGCCCAAAACCTTGTCTTGAAGAAATTCTAGTAAAATACCTGAATAAGAGATTTTCCGCTGCAACCACCTCTGAATCTCCAGTTCAGCGACATCAGGTGTGTTCACAGCATCATGCAGCCATCGAATGACCCCGTTTCCAGAGTTTCCATCTTTGCACACTCTAGATCCATCCAGTAGTTGCTCCCTGGCCCTCTTCCCTGTTGCCTGGCAACCAGCAATCTAATATCTGTCTCCATGGGTCTGCTGATTCCAGGAACATCAAATAAGTGGATTCTTTTTTTTTTTTTTTTAAATTTTAGGACAGGGTCCACAAGGTCTCAAGCGTAGATTGGACTCATAGTGATCCTCCTATTTACAACCTCCCAAGTGCTGGGATTACAGGCATGCGCCATCACACCCAACCTGAATCATGCCTCAGCATGCCCTGGAGTGGGGCTGGGGCCGGCACAGCAGGCCCAGGGGTTGAACTTCCGGCCCCTGCATCTGCCTAAGTAGGCGCTTTAATCCACTGAACTATTTGGCCGGCCCAATAAGTGGATTCTTGCTGTATTTATCCCTTGGTGTGTGGCCTGTCTCACCTAGTACAGCATGTTTAAGATTCGTTGATGTTGTCATGTGTCCATACAGCTCCTTTAGGGCTGCATAATTCCATGTCCATGTTCCACCTTTTGTTTATGCGTGCATCTGCCAGTGGTCATCCGGGTTGTTTCCAGCTTTTGCCCAAGATGAATTCTCCTGTAATGCTAGTGTAAGAGTGTCCGCCTTCCTACTGCTAATTCCTGGGGTACATACCCGTGACTGGAATTGCTGGGTCCCTGGTAACTCTTTCACTTTTTGAGGAGTTGCCATATTGGTTTCCACAGTGACTGTCATTTTGGAAGAGCTTCCAGGATCTCCACATTGTGCCCAGTGCTCGCAGTAGCCCTCCTCGTGGGTGGGAAGCACGTACTCATTGTGGTTTTTATTCTTTGTTGGTGCTGAGGATCAAACCCAGGGCCTTGAGCATGGAGAGCACGTGCTGTACTGCTCAGTTATGCCCCCAGCTTTGACTTAGCTCACTTCATAATTAGTTTATTTTAATTTTAAAATTTATTTATTTATTTATTTGGTACAGGGTCTCATTACACAGCTTGAACTCATAGTGATCCTCCTGTCTCAGCCTCCCCAGTCCTGGGATTACAGGTGTGCACTGCCACATAGTTTCTGTGGCCAGCAAGGCATGCCCAGGGCTCTGGGGCCAGCTTGGCACTGGGGGTCGAACTTGGGTCCTTGTGCTTGCCAAGCAGGTGCTTAGACCACTGAGCTATCTGCCCAG
The DNA here is from genome assembly GCF_000260255.1 of Octodon degus. Lineage (NCBI taxonomy): Eukaryota > Metazoa > Chordata > Mammalia > Rodentia > Octodontidae > Octodon > Octodon degus. The sequence goes on from NW_004524602.1 coordinate 11,125,867, forward strand.
CCCTAAATTGGTTTATTCTTAAACTCAAATGTATTTTTTTGGTCAGGAAATGGTCCATCACAAGCAAAATTTATATGCACACTGTGAAGTATATCCAGAATTTCATAGGATTCAGAAGGACTGAGACTTTTTTTTCACTGAGCATAAATGACTCATGTAATTGTTTTTTGGTTTTGGTTTTGGTTTTTTTTTGGCTAATGAACCATTCGAGATTTCATGATCTTTTCTGAAATAGGCATTTTCAGTAATGATTATTCGCTACTAAATAGTCTATTAACTAAATACATTTGAGAATGTCTGTGTCAGCCCAGCCTGGGCCGCATAGGCACTTAGCAGAACCTGTCTTAGAGTAAAGAGGGACTGGTGGTGTAGCTCATGGTAAGGACCCTGGGTTCATTTTCCAATACCAGGAAAAAGCAACAAAACCAAAAAAGAATGCAGGAGGCATTTTGCAGCAAAAACTTGTCGCTAGGATCTTCAGTTGGAGTAAGCAGGGCTGAGGGACCAGCACCGGTGGTGGCTCAGGCTGCTCTGGGGCTCAGCATTGTCCCTTCTTCATGAGAACAGGGCTCTTGGTGCAGCACTTTCCAGTCAATTTCAGCTTGATTATTTGTTGAAGGTGTTTGACCAGAGCGCACTTTCAACCGAAGCTAAAGAAGAAATGTACAAACTGTACCCTAATGCCCAGAGAGCACACCTCAAATCAGGGAGCAACTTTCCCTACCTGTGCAGAAGCGCAGAGGTGAACCTGTATGTCCAGGTAAGTACCACTGGGAACGGAAAGCTGTTTGGGTTTCTTCTCTGATGGCTGATTAAGAAGGAAATGACAGAATTGTCTGCAGAACAGGCACTGAGTTGATGTGGTTTACTTTTTTTTTTAAAGGACAGTTATAGGATGCGCTCAAGGCCAAGGCACCGGTGCTCAGGGAACTGGGGCACGACGCTGGTGGGACCGGGGCTCTGCCGGGTTTTGGGTGGTGGAAATCTGGACTTTGGTTGTCTGTCTGTGGTCTTGGCTAGTGAGTGGGAGGGGATGGCCCAGCCGTGCTGAGATAAAGGGGATTCATGCTTAGGTGCATCCATAAGTAAAAAGGGAATGGGAAGAACCCATTTTTAGGTCAAAGGGAGTTGCCCACATTTGCCGTGGCTTGGGAGGAAAACCGCTTGTGTCCTGAAGCTGCAGTTTTTCTTAAAAGTACACTTTTCAAATCTTGATTTCCTTGTTTCAAGTCGGTTGGAGCCTCTTGTATTGCATGCTTGTATGTGCAGGAGTTCAGCCTCTTGGGGGTCGTCCGTAGTCTCTGACTGCTGGAAGACAAAGAAAAAGACCCTACAGCTGTGGAAGAGGGGAGAGAGAGAGACAGAGACAGAGACAGGGGGAGAGAGGGAGAGAGAGGAGAGACAGACAGACAGACACAGAGATACTGTGCTTCAGAGAAAAACTGAAGTTTGAGAGGGCCAAAGGCATTGGGGGAAAATAAGAGACTGAAGTCACTCTCTGTGTTGTGTCTTCTGACCCTTTGTGGTTGCCAAGAGAGATATCTCGGGGCTGGGTCTAAGAGTCCTCAAGGCTGACGGAACTTAACCCATCTTTCAAATAAGTGTGCGGTTTCACTGATTCCTGTTGTGGGGATGCACAGGAGTGGAGCCCCAGTGCTCAGAGGAACGAGGCAGCTCCATTTCAGATTTCTAGGAGACCTCAAACAGCTGTCTTACCTGGGACCCACATGCGACTCTGCCCTCCCACCACCCACCGCTTCCTCATCCTCTGCCTAGGTATCAGGAGAGCAGTGACAAGTGATTGATTTGGGTCCGTTTGGCAAAAGCCAGTCGTGTCACCCGAACCTTTCATCCACTTGTGGAAGTAGGTCCCAAGGAGGAAGGTAGAAGAACAGACCCCCAGACACACTTATCCTGGCATGTGGCGGAAGTGCAGAGGTGGAAGGGAGGGTCCAGCCTCTGGCGGGGCAGCCTGCCAAGGGTAGTACCAAGGAGCGCTGGTAACAGAGAAGGCAGCTTGGGACCAAAGATCCTGCCTTGGGGATCTTGAAAATGTTTCTTTGACTTTCTGTGTTTACCAGTTATTCTCTAATTAGCCTATTCTAGGCTGATTTTAGAGGGAAACATTTATGTACCACAGTGGCGCTTTCCTGCAACTCCCCATGGAAGACGACATGCATTCCGTTCTCTACTGTACCCAATCGGTATTATTCAGGCTTGTTACAGTGCTACAAGCCTGTCATCCCAGCTGCGCCAGAAGCTGAGGCAGGAAAGTTGCAAGCTGGAGGCTGTTCTTGGCCTCTAAACAGTCTGGGGCATAGCTCGGTGATAGAATGCCTGCCTAGCATATTTAGGAGCCTGGGTTCGATCCCTAACGCTAAATAGAACTCCTGTTTGTACAATGATCAGAATGACTTTGCATCGCTACAGATACATTTGCTGCAATTCCATGGAACCAAATATGCCGCCATTGACCCGTCCATGGTCAGTGCCGAGGAGCTGGAGGTGCAGAAGGGCAACCTCAGCCTCAGCCAGGAGGAGCAGTAGACGTGGCCGTCACTGTGGATGAGGCGACCCAGCGCGCTTGTGTACAATCAGTGATGTCAGCGTCCACCGCCTCAGGGCAGCTGACTCTCACTGTGCTTTGAAGTGGGACTGATTGTCACCTTCCAGACGGGTGGCAGCGCTTCCGCCAGTGTGCCAGCTCCCACTTCGGTTTTTTTAGCTTTTCAATTTGAAGAACTTTTGAAGTCTCATTTTAAGAAGAGTGAAAATTTTGCTACCAGAAGTCTTCACTACTGTATTACTTGAATGTTAATTTCTGAGATTTGGGGATTTTTTTTCTTTTCCTGTCTTCTTTCTTGCTTTTTATGTTATTTACTATAAATGCCACACATCAAGATCATGTATCAGAAGGACATGAGTTATTTTTGTGCTTTGGGGGCATAAGCATTGACTCAGTGCATCTCAACTACTCTTCATTTCCAGTGAAGCGCACTGTTTTGACTGTCAGCAGTTGTCTTTCTAGACGTTACAGTAGTTTGGAATAAAAATTCAATTTCAGCGAGTGGCCTTTGTAATTATTGCTGCACATGAGGTGCACTGATTAGGTTTTGTGCCAGTTCTGCGTGGCTTTGGGTAAGTCACTTCATCTAAATTGAAGTTTTCTTTTTTTAAAACTTTTTTTTTTTTAAGTTTATTTTATTTATTTATTGTGTGTGTGTGGCCAGCTCAG
>NW_004524602.1:11129386-11137507 GCF_000260255.1 Octodon degus
GATCCCCAGCGTGTGGTGCAGGCCCCACCCCTGGGGCATGCTGAGTTGGTGATTGAGACTGGGCAAGGCAGTGCATGCTGTAATCCCAGCACTTGGGAGGCCGAAAGCAGGAGAATCGCTATGAGTCTGATCTACATAGTGAGACCCTGGAGACCCTGTACCAAATACATAAAAAGTAAAAAAAGGAAAGAGCACATTCAGCCAGGCATCATGACTCACACCTGTAATCCCAGCACTTGGGAGCCTGAGGCAGGAGAATTGCTGTGAGTTCAAGGCCAGCCTGAACTGCATAGCAAGAGCCTGTCTCCAAAAGACTAAAAATAAATAAAAAATTACTTTTGATCTACATAATGGAGAACTATGATTAATCAACTTGTTAGCAGTCATACAAAGAACAGTAACGTGTAGGTTTTACAGTGTAGATAGATGAGAGACTTTGAGTCTCTGCAGTAGCCTGGATTTGGAAAGGAATTTGCTCCCTCTCCCCAGGGACCCCCCTCCCCAAGGTTTCTGTAGCCAGGAGCCATCTTGGGTAGGGGCCTGTTCTCCATGTGGACTACTTTAGAGACCAGGTGCCCCTGTGTCTTCCCATCTCAGGGACACCCCCCCCACACACAGACATCCCACTGCACTGGCTCAGGATTTGGCCACCTCTCAGAGTCGACCTTGGCTCAGGGGAGTGGCCACCGCAATGCTATGAGTGCCCTGCGTAGTGAGAAGGAGGCTGTGATGCGTAGGGGTGCAGGGGTGGGGGTTGTCCACTTCAGCCAGAGCCCCGAGAGCTGCCCTCCAGGATGGGGTGTGGCCAGTGCTGGTGCCAGGAGTGAGCCATTAGCCGCTACCATTGTCCCAGCACCACACAAAGACACTTGACAACAGGAGAAAGAAGGGACACATTCATTTGTTCCCCTCAGGGGTATACTGGAGCCACTGCCTGCCTTTGACTATGGCCTAAGGTGCCCTGCAGGGAATTTTGAGCCAGGATGGCCACTCCTGCTCTGCTTCCTGCTGAGAGCAGCCTAATCATGCCTGCTCCTGCTCAGTTCCTGGCAGGCACAGCTGAGAATATCGGGTGAGCTGGGCTGGGGATTTGCATAGCTGGGGATAAAGTCCGAGGACTTGGTGTGAGAGCCAGAGGAGATGCCGGGACTCCTGCACAGAAGGCTGATGGAGCTGCACTAGTGCCTGATCAGAGGGCCCTGAGGTGCTTCGGGTCTCCCTGCCACCAGAGCAGCCAGTACGAGACATGCATTCAAGCAGTGGAGCCATATCCACAGTGCCTGAGGAAACTCCTACCCACCCTGTTACAGGAGTGGTCACACAGGGTGTGCCAATGTCCCTTGCTGACTGGGTTGTACCTTCCTGGACTTCTGCAGCTCTGCACACTTGTATAACCTGCAGAGACTGCATTTCTCCAGCTCTGACATACATGTGGTGTGCTCAGAGTCACTACTCACAGCCAGAGAAGCTGCGAGGAGATGCACTCTAGGACCTCGCTGGAAGTGAACTCAGCATTGCATTAAAAAGCCAGCACCACCATATGCATCTTTAGAAGAAAGCCACTGTTACAGTTTGTGTCTAGTTGTCCCCCCAAAGCCTCATGCAGTCATGGGGTGGGGACTTCTGGGGTTTGAGATTAACTCGTGATCCACTAGGATTATGGGTCTTAGTACTGTTGGGATTATGGATGTGAGTACTTCCCCAGCCTGGCACATATAGTCCTAATGCGATTTAAGGGGGACAGATTTCCTGTCTGTTGCCAATGTTGCTGCTACTCCTTCCATTTGATCTCTACTCTTTCTTGTCACCATGAACTGCTGCTCTGTGCCATGTGCCAGTCTGCGTCGGAGCCAGCCGAGTGTGGACTGAACCCTCCAGTAACTGTAAGCTAAATAAACCTTTCCTTCCTTCATGGTGGGTGTCGGGTGTTTGTTTCAGCAACAAGAGAAGAGTGACTGAGACAGCCACTAAGCAGGCTGTCCCATACAGCGATGGAGACGCCCACTCTGCCAGATGCGCAAACCTCGACACAGGGAGAAACAGGAAATCAGTAGGAAGAAACAGGGTAAGAGGACCCTCCTCCTCAAGTTCATAACACTTTATTTATTTATTTTTTAAATATTTATTTATTTATTTATTTATTTAGTGTGTGTGTGGCCAGCTCAGCCCACCAGGGGGCGGGGCTGGCTGGCATGTGGTGCTGGGGGATTGAACTGCGGTCCCTGTGCTTTGCTTAGCTTAGCTTGTTCTAAGTAAGTGCTTTAGACCACTGAGCCATCTCACCAGCCCCTCATAACACTTTAGTACCAGATTCCAGAGATACCAATGTGAATAAAAGAATTGTGATAGAAAATTTGAACAGCCATTTTTGATGGCACACACCAGTAGTTCCAGCTGCTCAGGAGGATATGGGAGGAGGATCACAAGTTGGAGGCCAGTGTGAGCAATTTAGACCCTGTCCCCTAGAGAAGGAGGAGGCAGGATGTAGCTCCTCGTCACAGGCTGGGTTTACTCCCTTGTCTGTCTGTATCTGTTTCTGTTTCTCTCTCTGAAAAGCATGATTATGAAAAGCTCAATGAGATTCAAGATAATATAGATTAACAGTTAAATGAAACTAGGATGACAATGTAAGATATGAATGAGAAAGTCAATAAAGAGAGGTTGTGTAAAAGAACCAATCAGAAACCTTGGAAGTGCAAGCTGGCTGTGGTGGCACACACTTGCAGTCTCAGCAGTCGGGAGGCTGAGGTGAGAGAGTTGCTGTGAGTTTGAGGCCAGACTGTACTTCATAGTAGGCCAATAGTAGGCCAGTTTAAGGCCAGCCTAAACTACGCAGAGAAAACCCACTGCAAAAAAGCAAAGAAAGAGGCTGGGAGATAGCTCAGTAGCATAAGCACCTAAGTGCTAAGGACATGGTCCCAAGTTCAATCCTTAGTACTGCAAAAAATAAATAAAGAAGTCTGTGCTAAAGAAGAAAAGAAAAATCTTAGGCTGGCCAAATAGCTCAGCAACTTAAAGCACGTGCAAGCAGGCGCAGGGGCCAGGGGTTCAATTCCCAGGCCTGCCATGCCGGCCCCACCCCTGGGGTGTGCTGAGATGGCAATCGAGACTGGGCATGGTGGCATGTGCCTGTAATCCCAGCTCTTGGGAGGCTGCAAACAGGTGGATCAGTAGAGTCCGATCTAGTAGTGAGACCCTGAACACCCTGTAGACCCTGCCCTAAAGTACAAAAAGAAAAAGAAAAATCTTGGAAATAAGTTTGGTAAGTTGTACAAATTTAGTCAAAAACCTCAGCAACAGACTAGATCAAGTTGAAGAACATCAGAGTTGAAAGAATGTCAAATACAAGTCTTCTGGAATACCTAAGATAGAAACAAAAAAGGATGAAGATACTTTTGAGTTCTTTGGGACACGACTAAAAGATCAAACATCTACCTTATCGACATACCCAAAGAAGAAGAAGAAAAAAAAAAAAATAAAGTGTAAGGGCATTAAAAAAAGAAGAAAAACCTGTTCAATGGAATAATAGCAGAAAAGGAAAGTCATATATAGCCTCTATAGGATGCTTCTGCAATCCTGAAGAGATTTGGTCAGAGAGGACCTTACAGTGATATATGTATATCTGTTACAAGTATAGAGTAGGGGTTGGGGAGATAGGTTGGTGGTCTAAGCACCTGCCAGACAAGTGCAAGGACCTGGATTCGATTCCTGGTACCACATGCCAAGCTAGCCCTGCTGGCCGCTGAAACCAAGGCTGGTGGTGAATACCTGTAATGCCAGCACGATGGAGGCTGAGACAGGAGGATCACTACGAGACTAAGCTGCTTAGCGAGACCCTGCACCAAGTAATAAATAGCATGCAAGAAAGACAAAAATTTACAGTCTGCAAGAGGTAACGGCCAACTCACATTTAAGGGCAACTTTTTTTTTTTTTCCCCCGGTACCGAGGATCAGACTCACGACCTTGGGCTTGCCAGGCAGGAACTTAGGCAGCTGAGCTATCTCTCTGGCCCCAATAGATACATTTTAAATCCTGAAAGATTTCTATACACAGCAAGAATATCCATAAGAACGAGAAGATAAAGAATTTCCAAGACACACAGAAACTGAAGGAATTTATAACCACTATATGCTTAAGAGAGTCTTGTACCTAGAAGTGGCAAAAAGACAGTGAACATTGTAAACACATGATGGTAGTATATAGAAGTATGAATTCTACTAGAAGAGTAGATATGCAACAAGAAATAGACCTATTATTACTATGAACCATCAAGCCACAAAGATGAATAAAAGGATCAAAAAATATTAAAAAGAATTGCAAGAAATTAACAGGCACAAGCCCACTTCACTAATAACTCTGAACAATGGTCTTTTTTTTTTTTTTTTTTTTTTTTTTTTTTTTTTTTAGGCTGCATGTCTACTTTATTGCCATTAGAAAAATATCATCTGCATAAAATTCTGGTCCATTTTTTCACCCTTACCCCTATCATTCAAGTTTGAATAATTTGATTTTACTCAAACAAAAGCATAATCATATGTGTATCATGAAAACTAAATATTCCTTCTTGCTAAGTTAATAGGATTTAACTGCCTTAGGTGTGCTCCGCACCATTTCCCAGGACTGGCTCCTCTTTCTGCAGCTCTTTCCCCTTTCTTCCTGTGATGGTGACAGTGACGGTGATGGCACCGGCACCCCGTGCAGGGTGAGTGCGCTTGAGCGGAAGCCCCCCAGCACCAATGGATTCATCACCTAGCCTCCCACTCATGTCAAATCTCCCTGAGGTGGAATTTCCTGAACATCGAGTAGTTTAGCCACACTTGCTCTTTCTAACATGGGTTATAAGAATTAAGATACAAAAACAAAAAAATGAAGAATTGAGCTATTGATCCAAAGCCAAGATGGAAATTCCCAGGGAGGAGACAGCACTGTGCCGCTCAGAGTCACAGTGTTGCGAAAGGCCCTTTGACAGCCACTCCTTCGATCTCCACTCGGGCTCCTATGGGCAAAGCAGCGACCTGGTAGGCAGCTCGAGCCGGAAAATGACTCTTGAAATACTGCCCGTAGATTTCGTTGACAGCAGCAAAATCGTTTATGTCAGTCAAGAAGATAGTTGTTTTTACAACGTTGCTGAAGTCGCAGTCCGCTGCTTTCAGAATTTCGCCCATGTTGGTGAGAGCTTGTTCTGTTTCTTCTACTACCCCTCCTGGCACTAGCCGTCCACTCGCAGGGTCTAAGCCGACCTGCCCCGAAATGTAAAGGGTCCTGTCGACTAACACAGCTTGACTGTAGGCCCCAAGGGGCTTCGGGGCTTTCGCTGAGTAGATCACCTTTTTGATCAGGGACGTTATAGCTAACCCTGGTCAGTCGGTGAAAACTGTCAATTGCAGCGGAGATGCCCCCCCCTTCACCCACCTGGCCAACCGGAGAGGCTCCGCCCACCAGTCTTAACTCTTAAGAGACTGGTTGAATGTACAACAAAACCAAGATCCAGCAGTTGGCTACCAGTTTCACCTTAGCAGCAAGGAATCACACATACTGAAAGTGAAGAAATGAGAAACAATATTCCAACCAAATGAAATCTAAAAACAAGCAGTAAATAGCTAGATTTACATCTTACAAATTGGATTTTGAGACAAAAAAACAAGACAGAAAGATGTTCCCTATATAGTAACTGAGGGATCAGTCCATGAAGAAGATAAAAGAATTAAAAGTGTGAATTTAATAGTGGAGCACCCAGTTTTATTAGAAAATCCTATTATACCTACTGGGAAACAGTGTTGAATTAGAAAGTAGTTGGAGATTTTAATAATCCACTGTTACCAGTAGAGCAATAATCTAGGCAGAAAAAGTGAAAAAAAAACATCAGAAGCCTGGAGTACTGGTGATTGCCTGTAATCCCAGCCACTTAGGAGACTTGCTGAAGCCTAGAGAAGTATTAGGGATGACTTTGAAAATCTATATTCTACTAAACTGGAGAACCTAGAAGAAATGAATAAATTTTTTGACATATGTGACTTTCCAAAACTAAACCAAGAGGATGTTAAAAATTAAAAAACAAAACAAAACAAAAAACATGAAGCAGAACAAAAACAAGCAATGAAATTGATGCACTAATAAAAAGGCTCCCAACAAAAGTCCAGGAGCAGAATTCACAGGTGAATTTTACCACATCTTTAAAGAAGAAATAACACCAGTGCTTCTCAAACTATTCCATGAAATAGAAAGGCCTTCCCATCCCAACTCATTCTACAAGGCCAGCATCACCCTGATACCAAAACTGGTCTGTGAAACAACAACAAAAAAGAAAACTAGGGCCAGCCAAATAGCTCACTAGATTAAAGTGCCTGCAAGCAGGCGCAGGGGCTGGGAGTTCAATCCCTGGGCCTGCTGTGTCGGCCCTGCCCCTGGGGCACGCTGAGACTGTGAACAGGAGGACCACTATGAGTCTGATCTAGTAGGGAGACCCTGAACACCCTATAGACCCTTCCCTAAAGTACAGAAAAAGAAAGAAAAAACTATAGACCAATATCCTCATTGGTCATAGGTGCAAAAATCCTTAATAAAATACTCAAAAACAAAATATAACAACACATTAAAAAACAGCATAAGTGCCTGCCTGGCAAATGCAAGGTCCTGAGTTCAACTCCTAGTACAAAAAACAAACAAAATTCATATTGATCAAGAGGGTTTCATACCAGCAGTGCAAGGATGGTTCAATGTACACAAATCAATACATGCACCACATAAGCAAAATCCAGGATATAAATCACATGATCTCTTCAATAGATACAGGAAAAGCCTTTCACAAAATGCAACATCTCTTTATGATAAAACCCCAGAGGAACTAGGTTTTCAAGCATCATTCCTTAATACAGTAAAGGCCCAGAATGATGGGCCCACAGGTCACATCATTCTGAATGGATAAAAATTTGAAAGCTTTTCCCCTTAAGTTAGGAACAAAGCAAGGAAGTCCACGCTCACCTCTCTTACTCAATATAGTTGTCAAACTTTTACCAAGAACAGCCAGGCAAGACAAAAAATAAAAAGGATACAAATAGGAAAAGAAGTCAAACAGTGATCTTTGATTGCAGATAGTGTGTTCTCATATTTAGAAAACTCTAAGAACTCAACCAGAAGACTTGAGAGAAAAATGAATTCAGCAATGTAGTAAGATATAAAATTAACAGAAAATAAATAGCTTTACACCAATAATGGACTAGCTGAGAAAGAAGCCAGCAAAACAATTCCACCCACAGTCACTCAAATAAAATATGATACCTAGTGAACAATCTAACCAAGAATGTAAAAGACCTATAAAAGGAAAATTTTTAAATGCTGAAGAAAGAAATCGAAGACACAAGATGATGGAAATACTTCCCAAGTTCATGGATTGGCAGAATTAATATTGTCAAAATGTCCACATTATCATACGTGATCTCCAGATCCACTTCAACAAAATCTCCATCAAAATACCAGTGACATTCTTCAGAGAAGTAGAAAAGCTAATCCTAAAGCTTACATGGCTAGGAATTTCATGGAAGCACAAGACTCAAAAAGGCAACTGTAAGCAAAAAAAAGTCAGGCTGGGAGGTCACAATGCCAGCTTTCAAATTATATTACAGAGGCCAGGGAGATAGCTCAGTAAAATAAGCACTTGCCTGGCAAGCACAGGGTCCTGAGTTCAATCCCTGGTGCCACAAAAAAACTTATATTACAAAGCTGTAGTGACAAAAATAGCATAACAGTGGCACACAGATAGACCTGTAGCTCAGTGGACGGAGGACCCAGAAACCAGCCTACACAGCTGCGGCCACCTAATTTTGGACAAAGCCAAAAATTCATGGAGAAAAGGCAGCCTCTTTAAAAGACAGAGCTGGGAAAACATATTTTTAGAAGAGTGAAACTAGATTTCCTTCTGTCATCCTGTACAAAAATCCACTCAAAGTGGATCAATAATCTTGGAATAAGACCTGCAAAATTGAAAGTGCTCAAAGAAAATGTAGGAAAAACACTTTAAGTCATAGGCACAGGCAGGGGCTGGGGAGATGGCTCAGTGGAATAAGCACTTCCCTGGCAAGTGCAAGGCCTGAGTTCAATCCTGGGTTCCGAAAAAAAAAAAA
>NW_004524602.1:11138357-11139657 GCF_000260255.1 Octodon degus
AAAAGAAAAGAAAAACAAGCCTTCTACACTGCAGGTGAGAATGGAAATTAGTATGGCCATGAAGGGAGTTGATATGGAGATTCCTCAGAAGCCAAAAATAGAGCTAGTACTGGATGGAGCTATCCTACTCGTTGGTGTGTTTCCAAAGCAACTGAAGGGCGACTACAGGTTACCCGTATGCATTTGCTCAGTGTGGCACCACTCACAAGAGCCAAGTTATGGAACCAGTCTAGGTGCCCATCAAGACATGAGTGGGCAAAGAAACTGTGGTGCCAACGCAAACAGCGGGGTGCGCTAGGGCCATAAGGAAGGGATGGCGCTTCCCTCATTTGCAGGAAATTGGGTGCATCTGGAGACCGTCATATTGAGGGCAATAAGCCAGATACAGACAAATGCTGCCTGTTCTCTCAAATATGTGGAATCTAAAAGGGATGGCAAGAAAGAAAGGGAGACAATTTTTAGATGCGAAGGGAAAGAAGGGGAGGGGAACTCATATGAGTTGATAAGGAGGAATATGATGAAGATCTATGCCTTGAGGCTCCCCAAAAATGCAAAACCGAGCCAGATGTGGAGGCAGATACTTGCAGTCCCAGCATCGGGGGGCTGTGGCAGGAGGATCCCTGCAAGTCTGAGGTCATCCTGTGTTCCATACGTGAGCTCAATGCCAGCACGAACTGAAGTGAGACCACTTCCAGAAAACAAATGTGAAAAATGGGAGAGGATTATGAGGGCCACAAAGTACAGTATGTTTATGTGCATATACAAGCCTGCCAAATAGAAGCCCATTAAACTGTAAATGCAAATAAAAGGAAAGAAAAGAAAATTACAAGACAATGAAGAAATAACTGAAGTCACTGAATGCTAGGAAAATCTCCCCTGTTCATGGATTAGAAGAATAAAATTTTTTTTTATATGTCGGTGCTCTCAAGGTGATATTCAGGTTCACTACAAAACTTCAGTAAAATTCTTCACAAAACTAGAAATAATTCTAAAGTCCATATGCAAGCAGAAAAGATCCATCCTGAGATAAAGAAGAGAGCTGCAGCCGGTGGGGCGGGTGGCACAAGCCTGCAATCCCAGCACTTGCTCAGGGAGGCAGGAAATCACTGTGGGTTCGAGACCAGCCTGGACAGACACAGTGAGTTCAAGGGCAACTAAACTACATAGTGAGACACTGTCTCCAAAAGAAAAAAACAAAATTTTTAGAAAGCCGAAAAGAGCTGGAGACATTGCAGTACGTCCTGATTTCAAAAGGTACTTCAGGGGCTGGTGAGATGGCTCAGTGGTCTAAAGCATCTAC
>NW_004524602.1:11140352-11166115 GCF_000260255.1 Octodon degus
TCTGCCGAAGTTAATACCCAGAATGTAGAGAGAGCACAAAAACCTATTTAAAAAAGTAGTTCAGCCAAAATTGGCAAATGATCTGAACAGACACTTTTCAAAAGAAGAAATAACAGCTGACTAGAGTGATGTACATCTGTAACCTCAGAAACTTGGGAAGCTGAGGCAGGAGGATTACAAATTCAAGGCCAGGCTGAGCAATTTAGCAGGATCCTGGAGAAGGAGGGAGAGTGAGGGGTGGGGGTGGAGAGAGGTACAAACTTTGTTTACTGCAGCATTATTCACAATAGCTAAGATATGGTATCAGGCTAGGACACCAGATGAATGGATGAAGAAAATGGAGTACTATTTAGCCATGAAGAATAAAACACTGTCGTTTGCAGGAAGTTAAACAGAACGGGAAAATATCATGTTACATAAAATAAGCCAGAGATACACATAAGTGTCGCATGGTTTCACATGTTCATGTGTGTTTGAGAGTGTGTGTGTGTGTGTGTGTGTACATTACTATAGATGGGAAGGGTTCTGTGCCGGGGTAGAGGAGTGGGTGAGCATGGTCCATCGCCATGTGTGTGTCAGTGAGTCCCAGTAATTTGCACACTATGTGCAATTATAATGAAAAAGTGGAAGTACCCACTGATAGGTCAGGACTCAAAGTTTCTCGGGCACTCTGCCCTGGAACTCTGTCCCCCGTGGCCCCACGCAGAGCCAAGCCCAAAGCTGAAGAACAAGTCTGCCTGACTTTGACCTGGGCAGTTGACATCGAAGGTCCCCCACAGACCAGCTGGCCCTGCCAGGATTAGCTCTCCCTCAGCTGTTCCAGCTCACAAACACCCTTCCCGCTCCTTACAAAGCCTGTGCTTTGCCTTGCTCGCTGCTCTCTTGGTCTGCTCAGCAGCCAGCCGGCTTGCTGTCCCCAATAAATCTACTCGCGTCAGAATGCCTGGTCTGGTCATTGCGCGGGTTCACACCTAACGACCACAATACCTTCATCACGCTTAGAATTTTATCATGGAGCTCCCCTCTCCCCCAGAGTCCAAGTCACTCAGGAGGCTGCAGAGTTTGAGACAGGCCTGGGCCATGGAGCGAGGTCCGTGTCTCAGCCCAGGAAGTTTATATGTGTAATCCATGGAAAACTGACTGGAATTCTAGTAAGTTCATTCCAATCTACCACTTCCAGTGCAGCCCATGGGGAGAATAGACACTAAGGCATATGTGTAGTTGTGGGGAGCCAGGGGGTCCTAAGCCCAGCTAGGATAATGGCAACCCGGAACAAAGGCCTCGACCAAGAGCCGAGCCTGAGTTTTATTGATTTGTGAAGAAAGGAGTAGCTTGCAGGTGAGTGACTGTGAGAACGCGGCTGGCAGGTGAGCGCAGTGAGCTGGGCCAGGTCGGCGGCCTGCATTCTCCTCTGTGAGGCTCAGAGACAAGGACATACAGAGAGAGTAATCTGCATAACACAGCGGAGATAGTGTCCCATGCTTTGGGGCGAGTGCTTCAGCTCTGACGTGTCATCTTTTGTACCTCGGGAAGTCATAGCCTCTGTCTCGAGGCTCATGCCAGCCGACAGCGTGAGCAGGGCTCTCCATCCCTCCAGCTTACACATTTTGGGGGGGAGCTATGGAGGCGGGGGCAAGGAAACACTGCCCTGTGGCCTTGCTTCAAAGACCAGCACCTTGGCTAGACCCATATGCCTTGCTCAGAGCCAATTGAAGGGATAAGGAAAAGTCTGAGCCAGCCCTGTACATACCAGCACATGGAAATAGGGCCGGGTTCAGCCAAAATGGAGACAATGGCTCTTCTTTCCAGAAGAGTCATCCCGGTGGTCCTCCACACCAACCAACCAGGCAAACAAACAAACAAAACACAAAAACCCTTACCCATAATTCTACCATCTCATCTAATGCCCAGTTTGCCCTTTGCAGATATCGCAGACATTTTTCATAGTTGACTTGCTCTATTCGGGTGTGTTGGAAAATCCGAGCTCTGCATTTGATTGCAATGTGCTGTCAATCTCTTTGGAGTGACAAGTGCCTCCCTCTGTGTGTTCTGGCCGTGCACCCATGGAGGAGCAGACTCCTCTGGCCGGTGTGTCCCCTGCTGGCCTTGGCTGACCGCAGCCTCCCTGCAGCCTCCAGCGGGCCTTTCTGGTTGTTGCCTCTCGCCCTTCTGGGCAGGAGCACGGCAAGCTCAAGGGCTGCGAGCTTCCCATCACGTATTCCAGAGGACATAACATCTGGCAGCTGTTCCAAGGGTTCAGGCCTTGTCACACTGACCTTGTCACTAGGACACTCTCCTACTGACTTAGCTGCCACCACTGGCCCCATGTGTCAGTTTGAAGGGAGAAATTAAAACTTTTAAATAAAAAACTGCCCGGGCTGCCCTCCAATGCCAAGCAGACATGTCTGGTAGGCCTCATACCAGAGTACTACTTCCTTTGCGTAAATTGTCATCAATATGCATCAATCTCTTTGGAACAACAATCCCTGTCTTTATTGCCCTTGGCTAACTGATGGCCTTGCAGTGTAACTTCAAATATAACAGGACACTTATTCCTCTGGGTAACTCATGCTTGTTTAACTGATGGCCTTGCAGTGGAACTTGAGATGTTTAAACTGCCTTAGCAACCTATGATGTCACCCAACCCTCCACTCAAATGAGCCAAATCTGGCTTTGCACCTCCCCTACAAAAGCCCCCATATCCCCCACTGGGCAGAGCTCTGACTGGGAGAGAGATTCTAGTCAGGCCCACTGGGGTAAGTACACGCCTCCTAAACCCCCTCGGAGCCATTTCACCCTGTGTTTGGTCTGCTTTCTGCCACAAGTGCATTAGGATTGTGGGGCCATGATGCGACACTAGTTTATCATTCCTTCTGCGTTTATTAGCCGCAATTTGCCACTTTAATAAAACTCCTTTTCCCCCACCCTCCTGCTTGTTTTCTCAGCAGCACTATTTAGAAAAGACAGAAGCACCGGAGCTTCTTTTCGTTGCCACTTTTTCCAACACTGAGCAGCCACCCCTCCTCAGACTTGGCCTCCTCCCCAGCCCGGAGGTCCAGGGTTTGCGCAGGGCCACCCTCGACTTGGGCCTCACTGTCCCTCAAGCCTGTGACCTTCCCAGAGGCCACAGGTTCCCTGAAGACCCCTGGCTCCACTATGGCCCTGAGTAGGGGAAGCACCTCACTTAGAGAGCGTGAAGGCAGGGTGTGCCGGGGACCTGGCCGCATCTGCGACTCCCGCAGTGGGGACCACAGCTTCATCACGGCCTCCTGACCTTCTACCTAGTGGGGAGCGACTCCGGAAGTATGGGGCCTCCCTGCACCCTCTTTCCCAATTCTCCCTGTGTCAGCTGACTATCTGAACAGCTTGTGGGTGACAGTCGCAAGCTGCCATTTCTAAGCCCCTTCTCCCTTTTTTATTTTTTTTTCAGTGCTGGGATTAAACCCAAGATCCTCAAACGGAGCTACACCCCCACTTCCAGCCTTCTTTTGAGGCAGGGTCTTGCTTTGAGATATGATAAAAGAAATAAAAGACAGGTACTTTTAGGACTTAGCTAAAGTCACCCAGTACAGCACATGCCAACATTGTTGGCTATCATGCTGTCTCTTCTGTTAGATTCATTAGTAAGTGGCCATAAATCAGCTCAATTTTAAAAAATAAGGTATAGGAGCCTGGCCCTCAGATAAGGACTGACCCAAGGGCAGTCCTGTCTAGCCAGATTTAGTTTTTTTTTTTTTTTTTTAACCAGACCTCTTTTTATTTTATTTTATTTTTTATTTA
The DNA here is from genome assembly GCF_000260255.1 of Octodon degus. Lineage (NCBI taxonomy): Eukaryota > Metazoa > Chordata > Mammalia > Rodentia > Octodontidae > Octodon > Octodon degus. The sequence continues at coordinate 11,144,133 of NW_004524602.1, forward strand.
GGGCAGGGTCTACAGGATCTCACTTCGTAGATCAGATTCATAGTGATTCTCCTGTTTTCAGCCTCCCAAGTGCTGGGATTACAGGCATGCACCACCACGCCCGGTCTCAATCGCCCTCTCAGCGTGTCCCGGGAGCAGGCCCAGGTATTGAACCCGACCACTGCACTCTGCCTAAGCAGGCACTTTAGTCCACTGAGCTCTCAGGCCAGCCCAGACCTCTTCTTAGAAGGCCATAAATCAGCCCAACTAAAAATGTAAACAAAAGGTTGAGTCAAGCCAAACAATATTAAATCACCTATGCGAGCAGAACAAAACTCACACCTGTGGATGGGCAGGTCCTCTGTTGGGGATGGGGAAACGGACGTGCACCGTCTTCGCCTAACTCCTCACCATCCCAAGGAAAGTAGAAATGTGCTCAGGTTCCATCTGTGAGCATCTGGTTTCTCAGAGTGCCCGCACACCCTTCTTGTGTGTTTCGTGTTGTCTTTGTTTCCTAAACCCTACCTGGTCCCCTTCTGGCATACCCTAAAATTGTTTTGGCAGTGGCAGTCAGCCAGCCTGCTGCGGTAGGCTGGGTTAAGTTTGAGAAACTCTGAGCCCCAGCCTGGTGACATCTGCCCAGCAGAAGGCTAAACAGGGACACCCCAGAAAGGCTTTTCATTATTTCTGCTTCTTCCCCATTTCTCTCAACCCCTTGCCCTCTCTTCCCCTCTCTCCGCCTCTCCCTGTTCTTAGTCTATTTTCTTTCTAACATTAGACTCCCAAGGCCCTAAAACTTGAGCGTTTGTGCATACAAGCAGAGAAAACGAGAGACGCTTGCTGTGTACCAGAAAGGAGAAGAGGGTCTGGAGGGGCGGTCCAGGCATCCCTTGATGGCAGCATCGCACCTCATCCCTGGGGAGACAGGACAGTCGTGCTCATCCAGAGAGCTACAGAGGAAGGATCAGCTCCACCCAGTGTCCCGAATCAAGCTTCTGCTGCTGCCTGCGCGGGAAACTCCAGCCCGAGACACAGTGCGGGGAACAATGAGTCCTCACTTAGGTCCAGGGAGGAATCAGTGTCCAGAGGTATTCAGACGTGGAGTCCTAAGCACTTCAGCCGAGAGGCACCCCCGCGCTGCGTGTCCATCTCTCCCTCCCTCAATCAAAGGGCATAAGCTCGGTCCACCTGGTGCCCACAGTGCCTCTTTTTGAGCAGCAGGGCCCATGCTCCAAGCTGTGCAGGTCTGAGTGGCCCTCCAGGTGACAGCTGACACTATGCTTGGGACCTGGTAGAGTCTATGGATTTACACCTGGAAGGAGCCTGGTGGTCTCTTTTTTTCTCTTCTCCCCCTCAAGACAGCCCCAATGTCTTTCTCATCACTTCTCCCCCACCCTAGTTTTCATCTGTCCCAAACTCATGGTGGGGGAGTACATGGCCTCAGTGTTTTACGACATAGGTGACCTGTAGTTGCTAAGCGACACCTCAGACTTTGGAAACCTTCTATAAGTTCCGTATACGTGTTACATGCCCCCATATACAAAGATCTCTGAGACAGGTTTTTGTTTTTTTGTTTGTTTTGTTTTTTTTTTAATTAATTTTATTGAGAAACAAATAGCAATTAAGACAGTTTCTAAACCGATTAATAGGACAGTTTCAATAATTAATACATATTAATTTAACAATGCATTAACAATGCATATTGTTGTCTTCGTTGGGACAGGTGTTTGAGTAAAACCCTGCTCTTGGGTTTTCCCGCTTTCGGGCTCAGTTAATAAAGGTTGGAAGGGCTGCACACCAGAAGCAGAATGCTCCTTCTGGACATCAGCAACAGTTTCCCTGTGAGTACCACAGCCGCCTGGGGTGGTGAGGGAGAGGAAGCAGGCCCCGCTGCCAGTGAGGGTGGCTTGACTGTGGGGCAGCAGGGCAGAGCCGCCTTCAGGGTGGCCCTGACTGTGGAAAGAGGGACAGACTGTACACGCGGCACGATCACCTTGGGCAGGTTACGCATGCGCCCTGACCTGATCAAGGATCCTGGTGCTGGAAGGCAGGGGCGGCGTGAACGGCTCGTGCAGCCCCGTCTTGGGGACCTCAAGAGGCTTCCATCCCATTGGCTTTTTTTTTTTTTTTTTTTTTCTTTACCTTCTTCCAAGGTACAGAAGGGAATTGTCTCAAAGGTATACGGTATACCTTGCTAATGTATGAGTAGCTCTACATCTCCCCTGAAACTTTTATGTTAGATTTTGCAAAATTGGGACCCTTTTAAAACAAAAGATTGAAAAAAAAAAAAAAAGACAATCTTCTCTTATAAAACAGTGTGGGGGCAAATCTATACAAGTTAAAAAGTGGGAAGGCATGGCCTCTGAGTGGGGCCCAATGTTTTACGCAATATTCCAGCCTGGAGGGAGAGAAAAACAAACAAAAGTCCCTCTGTCCAGGTTTTGATGGCCCTATATGGAGACCTGGAATGACATGAGTCTTGTAAAATCTATTATACCCACCTGCCAGTAGGACCTATAAAATGGAACCAGACCCTATGAAAGATGCATTCTTGGATGACCACCCCAGATGCCAACAGCGACCCGAGGGCCCTGAGGAGAGCTTAGAATCCTGCTCAGTCACTCCCTGTGGCTGTCCTCTCATGAGATCACTTCCCCCATCTCATCTCCTCATCTTCCCAGCCAACACCCCTCATTACCAACGGAACCCAGCGCTTTTTATCACCCTAGTGATTCAGAACTTACTAGGTATCTGCTTCAAGATGCTTCAGAAGGGGAACAGGAACTGCGCGTGCCCACTTCTCCCCACGTGATCAGTCCTAGCCTGAACAAAAACTGGGGCTTTCTCAAAGAACCCAAGTAGGTTCAGAGATGCGTTTCATACTTTGACTGTAATTTATGATCAACTTGGACAAGACCTTCATGTACTGTTTTCTACTACTTGCTTCACACCTTAAAAATAAATAAATAAATGGACTGCAGCATGTAAGGCCAGTAAAATACAGTGGTATCTGGGTCCACAAACTTCCTTCTTGTCTTGGTTTTGGTTACAAACTAAATTGGAGAACAGAATCCAGTTTCCCCATAAGGTCAACATTGAACCTAACTACTGAATTTGATTCACTTCTTGTCCAATTCATTTTGTGACCAGAACTGTAGAAAGAAATAATTTCATGAACTGTCCATATCCAAGATAATGATAAAAATGTGTCATAGTTACTGTGCCTGTGGGGCCTGGGTTGACAATATCAGATTGAAAATGAGGACAAAAAAATGATAAAATGATTATTCATCAATTGATGGAATTAAAAATACATGCATAAATCACTGAACCTGAGAAAGGTCAGGGTGTGGTGGCACACGCCTGTAATCCCAGCACTCCGGAGGCTGAGGCAAGAGAATCCTGCTCAGTTTGAGGCCAGCCTGACTACATAGTGAGACCTTGCCTCACAATAAACAAATAAAATAAAAATGATTAGGAAAATCGCCCAAGACCTCCCCAAACCCCACTTTATTTCTGGGGCACTTAACTGAGAACCTCTGTAAATACAGAGCCCAACTCACAATCGGGACAAGTTTTACTGGAAACACATTTTATTTTAACCAGTTGGCCTAGAATGTCCATAAGCACCTTCAAAAGCAGGCTACACTCCCCAGGACCCCCTTAATGAACTTTTAAACTTGGCTTTTGGGGTTTTCAACAATAGGGACCAAGTAGCAGCAAATGCTGAGGCCCAGGAGAGATGAGCACAGGCACACAATCAAGCCAGATTGCCTTAATATTAAAAATACAAAACTGTGACTCCTCAAAAAGACCTCAAGTCTCCACTTATAAAAAGAACTAAGGTCAGAGAGCTGCTGCGCCTGGGGAGCGCCAACCCTGCCCCAGGCTGGCAGTAGTGAAGCCCCTCTTCCCCTGGGAAGACGCACCTCCACTGTACACAGGAAGACTGCCACCTCCACCATTTTGGACCCGAGGCCCCTGCCTCCTTGTTGGTGCCCGGATGACTGAGGGTGGCCAAGGCTCTCAGAGCCCTCGCAGCAGAGTGGCTGTCACTCTACAGGTGCCCTGGGAAGCTCTTGGCTTGACAGATAAAGCTTCATTTTCTTCTGGATACTGGGACTTACACTCCTGCCTTGCTTGAAGGCCCTGGACCCCTTTGAATGGACCTGAACTGTGACGAGCATCGCTGGTATCCCGACAGCAGCTGTACAGCGCCTCTAACCTGCGGATTTGGGGCAATAATTCTCATTCAGGCTTTCCTAGTTTTCTCAAACCCTCCTACCCCATTATTAGGAAGATGTGTGTGCGCGCCCCTTTAGAGGTATCTCTGACACCAAAATATCCTTCTCCTTTTGGTAAATATTAGTGTCAGGACTACTAGACAATATATTTAGATACACCTAAAAGCATTTTATCCAAGGTAGATTCACAGGTCTGGAATTTGAAAACCCCAGGAGAGGCAGTTCACGTTCCTACCCCAGCCTGTTACACTGCCTTAAGAAGCCCAAACAGCTGTCTCCATAAATGACAGTACTCCACTGTAGCATTTAATTTTTAGTGTCCTCAAACAAAAGTGTTCATTGCCCGTCCCCAGGCAGCTCTCCCATGCTTCCCTACTTAAGCAAGATGGAGACTATTCTTTAGTTCAAGATTTATGGGCTATTAATAAAGCTACAACTCCCCTTGGTCCTGTAGTTCCTAGCCCATGTATTATCCTAACCCAAATGCCATGTGAAACTGCACAGTTTATTGTCATAGGGCTTAGAGGTGCCTTCTTGTATTTCCCGTTGCCTTGTTACTCTCAGTGTTTGTTTGCTTTTAAATGGACAGTGCTGCCTCAGGTTCAGAGGCAGCCCCAACTTATTTGAAAATATTAAGGTCCCCAACTTTAAAAAATGTGGCCCTGGTGCAGTATATAAATGAGCTCTTTATAGCTCCACAAAGCTAGACTCTGATAAAATTACTATTGCATTTCTTAGGGCCTACGAGATACCTCATCTTCCCATAAGAGGTTCAGGAAATTTAATAATGAATCAAGCATTTAGAATATATTTTAACCCTAGAGGAACATTTTTTTTTTTTTCAGAACTGATTGAACTCAGGCACTTGCGCTTGCCAGGGAAGCGCATATTCCACTGAGCCATCTCCCCGGCCCCTTCTTTTTGTATTTTAGGGAAGGGTCTACAGGGTGTTCAGGATCTCCCTACTAGATTGGACTCATGGTGATCTGTCTGTAATCCCAAGAGCTGGGATTACAGGCGCGTACCACCACACCCAGTCTCAATTGCTGACTCCGCACTCCCTGTGGGCAGGGCCAGCACAGCAGGTCCGGGAGCAAACCCCTGCCACTGCGCCTGTTTGCAGGTGCTTTAGCCCACTGAGCTATTTGGCCGGCCCCAGGAGGCTCTTTTCAAACTAGGCCTACCTCAAACTAAAAGACAGCTCAGGGACTTCCTAGTGATGGCTGGATTTCATGGGATATAGATTCTGTTTCAGAGTAATAATAAAACCTCTCTAAGAGGCTACCCGAGGCCCTGACCATGAGCCCTAGGACCTGTGCTATCTGCTCTAGCTTTAAAAATTCCTGATTTAAATAAGCTGTCTATTCTATGTATAGCTGAAAGACAGAACATAGCCCTGGGGTAGGAGGGCCTTCTTCAGAGGCTGGGAGCCATTCCTCAGCCTGTGGTGGAACAGTTAGACGCTGTGTTATGGATGGCTTGTATACTTAGGAGCTGTGGGTGCCACAGAAATCCTAGTTGATGAAGCCACTAAATTAACTCTAAGGCACCCAGTAGAGGTTCAGAGCGTTTTCAAAATTAGAGGGCCACTATGTAAGTATCTAGCCCTCCTGTTACTCTCCAGAGATTACGCTCAAGGTGTGCCAGACTTTGAAACCAGCAACTTTACATCCCACCGCAGGAGGTGACACTGCCTCAGCCGTGGGTGGGGACTGAGCACGGGTTTGGGCCAGCAGCTCTGCTCTTAAAGATCAGCCCTCAGACAAGCCCCGCATGGCTGTTCAGTGACAGGAGCAGCTGCACAAGTAGGAGCACTCAGAGGATCCCTCAGGCTCCTCAGCACGAAAGGCTGCTGAGCCTTGCCAAGCGAGTCAACATCCATCCCGACTGCAGGTAGGCTTTGCTATAGTCCTTCAGGCCTCTGGGCCATACAGAAAAGAAGGGATTCTTAAGGACAACGGCGACAATGAAAACTCCTCCGTTAAACACAGGCCTGAGACTTTTTCCTTCCAGCCATGTGACTGCCTACGCAGGAAACCGTAATATACTACAAAGGACATCGAAAGGGCATTCGTCCCATAATCCGGGGAAATGCCTTGGCAGGTCACAATGACAAACAAGCAGCCCTGAGAGAGGCCGCATAGGTGGCTTTAATACCTCCAACTCCAAAGCCCTTCCTGTTCAGAAATTAAAAACAGAAAAAACAATGGGCAAAGGAAGCGAGCGTATAAACCGAACAACAATGGTCGGTGGTTAGAGAAGATCCCAAAGTTTTATTCCCTTAGGCTGATTAGTAAAAAATTGTTGAAGGAACACATGATTTATGCCACCTAGGGAGAGAAGCACCGACCACCTTGGTCAGTGGTGTTTTTAGGGAGAAAAACCTGAAATATACTATTTGAGAAGGCACAGGAGCTCGGTCTCCTCTGCCTCCACAACAACCCAGAAGGAAAGTGAAGCTTCCGCCCCTCCTTGACCCCAAGCAAAGGCCAGGCGCCTTCCCAGGAGAGGACCGGCAACCGGGCTTCACCCAGGCACACCGTGTCAGGGATACAAATACCTCTTAGTTTTTGCTGACACCTTCTCTTGGTGGAGAAAAACATATCCCACCTGGACTCGTGTGCCCCTGAAGTTGCTAGAGCTTTGTTAAAAGACACTGTTCTGGGCTGGTGAGATGGCTCAGTGGTCTAAAGCACCTACTTAGAACAAGCTTAGCAAAGCACAGGGACCGCGGTTCAATCCCCCAGCACCACATGCCAGCCCGCCCCGCCCCCTGGTGGGCTGAGCTGGCCACACACACACACACACACACAAAGACGCTGTTCCTAAATTTGGACTTCCCAAGGGACTTCAGGGAGAAGAAGCCATCTTTTGTCTCTAGAGTGACAAAAAGTTTCATAAGCCTTAAAATAGCTGTCATCTTCATGGCCCTTCGCATCCTCAGACATAAAAATGAGGTCAAAAGACCCAATTTACATATAACCCCCCTCTGACAAAATTATGACAAAAACTTGAGTCTTGGTTCAAACTATTAGCTATTGCTTTACTCAGGATTAAACTTGCTCCTCAAGTTTCTATCCAAAATTAAGCCCTTTTTATTTTTTTCTATGTGTTTCATACAGGGTCTCACTATGCAGCCCAGACTCGTAGTGATTCTCCTATTTTCAGCTTCCCTAGCGCTGGGATTACAGGCGTGTGCCACCAAGCCCAGTCTCGGTGGCCGGCTCATGTGGTGCTGGGGATCAAACCCCGGTCCCTGTGCTTGCCTAAGCAGGCACTTAGCCCACTGGGCTATCCCACCAGCCTTAAGCCCTTTTTAAATGCTCCACAGGAGGCCTTTTCTAGCTTCAGGTCTAGTCACTGATCCTAAAACACAAAGCATGGTGAAATACATCCCGATCTAGGTCACATGCAGAATCTGGCTACACTAACATTGGATTTTGAAGTCCTCCCTGTAGCCAAGTCTGCAACACATTTCCCTGAAGTTCAACCCAGTGATTGTGTGTTAAATTTGAAATAAAGAATCACCTTTACATCAGCTCCCCCCTCAATGGAAGCGCCCCTCAAAAGTTCTTTTAAACCCGTCTACAGCTGTCAGATTACGAGGACATGCACCATGGGTTCAGCTGCCAAGAATTAAACTGATTGCTTTTGAGACTTTATAAGATCAAAACATCAAGGAGAGAGGGACCTGGATCAATACTCCTGCAAGCCTTTGGAGGACTTACAGGTTCTATTTAATAATAATAACAATAATAATAATAATAATAATAATAATAATAAAGCTGGGCCAGAGAGATAGCTCGTTGGTATAAGCTCCTGCCTGGCAAGCACAAGGACCCGGCTTCGATCCCCAGTACTGCATGCCATGCTGGCCCTGTGCCAAGCGAGCCATCGAGACTAAGCACGGTGGCCCACGCCTGTAATTCCAGCACTGGGGAAGCTGAGACAGGAGTCTGAGCTGCATAGCTACACCCTATACCACATAAATAAATAGATTTTTAAAAATAATAATCGTAAGTCTGATCAAAATGAGTTCATTTCACTCAAATATGTCCTCTCACAGCTCCACTATGTTTGCTAAAATCAAAGCCAGACAATTCCCATTTCTCTTAACCCTTGTACCACTCTGCAGTGGGAAAATGAGTGTTTTCCTTGACTGGGCTCAGCAGGATGCCAGAAACACTAGCGAAGATGCACTCTGGGTTTTGGGACAGGTGCCCACCTCTAGCACGTCTGTGCCACATGATGAATGTCACATTTACAGGGCGGTGACAGGGTAAAGCGTCAACGTGTTTTAAAACAACTACAAAGTACAACACCACTTTGTCTTTTGTTTTTGTTTTGAGACAGGGTCTCCGTGTGCAGTTCAGGCTAACCTTGAACTCACAATGTAGCTCAAGCTGGCCTCAAACTCACAGCAATCTTCCTGCCTCAGCCTTCCAAGTGCTGGGATTACAGGCACGCGCTACCATGCCAGCGACACCAATTTTAAACCTTGCTACTGGTTCTAATGCTGCTCAGTGGCCTACAAATAAGACTTAATAAAAGGAGCTATGGGAAGAATTTTTCTCTAGCCACAATTAATATTCAGATATAAAAATATAGAGCTCCTGATTTACCCCACACTCCTAAGACTCCCGTGGTGAAAGAAAACCTTTGATTCACGGATAAATATTTTCAGGTCTGGAATAAACACATCCGGCTGACATTTACTGTGGGATAACTCAGCCAGTGACAATAAAAACACACCCCATACTTAGGATAAAACAATGCCACCCAAACTGTGGAGCAGATTCCTACACAAAGCTGTAATTATGTTATTGTGTTAATAGATACTTACTTAGATTGCTGGTAACTAAAAGACAAGGGAAAAAGTAAGATGGCCAGTGCCAAACAGTGCCCAGTGGCTCTGTGGCACAAACCTATGGCCTGGGTTGCCTCCAGGGTAGCTAAAAAGATGTGCATTAGGGACCCTTGGGCACAAGGACACTGGGTTACAACTAGATTGCCCAGCCAACCCCCAGGCTTGCGATCCCAATGAACCAGATCACTTTTTCACTGGTATGATCATTTGGCTTCTATATTTATTCCACAATACGACTTAAAAATACAACAGGCACTGTGCCAGCCCCAAAGCCAGGCATAGTGTGCACGCCTATAATCCCAGCACTGGGGAGGCTGAGACAGGAGGATCAATCACTACATGTCTAAGCTGCGTAGGGAGACCCTGTACCAAATAAATAAATAATAATGTTAATAATTTAAAAATATACAATGGACACATGAAATCTCTTACTAACTGTACCCCAAAGGCTCTAAGTAACACTTAGGGGACATTTTCACTACTAAACTCAAAAGGAAAAGTGACCGACTTGTGAAACCATCTCAGAAAACTGAGTGGCCCCAGCTATTCTAGGTGCGGCACAAGACGGGGCCTGTGCCATGCACCAAACGCAGGCTGTGCGTCATCCCCGAGAGCTCCCCCGTGACTCCACTGCGCTACAGGGCCTGCGGTCCCAGACCTGAGCAATGGGCAGACTTCTGTCAGCATCAGCGACTGCCTGGTGTTTGGCTTTTCTAAATTAGTCTGGAAATCAGTTTCTCTGGTTATGATACCAAAATCCTTTTATGCTCCTCGATATTACTGTTTGGGCTAATGGCTCACTGCCCCACCCTCTCCTTTGGACTATTCAAGAATGACGGTTTCACAAAGGACAAAGCCTGATATTCCTGTCTCTGTTATGCTGAAGACATTTTCAGTCCCTGGCTACACAGGGCCAGCGCCCCTTCTCTACGTAAAAAGTCATACAATAGGCAGGAACTCGGAGTATCGGGCCTTCTGCATGCCCTTAAAAATAAGGGATCAAAGTCTTGCTGAGGAGAATGAGATAGGATGAAAGAAATAAAAGACAAGTTTAAAGAAAGAGACAGAGCAATCTTCACTAAAAGTTGTACTTTGTGAAAAGCCTGAAAGGCCCAGGACTTAGCTAATGTCACCCTCTTCCCTACCAGACTCGACCAACAGAACGTAAATTGGCCTGATTATAAAAGTAAACAAAAGTTTGAATGAATCCACATAATGATTAAATCAAGGGCCGGGGAGGTGGCTCAGTGGAATAAGCGCTTCCCTGGCAAGTGCAAGGGCCTGAGTTCAATCCCTGGTTCTGCCAAAAAAAACCCCAAAATGATTAAATCGCCTATTCAAAAAAGTGAAATCCATGCCTGCTAATGAGCTGGTGCCATTTCTGTTTCGAGGAGGGGCACTTTTTTCCCTAGCTTTCCACCCCTCCAAGAGAAGTAGAAACGTATTCAGCTCCCACCTGGAGTGTGTCTCTTTTGTCGACTCTGGCACGCCTCTCTCGAGTGTATTTTGTACCCTCTGCCTTCGCCTCCTAAGCTCTACTTGCGTCTCTTTCTAGCTAGCACTCTCTATACATCCTTCCTCTGTGGCAGGAGTCAGTGAGCTTTCTATAGAGGCGAGGGTTAAGTCTGGGAAACTCAGACCCAGCCCAGGAACAGTTCAAGACCCAAGGTGGGCTCAAACTTGCAAGCCTCCTGCCTCAGCCTCCTGAGTAGCTAGGATTATTTGAGACTGTGTGTGGTACTGGGGTCAAGCCTTTGAGCCTGAGACAAGCACTCTACCATTGAGCTGTCCCCTCAGCTTGGCAAAGAATTCAAGTAGATTTAAATACACATTTTTTAGAACAAGGAGACTCACAGTTAGCCAGGTCACCTGCACTCTGAAGCGAGAGGCACACGTCATTTTCAAATGGAGAGAACTGAACCTTGGAAGGGCAACATCCCCAAAAGAGGTGAACTGATTTGAGAGAGGAATTTGCTGAGAGGCCTAGGCCAGCCTCTGGCAATCCTCCCACCTCAGCTTGCCCAGGTAGTGGGGACGACAGCGCCTAGCTGTGTGAGGTGAAGTCTGGCTCTGTTGCCCAGGCTGTCCTTTTCTCTTCGTGTGCCACTCAACCTTCTGTTGCTGTGACAAAATACCTCAGATAACCCAGCTTAGAGAAGGAGGAAAGATTTGGGCTCAAGGTTCCACAGGTTTCCATCTACGGTTCCTTGGTCCTGTTGCTTTGGGACATAGTGGCTTCATGGCAAGAACGTGTGACAGAGGAGGCACATTCACCCAAGAGCAGCCTGGAAGTGAAGAGGAAGGGGAAACTGGCTTCCTAATATCTTTCCCCTTCCAGGGCACAAGACACCCAGGCCACCGTGCCACCTAACTTCCTTCTATAGACCATACCTCCTAAAGGTCCTGATCCCACTAGTGCCATCAGCTGGCCATGGGCCCTTTGCAGCCCATTCTGGGTCCAAATGGCAGCACCTGGGCTGAGGTGCGCCTCCAGCCTTGGCCTTGCACACAGTGGGGCCTGCGAGTGTACCCCATAGGCGCGCCCCGCACGCACCAACCATGCGCTGATTCTCCCACGCTGGGGATGGAGCCCAGGGCACGGTGAATGCCAAGTAAGGGTGCCAAGACTTTTCCTGGCTCAGGCACACCTCCTGTCTCCTCGGTCCCCCTGGATGGCCCTGGGGAGGGTGCAGAGGTTGCTGGGTGGGAACAGGTTAGCCTAGGTTCCCAGGCAGCTCCTTAGGCCAAGCCCAGGAGCCCCCAGGAGAGGTCTGACCGCTTCCCCCTTCTTTCCCTTGGGCTTGTGGAGTTTGCTGCCAGTCCCTGCTATCTCCCCAGCTTGGGAGTGAAGCATGTTCCTTGCTGGTGAGGAAACTGGAGTACAAGTACACTCACAGGAGGTGGGGGAGGGTCGCCACACGGGTGCTGTGTCAGGCGCCAGCTCTGGGTGGGACACAGTGTCCGCAAGGGAAGGGGCCCCTGTTTCTCAGAGACCTCTGGGCAGCACATCCCTGGCAGCCCCAGCCGTAGTGCTTTCTGTGGAGACCGCATGGGGCAGACAACAGCCCAGGCTCGCCAGCCACTCATTCTGGGCACACAGAGCGAGCATGTTTCTGGGTGCCCTCACAGCTGGGGTGGCCCGTGGCTGGGGTCCAGATGGCCAATGCCACCTCAAGGCCTTGCCGTGGGTGCTGTGCTGTTCTCTTTGCCTCCACTTTCCTGCTGGCTACAGGAAAGCAGCACAGCAGAACAGTCCCCAAGTAGATTTAAATATGTATTTTTTAAACAAGGAGATGGACGGCATGATGCACTGGATCCGGCTTCCTGAGATGGCCCCCGTGGCCTACTCTCCGCGCTGGACAGCAGTGGCAGGATAAGCTGAGGCCAGGCAGCTGGGCATCTCAGCAGCAGGTAACAGTCAGCTTGGCAGATGTTGTGTGTGCATCTGGGCTTTACCAGCACCCTTGGAGGAGAGGACCATGACATGATGTTATGGGGACCCCTGGGATGGGTCACTGACAACTGCAGCATTTGCATAGGATTTATGATGGGCGGAAGATGCGGTGGTGTGTGGAGCTCCTGCTGCTGACAGCTGTGCTAGGGACAGCTCTGTGACAGAGTGGGATGGCCAGGCGGGTGCTGTCAGCCAGTGCTGTGCTGGCAGTGGAGCGTGTCCGTGGTGAGGAGGAGGGGAGAGCTGCTGACTGCGGGCAGCAGTGGCATTCCCTGCAGCTAGAGGTGGTCTGCCCCGAGGGACAGTGGTGGCTCCTGAGGGGATGGGTGGGGCTTGTGCAGGTGGCCCTGTGGCAGTGACCTTGCCTGTGTGAGATGGTAAGAGGATGATGGAGGTGGGGCTGTGTCTTGAGATGCCCCAAACCCGCCCGTTCACGTGGTGAAACTTCATTCCCAATGCTGGAGGGTAGAGGCGGGTCCATTTCGTCCCCCATCTCTGCAGCAGCAAGACACAGAATGCTGATGCCTTACCCTTCTGAAGGGTGAGAAATAATTGCTGTCATCCATAAATGACCGGGCCACACAGCCCCGTGTGTGTGTCCGTGTGTCTCCTGTGGTACTGGGATGGAATCCACAGCCTCCCACCAAGCTACACCTTCCCCACTTCCAGTGTTGAGACTGAGTCTTGCTGAGTCGTCAAGGTGCTTGAATTTATGACCGTATTGCCTCAGCCTCCCCAAGGTGCTGGCGCTGTAAGCGCACACCACCTGGCTAATAAAGATCTGTTGATTCCTAGTTCCCGTCTGTGGCCAGTTGGCCCCGTAGCCCCTGGGCTTGCAGTGAGGTGGTCCTTTCTGCTAGGACCATGTGGCAGAGAAAGCTGCCCACCTGGTGGTGGCTGGGAAGCAAAGAGGGGTCCCAACATCCCCTTCAAGGGCACCTCTATGACCTAACTTCCCTCCACAGGCCCTGCCTCCAGGCTGGGGACCCCACTCCCAGACCTTTGGGGAACACATCAGACTCACGCCATGGCCTCATTTTGTGATCGTTGTTCTGGCAGCACTGTGGGGAAAGACAGAGGGTGAGCTTCCGGTGTCCCCAGGGCTCTTGATTCCTGGAGCTCCCATGGGAACCCGCTGTCTGTGTTTGGGAAACTTTGGGAAACCCCTGGCTGTCTGCTGAAGGTCCTCCACCCCTCCCCAGCCTCAGGGGACTCATTCCCTGGGGAGGTTGGGGGTACCTGGCAGGTTGATCAGGCCACCTTGACAGACAGTTGGATGATCCAACACCCCAATGCCTCAGGAGAGAGTGGGGCAGGGGTAGAATTTAGGGGCAGATGATTGATCTGGGATATACCCCACATGGGAGTTGGGAAGAGGGCCTTAGTTCCAGGGCACTCCAAGGCCCCAGGAGCTTCTGAGGGGGTGCTGTTCGTGTGTGCAAGAGGACCCATCATGCAGGTGGCTGGTGACATACCTGCTCCTTCCCATTCACATTCATGCACAGTGGCCACTGCCCAAGCCTCTCTGGATGGAGCATGGACTCCCTACTTTGTCATGATCCTCACCTTCCCTTGCTGTCCCCGCTGTCAGTGTGGGGCCCTTGTCCCTTCCTGACCTCAAGCCTCACTCTGTGCCCACTTGATCCTCCTGGTGGCATCCTGAGACCCTAGCTGGCACCATACTTAATTCACGAGGTTGTTGTTGGAAATCCTCACAGGAAGGCATCTTAGATTGTGGAGATGGAGCCCCTCTTCAGAGTCTTTGGTCCACCCCATCCCACTCACTGCAAGCTTCCTGTGGACATGGAGACTGGGCTGAACACTGATGGGGCCAAGGGCAGAGAGCAGAGGCCATGAGCTTGAGTCCACAGCCAGGTGCAGTGGGCAGGCCTGTAATCCCAGCACTTGAGAGGCTGAGGCAGGAGGATTGTTGCAAATTTGAGACCAGCCTAGGCTACAAAGTGAGCTCAAGGCCAGTCTGAATTGCACAGCGAGACTCTGTTTCAAAAAGACAAAGACAAAAAACAAAACAAAACAAAAAAAGCAGAGTCCACAGCCTGGTTTAGGATATCCAAAGATGGTGGGATACAAGGTGATTGATTGGGGGAGGTAAGATGCTGAACCTTGGGGGACAGAGAAGCCCATGTGCTATCTGATTATTGTTATAACAGAATGAATGTGGAATTATAGAAGAAGTCAGATTCAGGTGAGGAGAGAAAAACAGGAAACTCGGAGCTTAGGTGAAACTGCTTAGTGGCTGGTTTATTAGGGGCTTCTGCTGGTCTGGGGTGAGCAGAGTTGCTGGGCTCTGGGGGCTCCCCAGGGCCAGGGAGTGACGATGGGCTCCTGATTTTAACCCAGGAACTCAGTGGCAGTGCAGAGCAGGCCAGCCAGGAGAGCCACGCCCACAATCGCCACAGCCACCATTGCCACGTCCCACCAGAGCCCAGGGCCGGCCCAGGATGCCTGCAGCTGCCAGCCACAGTTTCCCAGCTGGTAGCCTGTCAGCTGGTTCAGTGGGAGGTGGGCGGCACGGGCTGGGCTGGCACAGAGGACATCCGCCAGGGAGCCAGGCATGTGGTCCTCCAGCCAGAGGCGCAGGTAGGTGAGGCCACAGTCACAGTGCCAGGGGTTCTGCGACACATCGAGGATCCACAGCTGGGGCAGGTGGTCAAAGGCACCCGCGGGCACGGATCGCAGGCTGTTGTTGGCCAGCAGGAGGTGGCGGGTGCTGCTGGGCAGGGCAGGCAGGGCCGTGAGCCCACGCCCCTCACAGTCCACAAGCAGCCCCATGGTTTCCAGGGACTGGCAGCTGCACGGGGCTGGGCAGTCCTGTGTAGCAGCTGCCGTGGTGCAGAGCAGGAAAAGCAGTGTCCAGGCAGACATCAGGTGGGCAGGCTGTGGGAGAGAGGCTGGTGGGAGGCCTTGCTGCTGGGGCCCGGACAAGGCCTGCTCCCCTCCCTCCTTGGGCCTCAATGTTCTCCTCGGTGGTATGGGGTGGTGGATCTTCCCCGGACACCTGCGAGGCAGGACAGGCAGGGGCTGAGGGTGGGCTGTGCTCTTGGGAAGGGCTTCTAGGACCCTGGCAGAGACCTCAGCACCTGCTGAGGTGAGGGCAACACAAGGCAGCTCAGTGGGTTCCAGCACCAACCCATGACCCCCAGACTTCAGGACAGATGATACCAGGGTCAGGCTCGTGGGGTGCCCACAGCTCACCCGCCTGATACGCCTCCCAAAGCATGAACAGAAGGGTCATGCCCCTCCTCCACCAGCTTTCTGGGTCATAGGAGGCCACTTACCTGCCAAACCTTCGGTTGGTTGGGGCACCAGCTCTGTGACTGGCACTGACCCGGTGGGGCCCGTGGTGGCCGCGCTTGAGAGGCAGAGAGTGGCTGGTGGCCTCTGCTGGGGCAGGAAGGAAGTGATGAAAATAGCCTGGCTTATCCCCCGAGGGCAGCTGAGGACTATCTCCAAAGCCAGAACCACAGGCTGACCCGAAGTTAGGGAAGGCATCCCATCGCACCCATCTCCTTGGGGCGCCAGCGCTGCACCTGCAGGAGACCTCGGGTGGCCCCTAGCCTGGTCCCAGGAGCTTCCCAGCACTTCCCAGAGGAGAAGGCCTCTGAGATGAGGGATTCTGTGTTGTTCTCCTCCATCTCAATTTTCCTCACCTGCAGAATGGGAGCAATAACCCCTGTCCTGTTTGTCTTCCAGAGAGTGAGCTGGAAACCTCTTAGTAGAGACTCTGCAGAGACAGGAACTTTCCTTTTCTTGTCCTGGGGATTGAATCCAGGGTCTTCATATTGAGCTACGTCCCCATCCCTTTTATATTTTTTGAGAGAGACTCTCACTAAGTTACCCAGGTTGGGCCAGAATTTGAGATCCTCCTGCCTCAGCTTCCCAGAGTTCTAGAAGTCCAGACAAGTGCCACAGTGCCCAGCTGAGATTTTTAGTCCTTTTTATTCCCTTTGAACAGGTCAAGGAGAGTGGCTTTTTGATGCCCTGCTATCTTCAGCATCTGGCACTAAGAATCTCAGCAGACCTTAGTGTCTAGCTAGAATTTAAGGCCATCACTTTATTTGTATTAAATCTACTTCTATGGCTACTTTCTATTTAGGGGACTGACATCATTTTCCAGTAATGTTAGCAATATACATTAACTTTAAAAGATAAATATAGGGGCTGGGGAGATAGCTCAGTGGTCTAAGTACCTGGCTAGTAAGCGCAAGGACCTGGCTTCAATCCCTGGTACCACATGCTGTGCTGGCCGCTGAAACCAGGTGTGTTGGCACACACTGTAATCCTTTGCGCTCTACCGTATTTACCCTATAGGTAAAGGTATTTACCCTATGCCAAATAAATAAAAAATTAAAAAGAAAATCAGTTTTTAAAGATAAATGTATCATACTGTGTTATGTCTTCAGTGTTATGAGATATGAATTAAAATTAAACCTAACGGGAGCTCACGTGTTTAAGTGCCTGATTAAACAAAGCCGTCAAGCTCAGGATGCTGCGGTTCAGTCCCCTCATCCTCAAGCCAAACTAGACCTGCCCTGAAGGCATCCTGAGTGCCCCCCCCAAAAAATTAAACCTAACAGTAAAACAGTATAGTTATATTGCAAAATTAAAACAATGTTTTTATTTTATGACTTTATAATCATAAAGATTTCACTATTATGAATATAACCAAGTCAATCGGTAGTTTGCAGAGTCTGTGCCCACGGTGGGGTGGTGGCCACGGAAGTCAGAGAGCCCGTGGGATACAGCGCCGCTGTGGGGCCGTGCGGAAGGCGCTCCAGTGATGTAAGGTCAGGATGGGGTCTGCCGAGGACCGGATCCCGGGGCGGAAGGCGAGACCACTCTAAAGAGAGAGGGACCCACGGGGAAGCTCGTGGTCATGGCTGGTGGTGGCCGAGGACGCTGAAGCGGAAAGAGGAGCCTGGGCCCCGGTGTGCAGTTGCTCAGACTGAGGAGGCAGCCCGTGTCCTTTCCCCGTCCGCGTCCCTTCGGCCATCAGGAGTAGACTGTCTGGGGCCTAAGCTGAGAAGGGCAGGGCCGAACTCTAGAAGGAGCCAAGGTCGGTGTCTGTGGTGATTTTGAAACTGGGATCCCAGCTCTAACTTGATCATCCGCAGCTTCTTGCAGAGAGAAAATACAAGCAGCTGGTTCTTCGAGTCTCTGTTAGAGCAGCTGAATGGACCCCCGCCACCAAAGCCATGCAGGTGTCCATAGCTGCACGTACGCACGTACGCGTACGTGCATGCACGTATGCACGTATGCACGCACGTATGCACGCATGCACGCATGCACGCAAGCACAGTCCACCTTTGCACCTTCTGCCACAGCAGTTCATGTCTGCAGGGTGGTTGGCCAAGCCAGGTGGCACAGCCCTGCAAATCCCAGCACCTGGGGACGCTGAGGCAGAAAGAGTGCAAATTTAAGGCCAGGTGGGCCAAGTTAGTGTGGCACGTCGCAGAACCGATAGACACCAAAACCAAAGGGGCATTTTGGAGCGCTTTATTAGCTGAGCTCAGCGACAACACTCTCCTCAGGAAGCTGACAAGAATGCGCCCCAGCTGGAGTGACACACAGTGTTTAAAGCAGAAAACCACAAAAGCAGGGGGAGGGCGGGGGAGTTTTACAGAGTTAACTCTGTTCTCACAGACGAGGTAAACCCTACAGGAATGTCCTTATTTGGCTTAGGCGTTTTGTTCCGGTAGTCGGAAGGACATCTGATGACAGTTTCACCCATTTTCAGGCATTCTGTTTGTTCCCATAATCAGAAGGACAGTTTAACTCATTTTGCGGAATGTTGAGGGACATTTCTTATCTTCTCTCGGAATGCTGAGAAACACTTTGTTGTTGTACAAACAGTCACATTTTGTGGGTGGGCATGGGTGGGAGTTTACAAAACAGATCAAGGTTTTATAAAACGGAAGTTATAAAGCTTGTTACAAAATGGAGGCGATTAAGCCAGCTTGCAGCAGTTAGTGATTTTTCAGAGAGTTTGTCTTTTAAAAAAGCCATGTATATTCTGGTTTCTCTTCAGATGGAATAAATCTTTCACCTAAAAAAAAACAAACAACCAGATGGGAGGTACTGCTGGGGGTGCAGCGCAGTGTGAAGGCCCTGAGTTCACTCCCCGGTGCTGGGAAAAGCAAAGGAAAGAGATGAAAAGGAAGGAAAGAAAAGAAAAACCAGCCAGGGAGAGAGAATTCCAAGGAAAGGCTCCCATGATTCTGCAGTGCAACCCGGAACTTGTGAACGTGATGAGCTCTCTAGCACTCCCTCGCTTGTCATTAGTTTTATGACACAGTCAACCCTAAAAACCAGAGACTTGGGCCAGGGAGATAGCTCGGCAGCATAAGTGCCTGCCTAGCAAGGGCAAGGTCCCAAGTTCGATCCTCCGTACTGAAAAAAAAAAGAAAAGAAGGGCCTGGTCTAATCAAGAGAGTGTTCTGCAGCAGCGCAAGAAGGGATGACGCCCCATGTGCCGTGGCTGGACCTGCCTGCACCTGGATGGCCCCCGAGAGGCACTCAGCCCTGGGATCTCACGATTTCCTCCTGGGGGGACCGGAAGCACAGAAGCCAGGGAAGCTGCTTGGTGGCTAACAAACAGGGTGAGAAAATATCTGAATATGGATTTGAGCCTCTGGATTTGGGTCCTTCTTGCAGTAGCAACAAGCAAGGGCCAACCTCTGCTTTCACACTCTGCATTGGGTCCCCTTCCACCTTCTACCACTGTCCTCTCTGCCTCAGCCTCAGCCTCATTCCTATATTTTTAAGGGGAGAAAGCAGGACTCGAACTCAGGACTTCACACTTGCCAGGCAGGAGCTTCGTTACTGGGCCAAGTCCCTGGCTCTCATTCCCAGCAGGTTGCACACAGCCTATCCTGCTGCCCTCTTGAAAACAATCTTCCCCTTGCCCCACCCTTTCCTCCCATCACCAGCTGGCTTCTGTTTGTCTCTCCAGCAGGCTAGCCTGTCAGCCACATTTTACGCAAATTATTCGACCACATCTCTCCTCCCCTGCGGCTGCCCTCCCCTCTGTCAGCCTTCTCCACTCCCCACTTCCCACAACCTGTGAGGCTCCTGTGGCTCGGCCCATCTTCTTCCTTTCTTTTTTTTTTTTTTTTTTTTCCATTTATTTATTTATTTATGTGTGTGCGTGTGTGTGTGTGTGTGTGTGTGTGTGGCCAGCTCAGCCCACCAGGGGGCGGGGCTGGCTGGCATGTGGTGCTGGGGGATTGAACCGTGGTGCTGGGGGATTGAACCGCGGTCCCTGTGCTTTGCTAAGCTTGTTCTAAGTAGGCGCTTTAGACCACTGAGCCGTCTCACCAGCCTCCTTTCTTTTATTTTTTTGGTGGGACTGGGGATTGAACTCGGGCCCTTGCCCTTGCCAGGCAAGTGCTTATTCTTTTTTGTTCTTCTGATACAAGGTCCAGGCCAGAGCTGAGCTCCCTGTATGGTCCAGGCTGACCTCAAGCTCAAGACCTTCCTGCCTCAGTCAGCTGCTGAGATTACAGCTGTGCACCAGCATCCTTTCCTTTCCGCTTCTTTCTTGTTGATTCTTTTTTATACTGAGATGTAATATTCGTATGTCTTTAGATAGTAAATTAATACACGTAATGGTAGTCTGATATGTGGACGGTAACACGTGATAATTGTATATGTGTGTCCAGTGTTTATTAAGTAACTCTGCGACCCGTGTGCGCTGTGGAGGGAATCCGGGCCTTCCACAAGCTCGACAGGTGCTCTGCGCTGAGCTGCTCCCAGACCCAGCCAGGCGGTGCATAAACAGGTACTGTCAGCCTTGCTGGCCTTCTCTCCAGGACAACTGTGACCTTGGTTTTGGTCTCAGCTCTTGCCATTTCCCTGCTCAGCGTCGTTTATGGCTGCCGAGTATCTTCAGGACAGTCAAGCTCCCCAGCAGGTTCTCCCGTGCACCTTCTGCCACGGTCTCCTTGCTGCCATTTCTTCCTTTAAAAAAAAAAAAAAAATTATTTATTTGTTTATTTGTGTGTGTGGCCAGTTCAACCCACCAGGAGGCGGGGCTGGCTGGCATGTGGTGCTGGGGGATTGAACCGCGGTCCCTGTGCTTTGCTAAGCTTGTTCTAAGTAGGTGCTTTAGACCACTGAGCCATCTCACCAGCCCTGCCATTTCTTCCTGACCTAAGCTTCTTGGTAGTTGTCCTCGTCCCTTACTACCCAGGTGCATGGTGTCTCTGCCTGTGCTTTGGCGTCCCCTCCTCCTCACCCGCCCTTGATGTTTCCGATACCTTCTGCCCTGTAAGACTGGCCAGGGCTGCGACCTCCTGGCCTCCTTTTGGAAGTCTGGGCCCTGTCACTTTAGATCTGGGGCGAGGCACACATCAAACCAGGAGCTGAGGAAGCTGCTCCCCTCTTGGTTGCCAGGAAGCTCTGCCTTGGTATACAAATCTGTAAAATGTGGAAAATCCAAGAATTCAGCTCTCCGGGTTTCTGTGTGCATGGAACAAATTAAGTGCGCGAAGGGTTTGGCGGGACCCTGGCGGGCAGCGGGCACTGTCCAGATGCCCCTGGGAGATGAAACGTGAGCCAGCTGCATCTCGTCAACTTATTGTGCGCTCTCGCGCTCGCTCTCTCTCTCTCTCTCTCTCTCTCTCCCCCCCTCCTTTCTTCCTTTTTTTCTGCTAGTACTGAGGGTTAAACCCAGACCCCTTGCACTGAGCCACGTCTCCAGCCGTTTTCTTTTTAATTATTTTCGAGGCAGGGGCTTGCAGTGTGGCTGCACTGGTTGCGAACTCACTGTGCAGCCCAAGCTGTTGTTCTCAAGTTCACACTGATCCTCCTGCTTCAGCCTCCCAAGTGCTGTACAACACCGTACCTGGCTTTATTTTTAATTTCTTTTTTTTTAATATTTATTTATTTTTATTTATTACATTTATTTAGTGTGTGCGTGTGTATGTGGCCAGCTCAGCCCACCAGGGGGCGCAGCTGGCTGGCATGTGGTGCTGGGGGATCGAACTGCGGTCCCTGTGCTTTGCCAAGCTTGTTTCAAGTAGGTGCTTTAGACCACTGAGCCATCTCACCAGCCCCTTATTTTTAATTTCGAGAGATTGTCTTGCTAAATTGAACAGGAGGGGCTCGGACTTGCAACCTTCGTGGCTCAGCCGCTGAGAGTGCTGGGATTCCAGGTGTGGGTTACCGTGCCTGGCTGTGGCAGTTATTTTATTTGTATGGCAAGTGATACAGGTTTCTCAAATACATGATATAAACATTCCTTTATGTGTGTGTGTGTGGGGGGGGTACTGGGGATTCAATCCAGAACCTTCACACTGAGCCACTTCTACCCCTGGCCAAGTGCCCGGGCTGTGCTGGAAGTTGTCATATCCCTGACCCAGCCCCAGAAGTGCTAGAATTTGAGCTACCATGGCTGGTGTAAACTTTTTTTTTTTTT
>NW_004524602.1:11166715-11172839 GCF_000260255.1 Octodon degus
TTAGAATTTCCCAGAAAAGGGGAGTTTCAGATCATTTTAACAATCTCAAATAGGCCCTTCGAGACAAGGGGCAAGGGATGAGCGGTAGAAGTCTGTTGACAAACACTCAATCCTCCCCATCCTCGGCCTCGTGGCTTTGGTGAGCAATGTGTTACACACGCTGCTCCGGCCAGTAGGACCCTAGGATTGGGACCCCAGGCTCTGGGGCTGCCCTGTTGGAATCCATCACGCTTGCTTATCTGAATTTGTGCATCTGAGGGGCGATGGGACAGTGGCCATTGTGTGACATAGAGGCCAGCGCCCTCCACCCATGCGTGGCCTCCCTGTTGACCTGAGTGGATATTCACATCCTTGCCCCCTTTGCCGCAGTAACTCTGTGCCCTCGAGTAGCCATTCAGCATGGGGGACCCTGTCCTCCTGTCCTCCTAATCTGCTAGTGATTGTGGCAGGTCTCTTATGGGGACTGTATCCTGGACTACACACACACATACACACACACACACACACACACACACACACACACACACATTATCCTAGGCTCTGATGAAGCATAAATTTATGTTAGGAAATGTATTTGTTATCTACTGCTGCATAACAAATATCCCCACACTAGCATCTTTAAGCAGTAACATTGGTTCTGTCCCCGTAACACATGATTTCTGTGGCTCAGGATTTTTGGAGCACCCTCACTGGAATGCTCTGGGCATTCTAGCTAAGGACTGTCACGCCTGAAAGACTTCAGCAGGGCCACAGGAGTATTTACATCATTAACCGAAGCTGTGGCTGCTGACAGGAGGCTGCAGTTCTTTGCTCGCAGTGACAGGAGCCCAGTGACGCTCATGTGGCCTCTCAGTTGAACTGCATGGATGTGCTGTGACCTACCACGGCAGCTCATCTGAGAAGGACAGCAAAGAGGATGAATGCCACCCACAGAAGCCACATTTTTTTTGTTAGATGCAAGTCACTGTGTCTCTGTGTGTGTGTATGTGTGTACCAGAGGTTGACCCAAAGCCTTCGCGCTGAGCTATACCCCTAACCCTTTTTTGATTTTTTTTTTATTTTGAGATAGGACCTCACTAAAGCTGCTAAGTTGTTGAGGCTGGGCTCCACCTGTGACCCTCCTGCCTCAGCCTCCCCGACTGGCGATTACCAGTGTGTGCCACCAGATGGCCATTGTCTGTGGAAGAGGAATCAGGCACCGTAGTCTGGAGGAACAGTGTGAAAGATCTTGTGGATATATTTAAACAAGGGATTTTCAAAATTAAATGACTACAAAGCGTCTAGCAAGAAAGGTCTAAGCTTTCCTAGGGGCATTGGCCAAGGGCTGAACTGTCTAGCAGTTGCTCCCAGCACTGTCAAGTGACAAGAAAACTGTCGTTGGGGACATGGCTGTGACTGTTGCTTGGGCCCAAAGATCCAAGGAGGCTCTGGTTTTGGTGAAGGCTTAGCAAAGGTGAACGCTTATGTACAGAATCTATTCTGACCCACAGAGAGCCCGCATTTCCCACAGTGGGAGCTCCCTGCACCCCAACATTTTGCTCGCTCGAGATAGGGCCTCAGCCTTCAGCGCCACCATCTTTCCAGAAGGTGCACCCTCCTAACCTCTTGTGAGCCAGCTCGGACCCTGGTGGCCGGTAGGGCCCTGCCTCTTACAGTGCTGCAGGCTGGGCCAGTGGCTTTGAGGATGGGGCCAATCAGACAGACCTGAAGCCTGGCTTGACTGTTGGGCCCTGGGAAGCAAGGGTCCCTGTGAGGAAGATACGGAGGGGAGAGCGAAGCCCTACACCTGGTGCCTGCCAGCCTGAGCGTGCAGTGACTCTGACCCAGGACTTCCTGCAGGAAACCTCACGACTTCTGATGACATCTGCCCCCGAGGCCTGTGCTTGGCTGGGGCCAAGACAGGGCATCCCGCAGGTGCCGAGATCGCTCTACGCTCGAGGCCTTGGAGGTGGGAGAGGCGCCCGCTCCACTGGGTGGAAGGGAAAGTGGCCGGGCTGTAGGTCAGCAAGGCGTGGGGGCCCAGGACCCAGGAAGCGCCCAGCACCACGCCCTGCAAGGATAGCGGGGAGGCCACCTGCATCTCCTCTCCTTCTTCACTTTTTCTTTATTCTTTAAAGCAGTTTTAGAAGCCAGCTCTGCCAGTTCCTTCCTTCTCCTGGCTCCTGACAACCCCTGGCTCCGTAGTTTCGCCTTTTCTAGCCTGTGTTGTAATCGTACATTTGGAGACTTCCTATGGGTGTCATTGACTTCGCAATACGCATTTAAGTCCCCCTCTGTCTTGTCTTTGTTTGGTTTTGGACAAGTTCTAGCTATATAATTCAAGCTGGGCTTGAACTTACTACATAGTCCGGGCTGGCCTTGAACTCTCACCGATCCTCCTGCCTCAGCCTCCTGAGTGCTGGGATTACAGGAGTGCACCCCTCCGTATCTTTTTAAGGCTTGATAGCTCATTTCTTTTCAGAGCAGAATCCACCTGTGCCATCCAGAGGCAGCACTGGCAGCTTGTTGCTCCCAAGTTTTGACAACCATGAATAAAGCTGCTAGAGGTGTCTGTGTGCTTTTGGGTGAATGTGCATTTTCTACTCTTTTAGGTAAATGCCAAGGAGTGTGATTGCTGGATTGTACGGCGGAAGTATGTTTAGTTTTGTAAGAAACTGCCAAACCATCTTCCAGAGTGGCTGGCCCATTTTCACACCTGCAGCAAATGGGTCCCGTGGCTCCCCGTCCTTGCCAGCAGGTGGTGGGGTCAGTGTTTTGGATCCTGTACTCCACTAGGTGTGCGGCAGGAGCTCATCATTTGAATTGGCACTTTCCTATTAACTCAGAGTTGAGCATGTTTTTCTATTTTTCGGTGCATATTTGCCATCCAGGTATTTCTTTAACGACATGGTTGTTCAGGTCTGTGCTCCATTTTATTTGATTTTATTTGTTTTATTTTTGCAGAACTGGGGATTGAACTCAGGTTCTTGCGTTTGCCAGGCAAGTGCTTAATCTACTGAGCTTATCTCCCCGGCCCCAGTGTGCTCCATTTTAGATCAGGTTGTTTGTTCATTTTATAGCACTGGGGCTTGGACCCGGGGTTTTGTCACAGAGCTGCATCCCCACCCCAGCCCCCCTTTGTTCTGAGACAGGACCGTACTAAGTTGCCAAGTTGCGCAACCTGGGCTCAAGCCTGCAGTTTTCTTGACTCAACCTTCCCGAGTGCTGAGATTATAGGTGTGCGCCGCTGCATGTCAGGCGGTTTTCCTGTTAAGTTCCAGGAGTTCTTTGTGCACTTTTTCAATAACAGTCCTTTGTCAGATGTCTTTTGCAAACATGTGGTTTGTCTTCCTGTTCTCTTGACGGTTCTGTTGTAGAAGTTTTAAACTTTAATCAAGTTCAGCTTACCCATTATTTCCTGGATGGCTCATGCCCCCCCAGTGTTGTATTTAAAAAGTCACCATCTGGACCGGTGAGATAGCTCAGCAGACTAAACGCCTGCTTTGGCAAGCACAGGGACCAGAGTTCGATCCCTGGTCCTGCATCCTGCCCCTGGGGCTCCCTGAGCCAGTGACAGAGTCTGGGCATGGTGACACACACCTGTAACCCCAGAACTGGGAAGGCTGAAAACAGGAGGATCACCACGAGTCTGATCTGCGTAGTGAGATCCTGTGCCAAATACACACATGAAAAAAAAAATCATTGTCAACTCTAAGGTCATCTAGATTGTCACTTGTATTATCTTCTGGGAGTTTCATAGTTTTCACTTTCTTATAATTGGCCCTGTGAGGTTTTTGTGTTAATCTTTAGGACAGGGCTCAGATCATTGTCTAATTCATACTTTTTCTGTGCAGATGTCACGGTGTCCTCGTCCCAGTTTTTGGTCCCCATTCTGTTGCTTTTGCCCCTTTTCAGAGACCAGCTGACTAGATTTCTGTGGCTGTGCGTCTAGGCTTTCCATCCTCTTCCCCTGCTCTGCCACAGCATCCTGTCAGCAATGCCGCGCTGTCTGAATGACAGTGATTCCATGGCAAGTTCATGGAGTTGTATTTAAAGTCATCATCTGGGCCAGCGAGCTAGGTCGCCGCAGGTACCGGGGTTCAATCCCCAATCCGGCATAAGTGCCAGCGGGACCTTTCTTGCTAGGTCAGGCTGCGTTAGTTCCCTGACTCAGGTCTCGTCCTTCGAGCCGGAGCTGCCCGCTGTCCTTTGCCCCTCTCTCTGTATTTACAGTCAGCACATCACTCCCACTAGGCTGTGTGGTAAATAGTTCTTCGCATACATCGTTGGATTTGGTTTGTTGATATTTGTTGAAGATTTTTGCCTCTACATTAATGGGAGATCCCAAGCCATTGTTTCCTTTTCTTATAAAGGCTTTGTCTGTTTCGGGGGTTAGAGTAATTCTGGCCTCACAGCATGAGTCAGGAAGAAGTCTCTGTGTGTGTGTCTCCTAGCAGAGATTGAAGGTGGTTTGTGTAAGGCCTTCCTTCCAGTTCAGCTGTGGAATTAACCAGTGAACCTCTCTAGGCTTGTTTTTTGATTATTCTTTAATACACATAGGCCAACTCAGACTGTCCATGTCTTATATGAGTTTTTGAAAACTGCCAAGGAATTGATGCCTTTCATATAGGTTGTCAAATCTGTAGGGGAAAAGGTTCTCATAGCGCTCCCTTAACATCCTTTTGGTGTCATGGGATCGGCAATGAGGTCCCCTTTGATTTCTGTTATTAGTAGTCTGTTTCTTCTCCAACTTTTCTGTAACTAGCCTGGCTAAAGGCCTCTTTCATTGGCCTTTTCAGAAAATCAGCTTTCTGGGTTTTGCTTCTCTCTCCTGATTTCTGGTTTTCAATTTCATTTTTTTTTTTTTTTTTCTGCTCTAGTTTTTCTTGTTTTGGATTGAGTCTATAGAACAGGTTTGAAAGTACTGATCGGGCCTGGGAGATAGCTTAGTAGAATGAGCATTTGCCTGGCAAGCGCAGAATTCTGAGTTCAATCCCTGGGACTGGGGAGAAAAAAAAAGGAAGAAAGAAAAAGAAAAAGAAAGTACTAATCAATGTAGAGTTAAAATTTGCTTTTCTTGTTAGGCGTGGTGGCACATGTCTATAACCCCAGCACTTGGGAAGCTGAGGCAGGAGGATCGTTTCAAGTTTGAGACAAGCCTGGGCCACAAAGTGAGCTTAAAGCAGTCTGAACTGCATAGTGAGACTCTGTCTCAAAAAGAAGAAAAAAAAAGTTTTTCTTTTTGTAGTTTCCTGAAGACTTAATTGTTTAGTTCTTTAGTTCTTTTTCTCTAAGACATGACTTTGATATTCTCTATTTCCCTCTAAGCACTGCTTTTTCTGTATCCCACAAATTTGGATCAGGCATATTTCCATTTTAATTTAGTTTAAGTTTTAAAAAATTCCTCTTGAAATATCTTCTTGAAGCCATACGTTATTTGGAGGTATGCTGTTTAATCACTAAGTGTTTGAAGATTTTTCAGCTGTCTACCTGCAGTTGACTTCTGGCTAATTCTGAAGTCATCTGAGAGCATCACACGATTTCTGTTTTCAGACTGGGTGAAGAGCACCTTATGGCCCAGAACAAGTCTGCCTTGGAGGATGTTCTGTGTGGGCCTGAGAGTGTGTACTCGGGGGCCGGAGGGTGATTTGTAGGTGGCACTTACAGCCATCTGGTTGGTGGGTTCTGGTGGGTTTACCTATGTCTCTGCTGAGTTTCTCCCTGCTGAATGTGCCCATTTTTCATAGAAGGGCATTGAAGTCTCTACCTAAAATGACTCCCCTACTTCTGCTTGCAGCTCCATCAGTTTTGGCCTTGGGCTCCGTTGTCAGGTGCGTCCACACTAAAGTTTGTTACGTCTTTTTGGGAAATCGACCCCTTCCTCCTTAGGAGATGCTCTTTTTGTCCCTGATAATTTTTCTTACTCTGAAGTCTGTTTCCTATGAAAGTACTATAGCACTGGGGAGATGGCTCAGTGGAATAAGTGCTTCCCTGGCAAGCGCAAGGGCCTGAGTTCAATCCCCGGTTCCGCAAAAAAAAAAGAAAGAAAGTACTATAGCAACTCAGGCTTATTTTCAGGAGTGTTAGCATGCAAACATCTTCCCCCATCTCTCCTCTTAAACTGTGTCTTTATATATAAAATGGA
>NW_004524602.1:11173566-11184153 GCF_000260255.1 Octodon degus
CTGAGCCATCTCCCCAGCCCCTGAAGTACCTTATAATAACAGAATATTCCTAACTCCCTTTCTCACGCACGCGTCACTGCTGTCATTCATCTCACTTACATAAACTATAATCAGTGTACACAGTATTGCTCTTCTGTTGGATAGACTGTTCCATGTGAGACCAAAAAAGAACAAGGAAAGTTTTGACTTTAGCTTCAGTTCTTCCTCCTGTGATGGTTTCCATGTAAAATATCCCACAGAAGTGTCTCCTCCTCAGTGGATTCCCCGCTGTGGAGTTCATACCTGAAGGTGCTGCTAGGAGGCAGGCCTGGCTGGACACGGGTCACTGCGGGTGTGGCCAGGGAGGATCCGTTCTGTCCCTCACTCCTCCCTCCCCCCTCTCTGCCTTTGGGCCCTTCCACGAGCTGTTTCTACCTTAGAGCCACTTATCCATGGACTGAACTCCCCGAAACTGGCTCCAATCACGGGAAGTTTCTTTTGCTCAATCTGGATGAAAATCCCAAATCGGTGCAGTACAGTGCCCTCGTGGCTCTACAGAGCCCGGGTTAATGCTGCCAGTCTTTAGGACTCTGCAGGCCAGCAGCCCCCAGTGTTCACAGCTCTTCTTACAGTGTGACATGTTCCAGCCACCTTCCCCTGGATAAAAATTCTGACACAGTTTTCAATACCACTGGGACAAAGCTTTATTGATACGGGGCTGTGCTGTACTCCAGGGCAGTCAGCACCCTGGAGGGAGTCGCTAGACTGACCTGTGGGGGGGACTGCTGCTAATAACGAGAGGAGCAGTGGTGGCCTAGGCATGCGCTGCTTTGGACATTTCCCGGGCCTGTGATTGGTCCAGTTTCAATGTGCCACCGCATCATCTGTGACTGACCCAAATTTAAGCGTGCTTAGTCAAGGCAGACATCTTCTGGCATGGGTGTAGGGCTTCCAGGACAACCCTCATATCATGGCAGCGGGTCCATGGAACAGTGGGAGGAGCATGTACTTGACTGACAGCGGCTACTTCCCTCAGAGAATGGTGAAAATGGGGCCAGGGAGATGGCTCAGTGGAATAAGCGCTTCCCTAGCAAGCACAAGGGTCTGAGTTCAATCCCCGGTTCCGCCAAAAAAAAAAAAAAAAGAAGATGGTGAAATTGAGGCTGTGACTGCTACTGTTTGCCAGGAGTCCCCAAGGGGGTTGATGTTGGTCATGGCCCATTGGGGCGTGGGGCCCCAGCTCCATCCGGATCTCAATCTTGTCAAGGGTGATTTTCCAGCAGTTCCTTAGCGTGCAAGAGCTGAGGAGGGGTTCTGGGACTGTCAGCTGAGCCAGGCCATCTGTCTACATAACCCAGAGGGTGTCCTTGAAGTCACTTCACGGTGACAAGACATCCCAGCCCACCCTCAGGCCTCAGAGGGAGTGGTGACAGATGTCAGTTGGAACCCTCCTGGCTGTCAGTAGCGAAGAGTTTGATCATTGCTGTCTCAAAACTGCGGGGCAAAATAAACCTCTCTTTGGCCAGGTGTGGTGGTACATGCCTATAATGCCATCACTCAGGAGGCTGAGGCAGGAGGATCACCACAGGTTCGAGGCCAGCCTGAGCTACACTGTGAGACTGTCTCAAAATGAGTAAGTGAATGAACAAATAAACCTCCCCTCCCTAAATCACAGGTGTCAGATATTCCGTCCCTGCAGTGACAAAACAACTAATACCCTCCTCTAGTGCTCTTCCTTCTTTGTATAGATCCAGGTTTTGAGCCTGAGTAATTTTCCTTTTGTCAGAGAATTTCCTTTAACATTTCTTGGAAGCCAGGTCTCCTAGGAATAGTCTCTAAATTTCTGTTTATTGAAAATATAACGTTCTCCTTCAAGGAGAATTTTGAAAGATACAACAAATTTGAGGCTCCCCCGCCTTTCCTCATCCCCACTTTATAAATAGTTCACTCTACGCTTTGTGCTTGCATCGCGCATGGTCTCCTGAAAGGTCAGGCGTAGTTCTTACACTTGTTCCTCTTGTTAGGTAAGGTGCTACTTTGGGGGTGTCTTTGGAATTTTCATTCTTTATTTCTTTGCACTTTTTGCAGTTGGAGTACAGTATGCCAAGGTGTGCTTTTTATCATTTGTTGCTTGCAGTTATTTTGCTTGTTCCCCAAGCGTCCTGCACCAGCAGCTTGGTGTCTGACATTTGGGCAGAATCCAGGTTCTCACTGCTTTCAGTGCTGTTTGTCTTTCTTCTTCTTCTTCTTCTTCTTTTTTTTTTTTTTAATTTTATTTATGTGTGTGTGTTTCTGTGTGTGTGTGTGTGTGTGTGTGTGGCCAGCTCAGCCCACCAGGGGGCGGGGCTGGCTGGCATGTGGTGCTGGGATTGAACCACAGTCCCTGTGCTTTGCTAAGCTTGTTCTAAGTAGGTGCTTTAGTCCACTGAGCCATCTCACCAGCCCTTCTTCTTCTTTCTAGTGTTCCTGTCACACGTTAAGTGGCACATGTGTGGCTGCATCCCAGCTCAGGCATTCTCTCCTCACCATCCCAGGTCCACATTCTTCACTGCTGTGAGGGAGGTTTGGTCTTCTGGCATTTCCTTTTGTTTCTCTCTTAGAACAGCCGTGTCTGTGTATTCTCTCCAGCTGTTCTTGCATGCTGTCTGCTTTTGTCATTAGAACCCTCCCCAATCAGTCATAGTAGTTTTAAATTCTTATGCTGACAATTCCAAAATCTCAGCTATAGCTGTGTCTAAATCTATTGTTTACTCTGCTTCTTTAAACTAAGTTTTGTCTTTTAGTATGCCTTGTAGATGCACGAGATATGCTGGGTAAAAGAAACTCCAGTAAATAAGCCTTCAGGGATGGAGACAAGGGACATATTGAGCAGGAAGGGAAGTGTTCTATAGTACTATGGTTAGCTCGGCACTGTGGGGCACACCTATAGTCCTGTCTGTTCAGGAGGCTGAGGCAGGCAGATTGCTTGTGCCTAGGAGTTTGAGACCAGTCTGGGACAATGGCAAGACTCCATGTCATTGTCATCATCAACAACAAAACAGCAAACAATTAAATATAGCACTAGGATTGGTTCTAAGTCTCTCTACTCTCTAGGGCAAGACCATGTCCTAGCTATCAACATCGATAGCTTTTCCATCCCCCTCTGTGGCACCGTGGCTCAAGGGACCTAAACATATATTCCCTTTCCTGCAGGTTGGTTGGGCTCTACTAAAACCTCTCTGCTAGACTCTGTAAAATAACTCCTCTTGAGAATAGGCCTCAAGTTCCAGAATGGAGTTGGGGTGTAGCTCAGTGGTAGGGGGCTTCATTAGCACACATCTGGCCCTGGATTTACTCCCCAGGATCGCAAAAGAAAAATGAAGCACAAAACACCCACAAATGCTCTGGTGTCTTCCAAACTCGCTGCATTTCCTGCTGTCT
Organism: Octodon degus; assembly: GCF_000260255.1. Taxonomy (NCBI): domain Eukaryota; kingdom Metazoa; phylum Chordata; class Mammalia; order Rodentia; family Octodontidae; genus Octodon; species Octodon degus. The sequence goes on from NW_004524602.1 coordinate 11,176,966, forward strand.
GCCTGCCAGGGACCAGGCTTTTTTTTTTTTTTTTTTTGCGGAACTGGGGGGTTGAACTCAGGCCCTTATGCTTGCCAGGCAAGCACTTATTCTATTGAGCCACCTCCCAGCCCAAGGGACCAGGCTTTTTCTTCAGTCTTCCAGATGAGACCATAGCAGAGTGCTTGGAGGGGAACCCACTGAAGCGTGGGGCCCCCTCTGCCTGGGTCACTGCACACCTGCCCACCCCGATCCCACCCACACACGAGGAGCTGCAGCACTGCCCTCCTGCTCACGGGGGCCCACGCAGGGCTTGTGTGTGCAGCACAGCTGGAGGAACGGCGCCCAGAGGGACCTTGTGGACCTCCCACATAGATGGACCCTGTCCCTCTGCACTAGAGGTGGCCCCTCTCTGCTGGCCCCTGGCCAGGTCCCTTTTTATTCCATTTCCAAGGGAACCGCCTGAAAATAGGGCATGTCCCCCTTCCCTGCTTGGGAGCTCAAAGTGGCTCCTTCGTGCCTCCCATGGTGTCACATACCTGACCTGCACCCCCTTCCCTGCCCAGCAACGCCTGCCGCCCTGGAGATCCTCTCTCCAGCCCTGGTCCGTGACTGGCTTCACTCCCACTGTCCCCTGCTGCCCCTGCCTCACTCCTCCCTGACTCCAGCCCACCCTCACAGACAGCTGAAATGGGCCGCGGCTCCCTATTGCCTATGGGATCAAGCCTCAGATCCTTGTCTGCCCCATACCTGGCCCCTGGCCCCTCCTGCCAGCTCTGACAGAGCACCCACCCCTGTGTCGTATACCCTGCCCTCCTGGCTCACAGAAACGCCTCTGGGCTGAGTTCTTATTATTCTTTATTGTACCTCCATTACCCACACTGTACCTAATATGCCTTTCTCTCTTACATGTTTTTAGCTAGGTGAGACCAGGAACCTTGTCTTCATCTTCCTGTGACCCCAACAGAACCTAGCACGTGTCCAGGAAAGAGGAGCTGTGGTGCTGTATTAGCAGAGTCCCACTCATACCTCGCCTTTGCTCTTGCTCTTACGAGTCCTTCTGCCTTTCCCTGCCACCCAGATCCCACCTGTCATCTAGAATGAGTTGGGTGCCAGCTCCCACTGGAGCCCACAATGAGGGCTCCCACCTTGGAGTCCCCACCCCTTCTGGTCCTCGCGTTTCCTGGGGCAGGGCAGTCTCTGCTGGGCCAGCCGTGTCCTGAAGGCTGGGCCCAAGGTCCCTTGCAGCAGTTCACTGGGCTGGGTGCTCTAGGCAGGCAAGTGGTCCCTCCGCTCCGAGACAGAGGAAGCAGTGTCAGGCACAAGCTGACCCAATAACAATATGGCTCTAATGTCATCTGATGGCATGAGCAAGGACCATAGGAGTTCGAGGGGGCATGGCTGCAGAGCCCAGGCTGGAGTGCTGACCGTGGAGGTCAGGCTGGCCAGGGAGGGCAAGCCGGCAGCGGTCAGCTACTTCAGCAGGAGATGAGCAGTGGGTTGGCGAGTGCGGGGGCCGTGGAGGCGGGTCCCAAGGACGGTGTCTGCAGGAGCTTGCAGCCGGCCAAGGCTTCGTGCAGGGCGTCCAGGACAGCCAGGGGGCCCGATCTCCCCGCTGGAGAGGAGACAGGCAGGAGGGCAGGGTCAGGCCACCACTCTGCCCCACGGAGCTGCCTTATTCCCACATCCAGGACCACTGCCCAGCCACCTTCCACCCTATCTCTTCCCCTGAAAGCCCTGATGGGAGTCCTAAGCATGCACACTGCCTGGCTTTCCTGTGGATGCCGAGGACTGAGCAGAGGTTCGCACCGTCAGCCACCCCACCAGTGGGGCCTGGAGGCAGAGCTCTGCCTCAGTGACAGGAAGTGAGGCTGCCCTGGGCTTTTTCTGAGCAACAGGGGCTGTGAGGCTTCACGCTTACGGGCGATGCGCAAGGCCACAGGCACGGCCAGCACTTGGCCCTCTGTCCTCAGTGTCTCCATCTGTGGAAGGGGGCTAACAACTCCTTTCTGATGGGCCTGTTGTCAGGATCAAGGGTTAAGAGCACTAGCAGCACCTCAGCAGGGCCTGGCCCAGAGTTAAGGCAGGACTGGGGGACACCGTTTTGTAGAGGGGACCTTCAGGACTGAGAGTGCTGGCATTTGCTAATTGGAAGCCCTCCCGCCGGTGTCCAGGCTCAGCAAGATGGGGCACTCGCCTACCCTGTGCAGGGTCCTCGCAAGCATCCAGGGTGCTCAGCAAAATCTTCCCCAGGGCTCTCTTCGATATGTTCTTTAGAAGAATGGAGACAGGGCTGGGTCAGACCACGACTGGGATGTGTGTCCTCACTCAACAGCTGGGCCCCGGTGGCCTACGGCAGCTTCTGTGCAGCTACAGACTGGCCAGGCAACCCCCGTGTCATCCTTTCCTGGCTCCCCACCCCTGGGCTGGCCATACTGTGTGCCCACACAGGTACCCGGGAGTTGACTGACAAAGGGAATGGTTTTATGCATTAACTCATGTAATCCTTGCAACAGCTTATTTTCTTAACCAATGAATGGAAAAAGCAAGGCAGAGGAAGAACGGGAAACAGGGTCCAAAGCCACTCGGCTGGAGGTGGACCAGCATCTGCCACCCACCCGGCTTGCACAGCCCTGGGCCCCACCAGCAATGGGAACCTCCCTGCCTGCTGGGCTGGGACTCAGCTGGCCTGGGGGCCCATCCCCTGCTCGCTCTGCTTGTCTAAGCCCTGTGACACTGGGCTAGACCATGGCAGCCCAGGGCCCAGGCAGCCCAGTGCACGGAGAAGCATCCTGGAGGCCAAATCCTACCCCAACCTCGTATCAGCTACATAATCCTGGGCAACCTAACCATGCAAGTATTTTTTTCTTTTATGATAAATGCGCCTGGGGTTGTTCGTTGGACCTCTTATCTGCCTATGAAAGGTCTCCACTGTCCACAACTTGCCAAGAGGTTATAATTCAAGAACCAAATTTTAGCAACTGCCCTTTCTGTATCTATTGAGATGACCATATGAGGCTCTCCCCTAAGCTGCCATGGGGCATGTCACAGTAAAAAATTATGTGCCGTGGGGTCATCCTAGACTCCCTTGGAGAAATCCAACTAAGCCACATCACCTTGTTTTCCTGTGCTGAGGACAGAGGCCAGGACCTCGTGCATGTTGGGCAAGCACCTGCTGCCGGGCTACACCCCAGGCCTCTGCTGCACTGCTTTACATGCTGCCGGATTTGGTTACCTCGTGTTTTCTTTCATAATTTTGCAGCGGTGTTGAAATGTCATGTTTGCTTGTGATTTTCCTTTCTTTGTATTTATCCTTTTATGGCCTCGAGTTCACAAGTACATGGGATTCTGAGAGTAACCCGGGGAGCCTCCCGCCTATTCTCTTTGGCTTCCCTTGTTCTGCATCTGCAAAGCGGGTTGGCATCTGCCAGCCCTGAGGAGGGCCCAGGGTCCGGATCCCTTCCCCACACAACCCTGCTGCCCGCAGACTACCAGGTCCCGGAGCCTCCGCAGGAGCTGCAGGACATCCACCAGCTTCTCCTCCAGTAGCGACAGCCGCACCCGCTCAGTCTCCACCATCTGTAGCTCCAGCCTCAGGTGCTCGTTCTCGGCCACCTTTGGCTGCAGCTCTGCCTGGGGACAAAGAGGTTCAGCATTCACTCCGGTGCCCTATGCACCATTCTCACACCAGCAAGATCCCCGGCCTGCCCGACCCCAAGGCAGATGTCGTCCCATCTGGAACCGCTCTGATTCCCCAGGCTTGGTGCCAAGGCCCAGGAAAGCCAAGTGCCTGGCCCAAAGGTGCTGAGCAAGTTAGCATATTTTGTCTCTTGGTCTGAGGGCTCCACTCTTCCTGTTCTGCAGCTATCTCATTTCTGTTAATTACTTTTATGTTGGTAGCAAGCAACAGAAACCCATCTGAGGGCCAGCCAAATAGCTCAGCGGATTAAAGCCTGCCAAGCAGACGCAGGAGCCTGCTGTGCTAGCTCTGCCCCCAGGGTGTGCTGAGACAGCAATTGAAACTGGGCATGGTGGGCGCACCTCTAATCCCAGCTCTTGGGAGACTGTAAACAGGAAGTCCGATCTAGTAGTGAGACCCTGAACACCCTGCAGACCCCTAAAAAAAAAACAACCGTGTGGCTTGTTTACATGAGGGGTGCACTGGCACTTAGGGAGAAGTTTCAGGCCGGACTGGCCCTGAAGAATCTCAGGAAGGAGCTGCCACGGGATGCGGACAGCAGAGCCACCCCAAGCCTTCCTCCCCTCCACGAGCCACTGCTGAAACGGACCCTGCCCAAAGTCGGGCCCGGTGGTGCATGCTATAATCCCAGCACTCGGGGAGGCTGAGACAGGAGGACTGCATAGTCAAGGCCAGCCCGAGGAACTCAGGAACTTAACAAGACCCTGTCTCAAAATAAAAAATAAAGCCAAGATCTGGGGTGTGTAGCCCAGTGCAAATGCCTCAGTTTCCATCCTCAATACCACAAAAAGTACAACTGAACAATTCGCTGTCCAGCCCTGTCCTCCACCCCTCTCAGGTAGGTAGAAGGCCTCCAGGGCCAATGGGGCTTCCCTTGGCCACCAAGACACCCAAGATACGGAGTGGGACACCATGCAGTCACTGAGAGCGCTGTGGGCACCTCCAGCTACCACCCGGGCTCCAGGCAGCAGGAGAGATGGCCCAGAGCCTCCCCGGGCAGGCGGACGGGAAGCTGGGCTCACTCGCCCCGGCTGCTCTATCCTTGAAATTTACTCAGAAGAGCAGCGGTGGCTGTGTCCTTTGGAACTCTGTGGCTGCCAGTTTCTTCCTGGCAGTGCCTGGCCGGGCAAGATCAAGGCCTTAAGACAGCGGTGGGGCCAGATGCTGAGAATGACCTTGAACATGTCAGATGCATGCAGCACCTAAGACTACTAGAAGGATCTACGTCCTCTCCGTGAAAACCACAGCTCATGGGTTCCGAGGGCTCACCACCAGCATCCACCCTTCCGATGCAGGAAGCATAGCACATTAGTCTGCCCATTTTACAGATGAAAAAACAGAGGCAGAAAAAACTTTCCCCCATAGGTAATAGAGCAGGATATGAAGCCGGAAGTCCAGCGCCAGCACATACCTACCGTGCTGTGAGCACTAACTTCCTGCCATTCTTCCCAATCAGGTTCTTTCTGTTACATAAAAACCCCAGGAGGTCATTGTTTTGGACTAAGCTCCTATATTGGGCCTCGACAGAGCAAGCTAAAAATAAAAATGGAGTCACTCCTGCTGAAGTCCCACGACACCAAACCCAAGCTGAGCGCTCTGTGGCCTCCTGAGTACTCGGGAGAGCGTCGTCAGTCAGATGTCCCCCACAGGCCGGCCTCGCTGGCACCAGGATGCACCGCGGTGCCTCAGTCCACAAACTTCATTCTTTCCCTGACTCTAGTCGCATGCCAAGTTGGACACCGCATGGAGCTCAGTGGCTAGGTGGAATGCTGACGTCAGGGGTAAGTTCAGTCCAGTTCCCATGCAACTCAGTTCATGACCAGAACTGAAAAAATTGAGTTGGTGAACAGCGGCACCCCTGGCATCGCTTCTTAAGAAGCTAGAACTATGTCAGGCTGCACATATGCTAAAATATAGCACAGCCCAGCAGGATGGCGACCGCCTATGATCCCTGCTACTCAGAAGGCTGAGGCAGGAGGACCACACATTCAAGGCCAGCCTGAGTAATTCAGCAAGACTCTTTCTCAAAAGAAAGTGAGAGGGGCCGGGAAGATGGCTCAGTGGAATAAGCGCTTCCCTGGCAAGCGCAAGGGCCTGAGTTCAACCCCCGGTTATGTAAAAAATAAAAGAAAAAAGAAAAAGAAAGGAAGAAAGAGCGGCTGGGGATGTAGCTCGGGTAGAGCACTTATCTAGCAGGTGTTAGTTGGTGGGTTTAATCCCTAGGACAGTAAAAAAAAAAAAGATTTAGAATTTCAGATATAAAAATATAAATCTATCTTTTATCAAAACCACAGTTTGAAAAAAAAAAAAAAAAAACACAGTTTGCAGAAGTGCAGGGGGCAAAGTTTAGTACGAGGACAACTGTCATAGCATGGTGCACCGAATTCCTATGGGGTGGAAAAAGGAGCACAGGCTGCAGAGGCCAGAGTGAGACGCCAAGGGCTGTCGCGGAGGGGGGACAGCTTAGTGTGACTGTGTGTCCAGCCTGCCTTCCCCATGCAGACTGCCCCTGACCTAAAGGACAAGTGACCTGGAAGTACTCACGGTCAGGGATGGTCACATGATGGAGGCTGGGCCAATCAGAGCTCTGCTCGAGATTTCCTTTTTCATCTGGGCTGCTGGAAGTTCGGAGCCTCCACCTAGGCCCTGCCTTCCCATCCCCCACCCTCCTGAGTTGGGGGGTGGGTGGCCAAGACACCGGGCGATGCACAGCAGGCTGGTGGGCACCATGGAGTGTGAGCCCTGGATCCACCCCTGCCTGTCTCAGCTCCGTGGCCTCATAAATCCCTGTTTGGCACTCGAGCTCATCTGACATGGGACCGTTTAACTCGCAAACAAAAGCTTTCTCATTAAATCTAAATCACAGGAAATCACGTCTCTCTGAGTCCTGTCCCTCGGGACTAGGGTCAGAGCCTTCCAGCTGCAAGAGACTCTGGAGCTGGCCGAGCCTTTGGTCCCTGGGGCCCTGCTGACCTCCTCCATGTGTGGCCCCAGGCTCTTCCCGCTGAAGCCCTGGATGTCCAGCTTCTCCAGCAGCCTGTTGACCCGGGCCTCCAGCTCTCCGGGGGAGCAGGCGTGCTCGGCATCACCACAGTGGCTGAAGTACAGCAGCAGCTTCTTGGCCATCTGCTCGTCACACCTGTGCAAGGGAGGGCACCAGGCATGGGGGGGAGGGCTGGGTGTGGCCTGCTCAGCCCGGGAGAGCAGTCCCACCTTCCAAGTCTGTGGTAAAGCCAAGTCACAGCACCGTCATTCAGCACCCTCCTGACGGTCCCATGTCACTTAGAGGAAACACCCGAGGCCTCAACACCTCTGATCCCGCTCCCACCCGCCTCCACTAACTCCTCCAGCCACTGAGGCCTCCTACTGTCCCTCCAATGAATCTCTGGACCTTTGCACTTGCCGGTCCCACTTCCTGAAAGGCTCTTGCGCCAACACCTGCGCTGTTCATTTCTTCATTTCCTTGAGCTCTCTACTCAAATAGGACCTTCTCAGAATCCCCAGTGCTT
>NW_004524602.1:11184296-11189709 GCF_000260255.1 Octodon degus
ACTCACTTGATAGAGAACCCAGACAGTACTACTGTCTTGACTGATATTTTCTCAAAGCATGACTGGCACGTGATAGGTGTTTAATAAGTGATTGCTGTTGACATAAGGAATCGGTGACAACTCCAGGAAACGGACAGCACTTCAGAACCTAAGTGCACTACAGGTCTTCGACCATGCATCGGACACCTTCGAGGTATTTTACAACCCGATGTGGACTCCGCACAGAGCCTGTGTGATTGTCCCACCATCAAGATGAGAAATCAGATGAGTGGTCAGAGGTACCCAAGGACCCCTGCACCTGTCCCTGTTCCCCTCCAGACTGGCCACAAGGATTAAAGCTGTGCGTGGATAAGAAAGCAACAGCAGGGACAGGGCAACAGGGCACACAGTGTCACAGGGACAGGGTTGGCAAAGGGCCTGAGAGTGACAGGAGAGCTTTGTGGAGTGTCTAGAGGGTGGTTGTCCTCAAAGACCATCTCCTTTGCTCCTCACTCGGTCACGCTGTGGTTTCTTCTCTTCCCTCTGACACCACAAGTGCTAGGGGCCGGCAGGCAGGGGAGCCCCAGACCAGGGCCCTCACCTCCTACTTTCAGCTGTCACTGAAGGAAGGAAACAGCAGATGGGACGCACCTTCCTGGAGTCCTGGGGTCCCTGGGCATGTGTGCTGACCTGGGGCCCACAGCAGTAGGTCCCAGCCCCTCGAGGTTCTGCACGTACCTGCTCACGCAAGCCAAGGGCTGCATCTCTGCCTGAGCCACCAGCTTCTCCGCCTCCCGCCACTTCTCCTCCTCCTCTTCTTCTTCATCAGAGGCAGCCTGGCCCTCCACAGACCGGAACAGCTGCTCGTCTTCTGCAGGGACAGGGATGGGGGGTTTGGGAGGGTGGACAGCCACACTCTGAAGAGAAGACCCCTCAAGAGCTCAGAGGAAAGGGCTCTCCTGTAGGGTCAGGCCACCACGGATGGCACTGTCCCCTCCACGAGGGATACCCCATCTAGCCAGATGACTCAGGCCAGGACTGAGGGTGAAAGGTGAGCATTCCACTCTAGGGCACGCTGACCTCGGTCAGGGAAGGCCCGGCTGTCCCCTAAGAGCTTGGGTGTGCTCAGGCGGAGTTTTCAGTGCTCACATTTGGGGAATGCGCAGGAAGGGGGTATCTCATGTGTGACCATCTGTGGTTGGTAGTCACTGCGTCACTGTGTCTTATTGCTGAGCTGTGGGCATTAGGACCCCTGGGGTCTGCTGTGCCCACCCTGTGTTCTCCTGTCTGGTCCCTTCCCTAGGGGCAGCCTCAGCAGGCCACCTGGCCATAGCCGCAGATGTAGCAAGGGCTGAGGACTCCACGTGGCCATGAGAGCCGCCAGGAGCTGTTCCCACTCACCATGACTCCAGGCAGAGGGATGCACAGGTCCAGGCCCTGTGCGGCACAGATGTTGCGCCTGGGCCTGGGACCTACAAGGACTCTTGCCTTACATGAACGGCTAAGTTGCTTTGAACTTGTGCTAGTTTAGGGAAATGGTCTGACATTTGTGGACAAGCAATGACTGACCAGCTACAGTGACTGAAAATCCCTGTATTGAGGTGCTCCCTGCCCCTATGCGGGTGGCCTGGTGTCTGTGTAACAGCTCTTGGGTGCCCCTGGCCACTAGGCCTGCTCAGGGAGCTCAGACTCAGGGAGGCCTGACCCTGGACACCCAGGGCTCCTGCCTGCCTTTTTTCTTTGGAGGGGCTCAGGAATCATCTGTTTTGACTTAAGAAGTACTAAGACCAGGCCAGGTGGGAGCAGAGCCAGTGGCGAAGCACTAGCATGATACACACACACACACACACACACACACACACACACACATCCTGGAGCAGACAGAACCACAGCTTTCTTAACTTCTTGATTATGAGTGTGTTTCCAGTACTAATGGCTTGTTTTCCCTTCTGGGAATTTCCTGGTGCTGTGTCCCTATGCACGTGCTTGCGCACGCACACACACACGTGTGTGTGTGTGTGTGTGTGTGTGTGTGTGTGTGTGTTTGAATGTGTAAGTGTGCTGTGAGGCGGGGCAGGGGAGGGGCTCCAGGCACATGGGGACACAGCACCTGTGCAGCGCCCTCTAGGTGGCCTCACATCCACTTGGTGCTTCAGGGCCAGGTCCTTGCGACAGTGGCCCCAGGAAAGGGCCCCTGGGGGCGAGCATCCTAGCCCGAGCAGTGTGTGTTGGGGTGGAGGACCCAGGCTCTCTCTAGGGGCAGCTGCAGCACTAGCCCAGCAGGGAGACAGGCAGGCAGGCCCCAAGAGCAGGACTGGGGCAGCCACCCCTGCCGGGCACCAGGCCGGGAGGCTCGCAACAGGGACAAACCTTCGTCCAGGGCTCTGCTCCCCCAGCTGCTGTCTGACTGCCAAGGCCCCTCGGGAGTGGCATGGGGGTCTCGGGTGCCACTATCCTTGGGTTCGTCGCTCTTGTCCCCTGACTCCAGCTGGGCTCGTGGAGGGGTTGGGCACTGGCCTCCTGCCGCCCTGTGGGCAAGAAAAGAGACCAGGTGTGAAGAAGGAGTCGCATGAGTGGTGGGTAAAGCCTCTGCCCAAAGCCAGGGGTATCGCTAGAGTTCGTCATTTATAAGCCCAAAACTCCAACTTAAAAGTTTTGTGTTCAGGCTGCCCCAGTGCAACAGAAGCACGAGGATCCTGGCCCGTGTGAAACTCCTCCGGCCGCACTGCTTGTTACAGTGTCTGGCCAAGAGACCTGCAAGCACCTCAGTCACACCAGCTGAAGTCTAAGTGGGGAGGTGACAGTCCTTTGTACTCCAAAGTCTCCAGACCACAGCCAGAGAAGAGAAGCATAGGGGCATAAAATCACAGACCCCAACTCCAAAGTGGAGGCAAGCAGCCCCCCATGCCTCCCCCAGCCCTGGAATTGAGAGCCCTGTTTAAGGTACAGCTTCCTGCGTGAAGGGCTCTGTGACAAGGACGCAGCTTTCAGACCTAGCTAGCTGCCAGGTACTGCAGTCAGTGCTGGGACATTTCCCTCCTAGTGATCCTGAAGGGGGCTATCCTCACTGTCCCCAGTACACAGAGGGGGACAGTGACAACTGCCAGAAGCTCCTCAGGCCTCATGCTAGACATGGAGGGACTGAGATGGGCTCTCAGGCCGGCAGCACCAGGCAGAAGGAAAGCTTGGAGAGCCAGTTCTGGATCCCCCAGCCCCACTGCTGCCCTCCTTAGGTGACTCCAAGTCACATGTCATGAAGTCAGGAAGAGGAAGCTACTGGGGAGCAGAGCCACTGAGAGAGTGGGACAGATGAGGGCATCCTTTGGAATTTTCCAGGAAGTTAAATATGGTCTGCAGGGAAACAGCGCCAAGTAGATTTGGGGGTGCTGCTCTTGTCTAGAGAGTGGCATTCACCACTTCTGGTGCTGCCTCTCTCTCTGTGGGACCCTTTATGGGACCTCGGGTAACCAGTGACAGCTCCACCTCTTTGTCCCTGCCCCCCTGGCCTGCACCCACCTTGGCCTCTGGGAGCCAAGGGGGAAAGCACTGGCTTTTGGGAGCAGGACAGATGCCTTCTGCCCACCCAGCGTGGCTGAGCGCCTCTGAGGCTCAGGCTGCTTCCGGGGAAGGTGGACCCTGGTAGCCACCCATCCTCCCTCCCACCCACATGTCCTCAGATCCCAGAGTCCTCTTGTGCCTTTGGGTGTTTCTCCAGCTGGCCACATCTGCAGGCCTCCCAGAATCCCAGGGCGAGCCTCTGATGTCTCCCTCCTGCTGGTGGCTGTGGCCACATCTGGCTGCCAGCCCAGTGGCTTACACAATCCGACAAGGGCCAGATGTTGCTCTTCTTTCCTTCCCATCTCACAGTCACCTCCCTCAGTACTATGCTGCAGAGACAGGTCCCACAGGCCACCATACCAGAGTTCTGCCCTGCAGGACCGCAGCTTCGCTGTGTTATGTTACCCACTCATTCACCAGGAAACAGCTGGGGGACTCTACCCCGTGCTGCACGGGCCTGGAGCACTGCGAAAATGGCATAAATGAACTCTGCAGCTCCTTCCCTCATTAGGACACGAGATGTTGTAGGTGGCACTTGGGCAAATAGGATGTGTGTGCCTGAGGGTGTGTGTGTGTGTGTTTAACAGGCACTGATTTTAATATCTACTGAGGAAATTAATGAGCACATCACAAATTTAATTTTACATTCATGACAGTGATGTAACTTCCTTTTTTTGGTACTGGGAATTGAACTCAGGGGCTTGTGCTTGCCAGGCAGGCGCTGTGCCACTGAGCTATATCCCTGGCCCGTAACATCCTTTTAAAATTACTTAAATTGGGTTGTGGGTGTAGCTCAGTAGTAGAGCCTTGTCTAGCACACGGGAGGCCCTGGTTTGAACACCAGCATGACAGGATAAAAAAACAGGCAAAAAGAATGAGGTAACTTAAGGGAAAATTCTAATTTAATATACTGTGTAGATGTGGGCAAAAATTGGTTCAGATGTTAGGAGAACATCTGCAGTTTGAAGTTTGGTGAACACTTGAATACCATACAAACACTTAAACACCGTCCATAGATGTTCTAGGCACTGTTAGGCCAAGCCCTTCCTGCCCTGTGGCCGCTCTCCGTCCCCCCTAGTGGTGGACATCAATCCTAACATCTTTTTAGATGGTACCATAATGTGGATCTCAGGGTTCCCCTGGGGGCCCATGAGGGCCGGTCCCCAGGGTGGTACTTGGGGGAGGTGGGGAGCCTTTAAAAGGCGGGAGCTTTGGGAGGAAGCGAGGTATTCAGGGAAGTGGCCCTGAAGGGGCTTGGTGGGCCCCAGCTTCCGCCAGCTCTGTTTCCCGGCCAAGAGGCAAATGGTTCGGCTCCGCCACAGACAGGCTCCCATCGCCTGCTACTTCACCTCAGGCCGGGAACACCAGGTCCAGCTTACTCAACTTTGGACCGGAACCTCCACAACTGTGAGCCAAAAATAAACCTCTTTTTTGTGTGTGCCTGTCTTTCTCCATGTCGCCCTTTCCCTCCCTCCCAGCCCCAGTGCTGGGGATTGAATTCAGGGCTTCTGCCTGTTAAACATGAACTACACCCTCAGCCTCAACCTTTTCTCTTCACAACTTAACCATCTCAAGTATTTTCTTACAGTGGCAGAAGACTGGCTAGTATACAGGGATATTATAGGCCATCTCTCTGCTAGCCCAAAATGAGCAAGCTAAGTAATACAGCCTACTTTCATCTCTACTTTGAAAAAATTAATGTGATGATAGACAGGGACCCTGGATCCACCTTTTCTGGGAACCTGAACATGATCCCACTGGCTGACCTGGCAGCCTGGTCCTGGTCCACAGGGCTGAGCACTGGAGTGCTAGAAGGAAAGATAATTTTTTATTTTATTTTATTTTTAAATTTTATTTATTTATTTGTGTGTGTGTG
>NW_004524602.1:11190854-11197564 GCF_000260255.1 Octodon degus
CATGTGGTGCTGGGGATTGAACTGCGGTCCCTGTGCTTTGCTAAGCTTAGCTTGTTCTAAGTAGGTGCTTTAGACCACTGAGCCATCTCACCAGCCCATGATCTTAGTATTTTCAAATAAGGATGAAGTAAATATATTCAGATAGATAGATGGATGAATGGGCGGATGGACAAATAGACAGATGAACACACAGCCTCGTGGGAATAGAAGCGTAAGCTCTCCCAGTGACACAGACGTTCCTCACCTGCTAGGGAAGGACCACGAGGGTTGTCACCGTGATCTGGTTCAGAAATCATGAGCAACTCTTGCAAAGTCCAAAGCAAACAAAGTACGGCTTTCCCTCAACTCACAGTCTTAGATTCTTGACAAATTCTTTGCATTTTAAAACCCATGCCAAAAAAAAAATATGTATATACACACACACATATATTTATACATAAAGCAGAGTTAGCCTCTCTTCACAGGGAGAGCAAGCCTTTCACTGCACAGATGTCCGTGGGACACATGAAAGTCATGTGGGGCACAGGACCTGTCCAGAGCTTGTGTTCCTGGAGCCTCATTCTCCCAGGTGGTGAGACACATCCTCTTCCCTCAATCCAGAGTCTGCAGAGCAGGTTTTGGGAGACACTGAGGTCACACAGCCTCCCCGCTCCCTATTCTCCCCTCTTCTTGGCCTCACTTCCCACGGGGCAGCCCAGGCCTGGCCACGGCAGCCACACTCCAGTGCTCACCCCTGTGGACCAGGATCAGGCTGCCAGGTCAGCCAGTGGGACCATGTCCAGGCCCCAGAAAAGGTGGATCCGGGGTCCCTGTCTGTCAGTGCCTAGTTGGTCTGTAGCTGTCCCAGCTCTTTGCCCAGGGGCTTCTGGGTCCACACAGCCTAGCTGTGAGGGTCCTGTTTAATCCTGAGGAAGGGTCCCTCCTTAAGCCCTGCACCTCCCTGAAACTCAGCTTGCCCCTTTTTAAGCACAAGTCTCTGCCACTCCTAGGATAAGAGCCAGGGTTACTGCAGGCCTCTCTCTTCATCCTGGGCACTCAGCAAAGACAGCCTCCCGCTCTGTGCCCACAGGGTCCCCTTGTTCCTTGTCCTCTTCCCATACTCATTTATTTTTTAGTTTCTTTTTCAAACTTCAAATAAATGTTTGAATTTCACCAGTGGCACAGCCCAGCTTAAAACTGACCTGCACTCTGTAGGGCAGCCGCTAGCCACACATGGGTACTGAAACTAGTTAGGGTTAAATACAACTAAAAATTCTGTTCCCCGGTCATACCAGCCACGCTTCAGGTGCTCAGTGGTCATACGTGGCCCACAGCCACGGAACTGGAGGATGCAGACAGGAAGTGCAGTCACAGTCTCAGAGTTAGGTCAGCAATACCCAGTAGAGGACAGAAGGTGGGAAGTCAAATGAGCAGGTCGCAGCCACTTGGCCCAGGCCCAAGAGTCGCACGGGCACTTCACCAGCGCAACTCATGGTCGTGTCTCTGTGTACTCAGAGCCTGCTCCAACCGTCATTACAGGAACCCAGGGCTCAATTCTGTTGCTCACGTCAACACAAAATACACCGTAGGTGAGCTCCCAGCCCCCACCACAGCTGTGGTCTGAATTTGTCCCCCAGTTCAGGCTAATCCTCCAGTTCACAAGGTGATGGCATTTGGTGGGGAGGCACTTGAGACGACACTGGAGTCAGATGAGGTTGTGGGGTGGGGACCTCACAATGGCATCAATGGCTTTATAAGGAGAAGGGACCCAAACTAGCATGCTTGCTTCGTCCCCAGGCCGCGTCTCCTGTCGGGTTCTGAGGGCAAGAAGGCCTCCCCAGATGCCTGTGCTGTCATCTTGGACTTCTCAGCCTCCAGAACAGTAAGCTGAAGAGACTTCTTTCTTTCTAAATTAGCCAGCCTTGGTAGTTTGTTACAGCAACAACAAACAGACTCAGAAACTCCTAAATCTTTGTGGGTAGTGTGACTGATAAACTGCTAAGATGAACACTCAGAAGGGACCCGATTAGGCTGCTAGATCCCACGTGAATGAACACAGCTGCACTCCCTCCATGGAGAACACCAGAGCTGGGTCCCTGCCCACACCTGAAAGGGGGGACAGTGCGGGTACGTAGGACAAAGGGTGGCATATGTCCAGAAACAAGATAGAGCAGGAAGGTATGAGACTGTATCACTCCTCGGAGCAGCGCACAAAACATGACTTGTTTACCTCTGGAAGTTCCCATTTCATCTTTTCAGTGTGTGATTTGCCACTGGGGAAGCTGAGGGTAGACAGGGTGCCCACTGTACGCAGGGACCGTGAGGCACTGGATTCCCACAGCGCAGGAAAGGGATGGGAATAAGAGGTGACAAAATCCATTCTGACGTGGAGAAGACCCCTCCTGCCCAATGCAGTCTGCTGCTCAGAATACATGAGGCATCCAGGTGTCCGATTTAGTAGCCACGATGCCAGCACGCCAGCTGTTGCCACTTATTTGCAACAAAACAGAGAGTGCATTTTTATATAAGTACCGCGCACTAACCAGTTGTGCCACTGGAGCTTCAGTGTGCATATTTAAAGTGAAAACTGTGTCAGGAAAAGCCACATTGCCCTTCACACCCACGAGCCCACCCTCCATCCAACCCCCTGCGTGCACTGCTCTCGGCACTGTCTGAAGCAATTCTAGGAGGAAGTCCTCTTCCCTGAGTGAGGAAAGGTGTGATAAAATTGCAGGAAGTGCTGCCGCGTGGCACACGCAACAGAAAGGCAGGCCTGTGTAGGCATGGCTGCGTGTCCTCTCCGCCTTATCCATCAGCTCTGGCAGTGTGGGACTTCCGGTTCTGCCCCAAAGCCAAAGTGACCAGGAAAGGCAGAGGCTTTGAGGTGACTCGGGGCCTCAAGAAGGCCACAGCGCTGCAGGCAAAGACAGGCGCTCTGCAAAGGGCCGAAGGGTGAGCACGCTGGGCTGAGCCCCGGATGGTCATCAAGGCAAATCCGCAGCCACCAAGAGCCACAGACAGCAGGCGTGGTGGCGCATGCTGTAATCCCAGCACTCAGGAGGCTGAGGTAGGAGGATCGCTGTGAGTTCAAGACCAGCCTACACAGTGAGCTCAAGGCCAGCCTGAGCTGCATAGTGAGACCCTGTCTCAAAAAAAAAAAAAAAAAAGAAAAGAAAAAGAAAAAGGAGGAGGAAAAAAGAGGGCATACACAAACAGATGAGGATGGCTGGGCTCCCAAAAAATCTTTACAAAACACTAAAATTTGAATTTCATGATATTGTTGCATATTGTGTAATATTATCCCTTTTTGATCATTTTTAGCCTTTCAAGAATGTAAAAGTGCTCTTTGTACACTGTCCAAAATGAGGCCCTGGAGTGGCATCAGCTCAGGGGTGTCGCCTTCCCTCCCAAGTTAGCCAGTGACTTCCACCCTCCATGGGGAAAACTATCCAAGAAAAGCAACCAACCAGGGCGTCTGGGTGTGCTAAGAGCGATGAAGCGGGGCTGAGCCTGCAGCGTGGTCAGCGGCGGGGCACAGGGGCCTGCTCGGGGCGCAGGGCTCACGTCAGCCTTGCCGTGGAGATGCAAGGCATCCAGCAGCAGAGCTGGATGGCGGCAGCCGCACCCCGCAGGCTGCTCCTGGGCAACCCGGGGCCCCCAGCCCGCCTGAATCTTGAGAGCTCCCTGTCCTGCCCACAGTTCCTCTCCTGCTTGGCTGAGCAGCGTCCACACTGTCATCTGCCAACCCAGCCCATGGCAGGCGCAGCCTTGAGCGCCTCCCCTTGCCTCTCCGTCCCACCTCATTCTTTCCTGCACGCTGGGCACCCCCTGTGCAGGGCAAAATGTCCTAGAGCTGCCTCCAAGATCCCACAGCCAGCTTCCCAGGGACCAGAGCTGGTACCCCACAGAGGGGTGGTGTTCTGGGGGGAGTGAGAAGGACCCCAGCCAGGCCGTCGCTGGCTGGAAAATGAAAAGGCCACGGGAGAAGGAACTCAGGGGGACCCCAGCTGACAACCAGCAAGGCAGCTGGACCCTCGGGCCCAGGAGCACAAGAACTGAGCCTGCCCTGGCCAGCGGCGCCTGGGAGCAGCTTCTCACCCAGCTGGATGCCTGACCTAAGCATCAGTCACAAGGTCATAAATTGATGTTTCAAGCCACTTAGTTTGTAGTTGTTTGTCATGGTTGTCATGGATACCAGATGTAACCATCCAAACAGCCACACCCTCCTGGGCTGTTAGCACCACCTGAGTTATTACCCAGGGTCCCTGGGCTCCCAGAAAGGAGATGCGATTGGTCTAAACCAGTTGTGATGATTCCTTCCCTTTGCCAACAATTGGCTAGGAACAGGCTTGTGGTGTAATGCTGGCAAATGAGACATAAGAGGAAGTTTTCCAGGAGGACCTCTGAGAACTAGGAAGTCGAAGGAACAACGGTCATTTTCCTGCCTCTGGATACAGCAGTGATGCCTAAGCCCTGGTAGCTATTCTGTGACCATGCGGGGCCCTTGGAAGAACTGGGTTTCTGAAAAGATTGCACGGTTGCCAAAAAACTGCTGTCACCTGGACTTGTCACTCAAGGTCATAAATGTTGGGCCGGGGAGATGGCTGGAATAAGCGCTTCCCTGGCAAGTGCAAGGGCCTGAGTTCAATCCCTGGTTCCAACAACAACAACAAGTCATAAATGTTCTCATGGGTTAGGCCATTCAGAGTTGGGTTTTGTTACTTGTAGTCTAAAGCACTAGCGTGATGAACCACACGCCACTGCTTGGGCGGCCAGTAAGGCTGTGTGCATAGAATGTTGTGTGCAGGTCCTGAGAAACGTGGCCCTCCTGGCTCGGGGCCTGTGTGGTCAGGGCAACCCGAGAAGCAGGGCCACTGGAGGAAATCCACCAGAGCCACGTGTCAAGGGGATTTCTCCAAGGATATGGCTTTGGTGGCCAGGGCACTGGCTAAGCACTCCTAAAACCCCCAAGGGAGGCTCACAGGCAGCCTTCCTCTACCCAGAAGCCTGAGCCGGGCCCTGTAGGCCCACCCCGTCACTCCTTAGCCCAGATCCACTGATTACGGCCTTCAGTACGGCTGCAGAATCCCTTCACAGCTGCTGGAGATGCACGTTTGACCAGACAGCAGTAATCAAAGGACACGTAACTGGGTACATCAAAGCCAGGTGACACAGCAAGAGACCCTCAGGATCCCGTGCTTGGCTTTTTCTAGCACAGATGGAAAATGTCACTGGTGTTTCTCTCTCTGCTCCCAGCCCCTGAGCCACGGGACCTTGGCAAGCTGCAGGGAGCAACTGGGCTGCTGGGACCCCTGGGTCGCACACAAGGCCCTCAGAGACGAGGTGGGCACCAGGCCACGGCCCCTCCGTGGGACCTGCCTGGAGGTCCTGGAGGTCTGCACGCAGCGGCTTCCTTTCCCGTGTGGCGCTTCCTGAGCAGAAAAGCCTCGCAGGAAGCAGAGACCAGCAGAGCAAACAACAGAACAGCAGCAGAAGGAAGAGCCGAAAATAAATCAGGCAGACATGCGAGGGGACAGGGCTGGGGTGCGGCGACAGCCATGTCTGAGCCCACCTGCACCCTGGGGACATCATGTAGGGACCTCCGAGCCCAGCCAAACCAGCCACCTTTAATCCACACACACAATCATCAAGCCACCGCTGTCACGCCCCTTAGCACCAGAGTGGCCCTGACCTCAGCAGCCGGGCTGGGGGGTGACAAGCTTTAGAGAAGCTGTCACCAAGACAAATAAATGACAGAAAAGTACAGGGGCTGCGAGATGACAGGGCACAGACTGCAGGGGCGGGGCCTCTGCACCAGTGGAGTCTGGCAGAGACATGAGGCGGGTCTGGGGCATGGGGCTGGAGGGCCCGCATGTCTTGGTGGCAGCAGTAGAGGGGACACTGGGGGGAGGGGCCAGATGACTCAGACCACGACGGTCACATGGACAGGCTGCAAGACACTTGACAGCAGGGAGGCCCCAGGTTCCATCCAGAGGTCCAGAGACCACTGACCCCACTGGGGTGGCCCTGGGGCCCCTGAGTAGTGGGAAGAGCTGGTAAGGAGCAGGCAGGTCTGAGACTCCTGGGGCAGGCCTGGGGAAGTGGCATCCAGGTCTCTCTGCCTGTCCCCTCCCTCAAGTGGCCCATCATACTCAGCTCAGAGTTCAGCCTGCTCCCCCTCGCCAGACCCTGGAGGCCCCCATTAGGCGCTCCCTAAGTTCACACCCAGCCTGCTGCGTTTCCTGCCACATCATTCCCACCCCCAACTGTACGAGTCATAGGTTCCATCTCGTCCCTGCAGGCTCCAGGCCAACATCACCTCCTTTAGGAGAGGCCCCCCTTTGTGGGCTGAGTTGTAGCCCCCAAACCCATGCACTCAAGTTCAGGCCCCCAGCTCCCCAAAGGTGACCAAGTCAGGAGGTAAGTGAGGTGTGACACCACATTCAGGGAGGCCTCGAATCCCGTGGGACTGGCGTTGGACAGAAAGGGGAAATCTGGGTACAGAGAGACAGCGACGGAAGACGATGTGAAGACAGCCATCTGCAGGCTGCGGAGAGAGCTTCCTCAGAGACCCATCACCTCCAGGACCTTAGGACTGTAAATGTCACTCAGGCTACCCGTTGGTGCTACTTGTCACAGCATCCCAAGCTGAAAGCTACACACCGTGACCCCGCCAGAGAGCCGCCGCCTCCCTCCCAGCCTCACCTGTTCACTGATTCATCATTATTGTG
>NW_004524602.1:11197824-11209659 GCF_000260255.1 Octodon degus
TGCCTTTGCCCTCTCAGCCGCCAGGCTCAGAGGCAGTAGGGACAGAAAAGAGGGCCATTGGGTGCCATCGCTGTATGAGGAGCTTCCGGTCTGGCAGAGGTGTTGCTCTTTCTTCCTGACCCCTTCTCTTGGTCCCTGAGAAAGACAGGGCTAGGGGTGGGCACATGACCCAGGTCTACTCAGTGATTGGTCCAGAGCACTCACGTGATCTTGGCCTGGCCACAAAGCATATTCCATGTTCCCTTATCAGTGACTGGGTCAGGAACTGGCATCGATGGCCGGGATCAGAAAAAAGAGTTACTGTTTTGCAGGAACCCTTGGGAAAGAGTTCTCTCTGCTGGGGGTGGTTGAGAGACAAGATTTAATCCTGATGATGATGGTGGTTATCTCGCTACATTACGGGAAGGTCTGAACTCAGAGCCAACTAAGGGAAAGCCGAGATAGAGATGGGAAGGAAAGACTCTAGGCATCATGACCTGGGCTTCTGGATCCTGCCATGCCTGCAGCTGTACACTCTTGACATTCCTTTGTTGCTGAACAAATGTATTTCTCTCCCCCCCCCCATAGGGATATCTGAGTGGTTTTAGTTACTAGCAACTAAACATTCCAACCTAGTCCTCTTTTCACAAGTTCATCTACAGGAGACCACCTTGACTGTCCATATCCCAGAATGCACCAGCGGAACAAACGGGAGACCAGTGGCGCCCACTGCCTGTGCACTCCCGCCTCCTCGGCCTGGGTCCACAGCAGTCACCCACCCTGGCACAGGCACCTCCAGGGCTGCACAGGTGCCAGGCCTCCACCCTGGAGCTGGCGGCTCCTCCAGTGCCTCCTTGTGGGCAAACAGTGTAACTGCACCAAGAAAGGCGAGGTTTCCTTGTGGACAGGGCCACCCTCACCCCACACCCTGACCTTCTGGATGGAAAACTGCCCATGTTCGGCTCCACGGCCTAAACACTCCTTTGCATCTTCCCTTTAGCTAGCACTCTGCTGCAGCACCCACCTTCCTCTGAGGTTGTCCTGCCTCCCTGCTGCCCACCCCTCCACCTGCTTCACAATGCATGTGCACCCAGGCCAACTAGAATATCACAGGCGAGGGATGGCTCATGAGAGGACATTTTTTGAGCATTTACTATGTGCCGGGCACAACTCTAATGTTTTTCTATATTATCTCATTAAACCTTATGAGGTAGGCACTAAAATTATTCCTACTCTCTAGATGAGGAAATAGGCACAAGAAGGTTGAGTTGGAGCTTTCCAAAAACTATCAAGACATCAGACAGAAGGTATGGCATACAGACTAAAGGGACTAGGTAGGTCATGGCCACAGGAGACCGGCCCTGTCTGGCTGCCCCCAGCTGACAAGTCTGAAGTTTCTTTTCAGCTCTCTCTGGGGAAGCGGCAGAAAGTAACTTTGTGCTCATAGGAACCCAGTTCTACATATCTGAGCGAACTCCTACTCATCCTTCAAAACCTACTCAAGTAACAGCATGCCACTAAGGGATATTGTGATCCACGCCCACATTACTCAGGCCATCTCTGTGCTGGACCAACACCATACTCAGCAGGAGCTGTGCATTTGCTTGCTGGGCCATCCCTGTGGCCAGCGGGTCCTCTGGAAGCTAGACTCTGAATATGAACAGCATCAGCACCATTACTGCTCATAGGATCTGCTCTACCTGGTGGCTGCGAAGAGAAAGGAAAATGATAACACTAATTTCCACACTTAGCCTCTTCTCCATGCCAAGCATTGTTTTAGGTACTTTATTAACTTCAGCCCTGCGAATCTGTAGAGCTTCTGGCCGGTGGGGCTAAGTACACTGCAGAGCAGGAAGCTGAGGCCGCTGGAGGTACAAATGACTCTGATCAGGCCTCATGCCCGGAGCTCCCTTAGCTCACTGGCACCTTGAGTCTGAGCTTTGTCCCTGGAAGGGGCCTCTGTCCCTGCCTGCAGCCACCCACACACAACACCACCAAGGATAACAGACAGAGCCACCACCCTGTGAGTCTGGTGGGCCCGCACCCCCCCATCCCGCCCCTCCCTCCATCCTGCCCCTGACCCACAGGGCTCCTGGATGAGGCAGAAGAAAGGGCTGGCCCTCAGCGGCCTCATCTTTGTGTCCCCTCCATGGTGGCCAGCGGATGGAGCTGCCCTCCTGCCACCTCCTGGCTTTTCCTCCTGGGGGACAACAAAGCCACAGGGTCTCTGCCCCTCCTCCACCACTGAAGCCTGGCCACCTGCCTACATTTCTTTCACAAGCTTTGAGCTCCAGGCCCACCTGCCTGCTGTTCACGCGTACAGGTGCCTGGAGGCTCCCGCCAAGGCCCAGCTGCTCCTCTGCCCGTGGGTGGCCAAGACATTCAAAAGAGGGGGCTGTCCCAGGCCAGGCGACCTCTCCCAGGAGTGGGGCTGCCGCTGACAGAGCCCCAAGCCAGGCCCCCCAGGGGCACCTTGTGCTGAAGTCCTGGGTGCCAGTGCCCTTGTGCTGAGATAGTTGGAAGGTGGCATCCCTGCACACACTTGTCCCTGCACCGGCTCGCCTGAGCAGTCTCCCTGTGGGGCCTGCCCTGGGAGAGGGCCAAAGGACAGCCTGACCTTCATGCTTCCCAGGGGTCCTGTGAGGGAAGGGGACAGACAGACAGCAGTCTCACTGTTGCCCCAACACACACACACACACACACACACACACACACACACACACACACTAGCAAGCAGAGCTGCGCCAGAGCAGCACAGCTAGGGGTACAGCGCGTCCCTGACACAATTGCATCCAGGAAATCTGACTTTAAGACAAGCCTGTCCATGTCTAACCAGCTTTTCTCCGTAGGCCTCCACAATCTAGAGTCTTGTTTGCTTTTTGAGACAGCGTTGTCTATGTGGTTCAGGCTGGCCTTGAACTTGCAGTCCTCCTGCCTCAGCCTTCTAAATGCTGGGGTCACAGCTATGTGACACCACACCCACCTCTTACCCAGGCTCTTGTTTATCGTGGGTGGGATGCTCTGAGGCAACAGAGGGGATCTGGCCACGAGCTGCACAGGGCACGTGCTGTCTGTCCGAGCACAGATGGACTCCCTCTTGGTTCTCCCAGAGGGCCTCAGTGACACAGTGTAGCAGATTCGCTGCTGTCTAACTTAGTGGGCACATAATGAAGGTATCACCATCACACTACCTGGGGACCCACGATGTATTGGCCCAGTGACACTCAGTTCCAGGACTGGATTGGGGTGGCTGGGACAAGAGATGATCTTTCTTCTGGGCTCAGAACTTTGAACATGTTTGCTTAACTCCCCCGGAAGGACTGAGGGAAGAGAACTTTCTTTAGACCAAAGCAGAGATCAGCGTGTTCTGCAGCACTGAGAACCTAGATCAAGCTGCACCTGAGGCAGACCTTCCGGCTTCAAGAATCAACTTCTTTTCACCCGAGTCAGTTTGAATGGAGCTTTCTGGCTCTCCTCTAAAAGACCTGGCTAATGACACGAAGAACAGGAAGAAAAGAGGGAGAAAGGAGGGCAAGAGTGGTTGGTTCCGAGTTGGGAGAAGTAGCAGCGAATCAGCCTGGCTTTTGCATTTTATGAAGTGTGAGGTCAGATACTGCACATGAAGCTGTATCTGTTCCTCTTCTCGGGCCATCAGTCAGGCCTACTGGGGACAAGAACATGCTGTGCAGCGGATGGTTCTGTGGGACATGAGGAAGGAGCCACATTCCCAACTAGGATGATGTGATATGAGACGGGGCCCAGCTGTGCAAGCAGGACATTAGGCCGCATCTCCACTGTTGGGGGCTGGACCGGGTCAGCTCCTTTGGACGCACACATACATCTCTGTGGCCCGGGGCTCCTGCCACTCTGAAGGCAGCAGTGGCCCCTCTGCACACAGCTCATCTGTGACCCAACAACATGCTTGTTCGTGACCCTTCGAGGGCAGTGGACATGTCTGTGGCATTTCGGGGTCCCGAAGGGCTTAGTCCATAAAAAATACTTTAAAAACATTATTGAAGGAATAAAGTGCTTCAGTCGCTTATCAAGCTGTGGCTGGAGGCATGACCAGAAGCTCCCCTTCAGCCCACAAATACACAAAAGCTGGGTGCAGCGGGACCATGTGAAAGGGCAGAGTCCAGGTCCAACACAAGGAGAGGAGGCAGCACACTGGCATGGGGAACGGAGGCGCTAAAATGCCCTCGGAGACCTGGCCGGGGAGCTCGGGGACCCCGGCTGTGCAGGGTGCGTTCAGGGATTGTGGCTTTGCTAACGATGGCCTCACAGTCAAAGGTGACAAAGCACGCCGGGAAGTCACCGTCCCAATAGACAGCAGGCATAAAGCGTGTCAGGAAACTCGGGAATTATAGCAAGCTCAAAGAGATGGAGGGTAAGTGTGTCCCTCCAGATGTACAGGGGACTGACCTCCTGCAGGAAATGCCCAGGTTCCTCGTATAACATGCCAGCGTCTGCTAGAGCCGAGCCACCGCGGGGGTGTACGTAATCCCCAACCCGATGGCAGGGCTCTGTAACGAGTGGCTGTGCTGTATCAACCAGGAGATAATGA
The DNA here is from genome assembly GCF_000260255.1 of Octodon degus. NCBI lineage: Eukaryota > Metazoa > Chordata > Mammalia > Rodentia > Octodontidae > Octodon > Octodon degus. The sequence goes on from NW_004524602.1 coordinate 11,202,368, forward strand.
TGAGAAATGGTGTCCGACTTACTTTTTTCTATATATTTTTGAACGTTGATTGGTAGAATCGGGAATGTGGAGCCCATGGATGCAGAGGGCACGCTAGCACGTTTAGAAGTCAAAGAAACAACGGATTAGACAGACCCCATACACAAGGGCTAACCAGGACGCGAAAGAACTAAAGCAGAGTTGTAGGAGTGGAAACATGGAGTGGCCTGGGATGCCCATCATTCCAGGGAAGTGGCAGGGGGTTGAGGATGAGGGAGTCTGCGCCCTAATTTAGTTGTGTTCATGACTTTAATGAAGCCACCCCCGCCCTGGACTCCGCTTCTGCGGCTGAACGGCGCCCACACAGTGCCAGTGCCAACCGCACAGCACCAGAGCAAGATGCCGGGAAAGTGTGAGTCGGGTCACAACTGGTTCCAATCTGTCTGCCACCCCCCACCCCAGGGCAGTCCAGTTAACCCACATCTGCAGGACACCTGGAGGCCCCAGCAGGCTGTCACGCAGGGGGTGAGGGTGAGGTTCGTATACAGAGGAAGGAATGACAGCTCCGCATGCAAGGACACCCGCATGCCTGGGTCTCTAAGTGCACCCCAGGTCTTCCCTTGCTGGGTGGCCTTCATAGGATGTCCCTCATTGCCTGGTCTTCAGTTTCCTTGTGTTCTAGGCGTTTCCTCCATGTCTCTACAATAGCCCCATCCTCCTAGTCCTTAATATGGAACTCTGAATTCATTTGGGGCCGCACACCGTGCAGGTGGGGGAAGTCCTGGGGCACAGGTCTGGCCAGCGACACAGACATATAAGCTCTGTTGGGAACTACAAAGGTAAAGCCTCCATAGGAGAAAATCTTCCCCATACCTAGTTGTCCATGTTCCTTGTGGTGCCTGGACAGCAGATAACAAGGCCCGGAGGTGCTGCAGCCACCTTGGGAGCATGAATCAATGACAACAACAAAGCAACAAAACCCACTCTTTTGCTGTGAAGGGCCACCCCAATATTTGCAGTTGCTCTTACATTCCTGCAGTAAAGGACTAATTGTGACTTGAAAGCAAAAGAGAGAAGAGACCCTTGATTTCTCCTTTTGGGGACAGTTCCAAGGCTGGATGTGGGCCTTAGGCCAAGCAGCCCTGTTCTCTAGCCAATCAGCTAAGCAAACAGGAAGTGGCTATCCAAACATGTGGAGCAGCAGGAGGCTGGCGGAGTGGCCTCTGTGGAGGTCCCCTGCCAGCCTGCAACTTCTGCCCCAGCTGGGAGCGCCTCTGATGCCCAGGAGGAGGCCCCTCCTTGGGCAGCCACCCCTTCTCACCACCCCACCTCTAGTCTGGGCCGGACAACCTCATGCAGAGTGGGGATGACCACTGCCCTCACTGGCTTCCCCTGGCTGCCACTCTCTTCCCTACTGCAGCCTGGGTCACAGCTGCAGTTAGGGCAACTCATTATTGAAATGCAAGTCGCTGCCATCACCCTTTGCTTAAAATTTTCCGAAGGCTTCCAGTTCTTCCAGGGAAACGCAAAGCACTTGGGTCCACCTTCCGCACCCAGCAGCCTGGCTTGCTCTGCCCTCCCAGCTTGATTCCTACAGCCTTACAGGGTGGCTCCTTGCCTGCCCCAGCACCTGTCAGCATCCCTGCTAGGACGGGACCCTCCATCCCAAGCCCAGCTTCTTGCCTGGGTGAGCTAGCACAGGCGTCGGTATAAACCCGTTTCCTCTTCTAAGAGAGGGGTCCTGGCAGGATGGTACAGAAGTGCGAAGGACTAAGGGACAGAAGCCACATCACACACTGGGCTCAGGGTGGCACACAGCACTCAGCTTTGCTGCCATCGGAATCAAGTGGAGGCGTGCACATGGGTGGACAGAGAACTGTGTGGGTGAACAGGAGGGACAGAGCTGGGGAGGGACAGATGGAGAGCAGGGAGGGGAGCCTTGAATGATTTAGGAAATGGAAAAAATGACCTGGGTGTGGTGGCGCACACCTGTAATCCCAGACTTGGGAGGCTGAGGCAGGAAGATCAACACAAATTTGAGTAACAGTTCAAGACTACCCTAAGTCTAGCCTAAACTACATAATGTGACTGTCTCAAAAAAAAAAAAAAAAAAGGAAAAGAAATGGAAGATTGGACAGAGAAAGCGAGGTGCACACAACCACCTGCCTGAGAACACAAGGACACGTGGGCAGTCAGGGGCTGCACCCCCAGGGCTTGGGAGACCCCGCTCACCTGCAGCGCTGCAGCTCTGCCTCCAGCCTCCTCCCCCAGCGCTGTAGGCCAGGCACCTGCCGCGCCAGGGCCTCGAGCTCGCGTACTCGGCGCAGGCTGCACAGCACCACCCGCCGGGCCTCCTCCGCGCGGCGCCGCACCTCCACCTGGCAGCGCCTCAGCCGCCCTGCGCAAGCCTCTGCAGCCGCCAGGGCGCCCTGTGCCTGCCTCAGTTCCTGTGCCGCCGTGTCCGGGGTGCCCGCCTGGCTCTTCCAGAGACCGACCTGCAGGGACAGAGGGAAGGGCTGAGCGTCCTCCCCAGCTGAGCCGCAGGGAGGCAGTGCCACCTCAGCCACCGCCACCATCCAGAGCATGGGGGCACAGTGACCAGGCAGCTGTGCATTTCACTGCGTGCTGCTTACTGAATAATGAATAAATTACCGAATTAGAGGGAGGGGCGACTTGGTCAGGAAGCTCACATACTGTGCTTCGCAGAACAGCGATTCTCTAGTGAGCCTGTGGGTATACACTTGTGACCCTAGCCCTTGGGAGGCTGAGGCAGAAAGATCGCTTGTAGGTCAGGGTAGCCTGGACATTTTGGGACTCTTTTCCAAAAATAAAAGTGATCCGCAAATTTGGTGGCTTTGTGGCCTCTGCTCCAGTGGCCATAGCCTTTAGTCTACAGGTGATGCACACTGCAAGCTGGCAGCATCAGCCTTCCCCACCTGCATCCTTGGCTTAGCCTAGTCCATGTCACCTGCTCCATCCTGTGCACACCTGGCCCTGAGCCACACCTTGTGTCCTCTCTGCGACCCCACCCCCCAGGTGACCAGGTTCAGGGCAGTAGGAGAGGTCCTGTATAATAGTGCACTCCCCCTGCCCTTGCCATCCCCTGGGTACAGTCTGCTCCTTTCCTTCTTTGACTTCTGGCCCCTGGCACTGACCCTGACACATGGCTGGGTACACAGCTAAAGTTTGCTGACTGATCTCAGATCTGTGTCCAGCTCCAGGAATGCTTCATAGCTAGAAGCAGGTCTGGTTGTGTCAGTGCTTGATGGCAAGAGACTGCCACCCTGTAATCTAGTGTTGGCCACGTGGGCTCCAGGCCTGGCCCTGAGGGCACCTCATAGCATTTGCTGATAGGAGAGCAGCTCTCTCCCCATTAGGCAGGGAGGCCTGCACTCTTGGAGAGGGGAGTCAGGGTGGTGACAGTGTGTGGAATGGCTATGAACGTGGGCCTGGAGATAACAGGCCGTTTGGTGAGTGGACCGGTGATAACAATAGAGGCTGTGGGAGGAAACCGTGGCGCACACCTGTAATGCCAGCTATTCAGGAGGCTGAGGTGGGAGGGCAGAAAATTCAAATCCAACCTGGACAATTTAGTAAGACCAACCCTATCTTAATTAAAATATAAAGAGCTAGTGTTGTAGCACATTACAGCTCTCCTAGGTGCAGATCCCCCAACGAAGGCGAGGGGAGGTGGGGGTGGGGATTGGGATGGAGTGGAGTGGAATGGAATGGGGTCGGGTAAGGACAGGAAACAAGGACGTAAGTACAGTGGGTAGGGCTGTCCCCTCTGTTCCCTTCCGCCGCCTCCTCTGCCCAACCCTGTGGACCAGACCCCACCCCACCCCCGCTCCGTGGAACTTCTCAGCACGAACCTGCAGCGCGAGGCAGCGCGCGTCACTGCTCTGCAGCGCAGCGCGCAGGTCCTCCACCAGCTCGCGCAGGCTGCCGTTCTCCTCCTCCAGCCGCGCCACGCGTTCGCTGTCCGGGCCGCAGCCCTCAGGGCCGCCGTCGGGGCAGGAGGCGCGGGGAGAGCGGCGGCGGCGACGCGGGCGGCGCAGGCGGATCTGCGTCTCGATGTGCTCGCTGAGCGCGCCGCGGGGCAGCCGGGGCCCGGCGCGGGTGCCGAAGTAGCCGCAGAGGCGCGCGTGGAACTGGCGGAAAGTCAGCTCCGGCGGCTCGGCGTGCAGCGCCAGGCGCGCCTCCTCCTCCGTGTCCGTGTCCCCGTCGGCAGCCACAGGCTCAGAGCGCGCATCCCCGTCAGCGGCGCCATCCTCACCGCTCGCGTCTCCCGCGGCGCCGTCCCGCGCGGCCTCCCCAGTGGCGGTGCCCTCGGCGCGCAGTCCCAGCACCGCGCAGAGCGCGCGGAAGTCGGCGCGGGGCAGGCGGCCGGCGCCGCGGCAGTCCAGGTGGTGGAAGACCTCCTGCAGGTACTGGTCCAGGCCGGTGGCCAGCACCACGATCTCGTTCTCCACGCCGCGGTCCAGCCCGTAGTGGTGCGCGAGGGCACTCAGCAGCCACTGTGTGCGCCGCGCCGGCCGCCGGTACGGGTCGCCCGCCGCGCCGTCCGTGCCCGGCTCCATGGCCGCGCCCTGCGCCGCTTGCAGGGACCGCCCGGTGCTGCTCGAAACGAGGGGCTTGATGGTCACGGCGTCCCCGGGGGGCGCCGGAGGCAGCAACAGACACACTGGGGAGCGCAGGGCGGGTCTGTTTGTCCCAGCTGGTGTGGATGGGGCTGGGCTGGGGATTGTTCCTCCCTGCGACCCCCGGCGGTCAGCTCCGCTCGCGGTTCCCGTTCCGGCGTCTGCTCCTCTCCTCCCACTCCGGGGCGGTCGGCTTTCAACTCCCTCCAACCTCCCTCCAAGCTCTGTCCTGCGTGCCAGGCGCGGAGTTTGCCCCGCAGCTGGAGCGTGCAGAGTGCGCCTGCCGGGTTAAAAGCTGGGCCCGGCTGCCCGCGCACACCCACGCCGCCCCGCCCTCCCGGGCGTGGGAAGCGCTGCGGGGCCGCCCCGGCAGCTCCGCCTTCAGACTGTCGGTGAGGGAAAGCCTTCGTGCACGTTAAATTCAGCTTCCCAGGCCCACTGCCCCAGCCTTTCCGCCCCTCCCCTCTCGGCTGTCGCTGTAGATGTGCAAAAATCTCCAGGTGATAGTAGCTGGAGTAAGAGACAGGCGCACAGAGGCTCGGGGACCAGGTCAGGACATCTCGCTGCTAAGAAGCCTTCTGAGTTATCCTGCGTGCATGTGTGCCTGTGCATGTTGGGAGGTAGCGACAGGCTCCCCAAAAAGTGGTTGTCACCCCCTTTCCTTTTTTTTTTTTTTTTTTGTATCGGCAGTCAGATTCATGACCTTGCACTCGCCAGGCCAGCACTATGCCACCAAGCTACACCCTCAGCCTTGTCTCCTGCTTTGCAACCAAAGATGGTGACTTGGTAGTGGGACTTGGTTCCATCTCTAGGCTGGGGTTATCTTTTTTTAAAATCAGATTTTATTGATACGCCTTAGATATACATAACAATCACATTCATCATAGAGAATTTGTACCTGTACATAGTATAACTTGTTTTTTTTTTTTTTTTTTTTCACCGTTCCCCTGCTCTCTTCAACCCCTTCTCCCTGTTCCATTTACAAAGCTTTGTTTCCATGTCTCTTCTTTCCGCTCTCAGTCTGTCTGTCTGTCTGTCTCTCTCCCTCCCTCCCTCCTTCTTTCCTTCTCTCACTCACTCACTTTTCATTCTTTTAGGGCTGGGGTTAATCTAACAGGTTGCTGTTTGCAAACTTCCCCCCCCCCCAACCAGGGATTGAACTCAGGCCCTTGCGCTTGCCAGGGAAGTGTTTATTCCACTGAGCCATCTCCCCGGCCCCCCAAACGTTTTTTTCTGGTGCCTTAGAACACATTTCTTGGCCGAGTCTGGTGACGTACGCCTATAATCCCCACACTCAAGAGGCTGAGGTAGGAGGATCGCTGCAAGTTTGAGATCAGCCTGGGCTACAAAGTGAATTAATGGCCAGCCTGAACGGCCTAAGGAAACCCTGACTGAACACGACAAAACAAAACAGACACTTCTAAAAGGCAGAGACTTGTGCTGCCAATACTTTTTCTTTCTTTTACAAGAAAGAGGTGTGATGGTGGCAGCCACCTGCTTCCTGTGCGGGGATTGGTTATCCAGCCACATTGTATGACGAGGCAGACTCAACCTTTATCTGTAAGATAGGCATCTGCTTGCCTTGTGTCCAGCAACTCTGAGATTTAAGCGTGGTTTTTTGTTTTTGTTTTTGTTTTTTTTTTTGTTTTGTTTTGTTTTGTTTAAGTGTTAAAACCCTGCCATTTTGAAAAGCAATACAATCCTGCTTCCTTAAATACTGTCCATCAATTTTGCACAAACAAAACACAAATCTGTTTTCTCTGCCACACTATCCCAGAATCAGCACTTTGTCTACTTAGCAAATTCCTGTTTTGTTTTGTTTTTGGTGTCAGGAATTGAACTCAGGACTTTGCACTTGTCGGGCAGGTGCTGTACCACTGAGCTGTATCTCCCAATCTCCTGTTCATTCTTGAACACTTTGCCTAAGAAGCATCTCTCCTGGAAGGACTTAGGTGTCTTTGCCCCAAACCACTTGGACATATATTCTTTTGATTTGTGTTTTAGTTGCAAAAGTAACAGCAATGGGGAGATGGCTCAGTAGGATAAGCGCTTGACTGGCAAACGCAAGGATCTGAGTTCAATCCCTGGTTCCAAAAAAAAAAAAAAAAAAGTAACAGCAACCTGGGTGATTTAATGAGACCATGTCTCAAATTTAAAAACAAAAAATAGGAATGAGGGTCGTAGCCAGTGCAAAGGCCCTGGGTTCAATCCCCAGGGTCAACTCCTCCCCCCCAAAAAAGAAAGGCAAGAACAACACATGTGCACCAGATGTTCACCACTTTATTGTTTATGCTTGTGGGAAACTCAGGCTGGGTTCCCCAGGCTGGGCTGCACACGTGCCTGAGATAGAAGCCATGAAGTAGAATCAGGGTAAACCCTTTTGTCAAATTGCCAGAGCAAATCACCAAGCAAGGGCCAGTGACAAAAGCAAGTGGTAGCATGGTATGTACAGTGTTAACACATACATGACAATGACCAGGAATGGTGACTGATGATTTCCACAAGGACATATACCCAGAAGTGCATAGGGAGGAGGGATTCTTGAGCAGATTTCCTAGTTATTTCTGGGGCTAGAAAGCCTTTAACTTTCACTGCAGTCTTTTCGGAGAGGGTGAGGCTTTCTTTTGCTTGTGCTTTCTTTTTTAAGTGGAGAATGTGTTTTATTTTTTTTTT
>NW_004524602.1:11210319-11232083 GCF_000260255.1 Octodon degus
TCCTGTTTTCAGCCTCCCCAGGGCTGGGATTACAGGTGTGCACCACCACGCCCAGTCTTGGTGGCCAGCTCAACACGCCCGGGGACAAGGCAGGCACAGCATGTGGTACCTGGAATTAAACTCTGGTCCCTGTGCTTGCCTAAGCAGGCTCTTGTCCATTGAGCTGTCTCGCCAGTCTGCAGCCGACTTTTGGTTGTTTTTTTTTTTTTTTTGGCGGAACCAGGGATTGAACTCGGGCCCTTGCACTTGCCAGGGAAGCGCTTATTCCACTGAGCCATCTCCTCGGCCCCCAAAGATAGTTTTTGTTTTTGCAGCTGGCTTTTGGGGGGAGCATGTTAGCCACACTTGCAGGACTTCTGTGTGTTTAGGCAGGTATTGGCACCTCATTTCTTGCCAGGGCTGACGCTCCCTGAGCTGGATAGACCATTGTGTACACGCATATGCATTCATCAGTGAAAGGGCATCTAGGTCATTTCCACCCTGTACTACTGAGAGTAGTGCTGCTATGGACATGTGCATGTTCATTCGGTTCACCTCTCTTGCATGTGTTCTTCGTGGTGGGGTGGGGTCCCACTGTCTCTGCCAAGGGCCTCACCCCAGTAACCCAAAGACCTTCCCCTATCTATGTTCTGTCATAGGTTCTGCTGTCTCCTATCTGCACCAAGCTGAGGCCAAGCCTTGAATCCTCTCCGACACACACACACACACGCTCATATGCAGTTGTCAGGCTGTCCATCGTCTCCATTGTTTCCAAATCATCACCAGAATCTGCCACCTCCTCTCTGCTCTGCTGTGACCACCCTGGATCAAGCCCCCAGCATCCCTCACCTGTGACCTCACGGCCTCCTCCTCCAAGGAACTGCCCTTGACTCCCTGTGCCGTGCTTGACAGCCAAAGGGATGCCCTTAATACGTCAGCCCAACCGCGCCCTTCTCTGGCCTGGATACAATTATTTTCCTCTCATTGGGTCTATAGATAAAGTCCTCGCCTTAGCTCCACATGGTGGCCCAGCACACCAGCACCTGCCCCCCTCCTACCACTCCTCTAACCAGGTCCTGCCTCAGGGCTTTTGTACCTGCTCACCCCACAGCGATACCTCCCACCCTCCACCTCCTCCAAATCCTGTGCCCCAGTGTCAGTTCCCTAATGACCTCTAGCATTGAGCCCTTCTAGCACACACCATCTCCCTTTGTGTATTTTCTGTCCCATTGTACAAAATGGCCAGCCTGTAAGGAGGAGGACAGCCTTGGTTTCATTCACTGGGTCCTGGGGAGCCCCAGCTCTGCCAAGGAACCTGACTTTATTTTACATCCTTGCTTATTTCTGGTGGCCCAGGCAAGGACGAGACATAACCCTACCCGTCGCTATGTTGCTGGCTGCTGCTGCTGAAGGAATCCTTGGAACAGTAATTTTTCCGGAGTAGTCACTATTGAAAAGAAGGCTTTTCAATATCTGGCAGGGGAGCCCTTGCAGGGCCTCTGCTCCCCGCGGCTCGGGGAGGCGATGGTTTATAATAGTGCGCTGTCAGGCCTGTCTGTCTGCAGCCCCGTTACCAGGAGCCCCTGCAATAATTCCCCTTGAATCTGCAAGGGTTTTGTTTGAGGTTCAAAGTGAGCAAACTCAGTGGTCTCCTTGGGTTCCTTTGTATGAGCTGGGGGTGGGGTGTCCGTGTGGCGGAAGCATCAAGACCCCAGCAAAGAAATTATTTTTTCAAGTTGCTTCAGTATTGTGTGAGACACTTCCAACAAAGTCCAGGAAAATACTAAAACAAATTTTAAAAATCATCCACCATCCCACCTCTAAGGAGAGTATATTTCTGATGTATTTATTTCCAGGCGTTGCCAGGCAAAAGGAGTTTCTGAGGTGACAGAAGAGACTTTACATCTTCATTGGAGAGGCTCAGTCCCATGACTGTGTCCATCTGCCCAAACACAAAGGGCAGATTTTACAGTATGTAAATTGGAACTCATTAAACCAGACATAAAAAGCACAGCTTTTGTCCCACGTGACCCAGGCTTTGAACACAGCCATAGATAGTACTTCTTCACTGCCTCCTGGCAGACCCGCAGCGAGGGGGTCTCCAGCCGCTCTCCATTAAACCGGCATTGAGGGCAGGTTGCCCTGGATCCTGAATATTTATTACTGGGTCAAGGAGTAAGGGCCCCGCAGGAGCTCTTGAGATTGTTAACCTGCTTTTCAGAAAGTGCTGCCATTCCACGAAGCCCCCCAGAAGTGTCTGTGGATGTCATCGAGCAATTATTTTCAGCATCATAAGCTTTTGGTTTCCAGGAGGCTTGGTGAATGGATTTGTCCAGTGGTCAGACACCAAGTTTGTCTCCTGAAAAGGGGCCCGGCTGGTGATACAGCTCAGCAGTAGAACACTTGCCTGGCAGGTGCAAGGCCTCGGTTCCACCTCTAGCTCCACAAATAAAAAATTAATCCAGTAATTAAAATTAGGAGCGTGCCATTAGTTGAAGATTTCTTGAATACAAGACAATACTTGATGCACAGTCCAAAAAAGAAAAAAATTAATAGATGGGAGCTCATTAAAATTCCAGTTTTGCACCACAAAAGATACTTTAGAAAATGAAAAGATAAACAAGGGATTAGAAGAAAGTATGTGCAAAACATTCACCCAATAAAGGACTTTGTTTTCAGAATTTACAGTGAATTTACAACTCATCAAAAACTAGGAGCAACAAAGAAAAAAAGAATCAAGGTGTGGTGCACATTGGTAATCCCAGCACTTGGGAGGCTGAGGCAGGAGGGTCACCCTGAGTTTGAGGCCAACCTGGGCTACATAGTGAGTTCAAAGCCATCCTGAACTACATCGCGAGATCCTTTCTAAAAAACTAAAGGGGAATAAAAGGGGGCAAGAGATACTCCTCAGCATCTACCCAAGAAAAGTGAAGTTCAGGAGAGCCAGTGGGGGAGAGCTGAGGCCCCCAGGCAAGAGCCCCCGACTGCCAGGCCACATGCACCTGAATCACAGCACACCTTTGCCTTGACCCCACTCCACGATGTCCAGGCCTTGACGACCTCAATGTCAGCTTTCCAGACAGTGCTTCCATACTTTGGCCTACAATAGAACCTCAGTGGTGCAAATCTCAAACTACAGATTTTGGTCCAGCTATTTCTTACGCAACAGATCACTCCAAAATTCAGTGACTTAAGAGAGCATCAATGTGTTCTGCTCACACACCTGCAGTGTGGGGAGGGCCAAGGGCTGGAAACTCATTTCTGCCCCACACGGCATCAACCAGCGTGGCTCAGGGACCCTTGCAGACTGGTACCCTTCGGTGTCTGGTGGTTGAACCTGGAAGCTGTGTAATGAGACCCTGCAGACCATTACAGTTATTTCCAAGGCTTCATCTGATCCAAGCGGAGAGAGCTGGAGGCCCAGGCCGCATGAGTACTATTTGAGAACAGGGTGTCCTTGTTCCCCGGTCCAGACGCGCTAGCAGGCCTGTGACCGGGCCCAGGCTCTAGCTCTGCCACAGTTTTGCTCTTTGTCTCAAAGCTTCCTTATGTGTGTGGATCCTCAGCGCCCGTGCTGTTGACCAACCGCAATGGCGGAGTCACTCTCTCAGCAGAAAGTCTACCTGGGCTCCCAGCTGCTCAGCTTCCTGTCTGGATTACCGTGAACCTGCCCCTCTCCTGGCCTGTGTTGGCGCTGTCTCTCCCCATCCCCACCTTGTGAACAACTTTCACTGCCTGGCGTGGCATTTGTCACCTCTGAAGCTTTCCTGTCCGCTCTCTGGGCCTGGGGGCTCTTCTACACGTGTGTGGTCTTTCATGAGCGCCATTAGCTGCGCTGGTGTGGCTGTCGTGATGACCCCAACTGATTCAAAATATTGCCCTTTCATGGTCATTTTGACTTTGAGGAAGAACCAGAAATCGCGCTGTGCCAGATGGTACACAAGGTAAAATGAAGACACATTCTCGTGTTCTTATGAGTCTGCCTTTTGGCTGGACAGCACTCGGCAGCAGCATTCACAGTATTTTTTTTTTTTTTTTTATCACACTCAGGAGTGAGAACTGCCAGACCTGCTTCGCCAAAAAAAAAAAAAAAAAAAAGTGGCAAGAGCAATGGGGTTGGTGTGTTCGAAGGAAGGGGGCGTATTCTGAGGGGCTTAATGGTGCTGTCTCCTTAACTGTAATACTTTTGTATTTAAATATTCACCTTCATCACACTTTACACTTCCTGCACATCCTTGGGTGGATTGCTTCACCTCTCTGTTTCCTCATTTAAGAATTAGGGCACAGGATCCCAAGACAGAGTCCTGATGATGCTGTCCCGGCCTCAGCAGCCGGAGCATAAAATCTAAGGAAGAGAGGTTGGGGTTTGAGTAAGGTGTGCAAAGCTAGGCTCTGCTTTTGCCTTTGTTAAAGAACGGGAGCGCCCTTCCCTGTTCTATAGGGAAAGGTTAGGCGCATAAGACGATCTGAATGAAAGAATGGTGCAGGGTACCCGGGGTTCTCAACTGTTTTGGGGGGCTGGGCTCGGTTCGGATTGTTTGGGAACGAACTGATGGCTTCACACCCGCTGCGCAAGCGCTTTGCTGAGGAGCGGGCTGCGCGCCTACGCCGGGGCAGGAAGTCCCGCCTCCAGGAGCTCCGCCCCGCGCTGCCTGTCTCCTAGCAACTGGAAAACAAAGCCGGCAGCTTTTTGCACGTGTGAGCAGCGGGACCGCAGATCTTCCGGCAGCAGCTGGGGAGCTGGTGCTCTAGCTTAGGCCACGGTCCGCTGCCCCGCGCACCGGCTCGCAGGTACCCCCGCCGCGCCTTGGGGTCCCCCATCTCTGCCCTGGACTTCCCAACCTGCCGTCTCTTCTTAACCTGCCTCGCCACCTCCAACGCAGCCTTACTTTTCTGCTGTAGCCCGGGCTTACGCCTCCACAGTCCTCGAGCTTGTGTGCTGGGAACAGGACCCAGCCAGCGCCCCTTTGTGTCTTGCCTCGGGGCAGTCTCGCCCTCCTTGGCCTCGCCAGGCATCTGCGCGGCTTTCTCTACCCTGGCTGGCCTTTGCCCAAATGGCAGACGGTTAGCGTGCTCCGGTGCGTCTCGCCTGGACTGCGGCGGACCTCCCCGAGCGGTGCAGGGGAACTCGCCACCCCCACCCCATCCCCGCCCTCTCGAGATTCCTGGAGAACTGCGCTCACCTGGCCAGGGATTCCGGGAGTGCCCCAAACTCCTGGTTTGGAGCGAGAGAAGCAGCCTGGCTCGCTCGTCATCCTGACGATTGCCCGCTGCCCTGCTCTGTGCTTCCTTCATTTTTTCCTCCACGTGTATTGCGTACTGACTGCGCACCAGGCAGTGATCAGAGGCGTTGGACAGCCGCGGAGCAGCACGAGAGAAGGGAGGGTCTTCCTACGCGCTGTCGGGCTTAGCTCCTGGGGACAGAGGTGACGCAGACTTTATTTTCTCGTAGCCTGACCTGCACTGTGGAACATGTCTCTGCACGCCTGGGATTGGGAAGATGAGGACAGCGAAAACGTCAGGCCGGCCTCTTCCTTCCCTAACTTTTACCACTTTGAGGCTGAGGCAGACCACTCTCTGAGGGCTGCAGCGCAGGAGTCCGACTTTGACAACAGCTCGGGCAGCCTGGAGTCCTTGAAAGCCAGCACCTTCAACCCCGACGTGCCCCAGGTTGTCCCCTGCAATCTCATTATCTCCTTGGCCCTCCCTGTGAATACAGGTAGGTGCTAAAGGACAGTCGGGGCCCCTCCCAGAAAGGGGGTGTGCAGTTGACCTTCTCTTGGGAATGTAGAGTACATATACAGCTTTCTTCTTCCTGCCCCCATCCCAGAGGGTCAGCGGTCAGAAAATTAGGGGCCTAACTGTGGACCAGGTGCCTATGTGGCCACCTGGATTTCTCAGACTTCATTTTCTCAAAGATCATAAAAAGCAGGTGATGATGTGTGTGCCTTCCCCCCCCGCCCCCCGGAATCGGGGATTGAACTCAGGCCCTTGCAATTGCCAGGCAAGCGCTTATCCTACTGAGCTATCTCCCCGGCCCCAAATCTTGATTTTTATCCAATTGTCTGCATGAGGGGTGGGGTACCAGGGATTGAACTCAGGACCCTGTGCTTGCCAGGCAGGCCCTTATTCCACTGAGCTATCTCCCCGGTTCCTGTATGTGCTTTTTGAACATTTGAAGAGACCACAGAAAGGTTAACACACCCACAAGGAGGCTGTCATTCGTGTGTCCTGGTGCCAGTGGCTCTAAACCACCGTGGCTCAAGCTGGTGGGCGTATTAAGGCATTGATTCCCACAGCTGGTTGTAAGTCACTAATACTTTGTTGAAAATAAATCTCAGATCTTTTGAATCTAAATCTGCAGGTAGGGCCGGCCTGATAGCTCAGCTGACTAAAGCTCCTGCGTAGGCAGAAGGCGCCGCACGGTTAGATCCCAGCGTGCTGTGCCGCCCGGCCCCCGGGGCGCGATGAGAGACTGGGCAGGGGCACAGACCTGTAATCCCAGCTCCTGGGAGGCTGAACACAGCAGAATCACTTTGAGTCCGATCTATGTAGTGAGACCCCGTAGACCCTGTCCTAAATACAGAAGGAAAAAAAAATCTGCAAGGAAACCAGGTGTGGTGCTGCACACCTCCAGTCTCAGCACTCAGGAGGCTGAGACAGGAATATCACTAGGCGTTCAAGGCTGACTTGCACTACCAAATGAGACCCCGTGTCAAAACAACAGAAATGGGCTGGGGATGTAGCTCAGCGACACACGCCTGCCTGGCAAGCTCAAGGTTGTGAGTTCAATTCCTGGTACAAAAAAAAAAAAAACAATACACACTCACACAAAAAGCCCTCTAAGTGTAAAGGTGTGTCCATTACCAACTGTCAGTTAAATTCCATATGACCTAATTGAGTCCCCAAACTGAGTGACTGCAAATAGGAACCCACTGTTGTCTGGGTGTGCAGGCTGCTGGCTTCCTTCCCCCGCAAGAGTTCCTCTCTGCCAGGTGGCCCAGGTGGCCTGGCCTGGACCCCTGCGGAGTACACACAGGCAGGGCCAGCCCAGCGCTCTTCACAGCCCGGTGCCACCTCTCTCCTGGCATTTTCTTGGGCAAAGCAAGTCATATGGGTCAATGTGAGGGGCAGAACAAAGTGCCTTCCCTCTTGGTGGACCTGGATGTGTTTCCTCTTTCTGTCCTCTGGGCTGCTTAGTCACACTGGGATCCTGGATTTTAGCTGCTCTCCATCGTTCTGTCTCTGCCTCAGATATTTTGGAGACTGTCTGGTTAGGGAGATACTGATTCTTACTTGCTCCATTTTCTTGGTGAGTTAAGTTTTTTGTTATTTATTATGTGGTGACCTTGTCATCATTCAATCGTGGCGCTTTTATCTTGGACCTATTGTTATCAAGCACAAGAGCCAAACCAGGCGTGGTGGTGCACACCGAATCCTAGCACTGGGAGGCTGAGGCAGAAGGGTCTCTGGGAGTTGGAGGCCAACCGGGGCTACATAGCAAGTTCTTTTTTTTTTTTTTACATTTATTTATTGTGTGTGTGTGTGTGTGTGTGTGTGTGGCTAGCTCAGCCCACCTGGGGGTGGGGCTGGCTGGCATGTGGTGCTGGGGGATCGAACCGTGGTCCCTGTGCTTTGCCAAGCTTGTTCTAAGTAGGTGCTTTAGACCACTGAGCCATCTCTCCAGCCCCTACATAGCAAGTTCAAAGGCAGCTTATATTACATAATGAAACCCTGCCTGAAAAAAAAATCAAGTGAAAAAGTCTGGGAAAAGGCACCTGACTCATACCATCCAAACGAAAGAGCCCTCAGTTGGCCATCTCTGACCTACTGGGCCTCTGCACTGTCTCGAAGTCTTGTTTTTCTGATTTTGGGGCTTTCACGAACAATATCTGCAGAACAGATCTTCCAGACATCCTGAAACTTTGACATACCTTTGTCTGGGGGACATAAAATTGTAGGACAATTTTTTTCCTTCAATATCTAAATATTTTTAGAGACTTCTATAAATAGATAAATCATTTTATGTAAGAGAAATCCTATATATTTTACAACTTGATTTTTAAAATGTAACATCTGAGATAGTGGTTATGAGTACATACTCACTAGTTTTATTTTAAACACATACACATATTCCATCGTATGTCTAGTTTATCCTACTCTCTTTTGGGGGGTCTTTTTTGAGACAGGGGTCTCATTATGCAGTTTAGGCTGGCCTTGGGCTCACTCTGGCCTGGAACTCACAGAGCTCCTCCTGCCTCAGCCTCCCAAGTGCTGGGATTGCAGGTATGTGCCACCATGCCTGGCCTATTCTACCCCTTTTTTAAATTTGTTTTTACTGCTGGGGATAGAACTAAGGACTTTACATCATGGGTGGGACCCCTACCATTCAGCCACACCCTTATCCTATCTCACCCCTTACAGCTGGACAGTTACTTCCAACACTTCTATTACCATCCCATAACAGGCATCTTTGTGCACATGTTCAGGCGAGCCTTCTGTATCCTGGATCCTAAGAAGTACAGTTGCTGGGTTGAAAGTATACACTTTGAATTTTCTGATAAATGTCATTAGATTGTTTCCCTTTCCACTGATGGAAACTGACAGGCTCAGTCTACTTCGGGTCCGCTTAGGACTGAATCCGAAGACGGACATGCAGGGCGCTGCACACGCTCTAGGCTATCATAGTGGGAGGCTCTGACGCTTCCCAGGGGTGGTGGAGAAGCTTTATTTCAAACTATGTACAAACATTCATCTGGTGGCCAGAATTACTATTGCCGCAGCAGCTTCCTGGGGCTTCAAGCCTTGAGCTTTAAAAGGACAGCTTGGGCTGGGGTTGGAGCTCAGTGATAGAGCCAGGCCCTGGGTTCAAGCCCAACCCCAAAAGAAACATGAAAAATAACCCTAGAGCTTTAATTTTTTTTTTAATTTTTTTATTTATTTATTTGAGAGAGACAGAGAGAGAGAGAGGTGTGTGTGTGTGTGTGTGTGTGGCCAGCTCAGCCCACCAGGGGGCGGGGCTGGCCGGCATGTGGTGCTGGGGATTGAACCGCGGTCCCTGATGCTTTGCTAAGCTTGTTCTAAGTAGGTGCTTTAGACCACTGAGCCATCTCTCCAGCCCCAACCCTAGAGCTTTAAAGATGGTTATATTTTTGATAGAATGCCACGTGGATTAAATGTTTCTACAGTGCCTCGAGCTCTTCATAGGGCTGCTGTCTCCTGTCACATTGCATTGTGAGCATTTTGTCTTAACTCACTTTTAAGGGCTGGGCCTGGAGTGAGGCAGCAAGATGCCCAATGTGAAAAACTCAGGGAAACTCGCTCACTCGTAGCCATGCCCTTGGTTTGCACATACACAGGACCTCGGCTGAGCCTTGCTGCCCAGCTGGGTGGGAAGCCTGGACCTGATCTCTCCACTGGGTCAGCAATGGGGTACACAGTCCCCCACTATGACAGAATACCTGAGGAATATGACCTCCAAGGAGAAGTGCTTTGCTTTAGCTCAGGGTTTCAGAAGTGCAAATCCGCGGTCGCTTGGCTCTTGCTTTGGGGCTGTTTTGAGGCTGCGCATCATGTGGGGAGCACTGGGGAAGGGAAACTGCTCCCCTCATGTCTGCCAGGGGCCGAGAGATGAAAGTTGAAGGGGCACAGTCCCCACATCCCTTCAAGGCCATGCCCCCAGTGACCTCACTTCCGCCACCTGGGCCCAGCTGCAACCCAGTAAGGCCACAGGCTGGGCTCAAGCCTTCTGCACACACCACCACCAAACCATAGCACACTGTTTTGGAAGAGTTTTCTTTCTACAGGAAATTACAACAAGGCTCTTATTATCTTCTAGATCATAAAGGAAAACGTACAAGTTTCATTGAGAAATACAAGAAATATACTAAACCGCCCACCTATATAGCGAAGCTTCGCCGCTTCTACCACGTTGAGTATTTCTTTCTGCCAGATGACAAAGAACCTAAAATAGTTGATGTGGTTGTGTTTCCAGGACTGGCCAAGGTGTCCCTGGAGTCAGGAATAAAGGTATGTGGGGCGCAAGTGTGTGCGCCTGTGTGCGTATGTGGCCTTGCATGCTGCTCAATCCCCACCCACCTGTGGCGTAAGTGTCCCCCAGCGCTTGCTAGACCTGCAGACCCTGGGGCCACCCCAGGCCTTCTGTGTGCGAATCTGCACTGACCTAAGATACCGCACACCTGGCGGTTTTCTTCAGCTGTTTTTAATCAGTCATGTCTGAGTATCTCAAAAGTGACAGCTCCTGAAATTCCCTTCCTTCACGTGAGCGTGAGTGTTTGAGTGCATGCGAGCTGGAGGCTTGGCTTGGGCTCGAAGTCACCAGAGAAGACACAACTTGTAGTCATCTGCTTTGATGTTATTTTTTTCCAAGGAACCCAGAGCCTGACAGAGCCAGTCTATTCTGCACCATTTCCTACGGTGGGTTTGGAGCTAGAAAAGAGGGGTGGAGGGCCACCTTGGTGGGCGATGGCCAGCTCTGTCCACTGCCGGCACCCCCATCTTCCTGCAGGTGAAGTCTCTGTATGTTGCTCTCCACAGACTGTGAAGCCGTGGTATGAAGACAATAAGCTCTGGGTGTCGTGGAGCGAAACATTTAATGTCAACGTGACAAAGGAATTGTTAAAGAAACTGAACTTCCACAAAATCACTGTGAGGATCTGGGACACCAAGGATAAGATTTCTAAAAAAATCAAGTACTATTACCCATTGAAGACCTGTTTTTCAGATGACGTAGGCTCTTTCGGTAAGTCAGATATTGGTTTTTTCTTTTGATTTTATTGTTTCTGGAAGCTTATAATTTCTCACTGCAGGGTGACTACTCTAAACCAAAAATCTACAGTTTGAAATGCTCCAAAACTTGACACTTAAAAAAAAAAAACAAACAAACAAAACTTGACACTTTCTGAGCCGACAAACAACCCAACGAGTAGAAATTACCATACTTGCCCTTGTATGATAGACCACCATCACAACTCAGGCACATTGAATATATCGTACAAAATAACCTTCCACCTGTGTGTCCAGGGGTATAATCCCAATTTGTATGTGCAAATATTGCAAAAATCTGAACAAATCCTAAATCCTAGAATTTTCAGAGTGGGAACACTCAACCTGTAGTATCAGACTCAATGTCAGTCTTCCCTTGTTGCCTTTGGCTAGTTCATGTGGTATAGACAGTAGTTTCTGTCTTGATGGCTTGCCATTTCTCCAGGACATGCTTGAGACATCAGGAAGTGGCCCCTTCCTAGGGGGCCAGTTCCAGTGTTGGTGGAGAGTGAATGGGACCTCCCGGACCTCTTGTCCCAGGGCAGCAGTTCTGTCATGGGTACGCGCCACTAGCCTGTCTCCCACCCTAGGATTGTATAGTCACTGAAAAAAATTAAAGGGTACCAAGAAGCAAAAGACAAAGTTGGACTGGGGCGTAGCTCAGTGGTAGGCCGCGCACTGAACACTTGTGAGGTCCTCGGTATATCCCCACTAACTCCTCCCCCGCCAAAACAGTAGGGAGACAAAAAACTTCAAAATCCTGCCTCGCCCCTGCTAACCCTGTTAACATCTCCACGGGGTGGGGAGCTCTCTACACCATTACTGGTGTTCCCATGTCATTGTCGGCATCTTATTTTTCTGAAGGAGCAGCTGGCAGAGCTGGGAAGACCCAGGCTCTGAAGTCAGATGGCCAAGTCTGATCTGCCACTTGGTTCTACCTGGTGGCCTTGGGAACGTTCCTGAACATCATGTACTTGTCATCTGTGAAAACTGGGATATAAAGGGTCCTCATCCCCCAGGCATCGTGGGGCGAGGGAGGTGGAGGCGGCCCCCTCCAGGAGTGAGCCATGGTAGGGTGGGAGTTGTCCATTGAGAATTTAAAAACTAGACTAAGATGCTACTGATTGACTGATGTGGTGGCTTAATTGTAAGATGCATTCTGCTGCGTAGGAAGGTTAACAAGTGAGAGGCATGCCTATTAGGATCATTTGTTTTGAGATTCATAGCGTTATCCCCACTGTACAGTGAGCAAACAGTGTAGAAAGTTGTCAAAAGCCGGAGGCAGCACCGGGCCACACCTCAGTTTTGTGTGCCTGAGACATTTGAGATGCTCCAGTTTTCCTGCCTGCTGTACTGATACTGCAGGTTTGGGACTTCTAGTTTTTAAGCTTTCCTCCTTGATGTCCCTGGCGGTCCTGAGATTTTGGGCCAGGTGACCTCCTTCCCTGTGGGTAACAGGACGCAGAGCAGCAGCGTGGGCCTCTGCTCACCCATCAGCAGTGGTAGCCTCCTATTTTGGCCAGCAAAAATTTCCTCCAACATTTCCAGATGTCCCCCAGGGGCCCAAATCACCCTTAGCTAGTTGGGTACGGTGGTGTACCTGTAATTCCAGCATCCTGGGAGGCTGAGGCAGAAGGATCGCAAGTGTGAGCCTAACCTGGCCAGGTTCCTAACTCAGTGAGGGACTGTCTCAAAACAGTACAGCTCAGTATGAGGTGAGGTTCAATCCTCAGTACTGACATTAATTAATTACCCCTAGCTGATAATCACCAATGTATATCTAAACTAATCATAGGCTCCCTGGGTAAGAAAATTGGGTAGAAGGTAAATTTTCTCAGAGGTGCAACAAGTATCAAAAATAATAAGCACCAAACAAATGACGTTGGCTGGAAAAAGTAGCAAGACTCTGTCCTGGGCCATCCACACTGGCAGGTTGTGGTGTGCGCTTGAGGTACCACACAGCGAGGACTGGGACAAAATATTCACTTCGTGGTGCATCAAGTGCCAGGCTGGCTGAGTTTCACAGCAGCGGAGTACCAAAGTCCGACTGTCTTCCTATATCTTGGGATGGCAGACGCACCAGGACGTCTGTCTCGTGGCCAGGTGATAGATCTGAATGTGCGTTGGGTCAGGGGCCGCAGCTCGTTAGCCTTGAGCCCCACAGTTTGGATGGAACCCCCAGCTAGGGTTCGCGTTCTCTTTGCTTTCGTGTACTCCATTTCTTGGCTTCTCAGTGCTGGAGAAAGACTCTTTTTGTGGTATTTTTGAGACAGTCTCACTCTGCAGCTCAGGCTGGCCTTGAGCTCACTTTGTACCCAAGCTGGTCTTAAACTTGAAACAATCCTCCTCCCTCAACCCGCCAAATTCTGGGATTAAGGTATGCGCCACCATGCCTGGCGACAACATCATTCCCGCCCCAGCCCTACCAGAGCACTCCTGCGGGCTCCATTCCTGGCCACCCCGCGCATGCGCCTGCTTGCTGTCCCCGCCTGTCCGAGGGCCTGTGGAGCTCTTCACCCTGCAGCTGCGTCCTCTCTGCTCCTTGGCTGACACTGCCCAGGATTTTCCCTGTCCCCTTTCCTGGCTTGGCCTTCCTATGTCACTGCCTTGACCCTGTCGCTTCTTGGCTGCCTGTGCCCTTAGGGTCCATTCTGGTTTTCTGAGTCTGGTCCTGAAGGCAGCTTACAATTGGCTCCCAGGGCTCCCTTCCTGCCGCTGCTGCCCCTCCTCACCCCCCACCAGGGCTGCCCCCTGCACTTCCTGGTTCCCGAAGACACTGTGGTCCTCTTCTTTCCCAGACTTTGGAGGCGCGCCACAATTTTTATCTGTCCTTCATCAGTTAATCCATTTTTTTTCCATTTCTTTAACTTCCACTGTCTTTGTTCATTCATTCATTGATTTCATTCATTTACTTATTTATTTGGTGCTTCCATTCATTCATTATTCCACACATGCTTGTCATTGTAATGTGTGTGGAAGACCCCAGTTGACAGAAGAAGAGGCATGGGGGGATGGTGGCCCCCTAGCTAGAGGCCAGGACCTCTCTGTGTAGACCTGCCTTTGCTAAGGATCAGTTGTCTGACTGTAGGAAGGTTCACTGAAGTCTCAGATTCCTTGCCTGTAAAATGAGGGTGTGGTGTTGCTTCCTTTGAAGTACAATGCTATTCAAAGGAAAATTAGGGGGCTGGGGAGATGGCTCAGTGGAATAAGCGCTTTCCTGTCAAGCGCAAGGGGCTGAGTTCAATCCCCGATTCTGCCAAAACAAAACAGAAAATTAAAATTTTAAATAAATCCTTGCCAAGAGTGCCTGCCAAAACCAGATGGACATGTCCAGACAGGCCTAATAATGGGACATTTCTTCCACTGTGTAACCCATGCTTGTTTAACTGAAGGCCTTGTAATGTAATTCGAGACGTTTAAGCTCCCTTAGAAACCTATGATGTCCCCCAGCCCTCCAGTCACAATGTGCCAAATCTGACTTTGTACCTCCCTGCTTGCTCTCCCTGTGAAAGTCCCGAAACCTTGCCGGGTTGAGCTCTGACTCTTTAGGAGAGATCCCGGCCAGGCCCACCAGTGTAACGAACGGCCTCCTAACCCTTCTTGGTGCTCTTTCTTCCCATGTTTTGTCTGCTTCCCATGACACTAGGATTAGGTAGGGAGACACCAGGCAGATCCTGAATGAGCTTATTTGGCAGAGCCACTGCCTACTGATGTCTGAGCCCCTCACCCACCCACATAGGGGGTTACTCTGTTGAGTTCCCCAGTATCTCTGGCCAGCTTCATGTGCTGCAGCTTCAGCAGGGGAGAGATCTTTACGGATCTTGCCCCCTGACCTGTGTGTACCAAGAGGCAAGTGAGTGCTCCACATAGTATTCAGTAGACAGTTCTGAGTCAATGACCCTTCTTCTCCATTCTAGAGGAAGTGAGACATTTGGTTTTAAGTCAGAGAGAATTGTGGGAACCAGGCCTTGAGAAAGCTAACATTGTCAAGGAGGAGTGGAATGAGGAGCCTCCGCCAGAAAAACAAGAAAAAGCTGAAAAAGGTAAGAAGTCTTTGCTAGGTGTATAGAGATGAATTTATGGACAACCTGCATGTGACAGACCCTGGGCAGAGAGCAGTGTGCTGCGCTGCGGTCCTGTGTGTGCCCGCCGAGGCCTTTCCCATGCGCTGCGGTCCTGTGCGTGCCCGCCGAGGCCTTTCCCCTGTATGAGCGCCAACTTCTGGGGGGTAGGGGGCTATGACCTGCTGGTCTCCCAGAAGGGTGCACTTCATTGTTGATTCTTTTTCTTTACTTTTATTTATTTTGTGGCTTATAAAGAAATCTTCTCTGACTCTAGAAGTTACATACGTGGATTTTAAGAAAATCCAGTGAACAAAAAGTATAAGAAAAGCAAGAAAAAAAAAGTATGATTCCATTGTTAACTACAATCAGTATGACATTCTGCTTTCCATAATACAGCACATGTCTTTGTGTTCTGGAATTTTTTCTGCATAGACAAGGTTATGCTGGTTGCATGCGATCAGAGATTGTAAATACATCAGCACATGCCTTCTTTCCTTAAACACTTTCTATAAACTTCATTTGTGTGAGCTACATAGGATTTCATCTATGGATAGGACTGGAATTTGCTTAAATATTCCTTAGAGTTGGGAACTTGGAACTCTTAGAAGGATGTTGAGTATATTCTAATATAAATAGTACTAAAATGGGCAATTTAATAGACTTCTTTTCTTCTTTTTTTCCTCTATGGAAGTAATATATGAAGAACCAGAGGAACTCTTGTCTCCGTTTGTCCAAATATTTAGAATTCATTGGTCGGTACAGTTACTGTTTATTTGCTCAGTGATGGTTAGCAAACCCTGTTTACTAAATACTTTCCATATCCAAGAGTTCTGCCTGCGGACAAGCATTACAGGAATGTGTCAGGGACCCCTGTTTCCTGTTTCTTTTTTTATACTGGGAATCGAACTCGGGACCTTGCTCTTGCCAGGCAGGCGCTTGTTCTGCTGAGCTCTATGGCACAAATTTGATGACATTTGCTAATGTTACCTGGTTCTTACCAAGCAGAGCTTGAAATTCCCCCCAAGAACGGCGAGGAATATGACAAGTCGCTCAAGACAGATGATCTTTCCACGTTTCGGTAAGGACGGAGCCGTGTTATTTTGAGGGATGGGAGTAGAGCCCCGCTGGACTCGCCCTACTGTGCGTTGTGCGCCCGTGTAGTGATTCTGGCCAAGCTGGGGCGCATGCGATCCGAGCAAAATCTGAGAAAGGGAAGCACGTGCGTGAGCATACATCAGGCGCCGCATGCTCTGTGCGCGGCCTTCTGCTTCACTTGGCCCTCATGGTCGTTGTTTGAGGTGGGATTGCTTCCTCTGTTCTCTACACATGGTGGCAGGGTGATTCAATGGTTTACACAAAATCATAGCAGTAGAAATTTTGGTAAAGCCAGGTTCCAGACCAGACCTTCAGACTCCTGAGTCTTGGCTTTCCCAGATGGCAGCTCATTGCTTTGCAGGCCTAAGAAGGGTCTAGAGAAGGGGTTCCTTGAATGCTGTGGGACCCAGGGGGAGAATGGAAGCCCCGCCTATGGTTTGAGAGATGTGGTAAAAACAAGCAAGCCAGGGCAGGGGAGATGACTCTGCGGCAGAAGCACTGTCTGACAAGTGCAAGGTCCCGAGTTCGAGCTCCGGTACTGAAAGAAAAAAAAATAGTGCATGCCGTTACACAACCTTATTTATTTATTTATTTATTTTAAGATTGAGTCTCATTGTATTGCAGGCTGGGCTCAAGCCTTCTCCTGCCTCAGCCTCCAGAATAGCTGGGACCAGAGGCCTGGGTCGCATGCCCACTGGACAATCTTGATTTTTAAAAATTGTTCTTGCAGTTTGGAAAGAATTCACTTTTTTCCACAGTCAGGTTACATCACCCATGCTGATGATCCTTTCCCTTAATTCAGACCTTGCTTTGTATCCCCTGTGGGAGTTAATTCTTCCCCCTAGGTCGGTCGGTCGGTCGGTCGGTCTGTCTGTCTGTCTGTCTGTCTGTCTTTCTTTCTTTCTTTCTTTCTTTTCGGAACTGGGGATTGAACTCAGGCCCTTGCACTTGCCAGGGAAGTGCTTATTCTATGAGCCAACTCCCTGGCCCAAAAAATCTATTCTTTATCCATTTATTTTATATAATGTCTTGCTACACAGCTCACACACATAGTGATTCTCCGGTCTCAGCCTTCCCAGCACTGGGATTACAGGTGTGTACCACTATGCCTGGTTTCAGTGGCTGGCCAGGCATGCCCAGGTTCCAGGGCTGGCACAGCACGTGGTACTGGGGATTGAATCCAGGTCCTTGCACTTGCCAGGCAAGCGCTTAGACCACCGAGCTATCTCCCTAGTACTGTAGGTCATTCCTTTAAGTGAATTTCTAGGTGTTTTATAGTTTAGTTTTTTGGGTTTTTTATGTATTTAGTACAGAGTTTTACAGAGTCTCACTACTCAGACTGGACTTGTATTGATCTTCCTGTTTTTAGCCTCTCAAGCGCTGGGATTACAGGCACGCACCACCATGCCATCTCAGCTGCCGTCTCAGTGCACCCCACTGGCAGGACTGGCCCAGCATACAGGGAATCGAACCCTGGTCCCTGCATCTGCCTAAACAGGCGCTTTAATTTATTGAGCTATCTGGCTGACCCTCAGTTCTAGTCATTTTTATAAGAACATATTCTTTTCCACTAACTTTTCTAATTGGCTTGAATTTCAATGGTGTAAGTATAGACCGATGGTATCAGCAGTGCCAGGGACCTTATTAGAAATGCGGTCCAGATGTCAGGCTTCCTGAACCATAACCTGTATATTACGTGCCAAAGCCTCATATGATTGATATGCATGGCAGAATTTGAAAAGTCAAACAAACAAACAAAAAAAGTTTGAAAAGTCTGGGTTAGAGGAATGCAGGGCCATTTTTAAATTCTACTTTTACTTAGTTCAATAAACAGACTCTAAGGTTTGGCATCTGACATATTTTTTTTTAATCTTCATTAAATTTTCTCTTTGTGGATTTTCTAGACGAAATACTTCAAGAGCAGCAACTATGTCTTTGATCGGGACAACCATGATGGAGATCAAAGAATTAATTGACAGGACGTCATTTAGCAGCTTAACAAACCCGTTAGAAAAACCGAGGTCTCAAAGTAAGTTAGGATGGGATTTGTAAATTTTGTAATGTTATTAGACTTGGAAAATTATGAAATAGTTCAGAATCAGGCTACTGCAATGTGGGGATATGATATCTGACCAAATGATGAGTACTGTGTTTTCCACACTTTGAATCTACAAATCTGGTTGTCACCATCTACCCATCATCTACCCATCTGTGCATCTCCATTCATCCCTACCCAACCATCCATCCACCTATCCATCCTCATGTCTGTCTAGCTCTGAATCCACCACCCCATCCACCCACACACCCATCTATCTCCAAATTATCTCAGTCCACCCACCCATCCCCCACCTTGTCTACCCTTCATCACCTCTCCATTTATCTCCCCACCCCCTGCCCATCCATTTCATCTCCATTCCCTCTCCCTCAGCATCCCATCCATTCACTTTATCCACCCCTCCCCACCTCACCCTACCCCACCCCACCTCACCCTACCCCACCCCATCCCGTCTCACCCCATCTTGTCCCACCCCACCCAATTCCTGCAGTATTTTTGTGTTCCTGATCCACATGCGGTGCCTTTGTTGACATGAAAATCTTTTATTTCAAATGCCAACTCCAAGTAAAGAATTATAGTTCTATGCGATAGATGTGGTGGTAGGGACAGACGTGTTGCCACTCAGCCAAGGGTTCTTCTGCTCGACTCAGTGGACATCATGAATTGGCAAAGTGTAGCTCTGCTCGCAGTTCCGATGTCAGCAGTTGACATACCCAGCTGCGGTCCCTGTCACTGCTGGCCATCACCATCCGGTGCTGGCTTGTGCCATGGGTGGGCTCCCCTGGGTCCCGCCTTTGCTGAGGTCCTAATGGGCTGCTGGTCTCTGGAACCCCTGACACAGCTCTGAATGTTTATTGCTTTCTTTGGAAACAACCACTCTGTCCAATACTCAGGATAAACAAAAAGCTCTAACTAGGTTGGGTGCATGGTAGATCAGGAGGCATAAGGGAGTGGGAGTTATAGAAAGACTTTCCTTGCAAAATAAACCTTTTGCTTCTGGCAAAAGACACAGCACCCTGTGTCTTGGGACCCAGTTGACACCTAATATTAGTTGCAGGCAGCTAAGAGACAGGAATCCTCAGAGCCACTAAATTAGCAGTTAGGTTTCCAGTCTGAGGAGGAAAGTTCTAGATCCAGTAGGTACCCAGGCCACCTTCTGGGATGTGCCGTTTCCTCAGCTCTCACCCAGCTGATCTGCTGCTGGCTCCCCCTGCCCTGGCTCTAGTTCAGCAGCAGAGGCTGCAGGAGATGTTCAGGCTCTCTGCCAGGTACGGCCGACACAGCTGGATAAAACTCTGAGCTTGTGCGTTCCCTCCTTTCTAGATTAAGTAGCCAGCTAGTGAATTTCTTCCCTTCCTGCCCTCCTTTCTTCCTTTCTTTCCTTTCCTCTTCCTTCTGTTTTCCCTTCCTTCATTTCCCTCCTCCTTTTGCTGTGGTCCTGGGATTTGAACTCAGGGCTTCATACACACTAGGCCAGCAGCGCTCCACCACCGAGCCACAGCTCCACCCTAGCTTCACTCCATTTATCATTTAAGACAGCGTTATGTTGTGGCCTTGAGCTTCCTGTGTACCCAGACTGGCCTCCAACTCCCAACAGCCCGCCTGCCCTGGCCTCCCCAGGGCGGGGCCTGCAGCCTTGCACCAGCATGCCTGGCAACACTCTTTTTAAAATGTGCTTTCCTAGTGGCACATGCCTGGTAATCCCAGCACTGAGACAAGAGAGTCCCAAATTCAGGCCTAACCCGGGAAAGGCCGTGACTTAGGAAGACTCTGTGTCGAAATAGAAACCAGCAAAAAGGCTAGGAATGTAGCTCAGTGTGAAGGCCCTGCGCTGAACCCGCAGCCCCAGGACATAGCAGATCCATGAGCTTTGAGCACATTAATGAGGTTTTGAGCCACTCTTTATTTGGCATCAAAAATAGGACAGTTTGCAGAAAAATATAATACAATTTCGATGCTAATATTTTATGTATTTTCCCTTTTTAAAAAAATGGCAGTAGACACCTCTGTGCTTGTGACCTTTTGGGGAGCATACCCTTCCTGACATAGAAATCAGGGTCCCTGTTGTCTCTCATACTTTCACACACCACTGATCCTTGCTTGTATCAGTCATGGGGGAGGGGGCTCTGTACCTCCCTGTGCCCCCCCGCAGTTGGTTCTTCACACCCCTCTCCACTCTGCCGCCTTCCTGTCCGTGAGTCCGGCACCTTCGCTCTGACTTCCGCCATGTGCACGCTGCAATGTCCCACCCATCTGGTCCCCAGTGAGTGACATGAGGTTGTCCCCGATTTCACGCTCCCAGCTGGACTGTAGGGGCCTGGGTCATGAGTGTGGGCCTGGCGGGACGCCTGGGGCACAGGGTACCTGCCTGGCCCCCTGCTAGCTGCTGCCTCTGGCTCCACCTTGTCGCCCGCTTGTGGCAGAGCTAAGGATCCCCCGTCTGCTGAGCCCGACCTTGAGCTCCTGATGCCTCCTGAGGGTGGGCGGCATCCATGGACTTATCGGCCCACGCTTTTGTGATTTGCCCATTTGTGCTGCTTTATTTTTTGGTTGGTTTAGAATTTGTGATTTGCTCCGCAGGCTTCACTTCTGCACCTCTGGATAATCGGGCGTTGTCAGGTGTGGGCACACCCTGCTGCTCTGCCCTCCATACACAAGCTGTCCTTTCTGGTTGCTGCAAGAGACGCAAGGACAAAGGAGAAGCCTGCCTTCCAGGAGCTTCTGGGCTCTTCTGGAACCTCTGTAGTACACACGTGTGCGTGCATAGGGCGGCTCAAGGAGATCACTTAACATTTCTTTCCTTTTTTTGATGTCACAGTTAAAAGCAAAGATTTTGAAATCAAAAAGAAGAGCTACAAGGGGATGAAGAAGCCTCCAAGCGTGGAGGACAGAGACACCAAGCTGTCGGGCTGCTGGAGACAGAGCGCCTTCTGCGTCGAGCTGGCAGTGACCCCGCTCCTCGCAGGTAGCTGCGCACCTTCCCCGCAGGCATTGCTGGTCTTGTCGCGTGTGTCTGCAGTTCCACACACGGGCCCCCTCGTGACCAAGCCCCCGCCCCGCGTTACTTATTTCATCCTTACCCCTCCCCAGGAAAGGAGGGTCAACTTCGCCACCTTACAGAGGAGGAAACAGGCCCAGAGAGGTAAAGTGCCGTGTCTGGGCTCACACAGCTAGGAAGCGTAAAGCTCGAATTATCCCTAGGTTGGATTTCTAAGTCCAAGGAAACCTGTGAGGATAAGAAATAACATACATATTTTTTGTTTTCTACGATGCTTCCCTGTGTGAGCATTTACAAAACATTTAGTGAAGAGAATGAGGAAGGGAACCAGTTTTTACTGAGTCTGTATTAGGTGCCAGCACATTAGATGTGTCTTGTCGCTTATCATGACAAACTCTCCTCTCAGTGACCCTGTGGTACTAGTGACAGAGCACTTAGCATCGTGGGCCTCTTTTTCAGTGAGGAAAACATACTCAGAGAGGCCAGGTGACTTCCCTGGGGCCACCCAGCTCAGAGGCAGAGCAAGAATTTTATCCCTTGCTTTTTAAGATTTATCACAATTTATAAACTAGGTTTTCTGTATTGTGGTAACAGTTGACATTTATTGTAGTCATTTATTGTGATCATGGAAACCTCAAAATGTATTTTGGGTAAAATTATGTGACCTTGTTTTTTTAAGGGATTATTGTGAAAGGGACTTCCACTGCTCTTTTTTACAATTCGAGAGATTGAATCCAAAGAACTGTACCACTGAGCTCTAGCCCCAGCTCTTTTTGCGGGTTTTTTT
>NW_004524602.1:11232894-11234080 GCF_000260255.1 Octodon degus
GTAGGTGCTTTAGACCACTGAGCCATCTCACCAGCCCCCACTTGTCTCTGTTTTAAGAGAAACTTTAAGCCCTATGCCAGCTGTGCCGCGGGGTCTGTGCTGAGATGAAACCGCCCCCCACGACTGCGGAAAGCACAGCCTCATCAGACGCAAGCCCAGAGCAGTCAGGACATCATCCCTGTCGTCGCTCTCGGAGTAGCAGTGATATATTGCCAGAAAATACTGACTTTTAGTGTTTCTTGTTTCTCCCCAGAGCTGGGTTTGAGCCCAGGGACTTCTCCAGCACTGAGCAGTCCCACCCCACCCTAATTTGTATTTTTAAATGAGCTTTGGAAACCAGCCCACCTGGAGCTTTCCGCTCTCCGCTAGAGGAGGACCTGGCGCTAAGTGGCTTTGGTGGCAAACGCATCTCGCATCCCAGCCCAGCTGCTTACAGGTCGCTGCCCTCACTGAGTGAGGGTGACGTTTGCCACCTCAGAGCCAATGCTGAGCCCCAGGGGAAAGCATGGTCTCAGCCACTTAGCACGGAGTCCTTGCACACAGTAGGACCTGAGGGGTGCCCAGTGTGGAGGTGGCAGCTGCTTCTCCAGGGTGTTGGGCCTGCCGTAGGGGAGGCAGAAGGGTGCGAGGCTGTCCTGGCCCCACAGTGGGGCGGACGGTCAGGGCCTGGGACAGCCGCCACTCCGAGGGCCAAGCGTGTGCTGGTGTTTTCCTAAGTGGCAGCTGGGACCATCTATTCCATAGGCCGTGGAAGAGATGTCCACAGTCATGCAACAGCATAACCGTGTTTAGTAAACATCTCTAGCTTCCAATCAGGCCATGACGGTTGTGCAACTTTGCTTTATTGTGATACCAGTCACTGAACCCCGGGCCTTCACACTGAGCTACCTCCTAGGTCTGGTCTTTACTAGCCAGCCAGCCATCCTGTCTGTCTCTGTCTGTCTGTCTGTCTGTCTGTCTGTCTGTCTGTCTGTGTCTGTCTCTCTGACTGTCTGTCTCTCTGACTGTCTGTCTGTCTGCCAGTCTGCCTGTCTGCCTGCCTGCCTGCCTGTCTGCCTGTCTGCTTGTCTGCCTGCCTGCCTGCCTGCCTGCCTGCCTGCCTGCCTGCCTGCCTGTCTGCCTGTCTGCCTGTCTGCCTGTCTGCCTCTTTCTGTTTCTGTTTCTGTTTGTGTCTGTCTGTCTGTCT
>NW_004524602.1:11234720-11235269 GCF_000260255.1 Octodon degus
AGAAGGTTGTTTAAGGATCAAATGACATTAATACATGCTTGGGACAGCTGTTAGAGGTGCTCAAGCAGTCTCCCCCAACCCAGTCCTTAGCCACAGGTCTCCCGTGGGGCCATTTAGTGGTGTATGATTCGAGGCACATTCAGTGGCAGCTGGAAGTGGGGTGTTCTTGGCATCTCGTGGGACACTGCCGGATATCCCAGTCACCTCTAGGAAGAGCAAGCTGTCCCCGAAGGCTGGGCTGCAGGGCTGCGATGAGGGCTGGCCCCTCTGTATCGCCAGGCAGTGCTTTGCTCATGTGTGTTGGACGTTCTCCCCCTTGGGCGCTGCCTGCTGTGCAAAGACAAGGAAGTCACGGGCCACAAATCCTGATGAGTTGTCCCTTTCAGTGGCTACGTGGGAGAGTCACACAGGAGCCGGCAGGGCTGCACAGGCCCGCGTCACCTGGATCTGCAGCTCGTTTGACTCATAGCTACTCTTCAATTAGTTGCAGAGTATTCTATCCTATGTACCTCCTGTATCTATTTATTTAGGCAGTGCTGGGATCAGATC
>NW_004524602.1:11239556-11253007 GCF_000260255.1 Octodon degus
CACCAGGGGGCGGGGCTGGCTGGCACATGGTGCTGGGGGACTGAACCGCGGTCCCTGTGCTTTGCTAAGTTTGTTCTAAGTAGGTGCTTTAGACCACTGAGCCATCTCACCAGCCCATGTAATCCCAGCTCTTGGGAGGCTGTTAACAGGCGGATCACTAGGAGTTGGATCTAGTAGTGAGACCCTGAACACCCTGTAGACCCTTCCCTAAATACAAAAAAAAAAAAAAAGCTGGGAGCTTTTAAACTTTCCAGTGTGGAGCCTGCACCACAAACCAGTTACATCAGACTGTGGGGTGACACCTATATATCAGTGGTCTGTATCGTGTTCTGGATGAGTGAAGAATTAACATGAAGAATCACTTCTTTAAAGATGATCAGCAAGGTTAGATGACCAAAATTCAGTTTTCTTCAAGAATTAAGATTTCAATTTGAGAGACTGTATAAATGTGCTGGCTGTGGGCATTTTGCATTTTTATCATTTATCATCATAAGCTCGTCTGCAGTTGCTTCACCCCCCTGCGCCTGTCTGGGGAGGCCGTGAGTACAGGTCTAATGCCGTGCCCCACCCCGATAGGACAGCAAGCCATCATGAGCCGTGCCAGTGAGAAGGCTGCCAGTATCTTAGATTGCCTCGTGACCTTAAAAACAGAAGTTCCTATCATGACAGAGGAGCAAAAGCAGGACTTAAACCCGCTGACCATCAAGATCAAGTGCGCCTCTGGCCTCCCGTCCCAGCCTGTGCCTGTCGAGGAGCTAGAGGTAAGGGGCGTCAGGAGCACGCCTGCTGTGCTCCCTGAGGCGTCCTGTGATTCTCCGGCTAGCCCCAAGTCACGAATGTCAGCAGCATCCACATTGCACCACTTAGGGCCCCACAGGAGCCCCCAGGCCTAGGTGCCACCAAGCCTGCGGAGTCCCGCCACGCCACAGTGCTCTGCCCGCAGCCACCAGCCTTATGTGGAGCTGTGGGTTTGCCTGTACAGCGGCAGGGCCCGGCCGCTGCTGCAGCCAGGCTAAGTGCGGCGCGTTATCCCGAGTTCGCTCTGTCGTCTTCTGGTTGAATCTCTCCCTAGATCCTGGGTCTTCCTTTGTTCCCTCTCTGGTTTTGCTGGAGCGTGTCCTCCAGTACCACCTTTGGAAAAGATCAATGGCTCTTCTGCCCCTTCCCCCACTTTTTATGTGTCTGCAAATATCTTTATTCTTACACTTGGTAGATAGCTTAGGTACAGAATTCTGGGTTGAAAACAATTTCCCTTTAGGTTTTTATTTTATTTTTATCTTTTGTGGCCGGCTCAGCTGACCCTGGGGTTGGGGTTGGCACAGCATGTGATGCCAGGAATTGAACCACAGTCTCTGCACTTGCCTAAGCTTCCCTAAGCAGGCACTTTAGACCGCTGAGCTATCTCGCCAGCCCCTGCCTTTAGCTTTGAAGGCATCAGTCCATCATCTGTATTCAGTGCTGAAGCTTTGCCTGAAGCTTATTTTGTATTCTTTTTGTCTTCTGAAGCTGTTTGTTTTCATGTGAGCATATCCATAGACATTATAATTTTAATTTAAAAGATAGATTGACAGGAAGTTGTAAGACTCACAGGAAGCCCCTGCATCCTCCTCCTGGGCATGCAGTGGTGGTTCTGTGACTGGAGCACAGAATCCAGTCCCCGCCTTGGCAGTGGTGCAGCATGTGCGCATACTTCTGCCGCCTTGTCACGTGTGTAGAGCAGTTACCTTTGCACGCGCACATCACGGCTGCAGAGATAAACATTTAGCACAAAAACACCATTCATGCCACCCCTTTTGTACCCTTGTTTCCTTATACCCGGTGACCTCTAAACTAACAGATTTTCCATCTGAATAATTCTGTTCATTTAAGAATGTTACTGTTATGGATTGAATTGTGCTTTTCCTTAAAAAAAAAAAAAAAAAAAAAAAGTGTGTTGAATTCCTAAGTCCCAGGACCTGGGAATGTGAACTTCTTTAGGAAAAGGGTCTTCACAGAGATAATGAAGATAGAATAAGGTCCGTAGAGTGGGCTGTCATCTAGAATGACGGGAGGGGCCAGGGAGATGGCTCAGTGGAATAAGCGCTTCCTTGGCAAGTGCAAGGGCCTGAGTTCAATCCCCGGTTCTGCAAAAAAAAAAAAAAAAAAAAAATAGAATGACGGGGGAGACTGACACACACACAGGAGGATGAGCAAAGACACACAGGGCACGTGCAAAGGTAGACTTACGCTGCCGCAGCCAAGAAATATAGGGGTTGCCAGCAGCTGGAGGGACCTTCAGAGACAGCCTGGCCCTGCGCACAGCTTGGTTTCTGATTTCTAGCCCTCCCAGCCATGCAACCATCGGTGTCTTAATCTAAGCCACACACAAGGCACTTGGTTATGGCAGCCCTGGGAGCTGAGATAAATGCAAGAATCTGGTGTGTGGGCTTGGGAGATGGGCTTGATTTTATTTTATTTTCTCTCAGCATTCTTTTCCTTGCATATAGTTTGATCATGTTTCTTTATTCACCTTGCCTTTTGATGGATATTTTTTGGTCCATTTATATTTAGTGTAATCGTTGATACAACTGAGCTTAAGTCTGCTATTTTGATTTTAGTTTTTTGTTATTTCTGTGTTTTATGGATTACTGGAGAAATTTTTAGAATTCTGTTTTGACTTACCTATAATACTTGTAAATCTTTTTAGGTTAGTGTCTTTTTAGTACTACTATAGGCTTTATCCATGTATAACTTCATATAATGTCCGCATTTTACTAGTTTGAGTGAAGTATAGAAAATTGGGTTCATTCCAAATCCCTTTACATTTCTCCATTTGCAATTTGGTTTTCTTAAATGTTCTACACACATCTTGTCCCACATTAGACAGCATTGTGTGTGTGTGTATGTGTGTGTGTGTGTCTATCTATCTGTCTCTGTGTGTGTGTGTCTGTGCATGTGTGTCTGTGTGCGTGTGTCTGTGTGTATTACTGAGGATTAAACCCAGGACCTACATTTTTTTTTGTTTGTTT
Organism: Octodon degus; assembly: GCF_000260255.1. Classification (NCBI taxonomy): domain Eukaryota; kingdom Metazoa; phylum Chordata; class Mammalia; order Rodentia; family Octodontidae; genus Octodon; species Octodon degus. The sequence continues at coordinate 11,242,565 of NW_004524602.1, forward strand.
TACATGACACACTTTTTTTTTATAAACCTCTGTTTTGTTTTTTTTTTAAAGTCAACAGAAAATGAAAATATACTTTTTAAAGTTTCTAATACTAGGAGAAGATATCATACAATGTCTTTTAAATAAATTCTAAGTCAAAGATACAATATAAATCTCAGAACAAAAATTAAGATTAAGCAATATTCAGAAAATTAAATGTTTCCAAACAAATGAACTCAGAAAAAGTTTTCATGATAGCAAAGAAATACTAAGAGTAAAACATAAGATAAATACTGGAATGGCAAATAAATGACCAGCACTTCTAACAGTTTGAGGATAGGATATTGCACAAAGTTCCAGTGTGTTGTGGACATGCATAATGACTGTGACAGTTACTGGTGGCTAGGCATCACTTGTGGAACTGAGCTACAGCTATTTCTATGAAATCCACCCTGTAGACTCAGGTAGAATCATGACCCATCGGGTGGAAGAGAAGTCCATTTGTAGGGTGTGCTGATGAAAATATTCTGCTGCTGAACACAACCTACATATTGAGCTACATTCCTAACCCTTCACAAAAATTCTTTCTTCGTTTTGAGACATGGTCTTGCTAAGTAGCTAAATTGGCCAGGCTGGGCTCAGACTTGCAAGTGTCCTGCCCCAGTGCTCAGAGAGCTGGGGTTACACGTTGACACAAGCACCCCTGGCTTAGACAGTGTTGCGCTTTTTCTTCCATCTGTCAGACAACTTCTTGGTAAAGGAAGGGGCACTGTGTTCACCTACAGTTTCGCTGTCTTCGTTATTCTTTCTTCTACTGTTCCAGATTTCTTCTTTTGGCATTTCTATTATAAGAACTTATTTTAGCCTTTCTTTTAGGAAAGCTCTGTTTAAGATAGAATTTTTCAGTTTTTCTTTGCCTGAGGATATTTGTTATGGGGCAACTCTGCATAGAAACCAAATCAGCCAGATAGAAATCTGAATAGAGCCTTTTATTTACTGAGCTCAGGTCCGCCGCCACTTCTCTCGCAGGAGAAGGCTGATCGGCCCCGAACGTAGGTAGCAAGGGGGGATTTATAACAGAAATCACATCCAGCTTGGTAAGCAAACTTGTTATCTAGTACAGAACAACAGAACCTGCATTCATGTGACACAGCTGCAAAGTGTTCATAACTAAAAGGTCTTTCACAGCTTAGTGATAAGTGCATATTTTTACAAGATATATCTTAAGCTGACTATGTTACAGGAGATGGTTGGGGAGGGAGTTTGTGTTAGCTTGCTGCCTTGACAAGAAACAGTTATTTATTGTTGAACAGCCTTGAGCCGAAAGGGAAAATACATTTCTTAGAGTAGGTAACAGGGAATACAAGGGTTTTTTTTTAATATATATATAATTTTCCACAGTTAAGGCACAAAACTCTGTTAACCCTTTACATTCCCCACTGGTTTTTTCTGGGAATCAAATCTTTGATTCATTTAAACCTCATAACTTGAGTTGCCCGGGGGTGTGAGAGGCTCATTGTTAGATCTCATCAACACCATTAACTTAATCGTCCGGATTCTTTGTTGTATATACATAGTCAAACAGTTTATTATACAAGGTCCAATGAGCAGGACCAGAAAAAATATGATCACGGGCCCAATCAGAGCCATTATCAGATTATTTATCTAGGAGGATATTGAAAATAACCCCCTGTTATTACCTTGACAGATATCTTGAACTAACTCTTTTAGTATGTTTACCTAATTCTGTACCTGATGGCTGTTATCTGATAGATTAAAACAGCACATATTTCTTATTTTTTCACATCCTTGATGGTGAAACAATAGTAATTAATCTATGGCAGCCTGATTGTCTAATATAGCTTGTCTATGTTTTTTTTGTTCTGCATTGAGTAGGGTGATGGCCGTTGAAGTGGCATTAAGGGCTTTGGCCACATTACAACCCAATTGTTTCACATGGTTTTTTTGCTATTTTACCAAAGTATAGGTTTCCAACAACACTGATTATCATAGCATAGGCTTCTGCATCAGACAGAAAAGTGACTTTATCGTTACAGTCAGGAGGAAGAGGGATGTTAGAAACTTCTCTCCTCTTGCGGGGTGATGTTTTTAAATGGTGTAGCATCAAATTATCTTGAGACAGAAGAATTATAGTCAGCCTGCTTAAACAACAGAAGACTCCATCTAGATAAGCTGGGATATAGTTAAAAGTATGTCCATTGCATGTGAAAACTATCCAGTGGGTAATAAGATATTACCATTTATATATGGATACTTTATAAGACTAGAACAATTTAGAAATCCTGACAATCGGTGACAACATTTTTCAGTACAGTTCACAAATTGCACACAAGTTTCATTTAAAGTAATACAGTCTTTGGGGTAACAAAATGCAGTGCACCAGGGGGTACATCACGTGAGACAGGTCCCCAGTTAGCCAAGTCATAATATGGGGCAGGTTTAGAAATGTGTTTTTAAAAGGTTCAATTTCTAATATCTTCTGCAGGCTTGCACACTGGTCTTAGGCATGAACTCAGAACATATTGAAGATTTAAGGTTTGTTCCAAGCAGAAAGTTGACAAATTAAGAGTACTTGCCATTTTTACCCACATGTTATCATGGGAATTAATTATAGACACAGCAGGTACGGCTGACAGCGCATGAAACTCAGAGATCACATAATGCATAATAAGAACTGAAAAGAAAGTTTGGCCAGGCCTGTATCCTGGCGTACTAATTTGACCTTGAGCAGATCGGGCGTCTTTTTGATTGACCTTCTTGTGGAGTAGTTGTCTACTGCAGCCGGCTTAATGTGGGTGTGATGAATCCAGTGTCTCTTTCCAGCTACTTTGACCGAGGTGGGCGTGCTCAGGATGACAGGATAAGGTCCTACCCAGCGAGGTCCCAATGTGGATGGATCCTGCTTTTTTATCCACACCAGAGAGCCAGGTTCTGCAGCCCGTGCACTGTTAAGTTGTTCTGGTCTTGAATGTTGATGGCGGAAGAGGGAATGTGTAGCCTGTAGAGTAGACTGCAGAGCCTGTAAGGACTTAACAAGGTCCTGATTAGAAATGGATGTCAGGATTTCCTCCCCAGTTTGGGGATTAAGGGAGGTGCCTGACCATACATAGATTTAAAGGGAGTGATCCCGTGTACATAGGGAGTACAGCGGGCTCGCAGTAGAGCAAAAGGAAGGAGACTCACCCAGTTTTTGCCACTCTCCAACCCTAGTTTTGAAATGGTTTTTTAGAGTTTGATTCATTTTTTCTACCTGACCTGAACTCTGAGGCCTATATGCACAATGTAGCTTCCATTCTAATTTCAGGGCCTGGGACAGACTTTTGGTAACCTGAGCTATAAAAGCCGGACCATTGTCGGACCTCATAGTAATGGGTAGGCCAAATCTGGGAATGATCTCTGTCAATAACTTTTTGTCACTAGCAGAGCTGACTCTGATCGGAGGCATAGATCTGTCCATCCAGTAAAGGTATCCACTAAAACAAGGAGGTAGCGATATTCTCCTTTCCTGGACCCATTTCAGTGAAATCAATTTCCCAGTGTTCTCCAGGAGACATACCTCTAGCACGCTGTCCAGGTTTAGAAGTGATCTTGCTGGGGTTTACCTGGACACAGTGGAGACACCGTCAGCTGGTTTCCTTAGTCATTTGATTCAGTTTGGGTATGAAGTAGGATTTCCGTAACAGTTCAGCCAATTTATTTCCTCCCAAGTGAGTCCCTTGGTGTATCTGCTGAATGAACTCTTAGCCTAGTGCCTCAAGAAGGAGAATGCTGCTGTCCGGCAGCATTTGCCAGCCATCCTGTGTTGGCATGGCTTTTAAGCTTTTAGCCAACAAAAGATCTGTATCAGAGTAAGTGGGCTGATCCAGCACTCTGGGTGGCAGGACAGGCAAGAGTGCCTTGAGTGGCCCCACTGGTTTTTGCGCCACTTCCTTGACTGTGGCATCTGCCAGAGCATTTCCTCGGGCCACTGGAGAGTTTACCTTCTGGTGTCCCTGGAAGTGGATAACTGCCACCTTCTTGGGGAGCCACACGGCTGCAAGCAAGTCCAGGATCTCTTGGGCATTTTTAATCTTATGTCCACCAGTGGTTAATAGACCTCATTCCTGATAAATAGCTCCATGTACATGTAGGGTAGCAGAAGCACACCTGCTGTCAGTGGAGATGTCTACCTGTTTATTTTGTCCCCAGTGGAGGGCCTGGGTTAAGGCCATGAGCTCTGCCTGTTGGGCAGATGTTCCATGTCCTAAGGCTTGGGCCCAGATCGCTTGGTCTTCTGTGACCACTGCTGCCCCAGCATAACATACCCCATTTAGGACAAAACAGCTTCCATCGGTGTACAAGGTAGCGTCAGGATCATCCATAGGAATGTCTGTGAGGTCCTCTCTCAGGCTTGTTTTTGCATCAGGCACCTCAAGACAGTCATGGAGTGGTGCCTCAGGGTCATCGCCTGGTAACAAGATGACTGGGTTTAAGGCTGTAGTGGACAAGAACTTAATATGAGCTGGATCTAGGAGCAAAGCTTGATATTGTACAATCTGTGCATTTGAGAGCCATCTGTCAGGAGGGCTTCTAAAAAGGCTCTCAACTGCATGAGGAGCTATGATTTGGAGCTCCTGGCCAAACGTGAGCTTAGCAGCTTTTTTTCCTGCATCAAGACCTGAGCAGGCTTTTCTTTTCTTTTCTTTTTTTCCTTTTGGACATTCATGTTTCCAATGCCCTTCCTCCTTGCAATAGGCACACTGATTCTCTTTAAGAAACATCTTTTTTTATTTTTTTCCTTTGGACCCTTTTTGTTAACTTTGGAGTCCTTTTCCCCTATGTCAATCAGAACCTTTGCCATCCTTTTATTTAACTCCTTAGGGTCTTCCCTGTTATTAAAAACTCACTGAGCTATCTCTACCAGCTCTGTCAGTGTTTTTCCTTCAAATCCTTCAATCTTCTGCAATTTTTTTTCTAATGTCTGGGGCTGACTGAGAAACAAAGGCAATATTCATAGCGCAGCGGTTCTCAGGGGCTTCAGGATCTATCAGTGTATATATCTGATAGGCCTCTCAGAGGCGCTCCAAGAACACCACCGGAGACTCATCTGGTCCCTGACTGACCTCTGTAACTTTAAACAAATTGGTAGGTTTTCTAGCCGCCACCGATTGCCCCTAAAAGAAGCTGGCGATACTGATTGAGAGCCTCCTGACCTCTATGGGAATTAGAATCCCAGTTAGGACGAGTCAAAGGGAAGGATTCCTCCAGTTGTACAAGATCTGAAGCCGGTTGGCCATCTGGGCCCAAAATTAATTTTCGTCCACACCCTCGGATTCGCTCCTACTCTTCAGATGTAAAGAGGGTCTGTAAAAGCTGTTGGCAGTCATCCCAAGTGGGCTGATGGGTGAAGAAAGCATATTCCAGAAGAGATGGAAGCTCTTGAGGGTTTTGAGAGAAAGAGGGGGTTCTGTTTTTTTCCTGCTATATAAATCACTAGTCGAGAAGGGGTCATAAACCATGAAAGGGTGGTCATCTCCACCCAATTGTTCATGGAAAGGAAGTACTGGGGCTGGTGCTGAGGTGGGAAAAAGATCAGGGTCAGATGGCAGGGGCTGAGAAAAGGGCAGTCTGCTATGGGTGTGTGGCGACTCGGAGTGGAGGAGTCGGGGCTAGCTGAAGGGTTAAGAGAGGGACGGGACAGTTTAGGGTAAGGAGGGGAAGTCGGATTCAGATGTCGGGGGCAGCAGAGGCAGCCTTTTAGGACCCTGAGGACCCTTTTCTGTAGCGGCAGCCAGTGCCACCATAAGAGAAGAGCCTCAGCATGATGCTCAGGCACAGCGACAGGTTTTCATCCACTTTGGAGAGTCCTGGAATAAATCTATCCATGCTTGAATATATGGGACTTGATCAGGATGTCCCGGCTTTTCAAATATGACCCTACAGATCTGATAAGCAAGAAAGATATTAAAAGAGCCCTCTGGAGGCCATTTGGACTCCGATAGGTGGGGCCACTGCAGTTCGCACAAAGTGCGGAGAGTCCCCGGGGAGACGAGGTCTCCGCAGTCAGCAGCTCGCCGTCGGAATTCCTGGAAATGGTCAAGAATACATTGCAAAGGTGACACAGAATCAGAAGCAGACTGACCCATGGTTATCAGACAGACAAACGACAATCGGCCGAAACACACAAAAACGAAACAGAAACAGACCTGAGACTCCAATCTGTGGTCACAGAAAGGAGTCAGTCTGGAGGCTATCGCTGCGTCCAGCACCTCTTAGGACTCTCAGAGGGGGCGCCCCGACAGAACAGACGCAGATGTCTTACCGGCAAGATCTTTCAGACGGCTCGGTCTAGTCAGTCCGAATGATAGGATTTATGAGTTTTTGGAGACTGTCCCAGGGCCAGAAAGTTGCCCCGGGGAAATGGTTTCCAAAGACTCTGGTTCCTATGATTGATCCCCAATAAAGGGGATCCCGGATGAGCCCCCAAATGTTATGGGGCAACTCTGCATAGGAACCAGATCAGCCAGGTAGAATCTGAATAGAGCCTTTTATTTACTGAGCTCAGGTCCACCGCCACTTCTCTCGCAGGAGAAGGCTGATCGGCCCCGAACGTAGGCAGCAGGGGGGGATTTATAACAGAAATCACATCCAGCTTGGTAAGCAAACTTGTTATCTAGTACAGAACAACAGAAACTGCATTCACTTGACACAGCCGCAAACAGTTCATAACTAAAAGGTCTTTTACAGCTTAGTGATAAGTGTATATTTTTATAAGATATATCTTAAGCTGACTAAGTTACAGGAGATGGTTGGGGAGAGAGTTTGTGTTAGCTTGTTGCCTTGACAAGAAACAGTTATTTATTGTTTTTTTTTAATATTTATTTTTATTTATTACATTTATTTATTGTGTGTGTGTGTGGCCAGCTCAGCCCACCAGGGGGCGGGGCTGGCTGGCATGTGGTGCTGGGGATTGAACCGTGGTCCCTGTGCTTTGCCAAGCTTGTTTCAAGTAGGTGCTTTAGACCACTGAGCCATCTCTCCAGCCCAGTTATTTATTGTTGAACAGCCTTGAGCTGAAAGGGAGAACACATTTCTTAGAGTAGATAACAGGAAGCACAAGGTTTTTTTTAAAAAATAATTTTCCACAGTTAAAACACAAAACTCTGTTAACCCTTTACAATATTGTTATTTTTCTTTCATTCATGAAGGATAGTTTGGGTATAGAACTGGATTATAGAATTTCACTGTGTAGAATTCTTAGACTAGCATTGGAAATTCTTTGTGTTTTTTCTCAGTGCTTGAAAAGTGCACCACTGTTTTCTGACTTCTCTGTTTTCTGGTGAGTATTCCACTGTCACTTGGATTAGTGTTTACCTATAGGAAAAGTGACATTTAACTCTTGCAAACTTTCAACAATTTTTCTTTCTTGTTTATAGAAGTTTGTCTATGATCTATCATGTGAATTTTATTTATCCTGCTTACTTGTTTAATATATAGGCTTATTTCCTTTGCTAAATTGGGGGAGATTTCAGAGTTGTCTTTGAATATTGTTTCAGGACCGCCCCCTTGCTCCTTGTTCTCTGGAGCGCCAGTGGTATGAATGCTAGCTAACTCTGCTGGTGTAGTCTCGCAGACCCCTCACATTCTCTTGATAGTTAGGTTGAGTCTTACCTCTGTCCCTTCCATTCTGTTCTTGAACCCACCCAGTGAAGGCTTGGTTTTGTTTCTGATTACTCTGTTGCTCCGTCCTCAGACTTCCATCTGGTCCTTCCCTGTTTTTGTAGAGGTGCTCAGCTTTCTCCTTTCATTTCAGTGTGCTCATTACTGTTTTAAAATCTTAGTCAGATAAATCTGAGACCCACATCCTCTCAGTGTTCGTCTGTTTATTGTGATTTTTTTATTTGAGATTTCCAGGCAGGATAAGTCACTTACAGTGTGTCTTGGGAAACATTAAGCAGTACGAGCCTGGGCTACGTTAAAATCTCCTGTTTAGCAACCTCTTCTCACCCCGCTGGAGGAAGGGATATGCCATCTTGCTGCCGCCAGGAGGGACAAATGCAAGGCCCTGTTTGGTTGCTTGGTCACATGCCTGCTGAAATAGGGGCACCTCTCAGCTGCTTCCCATGAGACCTTTGCTGATAGTCCTGCTGCCTCAGGGGTGCTGATGAACAGCCTGGCTTCCCACTGCATCCTCCTTGCCCCAACCAATGAAGCGAACAAAGACAGAGCCCAGGTCCCCACGGCCTTTGCTGACGAGGTGGCGCAGTATTCCTCCTGGAAGTGTTTGTCTGGGGTCCAGGGATCATTGGCCTGTAAGTTTTCTGCCTTGCTGGGCTCACCCTTTCTTTGTGCTTTGTTTGGAGATAGCAGGCTTTTGGGGTGGGAATGGGGGCTCTTGGACACTCTCATCACCGCTTTTGGGTTACTGAGTTCTCTAGACTCTGGCGTAGAATATACAAGGCAAATAGAAAGCCAAGGAACTTACCACAGGCTGTGCCTTGAGTCCCAGGTTAGGTTACATTAAGTTATACAAAGGCAGCTGAAAAAGTCCCCAGATACTTGGAGATTAAACAACATATTTTAAAATAAGGATCAGGCTGGGGAGATAGCTAAGCAGTCTAAGCACCTGCCTGGCAAGCACAAGGACCCAGGTTCATTCCCCGGTACCACATGCCCAGAACCCCAGAAGCACCCTGCCCGCTACCAAAACCAGGTGTGGTGGCATACACCTATAATCCCAGCTCCGGGGAGGCTGAGACAGGAGGATCACTACAAGTCTGAGCTGTGTAGTGAAACCCTATACCAAATGAATGAATGAATGAATGTATGTATGTATGTATGTATGTTAAAATAAGGGTCAAGCTGGGCATCGTGGTGTACTCCTATCATCCCAGTCCTTGGGAGGCTGAGGCAGAAGGATTGCCATGAGTCCCAGGCCAGTGTCAGTTACATAGCGAGTTCAAGGTCCATCTAAAATACACAGCAAGACCCTGTGTCATTTAGCATATCAATGATTGCTGGAAAATACCTGTTCCACATTTTGTTTAAGACATTTGATATTCAGACAGATACTGATGTTAACCTCAAATGCCTATCTTATAGGGTAAAAATACCATTAAGCTTCTCTTCTGGAGGGTTAACAACTTAAATTTGCACAACAAAAAACTAGAGGAGGGGGCCTGCCCCTTAGCTCAGTACCTAAGGAGAGTCACCTAGAGAGAAAACATTCTCTCAGGCTTTCATAGAGAGCAAATTGGTCAAGCAATGACTGTGACTCATCTACATGGCTGACACTGACAAAGGATCTACGAACTGTAGTACAAGTTTCAGGGTAAATCCTGAGGGGATTTGACTGACCTTGTCAGATACAAAAGTTACATTTCTTGTTGTATAGATCTTGCTTTATGTTGGTCTTAACCATCCAGCAGAAAAGTATAAAAACGAGGCATAAAAAGTAAAGCCATATTAATATGCTGAGCTGTAAAAGGCTCAAGTCAGCAACTTCTGACATTGCCCGTCCTGTGGATAACCCACTACTATTATGGACTACTGGACTATATTGAATTATTTTGCTGAATTCACACACCTACAATATTTGAATGACAAGGGAATACCCATCTCTGACAAAAGTAAACAAAAATGGGGGATATAAATGAAGGACTGTTTTGTAGTAATTATATATATATATATATATATAATTGTCACCAAGGATGGCTATGGTACCTTTTGGGGGAGCTCTGGTCCTTACTTTGAGTGTCACCTCCTGGCTCCAGTGCAGCCCTTCAGCCTACTGCCACAGATCCTTTGCCCCACTAGCATAAACTTTCTAGCTTTCACCACTGACCTTTGGGCCTTCCCAGCACAGATCCATGAAACAGGCCTGCATGAGGCATTGTCCTGGGCTCTGGGCCTCCAGCTGGACTCCTGCAGGACAAGGCAGTGAGCTCTAGGTCCTCAGTTGGATTTGTTTGGTCTTTAGTGTGTGGACAGATCGCCTGCACTTTCTTTGTATATGAGTCTTTGGATGAATGTTATAAAATTGTGTGTCCTATATTGTTTCCCTGGCAAACGCTGACCACAACACTATCTTAACTCAGTTGGGTCTAAGGTCCTGATTATGAATGTCCAAGTAATGTCACACTGTTAGACACTGAAGGACAAAATTCAATCCCTATCTGGGGCAGTTCACCTTTGCCATATAACATGATTTATTTATGGGTTCGGAGGATAGGATGTAGACCTCAATAAGCACTGTATTTTAGACAAGATCTCTCTGTCATTGAGACTGGCCATAAACTCACCATCACTCTCCTGCCTCAGCCTCGCAGAGCTGGGACTCCAAGTGTGAGCTGCCACACCTGGCCAGGACACGCTAGCTGTGATAATTCCAGCAGCTGGAGCCTGTGGATGTGTCTGTACAGTCTGTGGTTTCTACTCTTTCTCATTCATGATTATATATATATA